>NW_019392794.1:498086-1698086 GCF_000648675.2 Cimex lectularius
ATTTGTAAAATTTAAACAATGTTTATAAATCCCAGGCCCTGAAGATGATCTCAATAAAGATCGAAACGTTGGCACGATAAAGAAAATGTTTTTCTAAAACCTACGTCACACCAGACCGCATCTCACGATCTCCGAATAAACATTAACTAACCGTCATTAAACACCACACATGAAATTTTAAAATTAAATTCTGAATAAATAAATAATGATTATTAGTAGTACTAGAAATACAACAAAATGCCTTCCATTTTACATTGTTTTACCTAAATCATTTTATTCCAGTAACTACGTCCTGCTATGATCAGTACTCAATCAGAATCAATCTCGTGGCCATGGATGAGGAAAAGGGATCATCTTTGTACGGAGGTGGTGGCCCTTGGAGAGGCTAATAAAGGGAAAAGGAGTTTGAGTTTATAAAAGCCCGATAATTGAGCAACGAAGTGAGCCAGGATGAGCCAATCACTCGGGGAGTCGCCTATCTAATTGATGTAGAAAATGCTTTTATGCGAAAACGCTTTATTTGGCGATTAGCCTAATAAGAAAAAAATTGAACTGTTCAACGTATTAAGGTTTTTTTGAGCTATAGATCCAATAACATCATACAATATTTTTCTCATTGTGAAAATAAACAATGGAAAAAATACTTAGATGTAATTATTTTATAGTTCTTTATACACAAATATTCTTGATTTTCAGGGTAGGCTTTGTGACAAATAATTAAGTGGCCGGCATGACAATCAGAAAGCTTTAGTTTGAAAAATTAATAAATTATAAAGCAACATAAATTTTATCAAAAGATATTTATTTCTACATGCATTGTTTCGGATGGACAAGTAACTTAAAATAAAGAAGGTAAAAACGAGCAAACATCCATGTTTTTTTATAAGAAAGGTAAAATGGCGTGAACTTTTCCCATGTAAGTTCACACGTATCAATGGTTTGGATAAATAAGGAATTTAGGATAAAAAGGTTAAAAATAAGCAAGGTTCTGGTTTTATTTCTCAAAATTCATATTTATGGTCAATCCTTTTAACATAAGTCAGATACGATTAAATAAGTACAATAATTTGCATTCATTTTTAAGCAAGTATGTTGTAATTAAACAAATATTCAACATTGTCAAATAACAAAAGATTTTGCATTTCACTACTCCCTCTCACACAATCGCACACACCCACTCTCCTTCTGGAAAAGAGGGAGAAAATTAGAATTTATTAAATTAGGTACAGAGTGAAAGAAAGTGAGAGAAATGTGATATAAAATAATTAAAAAGATATGCAGATAGTTATTCAGAAATCGTGAGATGCGGTCTGGTGTGATGTAGGTTTCAGAAAAACATTTTCTTTATCGTGCCAACGTTTCGATGTTTATTGAGATCATCTTCAGGGCCTGGGATTTACAAACATTGTTTACGTTTAACAAATACATGTAGGATGTGGAAAAAAAGTGAATTTATACAATGCAAAAAATATATTTTTTATATGCAATCAAAATATTTCTACTCAAAGTGTTTGTTTTCTGTGTAAGAGTGGCCTTCTTGCGTGTCGTGTTGAGAGTGCCAGTGACTGATAGGATTTGAAAAAATAAATTAATAAAAAATGAATTTATAGTATTGTATAAATTCGTTTTTTTTTTTTCACCTCCTACTATTTAATTTGTCAAATTTAAACATTAAATGTGAAAAAAATTAATTAAAATAAAATAATTTACGCAATGCTATAAATTCATTTTTTATTTTTTATTAATTAATGTATTTATTTTTTCACATCCTACACATATTTGTAAAATTTAAACAAGTTTATACATCCCAGGCCCTGAAGATGATCTAAAAAAAGACCGAAACGTTGGCACGATAAAGAAAATGTTTTTCTGAAATCTACATCACACCAGACCGCATCTCACGATTTCTGAATAATTATCGACTAACGGTCACTAATCACCACACATAAGCAGATAGATTGAGAAAGAGAAAGATAGAGAAAGGAACAGAGGATAGCATAAAAAGTGAAGTGAGAGAGAGGAAGAGCGTTACGTAAGTTAGATAAAAATAGACTTATAGAGAGAGAGATAGAGAGAAAGTGAGACAGTGAGAGAAGAGAGAAAGAAAGAGAGAAGGGTGAGAGAGAAGGAAAGAGAGAGAGAGAGAGAGAGAGAGAGAGAGAGAGTGATGGAAAGTCATAATAAAAAATTTAAAATTTAATTTGAATAATATAGGCAAACATCAAATACGAATTCTCCTTTACTTAGTCATTTCACTGTGAGTCGAATCTATTAAGAGTGGTTCAAAATGTTGGTATTTTGCAATTATAAATGTTTAAATAGCATTTGTAAAAGCATAATGAAATTCCATGCTTTATTGTTGAATAAACCTCCCCGTTATTCAGTTGATTGTTTAATGTTTCGTGTTCATAATTAATTTTTAGAAATAGTTGGCAGCTGTAGAATGAGGTGAGGCACATGAGGAGAGAGAGAGAGAGAGAGAGAGAGACGATGTTGATGCTAAGCGCGTGGCTTCTGCAGTCCTTTCCTTTGTTCTGGACATTTGTGTTTTAACGTTTGTTGTTTAGATGTAGTACAGTGTTTACAGTTTGCAAAGAAATATAAGTGTTAATTAAGTTGTAAATAGTGTACTAATTTCACTTCCATTGAAATTGGCCCCAAATCGTTTTGACAATATGAATATCGAATATATTATTTATATTTATTTCTGTGACAAACGCTCAACGTTGTCCATTAGGCCTTTTGGTATAGATTTTTAAAGCCTATGAAATGAAAACACTTTAAATAATTGCACAATAGCGGCAAACAATGTTTAATTGGGCAAATAAAGCAAAAGTGTGGGCATGTGATCAAAAGTATATGAATAAACCGAGCAGACGAATGTAAATTTTCCTCTTGAAAGGCGTAAAAGTTATTAAATTTATTAATAAACATTTATCAGTTTTTCTTACTGGGCGTTTCACATATTCAATTTATTAACCGAGTTTTCCGATTTTTCAGGTCTCTTTGACCCTTGTGAAAGTCAACTGAGAGTTTGAGGCCTATTTCGGTCGGTGTCCTTTGTAGTAAAATTCAGAGTAAATATACCGACCAGAAATTAAACGCATGGTCAAACAGCAGACAATAACTCTTCTCCCTCTAAGCATAAAATTGCTTTAAAAAAAGCTGATTTTAGTAAACTGAAACACTCTTTCTCACGTGAAAGTTCTATTACTGCTAGTTGTTTTTTTTAATGTGACCTTGAAAAATGTGATAAAAGATGCACAAAAATATCGTTAAAAAAAGTAGATAGTTAATAATGTCATTATACATAAGTAAAACGTATACATTAAAGAGAAAAATGGTTAGTGGCCAAAGGTTTTTGGTCTATCACCAGCAAGGCATTCCTTTAAAACCAAACAGAAGTGGTTGAACGAAATTTAAGTTTAATCCATTAGATATTGTGATCAGATTGAACAAATAACATCTTTCAATTAATTAATTGGTTGAGATAAAAAAGTCAGTGTCACGAGCGGGATTTCGAATTTCCGTCCGTTTTGCCGAAATTCGAAAAGCTGGGTTGAGTTTGGAAGTTAGTGTCCGAGAGGATCGAAGTATCTCAAGTGGTAGAGCATAGGCGTATTTAGCCGAAGGTCGTGGGTTCGAATCACGCTCGTGACATTGACTTTTTAACTCAGCCAATACCTTACATAAAGATTAATTAATTGATTTAAGTTTAAGTTAAAAAACTAAATTTAAGTTTTAAGTTTAAATAATCTATTAAAATTATAAATTATTGCATCATATTTTCTTGCAAAAATATAGTGATGACCGAGATCTCAAATTTCCATACGAACAACGTTGTTGTTTATTGAACTTATTTCGTTACCCTGTTTATTTTTAATCAATTCGTACCCTTTTAAAATATCGAGAAACTTAATAAATTGTATACTAGTTTCAATTCTAAAATATAAATGAGTCTAAGAGAGGAAATGGAATGAAACTTTTTTATATCTAATATTCCGAGGGAAAACGTATTCCCGATACCTATCGATGGTCACTTTTTCTCTGTATATCAAATATCTTAGGGCGTTTAGAAGTTTTACGTATAGAACACTTTCTTTTCTAAAACAGTAATGGCTTCCTTAGAGTCAGAAACAAAAACTTTAGATGGGAATTAAACAACTGCGGAGGTTAGTTAAAAGTTTTCCCGCGTGGCTCGGACTTTAACTTATTTTTAAGAAGATTTCTAGATTTTCTTTCCGATAAAAAGAAAAAGAGATCAATTATTACGTTATAAATTATAAGTAATCGAGAAAATTATGTGATTTCTACTCTTTCAAAAAATTTCTAATTACCAATAAATCATTACGATTAAAATTTATGAAAAATTCTCGGTTATGAACGGGTGTTCCAGTATGTCTGATTCTTAAAATAATTTATATCTTTACCTCTCAATTATATACTTCACTAATAACATATGTTAGAGATAGATTATGTGCACTATTTAGTTTAACCATTAGGGGTATTCACGATCTTTGTGTTAACCCTGTTAAGTCTGTTAGATCGAGAACAATGATGGCGTAGACTTGTAAGAATCGGCTAGTTAGCATTGCTCGACCTAACAGGCCCGGCCCAATGTTAGATGTTAGCTCGAAAATGTAGTCACATTGCTGTCCGGTAGGGCGTAGGTAACCAACATAGCAGCCATGAATTTAACAGCTGTTTTTTTGTTTACACGTATTTTATTCTTAAATACGCACTAATTAAATCAGACCAATACATTTCTTTTGTTAATTTCTGACCTGTCCTTATACTCTCATTCATAATAACAAGGCAGGCAGTTCGAACGTGAAATATGATTAATAAACAGCAAACCAAACGACATTTCAAACTTTTTGCAATAACTGTCATTTTTTGACTAATTTAAAATCCTATTGCACCAACGCTTTCGGCGTAAAAAAAAAACCTTTAAAATTATGTATAGGGTTGTATAATTTTTATCCACAAAAGGGTAAACATTTGAAACTAGTCTAAAAAATATTAAACACTTTTTTTGATAGCGTCATTGGTTTAAGAGAAATTTACCCGTGCATTCTAAAAAAGGAATCCGTGTACTAATTTATTAGGGGTATTCACCATCTTTATGTTAACCCTGTTAACTCTATTAGGTCGTGTTAGATCGAGAAAAATGTTGATATAGATTTGTAAGAATCGGCTAGTTAACATTGCTCGATATATCAGGCCAGAGCCCATGTTAGTTGTTAGGTCGAAAATGTAGTCACATTGCCTTCCGTTAGGGCGTAGGTAACCAACATGGCAGTCATGACTTTAACAGCTGTTTTTTTCCGCAGGCATCGTTCTGCGGTGGATCATGCTTGTCAGCTCGAGGGAGTTGTTCAGAACACGTTCCTGAACAGAGAACACGCCCTGGCCGTATTCTTCGACCTCGAGAAGGCGTATGACACTACCTGGAGGTATGCGATACTGCGGAAATGTCAAGAAATCGGTCTAAAAGGCAAAATGCCACGGTTTATCCGCGGGTTCCTAGAAAATCGAAGATTCCGAGTCAGGCTTGGGTCCGTGCTATCCAGGGATCACGTTCAGGAGAACGGTATCCCTCAAGGATCGGTGATGAGTGTCACGCTCTTTCTAGTTGCGGTGAACGGGATCGCCGACTTGGTCCCCCCGCAGATAAAAAAAATGCTCTATGTCGACGACCTCTGTTTTTACCATTCTGGTAAAGATCTAACGGAGGTCGGCGGGGTGATGCAGTCGGCGATCAACGCTGTGGCTGCAAGGGCTGAGGAAGCCGGCTTTGCCTTCTCCTCGTCTAAGACCGTGGGCGTCCACTTCTGCAGACTGAGGAGGGCTCATAGCCCACCTCGTCTCTGCCTGGGGGGCGTGCCGGTTCGATACGTGGAGAGGGTGCGGTTCCTCGGCCTCATATTCGATGAAAAGTTAAGGTGGCAGTCACATATCGAAGATGTCGAAGTCCGCTGCAGAAAAATCCTCGGACTCTTAAAGCATATTGGTCACTTCAGGTGGGGAGCGGACAGGGAGACCTTGCTGAAAGTATTTGAAGCGTTGCTTTGCTCGAGATTGTTTTACGGGTGTATGGCCTATTCCTCGGCCCGAAAGACGCGCCTCTTGCGGCTGGACAGGCTCTACTATNAAAAAAAAAAAAAAAAAAAAAAAAAAAAAAAAAAAAAAAAAAAAAAAAAAAAAAAAAAAAAAAAAAAAAAAAAAAAAAACAGCTGTTTTTGTTTACACGAATTTTTATTCTTCAAGTCGCATTAATTAAATCAGATCAATACATTTATTTTGTTAATTTCTTATCTGTCCTTCTTCTCTCATTCATAATAAATACATCACCTATCCTATAAAGTTGTAGGCCGTTAGACATTAGGATACAAGTTAGGCATGTCGGCACGAATTGAAGCGTGTGATTTATTAGTACTTTTGAGTAAATAGATAGCATTTTGAATGAAAGAGATGATTAATTTTCCTTTTTTATTAACTACTGGCATCTTACAATTTAACACAAAAGAAAACCAAAACCAACAACAACAACAAGCCTTCAAAGACTGTTATTGCTTTATTTTTGGTTCTACCAATCGCCACGCGCAGCATTGCGGAAAAATTAATGTTTGACATGCTAAAAAAAGAAAGGGCGTTCATGACTTCACTGCACATTTCTCTATTCGAGTTAAAACGAGTTAACATCTTACAAACATCGTGAATACCCCTATTATTTTAAAATTTTCGAATAGACTTGGTATTACGTTGATGTAATTAGTGGTGCTGACAGTGCGATGTTTAGAATTTATACAGTGCTCAGTTCTTGGTAACCATTGTTAGCCTTGCAATCAATAGTGGTCTGGAGGGACAATACAATACAATGTGTAGTTGTCTAGCAATTACGTTAACTAGAGAAAATTCCAATTATTCATTAAATTATAATATAGGACTTAATTATAATGAAAACAACCATGAAAAACACCACTTGTATGAACACAGATTATACAAAAGGCACTGAAAAGCAAAGTTTGTAAAATTTGAAGACAAACAATGATCCATTGTGAATCGTTGTGATGAACTCAAGTTAGCTTGATAATGTACCCGATCTTCCTGGTTGGATTTATTCTCATTTTTAATAAGGTTATGTAAACAGAAAAAATATGCTAAAATATATTAATGTGACACATTATCATGCGAAGAGAAGCTGACATAGCTATCAAGTATTAGCTAGCAAAAATCGCTGTATAATCACGTGCTTATTTTAAAAATATAGAAACAAGACATTCATTTCTTTACGTTACCATAATAAATAGTTTAAAAACAAAACGAATAGGGAACAATAAATAAAGAATTTACCCTCAATTAAATTGTTTGACTATATAATGTAGGATGAGGTCATCTTTACGAGACATGTAAAGATTTTCATGTTCGTTTAGTCAAAAATTCTTTTTTAAGTTTCAAGTTTTGTAAACCAATTAGCGTGAATTCTATAATTTTCAGGATAATAAATCCTTTTACAGGACGAAAAATTTATAGTAGTATAGAAGTGAGAGGTCAAATAAATATGGATCGTCTTATGTGCCAAATAGAGTACATTTAGAGCACATTTACCGTCAATTTACTGGGTCGACAGTTGATGATATGTAATTTTGATCCACTTTAAAAAATGGCATAATAAGATTTCTTTTAAAATATGTTGAGAATATCCACAGTAAAAGAGATAAAGTAAAAATATGAAGAAACGGAGGGATAACATAGGCTGAAATCAATTTAATTAGACAGTTTGACAGAAATTGATCAAAATTGAGTTTTTATCATTGACTTTTTTAACCAATATTTGGAATTTTTCAAAAGGAACTCACTAACCATAGAAAAACGATATCAGTTTTGATCTATACAAGGTGAGTGTTAGTAAACTCTCCACTTATATTATTATAAAACTTTAATGTGATAAAAAAATAAAACTATCAATTTACATCCACCATAAAAGAGTATAAAACGGAAATAAATATTTTTAGGGCCTAGCACTTCAAATGTCTGGTTTGGAGTCTTAAGCAATTTTATCTACCTAATGCATAATATGGGACACCTTGCGAAAAAATTATACAGATTTTCGTTTCAACTAGGTAATACACAATTATAAATAACATTCTTCTTTCAGGGACGGTAATTAAGATTAAGAAACCGTTTAAATTTGGCCTTAAATACAGTCTGGATATATAAATACATATTTGGCAACGTAATATCTAGAAGGCAGACATATGTTAATAAAAGAGCCGAGGATTTCATTAACCAGACTTTGTAAATTTTAATGTTTGTTGTGCGATCAACCAGCTTTCATACGATGTTGATTGGGATTCTGGTTGTGGTCTTCAAACATACAATGTTATTATATCAACGCCCAAGCTTTCGACAAGTTTGATTGCCTTCTTCAGGGGATCTACAGAGACATAGGGACANCTATGTTAGCTTAAATTTGAAAGGAATGGCTGGATGAGAAATGTAGCATCCTATCAGAGCTGGTTGGTTTCCAATACCAGTTAGTTATTAATTTTCCATTATCTCTAATGACAACTACGTCAAGAAAAGGAAGTTTCCCATCCACCTTAGTTTCTTGCGTAAATTGTATCGACGGATGGAAAGAATTAAACGCCTTCAAAATGTCCACCAGCTCACTCTTTTTTTACAATCAAAAACAAGTCATCAACATATTTCTTAAGAAATTTGATGTGAAATTCAAAATTAAGACCAATCCAATCCAGTAGATCATTCATTACCAGGTCTGCAAGCACCGGTGAGAGAGTACCTCCCATGGCCACACCTTCTTTTTGTGTATATATTTGATCTTCATACTTCAAATATCCATTAAATCCAGTGGTTTATAAATTTTAGAACCTCAGCATGGCACAATACAATGCTGTATAGGACTTGTATTTGAAGTTCGACTCCACAAACAGTTTAAACATTTAGATTGTTCATAAATGAATACTATTCTCAAAAAATGAATACTCTTGTAGCATGGACTAAATGTCTCCACCAGGATTAATCCACTGATTTTATTAATCACCCATGCACAAGAGGGATAAACTACACACTGCATTACTAACGAATATTAGGGGTATTCACAATGTTTGTACGATGTTAACTGGTGTTCACTCGACTAGAGAAATGGCCAGTAAGATCGTGAACGCCCCATTCTTATCTTTAGCACGTTAAACGTTATTTTTTCCTCAATGCTACGCGCGGCGATTGGTAGAACCAAAAATAAAGCCATAACAGTCCTTGAAGGCTTGTTGTTTGTTTTGGTTTTATTTTGTGTTAAATTGTAAGTCAATAAAGTAAGTTGGAAGTCAATAAAAAAGGAAAATTAATCAACCCTTTCATTCAAAATGCTATCTTTGCACTCGAAAAGTACTAACAAATGACACGCTTCCATTGTTAGCGACATACCTGACTTGAATATACAATCAATTTTGGGACAGACCGATTCAAAAACTTGAACAAATGCTAAAACTTGAAAATTGAAGTTTGACTGATCTGGTAAAAAGCCGGGAACACACTCGATGCAACGCTATGCGACGCTGCCCGATGCGACGCGATGCTACGTCTCGTTTTGGCAGGGTGTGCACAAATATGCGACGTCAAGCGCATGCCTCGTACAGTCACACAGCGTATATCACAAATCACTATCACAATCGCAACGCCTCTTTTATCCTTAATACGTTATTATGACCAAAACCATGTAATAAAATGTTAGTTAAATTCATCTCAGTTTTTATAAATTTTCTTCCTAACCATTATAATTAAATAATTTTTATAAAAACTTATGAATTTTTGATCTCGTTTAATTTGGTTTACATTAAAATAGAATGTTTTAATTAATATAACGACAAAATTATTTAGTTTGAAATAAATTGTGGTGTTCGTATCAGTGGTGATGGGGATATTGGTCAATGGTTGTTTTGGAAAGAAAACGACTTCGAATCTTTGCAGAAGTTTCGATTTAATTCAAATCTTTATCAAGGCATCCTGTATATATATAGTATATTATTACATTATTATTTATTATTACAGAATTACATATATATTATATACAAGAAGGCAAAAAATCTTAACTTACCGCTTGATCTCTAAGTGTTATCTTTTTTATTTATGTTTTATTTATTTATGTATTGGCAAATGTCCCATGTTGTTCTACTTAACTGGTTGCTTCCACTTGAGGAACTGCGTCGTCAGGAGCAAGTGCGTCGTCAGGAGCAAGCTTAACCTCCATCAGGGTAACCCTACTACAAAAAATATGAGTGACCTGCGACTGTGAGCTACTCGACGAAAATGGCGTAATTTTATGAGCAAAACCATGAAATAAATTGTAAGTTAAATTTTATGAGCAAAACTCTGTAATAAATTGTTAGTTAAATTCATTTTATCAAAAAATGGCAACCCGGTGTGTTGATCAATTTTCTGCAAAACCATTAAAATTAATTTTTTTTAAATAAAAACTAATAAATTTGGTTTATATTAAAATAAGATGTTTCAATTAATATAACGAAAATAATACATATAGTTTGAAATGAAAATATGAGTGTCCGGTTCTTTTGTCTTCGACTGTACTCGATGCTACCTGACGAAAATCTGGACAGTGGGGATCGCAGAGCGTGGAGTAGGGTAGCATTGCATCGGGCAGATGTGCACGGGGGTAATACAACCTTATGGAAAATTGGACTTTGGATTTGCGTCAGGTAGCGTCGCATAGCGTTGTATCGGGTAAGTGTGTTCCCGGCTTACATCTTTGATTGGCTTTTCAGGTTTGTAGAGCCCGATTCTGGGAACATCGATCTGCGATATAATGACGTATAGTAGAAGTCAGAACACCAGAGAAGTTTGAATTATTACTTTTAAACAATTTGAACGCTATATGTTTCATATATTTCTCTCTACCATGTACCAAGATTCAATATCGAAGTACTGTAATTTTTATATATTGATGTAAAAAATATTTTTACTACATAACACAACAAATTAAACTGCGTTATTATTACCTTCCTTCCTAAAAAAAGAGCGAAATAAACCAATCTCGTTATTTTGTCATTTGTTTAACGAAATAAACAGATAAATAAAGTAGCAGAGCCAGTTATTTATTCATCCCACCCTCTAGGGTCTCCATTTCTTTCTTCGGGGCTTTACGCTCTATCAATTTTCCATCTCCTGGAATGGCTAAAGATGGTGAAAAATTCATAAACAATTATTGAGTTAAACAATTCCCATTGTTTGCCCTTTAGTATTTCTCCAACACAAGACTACCAATAAAAATTACCCGATTAAAATATTATAAAACTTAAACCGTTTACAACACATTGGCTCGAAAGAAAATAAGTTCCTGATAATGAAGTAAGCTCCACGGTTTTATGTCATTTTGAAGTAACACGTAATATCCGTGTAACACAGGGAAAAATATCGTTTGTTAATAAATAACACAATTACTGCATAACTGTACAAAAATATTAACAGTATTCTATATAACATCAGGGTCCTTCCTTTAATTAATTTTTCTCGTGTAAAAACGTTATTATTAGTTCAATTACTTCACCTAACTTCAAGTAATTCTATATGAACAGCTACCATTACGGGATAAATTACGAAGTAATTTGCTCAGCAAAATACGAAATTCGCAAGAAAATTAAGTTTAATTAATTTAGTCTTGTTTTAGTTACTATAATTAATTACCTTTATATTAAAAATGTAGATGTGTCAAGTTTAAGATTGAAATTTTGTATGTTTTATTGATATGGTTTTGTTAATATTAGTTAATGCATTTAACAAAAATTTCTTGTTGAATTTTACTGTTTCTGTACATACGGGTAACTGATAAATATTTCTGTTATAAAATCTTTAGACGATACATGTGTAATTATGATTTGGTATTGACGGAAATACATATTTTTTATATAACTATTCGGAGATCGTGAGATGCGGTCTGGTGTGACGCAGGTTTTAGAAAAACATTTTCTTTGTCGTGCCAACGTTTCGATCTTTATTGAGATCATCTTCAGGGCTCAACGTATTTGTTGTAGATGTGTGATTCTTGTGTGTCGTGTTGAGAGTGCCGTGAGTGGGCACCATTTGCATTTTAAGACAAAAACACACTAAGACTGTAACAATAGTTTAAAAAATTAGATAGAACTTCTGAACTTAGAAAATAATTGAAATAAATTAAAGTAAACAAAAAAGCCTCTACAAAAAGATGGGTACAAAATTGAACATAAGAAAAAAAATCTTTTAAAAAGTAAATTACATTACAAGCCTGACATCATTCCTGATATATTTTATTTTATCAAAAGTTCATCCTGCTTCTTTTCTATGTGTTTCAAAAGGAAATAAGTTAAAGTACTACCCAAATTGCCTATAGAAAGTAAAAGTTACTACGATTTTATAGGCAAGGATTCTGAGAAATTTATGTTGTACGGATTGAAGTTTGTACATTTAGCAGTGTACGGTACCAAACAGGAGAAAGTTATTTAAGTAATGGTCTTACTACAGATATGTAAAGGATTAGACAAGGTTTCAGATTAGTAGAATATGAGATATGAAGCCTTCTATTAAAATAGAGGATATAATATGTAGATATATGACAGAGAATATTTTAAATTTTATTATATTATTTATATTTTTTTTTAAATAATACAGAGGGAAAATTCGAAAGGGGTGGCTGGGTTGAGCCGGAAGTTAATGTCCGAGTAGATCGAACTCACGATAGCTCAAGTGATAGAGCAGGGGCGTATCTAGCCGAAGATCGTGGGTTCGAATCCCGCTCGTGCCATTGACTTTTTATCTCAACTAGAAACCTTAATTAATTGTAATATATTAATTTGTCAAGCGGACAACGAAATTAGTGATTTTTTTTAAATGTTTGTAAAATGCTAACTCGCGTTAACTCGAATCGATAAATGTCCAGTGAGATCGAGAACGCCCCTTCTTTTCTTAGCATGTTAAACGTTAATTTTTCCGCAATAAAATGTATTAATTAAATAAAATTGCTACTAAAAATGTAATGGTTCCAAATAGAAAAAAGATCAAATAAAACATTACCGCTTTCGAAGTTTCGGTTTAAACAAAAGAATCTGTTTGATGACTGTTGAATGACTAAGACCAAATGTTACACGTAGAAAACGTCAAGGACCTCTTTTTGGTTGACCTGGTCCATTCGACCGAGATAATGAGCACTGCCAAAAGTTCCTCCTCAGTGGGCCGTGTCCAGGAACAGGAATGCAGGCCCACAATGATCTTTCGGCCAATATGCAATGCGCAATGATGATAGATTGATCATGAATCTTCTCGGGCTTAGTCGCGCTGGGCCCCCAAAGTCGACGGACAGGGATAAACTCTTTTCGTCGAAAGGCTAAGCAACGTTGTCATAAAGGTTGAAGTAATCTGAAAAGTGAAATATCTAGAATTCAAATAACTGAGAATCAGACTTTGGGCGTAATATGGCATTTTTATTCACATGAGATGTCGAATAGACATCCTGAAGTATTGAATTCTGTTCACGACGTATTTGATAACATTGTACACGTGATTTTTCAGGCCTTCAAATATCATATTAGTTTTAAAACATTATTATCAACCCTTTTTTTATTTACTGTAAATTTACAATCCATATAAGTGATAAGTGATATCATAATTTAAGTGATATCATTGAACCTAAAGTTAAACAAAATTATTGTTTCCATTTCTCTCACAATGGGGGATCTGACAGAATATCCGAGGTTTATTCGTTTAACTGACATGTTTTCCTGTGAAATTTTGCATCGTGACAGGGCTCTCAGCTGATGTCAGCGAAAGTCAATATTTCTATACTGCCCCTGGCAGTTTTGCAGTTAGTAAAAATTCGATTACCATATCAACCGAGCAAAAATTCTTGGTTGAGTACACTTTCTTGCCCTGGCCCAACCAGTTTCCAGCCGATCATACATGTACTAAAATATTTATCCTCGTCTGTCTGTAAATGTTGTATTTCGTTTTCGGTGGGAGTTCTTTCTTTACTGCGACAAAGATGTATTGTGTCTTAAGCCGGTTGGTTTTTAATTTGTTGCCCTTGGTTATTTTCTCACGAATTTAAACTGTCTTTTTTGTATAGAGCACGACTGAACCCAATAATAAACTACTACTTAACTAATTTATCTAATAATTTTGTAAAGAGCACGGTAAAACAAATAATAATTTTTATATTATTTTTCATAAATATTGGGTTGTAAACTAAATCCGCAGCGTTTTTCAATAATTTTATTTTATCCTTCATTTATTTTTTTATGTATATATTTATTTAGTCACTATTCTTAATATTAAATCCATCATATTTTGTGGTCCAATTGACCAAATAACTTCTTTCAATTAGTTAATCTTTTTATGTAAGGTATTGGTTGAAATGAAAAAGCTAGTGTCACGATGGGATTCGAACTCACGACCTTCGGCTGGGTTTGTATAAAAAGATCAATTAATTGAAATTCTTAATATTCTTAACACACCATGAAAGGGGATAGTTAAGGTGTTTTTAATAGGCAGTGTTTTTTTGTTTTTGTTTTTTAGATTCGTATTTTTACTTACAATTAATGTTTTTCTGAGCGATATGTATAAACACCAAAAAGAAACGAGCCTAGAAATGTTAAATTGGTAAACAAATTTAACAGAAAAAGATATGGTCTAACTGTATTTACCCATATTGCAGTGATTAATTTTAAATTTACAAGCTCATAAAGGTTAGTGTTAATGGCCACTTTTTGGTAAAGAAATCGTTCAAAACAATTTTTCCATATTAACAGCCTTAGAACAATAAGTTAAGCGAAAACTGACAAGTATGTCGTGTTCCAGGCTTCAACTCTGAAAAGTTAATTTTTAGTTGTTTTTCAAAACCCTGAAGTCATGACCTAATTTGAGATTTTATTTATTATATCGCTTATATTTAGTGGTCTATCGACCAAATTACTTCTTTCAATTAATCTTTTTATATAAGTTTTCCGTCGAAATGAAAAACCTAGTGCCAGGAGCGGTAATGAAAAATGGCAAAAAGGAGGGAAAATAAGAAACGTTGTGGATTGGGATGTAGAGCTGGTGTCCGAGTGGATCGAAGTCACGATAGCTAAAGTGGTAGAGCAGCGGCGTATTTAGCCGAACGTCGTGGGTTCGAATCCCGCTCGTGGCACTGGCTTTTTCATTCCGACCAAATCCTTACATAAAAAGATTAATTAATTTAAATTCTATTTATTAGAATTTTAAGACAAAGTTAATAAGAGAAGAGCTTGGATGAAACCAATTGTCCATAAAAATCGCAAACGTCAGTTATCCCTTTGAAAACGCTGACGTAGAACTAACTACTCTTCAAATTTCCTGATCGTTTGTATTTTTCCTTAATCTTTTTTTAATTTAAAATACAACCTACTTGGCTTAACTTAATATTAACTTTTACAAAACAAAAATCTAACTTGAAATTGACACAATGAAAACATGAAACAAACTTTTCTTAACGTCACTAATTTAGCTCATTAAAAACAGCCTTTATTCAATTGTTAAATACGTCTTGTAAAAATCAACAGTATTTTGTTAATTTTTATTCTACAAAATTTAAAATAAATTTTAAAAATTTTAAAAAAGTAAATAAAATAAATACTAACCTCTGTAGTTACCAGATTATTCACAAATAATAATAAGACGTCCTTGTTTTGTAAATTTTGTGGACACCTCTTATTAAAAATTTGTTAATGACAAAGCGCAAATATCTTGTATTTATTAAAGTTGATCAAAATGGTTTTGTCAATTTATTTTATTTCGATGAAAAATGCTTTTCGTTTATCTGCGCATTTTCTCCGATTGTTTTTGTTGTTATATCATTTGCGTTAAGCTACTTTTTTAAATTATCTTATTTCCATGCATGACACGATTTTGCTCAATGGGAAGAAAATCTAGATTAAATCGGGAAAAATAATGGTAGTAGAGCGTGGTTTCGATCCATGGAACTCGTTTAAGTGCTAAGGACCCATTTACATTTTTATCATATTTGTATCAATTATTAGTTATACTAGTTCATACAACGTCCAGGCGACTAAATTGACTCCTATTTTCCCCAGCGTGACACATAATGCAGCATGTCGACAGTTATGGAATTGTTTTCTAGGACAGAGGCATGCAAAAAAGTTCATTAAAGGGCTAACGCAGAAACTAACGATTAAACTAATAAACTTAGGTCGTGACAGGATTAGAATGATAGTAGGACTGCTGACTAAAGATTACTGACTTCAGAGGAATATATATAAACTCGGGGCATTTTGCGAGGACGAAGATGAAGAAACATCGAAACATGCTGTTTTTCTGTTGCAGTCGAAGACTACTCCTGGGAGAAGAAAAGTCAAAGCCTGAAGAATATACACAACAGTACTTTACAAAAGATCTCATAAAAACTTAACAAAAAGCTTTAGATAATATTGGATATTGGAGTAGACCAATAATAGTCGCGTAAAGCCATAAAGAGTGCTCCTTAAGCGGGGAACGCACCTACCCGATGCAACACTATGCGACGCTACCCGATGCAAATCCAAAGTCCAATTTTCCATAAGATTGTATTATGAAATACAACCCCGTGCACATCTGCCCGATTCTACCCTACTCTACGCTCTGCGATCCCCACTGTCCAGATTTTTGTCGGTTCGCATCGAATACAGTCGAAGACAAAAGATCTCACACACACTCATATTTTTATTTCAAACCACGTGTATTATTTCCGTTACATTAATTACAACATACTTATTTTAATATAAACCCGATTAACCGAAATCAAAAATTCATCAGTTTTTATTTTAAAAAATTAATAGTTTGGTACAAAATTGTTCAAATCACCGGAATACCATTTTTTGATAGAATGAATGTAACTAACAATTTATTACACGGTTTTGCTCATAAAATTAGACCATTTTCGTCTAGTAGCGTCAGAACAGGATTTGTAGCTTATTTCAAATTATGTATGTGATTTTGTCGTTACATTAATTACAACATTCTTATTTTAATGTAAACCAAATTAAATGAGATCAAAATTTCCTGAGTTTTTATAAAAATTATTTAATTGTTTTGGTTAGGAAGAAATTTTATCAAAATACGGGAATAACTTTTAAAACAATTAAGTTTAACAAACAATTTATTACATGGTTGTGCTCATAAAATTTAACTAACAATTTATTACATGGTTTTGCTCAAAATAATGCATTAAGAAGAAAAGAAGCGTTGCGATTGCGATACTGTGACTGTACGTAGCGTGCGCTTGACGTCGCATAGATGTGCACACCCTACCAAAACGAGACAAGGCGTCGGGTAGCATCGGGTAGCGTCGCATAGCTCTGCATCGGGTAAGTGTATTCCGGGCTTACACCTCAATCTTTCTATTGGCTTTATCTCTGAACGTTGTTTAATATAAAATATCTGAAAAATTAATAAATACTAAAGTAAAACAATATGTTGTGATGCTATATAAAACATTTAATAAATTAAGAATGATTTTGTCGTTAATCAGAAAATTAATGTAGAAGAGACCAAAAAAATTAGAATGTCGATTAGCCTATTCACACGAAGTTGCCTAAATTGCTATTAATGAATCCAATGCCACTAAAAACAAATAATAACATTAAGATTAAAAAATAGTCACAAAATAGGTCAGGAAAGCCAGCAAATTATTGCATTTATTTAGGTGATAATTAATGAGTTCATAGATTAAAAAATTTGAATATATGTTCAAAATACCAACCTTTTTGAAGAATGCAAGCCTGACATCTTTTCCTGACAGATTCTTCTTTCTTTGTATTAGTTTCATTAGTTTTAATTAAATTACCAATCCTAATGATAAATTTTTATCCATTTAACTTTGACGTTAATTTTACATTGATTACTCAAAATTAAGCACTGTGTTTACATATCGTTAGTAAAATCAACTTTTTTGTAAGCGCCATATTAGTCAGTATTACCAGAGCAAACAATGTCCTTAACCTTTTGACAAAATCTTTGGTAAGTAAAATTTTTCTTCTAAGTGATTTGGTGTTTCATTTTTTAAAATTTATATTATTTGTCTATCATTTTGTTGTTTGATTAAGATTATCAGGGATTTATTTAGAAATCGTGAGATGCGGTCTGGTGTGATGTAGGTTTCAGAAAAACATTTTCTTTATCGTGCCAATGTTTCGATCTTTATTGAAATCATCTTCAGGGCTCAACGTGTATGTCTTCTGTGTAATTGGGCCATTCTTGCGTGTCGTGTCGAGAGTGCCCGTTGGCACGATAAAGAAATTGTTTTTTTGAAACGTACTTCACACCAGACCTTATCTCACGATTTCTGAATAATTATCGATTAACGGTCACTAATCACCACCCATTAGAAATGTAGGGGCGTCCGCAACGGTTTAGGAATTGACACGGCGCTCATCACTGTAAGGTAAAGGTCATGGGTTCGAATCCAGCGGCCCCGCATTCGAACTCGAGAAACTTAAAAAGTGGCTTTTTTTCAAAAACACCGGCACCCCGAGGGTTGATATATATACCCTCGTAAAAATTTGAAAAAAATTGGTAAATAAATAAAATGGTAAATAAATAGTAAAATTTAAAAAAAAATTGTAAAAAAAGTGAACTCTCGACACGACACGCAAAAATGGCACAATTACACAGAAGACAAACACTTTGAGCCCTGAAGATGATCTCAATAAAGATCGAAATATTAGCACGATAAAGAAAATGTAAACCTACATCACACCAGACCGCATCTCACGATTTCTAAATAAATATCGATTAACGGTCACTAATCACCACACATTGTCAGAGATTATAATTAAGATCATAAGGTTCTTAATGCACTTTCCATTGGCGAAATCAAATTTACCGTAGGTTCAACTTTTTTGTGAGGTAATCGGACTTTACGGAATAAAGTTGTAAGTAGTAGTAACCAGGAAAGTGAAATGTCTCGATTAAAATCAAGAATCAGGCTTTGGGAAATTAGGTATTGTTGTCCAATTTGCCACATAAGTTAAACGTCTATTGACGTCTGTTCACGGGGTACCCTGAATATAGGTATTAATATGTACTGTTAATTTATTTTGCATGCTTAAGTTCACAACAATACTGACTTTGCAGGTGGATATAAACAACGGATTAAACCATTAGTAATATAATTTGTGAGTTTATTATGACAGTTTAAAAATAGGTAATTATCACATACAACTTTCAGTTAAATACTAGAAAATAAATTTCAAGTCCGTAAAATAAAACTCGAAGGAAAAACAAGGTGTCGTCCGTTCATCATTGTGTTGAATGTTGAAGGAGATCGATTCAGGAGAAACGCACCAATATAATGTCAGTCCTGTCCTGTTATAATTACACAGATGCCTTTTGCGTTTTGCATATCAGGATTTCTTTTGACTAGATTCTGTTTCTACGGAAGGCATCGCGCCCTAGTTCTCCTTCCTCAGGAAGTTGGGTACCATCGCGATTGTAGCATGTCTCAGGGTCGTTAGAACTCCTCGGCCAAGAGATACCATCCACTGATTCTACAAAATCACGATGTCGGTATTAATCAATGTCTTCGCTAATAATATACACATTGCCACGCGTTACTTCCTCATCGAGCCACCTAGTCAAACGTTGTAATCAAATCAAGATAAAGGTAGAGAAAAACATATGAAACATCCAAACCTCGAGCCCTAAGTATTACTGGGAAACTTAAAATCGCTTCTGGAGGTTTAAAAAACGAAAAACATACCTAACAACCTAGAATTATATGCCTACAACAGACGATCGCAAAAACCTATAATACAATAATACAATAAATAACACCCATCTCTAACCTTTCACCTTTCACGAACGTGTAAAACCGACACGGCTTAAGAAGGGACACACTTACCCGGTGCAACGATACGCGACGTGATCCGACGGCTCGTCTCGTTTTGGTATGGTCGTGTAGGGGTGTTATCGTCGTGTAGGGTACCTGTCTCATCCACGGTTACCAAACAGTCCGAAACGGTATAAAAATCTCAAGCCTTTTATTCTAAAATTTCCTACAATAATCATGTAGAACTAATATTTACTCGTGGAGATGCAGTAGAAATTGCAGATCTAAGGGTAGGTTAACGCTGCGGTCGGGCCTTTTCATTTTAGAACGGAAACTATGACGGATATTGCTCTTAGTTAAAAGTGCAACATTTCCATAGATAAATACGGCAAATGGTTGTGAATCATCTGTGGTACTGTATATAAACTTCAACGTTAAACATTAAAGCACACACACGATTAAAACGGGGAACACACTCACCCGATGCGACGTAACGCTTACCCGACGCCTTGTCACGTTTTGGTTGGGTGTGCACATCTATGCACGTCAAGCGCACGCCGCGTACAGTCACACAGCGTGTATCACAAATCAGTATCGCAATCACAACTCCTATTTTAAGCGAAACGTTGTAATAAATTCTTAATTAAATTTTATGAGCACAACCATGTAACAAATTGTTTGTTAAACTTAATTGTTTTAAGTAAAGTTATTCCGGTGTAAATTAATTTTTTTTTCCTAACCATTATAATTAAATAATTTTTGTAAAAACTTTCTGTTCTCGTTTAATTTGGTTTACATTAAAATAGGATGCTGTAATTAATATAACGACAATATTACATATACTTAGTTTGAAATAAACTACAAAAAATATGAGTGTCCTGTTCTGTCGCTACTCGTCGAAAATGGTCTAATTTTATGAGCAAAACCATGAAATAAATTGTTAGTTAAATTTTAGGAGCAAATCCTTGTAATAAATTGTTATTTAAATTCATTTGATCAAAAAATGGATTCCGGTGTGTTGATCAATTTTCTGCCAAACCATTAAAATTAATTTTTTTAAAAATAAAAACTAATGAATTTTTGATCTCGCTAAATTTGGTTTATATTAAAATAAGATGTTCCAATTAATATAACGGCAATAATACATATAGTTTGAATAAAAATATGAGTGGCCGGCGCTTTTGTCATCGACTGTACTCGATGCTACCTGACGAAAATCTGGACATTGGGGATGGCAGCGCGTAGAGTAGGGTAGCGTAGCATCGGGTAGATGTGCATGGGGGTAATACAATCTTATCGAAAATAGGACTTTGAATTTGCGTCGAGTAGCATCGGGTGGCGTTGCGTGAGGGCAGTCCCAACCCAACATACAAAAATGACACATCTACCCGGAAAACAAACTCTTTGAGACCTGAAGATGATCTCAACAAAGGTCGAAACGTTGGCACGATAAAGAAATGTTTTTCTAAAACCTGCGTCATACCAGAACGCATCTCACGTTCTGCAAATAATCATTAAATAATAACATAGGATAGAAAAATATACATGAAAGCTAAGGACCTAGTTAAGCATTAATAGAAAACGAACTACGTCCAGGTTAATCACGAGAAAAATTTCAGCAAAAAGTTTTAAAAGTTTAAGAATTGCAATGTACGAGCTCACTACAGCATTTTTTCAAAGTTAGAAAGGTGTCGTTTTTTCCTGTTGGTGTTGTTTTTGGTTACATTTATTTGTAAATATTTTTTACACATTCATTTATTTTATTGAGAAAAATCGCCGTTGGGACTTATCTTACTTCATTATGTAATTTAATGAAGCTGGATGTAGAAGACGTCATTGCAATCCTCAACGGAAGGGATACTGGAGGAAGCTTGTGGTGTACTTTACTCACGCCCTGCGGTACCGAAAATACCTGGTTGACCAATTCAATTTTTAAAATCAAATGTCATTCTAAAGATACAAAAATAGGGATTCATTCAAGATTCAAAAATTGATAAAGCAACTCGACAGACGGCTAAGGCCATTGTCAATTTAGCTTTATCTTTGGAAATGTAAAGTTAATGTAAATACTTTATGTAAATAAAGCCTTTATTCATTCATTCATTCATTCAATTTAATTACTGTACTTCCCTTTTCCGTATGCTTTAAATATCAACTAGTTGCTACAATACAAACGCATCCCCCTGAGATGTCACTTCGGGTTGTTTCATGTACGCCATGCAGAAATAATTGGAACGCCCTCTAAGCGATTTAGTATTAAATATTTGACGCCAAAATGACTCTTCTCTAGCGAGAGAACGCTTGCATAGTTGGCGAATGACGCAGTGGATGGGCGCAGTTTTGAATCAATGATTGTCAAAAAAAAAGTTTCAATCAAGTATGTGCGCTCAATAACAAAAAACCTTCACATCCTCGATTTAACAACGAGACACAATTTATATGTAAAACAGATATAAAATAAAAAAAATTAACAAGCCTTATCCTTTTCGAATATATTTAACACGGCCTTCACTGGGTCAATGAAGTGTTTGCATTCCTACACGTACGTATTCCTACATAAAGATTTATATGCACGAATCACAACCTTGACAACACCAACGCACTATCCGACTTGACTATAATTCCGGGTAGAAGTCCGACTTGACTTCTTTCTATCTCTCGTATTCTATCTATCCCATTTGAAAAATGGCAAAAAGAGAAAAAATTTCCAAGGTTGTTCAAAAGGTTCAAAAGGTTGAGATGTGGAGTTGGTGCCCGAGTGCATCAAAGTCACAGATAGCTCAAATGGTTAGAGGAGCGGCATATTAAGCAGAAGATCGTGAGTTCGAATCCGTTCGTGACAATTACTTTTCGATCTCAACCAAGACCTTACACAAAAAGAAGGATTAATTGAAATAATTAATATGGTCAATTAGACCACTATACATGGATTAATATAATTACAATATAGAAGATTGGAAAATGTTTGATTACATCATGAAAAAGCAAAAATCTACAAATAAAATTAACACAGAAACTTGGTAATAAAATTTAAAGAAAATAATTGTTTGTATAAACACCAAAACAAAAAGTATGGAAAACGTGCAACGATTTTATTATTTTAAGAAAAGGACTTCTGTTTATAGTATTGCAAGAGATTTTTGTACGTAGTAAAAAACGTTCTCGTTATATTTGAATTTATTTTGTAACAAATATTTATACGTGTTTCTGTTTTGTCAGTATTGAAATTTCCTTTTAGTTACAAGTTAAGACCGGAAAAACTCAGAGGATGATTTAACACCTTCCATATTTTAAATAATTATCGATTAACGGTCACTAATCACCACACATTATAAATAATGTAAATTTTAACAAATAAACAGTATTTTTAATTTCAATTAATTAAGGTTTTGGTTGAGATAAAAAGTCAGTGTCGCACGCGGGATTCGAACCCACGACCTTCGGCTAATACGCCGCTGCACTAACCACTTGAGCTATCGTGACTTCGATCCACTCGGACACAAACTTTCCATCTCAACCCACCTTTTTTGAACTTTCCCTCCTTTTTGCCATTTTTCAAATGTCATGTAATCTATTTGATTCTCGGCAACAAATGAAATGGCCACGGAGAGTTTTAATGAAGTATACTTCATTATGCTTATTACATTTTATTAGGTTTCGTGGTCCGTTTGAACAAATGAATTCTTTTCAATTAATTAAGGTTTTGGTTGAGATAAAGTCACGAGGCTCAAGTGGTAGAGCAGCGGCGTATTTAGCCGAAGGTCGTGAGTTCGAATCCCGCTTGTGGCACTGTCTTTTTTATCTCAACCAAAACCTTAATTAATTGAAAAGAATTCATTTGGTCAAGCGGACCACGAAACCTAATAAAAGTATTTTTAATTTTAATCATCAAGTTACATAAATATTTTTTATTTGATATAATTTTGTATTTATATGCTTAATGTTTTTGTGACTTGTACATGACTGAATTGCTATAAAAGGGAGAAATTACAACAGTAATATTACTAACAAGTACAATAAGATCGTGAACTATTCAAAGGTTTACATACCAACTTCACAACGGTTTAAATGTATTTTTGTGTGTTTGACATTTCAAATATAATATTGATGGATTGAGAGAAATGGAAACTAGTCGATGGTTTATAAACAATGTGGATCAATTTCCATGAAAGTGGTAAATCACAACCGTAATAAATATAAGACAAACCAGTGAATAGTTTCCATAGCAACTACAAGAAGATTGAACAGTGTATTTGTAATTTTTCTAAAGTTACGAAAGGTAAAATATAATTGAAAGTGTGAAAAGGCGTCCCATACAATTAACAATATTAACTTTTTGGAATGAAAATACAACCGTTCTTTTTGTGAATTCTTCTATTCGCATATTGACGGATTAAAAAGGTGGAAAAGGTGTGAATATCGAAATGCAAAAATAACCCCGAAAGAGTGAATATAATTTTCAATAGATGGGTTGAGAGAGAAAGGGAAGCAAGTCGATGGGCGCGTATGGAGATTGCTTTATGTCAATCCAAATGTCAGCGACAAGCTGATACCCGTATCTCATCCTTTTGTCACGAAGATTTTTGGAGCCGATAATTTTGCCCAAAAAGACGACAATGCTCGCCGACTTCACATCACATTTCATAATGGACATTTATAATTACCATTTGCGTTTCATTTTGTTTTGTAGCATTTGGATCCTAACAGTTGCAATATTTATTTAATGACAAGTGGTAGACATGATTAATATGTTGATAAGTATTTATCCATTTTTTATCTATTTCTGTATTAAACTAACGAACCAAGCATTCAGATCAGAAAAAAAATACTTTACATCCATAGCTAATGGCCCGTGTAAGCCGCCTATCATTTTGATAAATTACCCTTCGCTTATCTCCGACGGTAAAGGTTAATTTTCCCTTCAACTTTTTATTATTTTTGTGTTATACCCTTTGGTTTGGAGAGGTTAAATAATATCAACATTATTAAATGTTATTAATTTTCAATTAATTAATCTTTAAGTAAGGTATTGGTCGAGATAAAAAAGTCAGCGCCACGAGTCACGATAGCTCAAGTGGTAAAGCATTGGCGTATTTAGCCGAAGGTCGTGGGTTCGAAACCCGCTCGTGGCACTGACTTTTTTATCTCGACCAATACCTTACTTAAAGATTAATTAATTGAAAAGAATTTAATTGGCAAATCGGACCACGAAGCCTAATCGATTTAATAAGGAAAATGAAGTATACATCACTAACGCTCTTCGTGGCCATTTCATTTGTCGCGGAGAATCAAATAGATTACACGACCTTCGAAAAATGGCAAAAAGGAGGGAAAAATTCAAAAAGGTGAGGTTGAGATGGGAAGTTGGTGTCCGAGTGGATCAAAGACACGATAGCTCAAATGGGAGAGCAGCGGCGTATTTAGCCGAAGGTCGTGGGTTCGAATCCCACTCGTGGCACTGGCTTTTTTATCTCGACCAATACCTTACTTAAAAATTAATTAATTAATTGAAAAGAATTTAATTTATCAATCGGACCACGAAACCTAATCGATTTAATAAGGAAAATAAAGTATTTATCGCCGAGAATCAAACAGATTACATGACCTTTGAAAAATGGCAAAAAGGAGAGAAAANCATTACGAATTCCTTATTAAATGTTAACATTAAAAAAAGTGTAATAAATTTCCAAATATAAACAGATTTTTCTTCATTTTAAAAGAAAACTACAGAATAATTCACAAAATCTATTTAGCATGGCGAAAAGTAGTATGCCAGAATTTCAAATATAGACCCTAACTCTGAGATAAATACAAGAGGGTTTAAGAGAAAAAGTCTACATCAATAAACACATTAAAATAAAATAACAGTTTACCTTAAAATATGAAATATCAAAATGTAGCAACATACAATAATAACAGTACATCATGGCAAAATTAATAAGAAAATTATTTCATTAACTGTATTCCAATGTCTTCCTTGGAAATGCAATTAACGGAGGTGCGCACATATTTTCATCAACTACTGGGTCAACTCGGTACTGGCATATTCTGTTAATGTGATATAAACAAGATGTACCAAGATGTCAAATTGTGTCACTTGCGACACGGTGTCATTATGGTGTGCAACCGTCGCTTTCACTTCATCTCCCCTATTTCTCAAAATGTCCTTTACTGTTCAGAGTAAAAATACATTAAATGTCAATATAATAAAAAAAACCGTGTGGTGAAAAAAGGTAACGGCTTCGTAAAGATCTGGGTCGCACGTGCTCATAGAGCTTATTGAATTTCCGACTGAGGAAGGTAAAGTCAGTTAACGGGCACTTTGTAGGAGGAACAGAAGCAAATGTGTTCTCGCATTAAAGCGATTTGTTATACTTGCAGTTTAATTTCAAAAAACAGTCCAACCGACGTCATAAAATAACCTAACCTCATGCAATCCGCGAAAATAAATTCGGTTTAATTCCAATTTCGTCCGACTCGTATGGCTAGAATTACTTACAATTCCCAATATTGATTGTATTTAGTAGCAAAATATTTGTATAGGTTGGAATGCTATGCACATTTTTCTACAGTGTAACTGCATGTTCTTAATACATAATTATGAGCAAAACCATGTAATAAATTGTTAGTTAAATTTTATGAGCAAAATCATGTAATAAATTGTTAGTTAAATTTTATGAGCAAAACCATGTAATAAATTGTTAGTTAAATTTTATGATCACAACCATGTAATAAATTGTTTGTTAAACTTAATTGTTTTAAATAAAAATATTCCGGTGTTTTGATAAATTTTCTGCATAACCATCATAATTAAATAATTTTTATAAAAACTCATGAATTTTTTAATCTCGTTTAATTGGGTTTATATTAAAATAAGAATAATATAACGACACAATTACATATACATAGTTTGAAATAAACTACAAAAAATATGAGTGTCCTGTTCTGACGCTACTCAACGAAAATGGTGTAATTGTATGAGCAAAACCATGAAATAAATTGTTAGTTAAATTTTATGAGTAAAACCTTGTAATAAATTGTTAGTTAAATTTATTATATCAAAAAATGGTATTCCGGTGTTTTGATCAATTTTCTACCAAGCCATTAAAATTAATTTTTTGTAATAAAAATTAATGAATTTTTGATCTCGGTTAATTTTGTTTACATTAAAATAAGTTTGTTGTAGTTAATATAACGACAATAACACATGTAGTTTGAATAAAAATATGAGTGTCCGGTTCTTTTGTCTTCGACTGTACTCGATGCTACCCGACGAAAATCTGGAAAGTGGGGATCTCATAGCGTAGGGTAGCTTCGCATAACGTTGCATCGGGGAAGTGTGCTCCCCGCTTACAGCTTGAACGGCGCCCATCCAGTGATCACTGGCGAGAGTGGGGTGGAGGTCACTTGGCGACTCTCTTTTGCCGATTTTAAGCAACTAAGTCTTGCGTGGCCAACGTCGCTTCAGTCTACGACAAGGATTGGCGGGTAATGTCAAGGATGACAATTCGCGGATTGAGGGGTTTGAGTGATCGGGCATTTTAGAATGAACTTTTAGAATGTTTGTAACGAAATTGGGCAAGGTCATATGCGAATGGGATTTTTAAGTCGGTATGAATTGTATAGTTAGAAACATAAAAGGGAGAACTAACAATTATCCGAAGAATTTTAGATTGTAAGGTTTGTAGTCTGTTATGACTAGAACACTTTGCGGTTACATACAGTTCAAATCCGTATGTCCATCGTGGGTCTTGCAGGGCAGTAAATAATTACTGAAGTTTGGGTCACTTGTCAAGTAGTCTTTTTAGCAGTCTGAATCTTGTATTTAAATTTTTACGTTTAAATTTCGTATGGGGATTCCATGTAAATCGTTTGTCGAGGTACAGTCCAAGGAACGTTTCACAACGGGATTGGGAAGATTATTCAAATATAAAGGGAGGAGAGTTTGTTGTTAAGAGTGAAAACAATGTATTTAGATTTAGTTTCATTAACCTTGGTCAAGTTGGTCCGTTAGGTGCCATTTATGTAGTTGATTGCCAGATGCATTGTTGTATGGAGTTAATTAGATGTTCTACACCGTCGTGCAGTTGCTGTGGTGTCTTTAACGTCTTTAATGGTTCATTTAATTTAAATTTGTCTTCAAGAGTACTTCGAAATAGTTCCAAATTAGCTGGTCCGTTTATTAAAGCAGATCGAGGGTGGTTTATTTTTGGGTGAATATCAAGAGATAGGTCCAGTTATTACTACTCTATGGTCTGAAGAAGTCTATGGTATAAGTATCAGTATGCGAGGATCTTATACTGGAGCAAATAAATAAATCAATCAGGTCAGGTGGTTTTCTAGGGGAGGTAGGCTGGTGGGTTGTGTTGGGGATAGAAAGGAGAAATTGATTTGGGTAAGAAAATTGTAAAAGTTTTGACCTCTCGGATTCGCCACATGACTATCCAAGCTTAGGTGCTTCGCGTTGAATCACTACCACAGATGAATTGGCCAAGGGTGTCAAGAAAAGATATGAGGTGGTTTTCGTTTATTGTTTGGTTAGGACAGTACACGGCCCCTACATGGGTATGCAAATGAAGGGTCCAGTGGAAAATGATGAGGTTCCATTTCTTCAACAGTTGAGAAACACTTAATTTAAAGTTTCATGACTACTGGTGAAATAGTTTGTTTTTTGATCTTTGATTCAATAATTGTAATAACATTTAGAGTTTCTTTCTGAGTAATTCTGATAATTCAACTCTCATTTCAAACCCAGGAACGAATAAGAAAATACCATGAAAACGAAATTTTATTATTAATTTCAAAGTTGAACAGACATTAGCTATGATAGTTCGATTCTGTATCAACTTAAAGAAACGTTCTAAATAACCAAACTTTTCATTACTTTCTNTCCACTGAAAATGGCATAATGGCTGATTAAACTGCTGACACTAGATTATCTAGGTTGTGTCGCCTTGCCTTGAGATCAATACGAAACGTCCATAATCTGCATTAACAAGAACTGTCTTGTTAATCTCGACTTAGCCTCTACAAAATCCTCGAAGGTTCCTCTACAAGCCTGCATAAGCATCAACACAGTACAAGGTCTAACAGCGGTGACTAATGGGCCCAATATCAACAAATTCCCTCTGTCGTAGGATTTTTTCCCCTCATGCTAATGTTTAGAAAGTCCAAAGTGTTGCTAAATCAGAAAAAAATGTCATGCATGAGTGGATGTGGGTTTATTGACAAATTGATTTCAGACCGTGCAAACTGAAAATTCTAATTGGCCAAACCGATCATTACTTGGACGTAATAAGACCTTTCACCCGAATAATTTGTTTGTTAAAAACATGTACGCCAAGCGTGACTGTCCCGAAAATAAGGAATTACGGGTGTTCACGATCTTTGTGTTAACTCTGCTAAGTCCTGGTAGATCGAGAAAAATGATGATGTAGGGTTGTAAGAATCGGCTAGTTAACATCTAATAGGCCAGGGCCAATGTTAGATGTTATGTCGAAAATGTAGTCACATTGCTATCCGTTAGGGCGTAGGTAACCAACATGGCAGCCATTCATTTAACAGCTGTTTTTTGTTGACAGGTATTGTTTTTCTTAAATACGCATTAATTAAATGAGACCAATACTTTTCTTTGGTTAATTTCTGACCTGTCCTTATATTCTCATTCATTCCCCTATCCTATAAAGTTGAAGGATGTTAGCCGTTAGGAATGTCAGGACGAATTGAAGCGTGTCATTTGTTAGTACTTTTCGAGTGCATAGATAGCATTTTTAATGGAATAGATGATCGAACAATTTCAAACTTTTTGCAATAACTTTGTCATTTTATGGCTAATTTAAAATCCAATTGCACCAACGTTTTCAGAGTGAAAAAAACCTTTAAAATTATGTATAGGGTTGTATAATTTTTATTCACAAAAGGGTAAACATTTGAAACTAGTCTAAAAAATATTAACCACTTTTTGTTTTATAGCGTCATTGGCTCAAGAAAAATTTAGCCGGGCCTTCTTAAAAAAAGGGAAACCATGTACTAATTTATTAGGGGTATTCACGATCTTTGTGTTAGCCCTGTTAACTCTGTTAGGTCGTGTTAGATAGAGAAAAATGATGTAGACTTGTAAGAATGGGCTAGTTGATATTGTTCGATATGTTAGGTGTTAGGTCGAAAATGTAGTCACGTTGCTGTCCGGTAGGGCGTACGGAAGCAACATGGCAGCCATGAATTTAAGAGCTGTTTTTTGTTTACACGTATTTTTATTATTAAATATGCATTAATTGATTCAGACCAATACGTTTATTTTGTTAATTTCTTATCTGTCCTTATTCTCTCATTCAAAATAGATACATGCCATATCCTATAAAATTGTAAGCTGTTAGACTTCAGGGTAAAAGTCAGGTATGTCGGCATAAATTGAAGCGTGTCATTTGTAAGTGCTTTTGAAGTGATTAGATAGCATTTTGAATGAACGAGTTGAATAATTTTCCTTTTTTATTAACTACTAGCATCTTACAATTTAACACAAAAGAAAACCAAAACAAAATACAAATGACTGTTATAGCTATATTTTTGGTTCTACCAATCGCCACTCGCAGCATTGCGGAAGAATTAACGTTTAACATGCTAACAAAAGAAGGGAGCGTTCACGATCTTATTGGACATTTCTCTATTCGAGTTAACACGAGTTAACATTGTGAATACCCCTATTGATTTTTTGATTAATTTTTTAATTATTTATTTTTTATTCATAGATTAAGAATGATAATTAATCCTCCATAAAACTGCGGTAAACAAATATTATAATCTTTAATTACTTGCAAGAAACCGCCTAACCTATTCAAATTTTGCTAAATTGGGTAATTGAAATGTACAAAATTAACATGGATGTATTTCGGCAAAGGGGTTAGTACCGGTGTTGCAATCAAGGGGTTGTGTTAGCATCCCTAACGAGGCCCGGTTAGGTCCTTGTTTATCTCCTTTCTAATACAGAATTACCCCTTTTCTCTAATTTACCGTCAACCAATGTTATCTCGATAAACATTATTTGGCTTGCCAATAAGACAAAATTTGCCCTAATTGAGAAAATTAATTAGAGAAGGTTTTTTTTTTCATCGTCATGTCCAAACAAGTCGTCGTTAATGAAAGAGGCTATTAATACAGTAATTTCCACCGGGCCATCCCGAGTAAACAAGCGGCGTTATAAACAATTATATAAGAGGAAAATATGTAGAATTTGTTGTCGAATAATTGTATTATTTTTATATGCCCTAGTTGAAAATTACTCACACTTTTCTTCCCATATGGCTAAGATTGTAGGGGTCATAAAGCTAAACCAGTGAAGTGACAGTAATTTATTATATTCTCCATTTTCAACAATGCAAACTGACAAGAATTTTTGTTTTCAATCTAAAATTACATCATGAATTATCTTTCTTGCAGAGAAACTTACAAATAAATCTAAACAAGCTAATATATAAATTTAAAAAAAAACTATTTTACTGCTCATTTCAAACTGTATTTATTTTTGTGATTACATTAATTACAACATAACATAATGTAAAGCAATGTAAACCAAATTAAAACGAAATCAGAAATTTATGAATTTTAATAAATATTATTTTATTATGATTACGTGAAAACAAAATTACCAAAACATAGAGAAATCATTTAGTGATAGAACAAATTTAACACTTACTATGTTAGGGCATGGGGGCTGTTCTCTTCACAGTGCCAGTTTGGTTTGTGGCAATCAGGTGATCGAGATTCTTCGTGTGTGGAGAAGACGTGGAGAACAACTCTAATTAATTACTACGTTTTGCTCTTAATAACTGGAATTATCTCTCCTGGCTTTAAGTTTCCTAGGCACCGAGTATAAGCGATCAGATTTCGTTTTGTGAAACAGAAACCCATTCTTCAACAAAAGCGTTTTGAAGCTGTTCAACGCCTAGCTAGAGGCGGCGAACCCTACCCATCTTTTTGTCATGTCCCATAAGTGTTCCTACAAGATTCATGTGAGGAGTACGTGCTGGCCAATTCATTGTGGTAATCCCTANATCTTTTTGTCATGTCCCATAAGTGTTCCTACAAGATTCATGTCAGGAGTACGTGCTGGCCAATTCATTGTGGTCATCCCTACAGACTTACTATACCACCCGTTATCGAGTCTCAAACCACACTACGGCGACAACGGGTGGTATAGTGTGGTTTGAGACTCGAGACCCCGAAACGGCTCACCTCGTGTTCTCATCCACGGCACTTTTTCTCAATCCGAGCTCCTTCATTCTATCCTCTGACCACTCCTAACCCTTGGTTACAAGGGGGTATCCGAGCACAAAACAAAGGTGCAGCCCAGAGGGCGTGGCAACCTCTCTAAAGCATAAGCTGTACTCGTGTCGGCCTAACGGTCGGCAAGGGCGGCGGGTGCCTTAGCAGAGTCACACGAGGGCCACTAGATCCTGTCTGCAAAGACGGGGGGGTGTATGGCCATCTGTACCACTGGGTAACTAAACCTTCCAAATTCAGCCCTAGTTACACTGGGAATGGATTCGTGGTGGTGCGTGGTGACGCCCCTAGCGGGAACTTAGACAGAGGCTGTCTTCTATCTGTGACCTCAGTGAAGCTTGCGTATGGCCAACGTAAAATCCCCCGGCCTCACGGGAGACGTTGCGACCGGACGACAGCATGTAAGCGTTGAGGACGCAATGATCCCTCAGCGGAACGTAAGTAAGCGAATTAAAGCGGGTAGTGAATCGGTGTCTCGGACTCGAGTATGCTTTGCATTTTTGTGCGTATGACCGGCATGGTACCCTTGGGGAAGCGAAGGATCGGACCACGTATGCTGAACCTATGACGTCTCTCGAATACGCGTGACAGGTGTAGGCTGAGCTCGATAAGAGACTTTACCGTAGGAGGTGCTCATCTTGGGTGTGGTTAGCAATTCCTCTTTAAACTAAACCGCTGCTGGGGCGTTCCCGGAAGTTTCTACGCTTGGGAACCTCTATACTCAGAGAGATAGAGTGGCCTTCTCTATCTAGGGAGTACGCGGGGGGGGGACAGGCCGATGTATTTCGGCCTGTTAGCCCCTCGCGTGCGGCATACGACCCGATGCACAATGCGGGCCCGACCATTCGGAGTGGACAAGCGGAGAGCGTGGTTGTCTTGGCCCTTAGGGGCTGGGACCCCTCTACACCAATGCTGCGGCGGTAACACCATTCCGTCGTATGCAGAAGTGCGTCAGCTCTCATCTTGAGAATCAAAACGTCCGATAAGGCCATGTGCCAGGTGCGGACGCTAAAGATCCTCTTGTCTTGTTGACCATGAGTACTCGGGAACACAACAATCCCTACATCCTCCAAGTAATAAGTCACAACTCCAGCTACATGCAGTCGACCGAATGGGGTTCTGCTTTCAAAAGAACTTCCTCAAGGTTCCATAGTGCTCCATCCACCAAATGTTCCATGCATAAATAACTGACAGTCGTTGAATAGGCTATGACTCTCTCATGACATCTCCACGTCATTGCCACAAACCAAACTGAGAAGAAAACTACCCCCCCCATGCCCTAATTGTACAAGTGTCCATACGAGACGCTGATTTGCGAATATTGCCTTTCAACTCGATGCCTCCCTAGTTGTATGGAACCTGATTCGGGACGTCTAGAGACTAGGCTATTCTCACGAAGCCTTCACGAAGTTGACTATTGTAGCTCACTCTTACATTACCGACCGTTTGGAGTAGACTACATATCAAGGAAGCCGTTAAATGAAGGTTCCGAAGCGCGGTAAGATCAATAAAATAATCATTTCTAGTCACCTTACATCCCGGTCGACCACTACATTCCCTTCGATCGATACTTCCGGTAACCCTAAACTGTTATAGACCATCGTTGATGGTAGAGAGCGACACATTCACGTCTTGAGCTATGTAACTGACGCTACTTCAGTAGTTGGCCGGATCATCTGCTAAGGCGAGATCTCGACTAAAAACTCTGCTTTTAAGAAAAGAAATTCTGATTTTTTTTTTTTACCCAAATTTATTGATTCATGAAAAAAGACAATTAAAAAAAAAATTAACTCACACGACAAATTAACTCTTTCCCCGATATGATATAAAATGATATATCCTACTATAAATTTATTACACCATTGGTAACAATATTGAAAATCCTTTGAGATTCAATTGTACCGTAACGAAAAATACAACTTTTTTCCTTATTCAAAGTTCTTGTCTAAAATTTAAGAAAGATTTTCAAGAAGCTTTAAAGGTTGTAATAAATATAGTCCTACATTATATAAAACAATATAATAAACAGCCTGTTTTATAATTTATAACATTTTATAATTTAAGAAACATTTGATGAGATTGTGTTCACAAAACGGTAAGACCCATTTGGAGGACCATTGTTCAAACTTCTTGTTTATGATTAGTTCCCAAAGTAAGTTGAGCTCTTCCGTAAGCTGTGTGGAGTTGACAAAAGACACGGGATATAATATTGGATAGATGAGGAGTTGGTGCCCGGATGGATCGAAGTCACGGTAGCTCAAGTAGAGCAGCGGCATATTTAGCCGAAGGTCGTGGGTTCGAATCCCGCTTGTGGCACTAACGTTTTCATTTCAACCAAAAACCTTGCATGAAAAGATTTATTAAATGAAAGAGGTAATTTGGTCAATAGACCACGAATTATAATGGTTTTAATAAGTACAACTTCACTAACCCTCACCCTGTGGCCACTTCATATGTCGCCGAGAATCCTGATTACCCCTACAATACAACCCTGATTTCGCACCATCTGACAACAGTCCTTCACGGTTCAATAACTCATTTTCTTTGTAAATACAGCCCTTTTCAATATGTCAGGGTTGGAAATCATGACGAGAGAAATTTTCATCACGAAATAAAAAGAATTTTATCATAAATTGTATAATATAATGGTTAAACGATTCTGGCGAATAACAAAGAATAGGATAATAAAAAGGTAGATGGCCCTCAGAGAGAGTCTAAATCGCTGAAGGATTATCCTTACCGGACTTAGAATCGGCCATACGCGGTTGACCCGAGGAAATTTACTTTTAAATCAAAACCATTCCTTGGCTCCTTAAAGAGGATGAGTGAAATACCTTAAGGAATTGCTTAAACTTTCTTTCATACCGAAGAAAGAAATTAATGAGAAGGAGCCATGATATGAGAATTGTGGTCATGGCGCAAAACATTCGCGTTAACAGTGGAAGAGCTTGATTAATTTTGAAATATGAAAAAACTTTTAATATTGTTTCATTGTAAAAAATTAATTATCTATAGAGCTTCTTTTCATATTGATAAAAAATGTAAATATGTGTATAAATTGTTCTTTTTATGTGAAGTCTTGGTTGAAATGAAAAAGTTAATGTCACGAGCGGGATTCGAACCCACGACGAAAGTGGGAAAATACAAAAGGTAAGTTGAGATGGGGAGTTGGTGTCCGAATGGATCGAAATCACGATAGCTCAAGTGGTTAGAGGAGCGGCGTATTTAGCCAAAGGTCGTGGGTTCGAATCCCGCTCATGACACTTTTTCATTTCAACCAAGACTTACTTAAAAAGAATAATTAATTGAAAGAAGTAATTTGGCCAAACAGACCACTAAATATAATGATTATGTGTACAAAATTGTAGCCTGAGAAAAGCCGAAACGCTTCTCCAGTACTGCAGTGATCTGAACGAAACTAGAAATTTATCAGGTATTAGGCCTCAGAAATATAATTAATAATGTTAAGGTAAAACTGTCAATTGTCTAGAATGTAAAATATGTTTAAATGACAATAACACAAACAATAACATTTAAAGAGTCCCCTGTTCCGCTTTTTAGGGGAAATTTTTTTTTTTTTTTTATTGTATATAGTATGTCTTTTATGTTGTGTGTCTATATGTTTTGTCTGAGTGCATGTATTTATTAGCGTGAATGGCGAGGGGTGAGGGTGAAATATAACGTCATCACCCCTCGAACGATGAGAGTGTAAGAGTGTGTGTTCGGGGTCGATGGCGGAATATTTATAAAAGTACTCCATCGACCCCAATCTAGATTAGTTTGAGTATAGGGTCGGTGGAGGAATATCAAGTACTCCACCGACCAAAAGGAATGAGTGTACTGTATGGATGTATTTATGGATATGAATGTATTTATTTGTATGAATTTAGTGTTTGAAAGGGTAAATAGAATATAAACTTAGTTGGGGGCTGAAATAACCTAGATGTCGGAAGCCCCAGTCAAAAAAAAAAATTTTAAAGTTTTAAGTATTAAGGGCTAATAATGTATTAATAAAATCATAGTAATAACATAATATGTTAAACTAATTAATTAACCTATGAGCGTTTTACAAACAAAAGGTAAAATAGCAACAGACATTTTGAATGAAGTTTTTATAAAACTTTATTCCCACGGGGGACGAACAAAAGCAATCTGACAAATGGAAGCTTAAGAACATACACCGCCTGAGGTTTTATCATACAGTCGGACAGTTATGAAATTAGATTGATGCAATTCCAGTCTATTACGGTATTAAAACTGTGCCATCTCACATGTGAAAATATTCAATTAAATATAATTTTCAGAGAATCAGTTGTTTAAATATACGTAATGGATGTTTTTTCTACAGGAAAACTTTATCGCTTTAAAAACTCAAGGCTGGAGAAAGAAGGATTAAGGCATATTATGATACTGTAAAAATACCATAAGGGATTACTTAAACTTTCTCTCATGCCACAAAAATAAATATCCTTATTGATGGGAATAGTTGAACTGAATCTTCCGATATAATCATGTCGACGAAACTTTAAATAAAACTCGAAACTCAGTGGGAACTTCCGAGAAAAGACATCGTTGTGTTAAATGATGGATTAAGGATAATATGGATAATCCTACTTTTCCTAACAGCCGATGGATTGACGAGAATTGAGGTAGATTTATGATTTCGCCTTAATTAACTGTTAAAAAATGAGCAATATTAAATAAAGAAAGAAATTAAACTTAATTATTTTTATTATTAAATCCTATAAAATATTCACTAAGCTTTTGGCGATTTAAAAGGTGAGGGTGGAAATGATAACCCTCGAACTCTTTTATATATAATGCGAAATAATGTAAAACAAAAAATGTAAAATATAAAGCTGTATATCAAGATATTTTTTTAGAACTTTAAGTACAAAACAATAATTAACTTATAAATCATATTAATAAATTCACAATAAACCTTTTATCATATTTGATCAACTAAATCAGAAAATGTTCGAAAAAACTTTTCACCGGTCGTATAAACCTAGGATTGATTGTAGGCCCCCCCCCGACCCTCCCCTAGGGAAATGCTGATGGCACCATTATCAAGGTGATTTCAGCAACTTCCTGTTCTAATATTGACTCGTGCTAAAATGAACTTTATTTTCTGGCGGAATACATAAAATGTTACTTCATTCGCAAAAAGCCCCATTGAGTAAACGGTGTTAGAATGTAAAATTATTAATCTAAGTTATAACAGCGAAGAAATTAGTGTAATTTTATTATTGTATAAATGTGTTGTGATTAGTGACCGTTAATCGATAATTATTCAGAAATCGTGACATGCGGTCTGGTGTGATGTAGGTTTCAGAAAAACATTGTGGGCACTCTCAACACGACACGCACGAATGGCACAATTACACAGAAGACATACACTTTGAGCCCTGAAGATGATCTCAATAAAGATCGAAACGTTGGCAGGATAAAGAAAATGTTTTTCTGATACCTACATCACACCAGACCGCATCTCACGATTTCTGAATAATTTATTATTGTATATAAAAAGTAATTCAAACCTTAACAACAAAATAAGAAAAATGAATATCATAAGGAATTCTCAAAATTAAACATCACAACGTAATATTTACAAAAAAAGTTCTATGTCTAAGATATTTAATTTTGTTGCAATAATTCTTTAATTTGTAGCACAGTAATAATGTAACAAAGATATTTTTTTAAAATTTAAAACACAGCAGTAGTAGTGGTACTGACCTCTCGTAGAGGAGGGCTTACCTAAAGTTTTTGAATTTTGGCAATTTCGTGGGATTTGTACTTGATTGTTATCTAGATGATTATGACAGAAGAATCAGCTCTCTTATACACTGAGAGACAAAAAAAAAAGGTCNTTAAATTGGTACCAATATCATAAATTTGTTCCTTTAGTAATTAGTGCCTACATTACTACATATACAAATTATAAAAATTGAGTGATTTGTGGATTCAAACATTACAGAAAAATGTAATTAAATTTGGCACGAGCATTCTGACTTTTATTACTTAAAGTTATTTAAAAAATATTTTATCTCGTTAACTGAACAAACAATTTCATTAAACTTTAACATAATTTACGTGCAGACCTTGATCTATTATAAAACATTATTCAATGCCATTAGGAACTGTGGTGTAAATGGAAAACAACGGAGTGATCATTAAGTGAACTTTATGCCATGTGTCACGTACGCGGTACTGCGTACAGTGTGCTACCCTTGGAATTTAAGACGGTTATTTATATACAACTTACCAACGACAACAGAAAGTCTATAACGTTAGAACCGATTATATAAAAGATACAATATACTGACGTATTATTTTAAATGTTCATTTAATTTTTTTTTAAAAGTATATTCTTCTATATTCTCTTTACCTAGGTAAGATTTAAGTCAGGTGGATGTTACATTTGTACAATTACTTTCTACACTACAAAAAACTACGTTTTGAATAGTAAATAGAAATCTTATCCTTATTGCGTATTATCCAAAGGGAAATACCAAGACCAAGTTGAAGGTGATATCATGCAGTGGGTAGAAGGAACGTTGTATCTAGGTCGAATAATCATTCTCAAGGAAAAGGTTGGGATTGGTTGCATAACAAATTATCATAAATATCGACAAAATATAACTTTTAATATTAACCGAAGCAGAGTCAGTAGAAAAATGAACGAACAGGAAATGGACGAACTTTTAATAATAAAGTACCAGTGGAAATGGTTGAAAGACAGCATTGGAAAAACGGAAATGAGTGCAAGCTAAATTATACGCTACATTGGAAGATTGAAAAATTAATGCACTAAGGAATAAATAATCTAATTAAATGGGTTATACTTTTGTTAAATAAAACAAAACTGACTTACATTATTTTTTGTGTATTTTAAATTGTATACAAATATAAACATTACACGTAAATTATCTGAAACTTAGACTTATCAGCTTACGTTACCGACAATATAGTGTTAATTGATAATATTAGGTTGTGAAAAGAAGTATGCGTCTTTCTATGTTCACAAAACAATAATTACACAACTTTATACCTCTTTTATTAGATTTTCTTCTAGCTCACATAAATCCCCATTCATTTGCTACGAGTGTTTGGTATTGTAGGATGGTTTAGAAACTTTAAGTTTTATTCCGACCATTTGTGTGAAAACCGCTACTAAATTTTAGTTTCAGACTATGTTTTTAAACAGTTATAGATTAAAATAAAAATGGTGAGCTGTGTGTGTCATTAAATAGTCATATTAAAAATAGTCAATCAAAGTAAATTATTTAGTTATTTTACCAAATCGATAAATAGAAGAAATTGATTTTCGCTATCGATATATCATATCCAACACATTCGTTATCTAATTAAAATAAAAGTCGTTTTAACGGTATTTTTTGGCCAATATTTCATTCGATATTCTGCTAAAATCACAAATAATCATCTTAATACAAGGCGAAATATTTTGGGACAGACCGATTCAAAACCTAGAATTCGAAAATTGAATTTTGACTCATCTAGCAAAAAGTCGGGAACACACCCGATGCAACGCTATGCGACGCTGCCCGAAGCTACCTGACGCCATGCCACGTTTTGGTAGGGTGTGCACATCTATGCGACGTCAAGCGCACGCCGTACAGTCACATAGCGTTTATCACAAATCAGAATCACAATCGCAACGCCTCTCTTGTTCTTAATGAATTATTTTGAGCAAAACCCATGTAATAAATTGTTAGTTAAATTTTATAAGCAAAACCATCAAATAAATTGTTAGTTAAATTTAATTGTTTTAAATAAAGTTATTCCGGTGTTTTGATAAATTTTCTGCCTAACCAACATACTTAAATAATTTTTATAAAAACTCATGAACTTTGATAAAGTTTAAATTGTCGAGAAACATTTGGATTTATTGCTACTGTTTCAAACTGANTTTCTGACGCTACTCGACGAAATGGTGTAATTTTATGAGCAAAACGATGAAATAAATTGTTAATTAAATATTATGAGCAAACACGTGTAATAAATTGTTAGTTAAATGTATTATATCAAAAAATGGTATTCCGGTGTTTTGATCAATTTTCTACCAAACCATTAATTTTTTTTTTAAATAAAAACTAATGACGTTTTGATCTCGGTTAATTTGGCTTATATTAAAATAAGTTTGTTGTAATTAATATAATGACAATAATACATGTAGTTCGAATAAAAATATGAGTGTCCGGTTTGTCTTCATATAAAAATATGCTTATCTTCAACTGTAGTCGAGGTTACCCGACGAAAATCTGGTCAGTGGGGATCGCATAGCGTAGAGTAGGGTAGCGTTGCATAGCATCGGGCAGATGTGCACGGGGGTAATACAACCTTATGGAAAATTGGACTCTGGATTTGCGTTGGATAGCGTCGCATAGCGTTGCATCGGATAAGTGTCTTCCCCGCATAAACCCCTGACGGATAAGTGTCTTACCAAAATACCGCTCCTCAAGACTTCAACAAATTATTACAAAAAAACATAAACGTTTTAAACTTCGTTGTATCAAAAAATAAATTGTCTATCTAGCCCTTAGATTATTTAAATTAATGTAAAAACATGCCTACAAAATTTACAATATGGACAGACCCAATCAAGGAAACCAATAGATAACATACTGCTTGTTTACGGAAACATCAACGGGTAAATTGAATAGTTATAGAGTGCTCCAGTTTTGATTACTGGAATTCTCTTAAATGACCTGGGATGTGATTTTTCTGTTTTCTCTGGTAAATTGAACACCCGGCCAAAACTCAAAAAGAAACTCATCGAATAAGTTAAAATCAACTCTTTCAGTCCTTACACCTTTCTCTTTTTTCCTTACACAACCTGATCAATTTTTACATTTATTTCGTCCAGATAGTCAAGCATTAGCCACAGAACTTCGGAGCGTCGATGATATTTAAAATTAATCATGAGAAAATAGTTTTCAGAAATTTGTTTCTTGTCTTTTCAGTCTTGGGTAAGGATTCCAAGTCATTTGCCCATGAAAAGTCCAAAATAATGCACAAGATCAACGGTAGATAATGGGGTTCAATTTAAGTTCACTGAAGGATAGATACTTTTCTCTGTAAGCTTTTACTTCTATTTTCCATATTCTGACCCATGCTTCACATTCATTCAAGAGTTAATCCATTGCTATTTAGAGGTCTAATTGACCACATTACTTATTTCCATTAATTATTCTTTTTATGTATGGTTTTGGTTCAGATGAAAAGTTACTGTCACGAGCGGGATTCGAACCCACGACCTTCGGCTAGGTCTAGAGCTTAAGGCAAGGTCATAACATCCAATTCAAACCTTCATCAGTCTCGTAAATGGAGGTTAAAAATTAACTCCTGAGACCAATATAGACATACTGAATTGATGTTTGGAGATAAGTATAAAATCTAACCCATCCAACGTCAAGTACTAAGACAAATATTAAAATATCCTTTCTCACTTTCAAACTGTACAATCATCACTGACATCTATCCTGTTAGTAACGGACGTTAATAAATCTCAACAAAAAATTTCTACAAAAATTTAAACTTTCAACCCATTCTTCTAGTCAAAAAGAATCTTGTCTCAACATTCTTGTAAATCCCACATGTCATTCGAAGCTGCTAAGACCGAGAAATCTCTTGGAAGATTGATTGACTCGATGTGAGAGAGGGACACTGCTGGGTGACTTCTCTTATGTAACATCCAAGATTTTCATTGCGTCAATAATTTGCTTGTGGCGGCAAAAAACCGCAGTTGTAAAATTCGTAATAAAAAAATATATCCTTGGTTAAACTAAATGAAATGCATAGAAAACAAAGGAAGAAACTATTTTAAAAAATTATTTAAATTACTTTCAAAAAATTTTTTCCTGTTTGCTAATATTTTGCGAATTGTCTAACATTTTATGTCCTAGTACCACCAAAACAAGAAAGCTTTTTATTAAAATCGTTTCAAATCCTTTGAGGTTAAATGACTTTAAGATTAAAAAAGAAAACAACATTGCAATCTATAAAAATTAAATAATTTGGTTTGTCGCTGCTTGAGGTAAATCACTATGACTATTACAGAAAAATATTGTTTGACTTTGACCTACTTGAGTATAAGTAGCAACAAATCTAAAAGGCAATAAATATTAAAATAAAAAATGCAATTTGTACATCACAAAAGTATATGTATTTTGTCAAACAACTTTATAGACAGATATGAATTCAGACACGCAAAAAACCTTAATAAAAATGTATTCCTATTTAAAATACTTTATTTATTTGGCTATAAATTAGGATACTCAGTTATGCAATTAACTTGAAAGGTACCAGACTAATGTTTGATTATCGAATGATAATCTGCCGATGTAATGGACTAATGGTAATGTGCAATCCGCTGTGGTTTTGGAAAATCGACTCTATCCCATTAGGGCGATCCGATAGCGACAAGGCCATTTCGTGGATTAAAACAGAGAATTAGTTAAAATTTCCTTTCACGTCGGATTATCGTCGGGTGGGTACGTGTCTCATCCGCGGTTGCCACACAGTCCGAGACGACATAAACATCTCAAGTCTTTTATTCTAATGCCACTTTCCTAAAAAAATCACGTAGAACTAATATTTGCTCGTGGAGATGCAGTAGAAATAGCAAACCTTAGGGCAGTCGGGTCTTTTCATTTTAGAAGGGCAAGTATGAAGTATGTTTCCCTTAGTTGTAAGTACAGCAGTTCCATAGATAGATACGGCAAGTGGTTGTGAATCATCTGTGGTACTATACGTAAACATTGACGTTAAACGTTAAAGCACACACACAATTAAAGAGGGAAACATACTTACCGATGCAACGCTACCCGATGCTACCCGACGCCTTGTCACGTTTTGGTAGGGTGTGCACATCTATGCGACGTACAGTGTATCACAAACCAGTATCGCAATCGCAACGCCTCTTTTGTTCTTAATGCATTATTTTGAGCAAAACCATGTAATAAATTGTTAGTTAAATTTTATGAGCACAACCATGTAATAAATTGTTTGTTAAACTTAATTGTTTTAAATAAAGTTATTCAGGTGTTTTGATAAATTTTCTGTCTAACCATCATAATTAAATAATTTTTATAAAAACTCATGAAATTTAATCTCGTTTAATTTGGTTTATATTAAAATAAGAATGTTGCAATTAATATAACGACAAAATTACATACATAGTATGAAATAAACTACAAAAAATATGAGTGTCCGTTTCTGACGCTACTCGACGAAAATGGTGTAATTTTAAGAGCAAAACGATGAAATAAATTGTTAATTAAATTTTATGAGCAAACACGTGTAATAAATTGTTAGTTAAATGTAGTATATCAAAAAATGGTATTCCGGTGTTTTGATCAATTTTCTACCAAACCATTAATTTTTTTTTTTTAAATAAAAACTAAAGAAGTTTTGATTTCGGTTAATTTGGCTTATATTGAAATAAGTTTGTTGTAATTAATATAACGACAATAATACATGTAGTTTGAGTAAAAATATGAGTGTCCGGTTCTTTTGTCTTTGACTGTACTCGATGTGACCCGACGAAAATCTGGAAAGTTGGGATTGCGTAGCGTAGAGTAGGGTAGAATCGGGCAGATGTGCACGGGGTTGTATTTCATAATACAATCTTATGGAAAATTGGACTTTGGATTTGCGTCGGGTAGCATCGCGTAGCGTTTCATCGGGTGTGTTCAACGCTTAAACAAATACGAAAATAAATTGTTTGCATTTCTACTCAAATTAAAATGTCTTCGATCATACTTCATCTTTTCATTTAACTTTGAAATTGAATTCGATATTTTGACAAAATTAAACTAAAGTATTTTGATATTAAAAGAGCAGGACATATGGATGGTTCATAGATTGAACAGGGGAGTGGGTGTAGAGACAACAGGGCCAAATTATACGCCAGGAAACTTGGTCGGGTCCCAATAACTTTCCAACCTGAGGACCATGCAATCAAATCTGTACATATTACAATATTTACAAGGGTTTAAACTAAAAACAAAATGGTTTTGGATATTATAAAACAATAACCTTGCAATTCAAATTTTTTTGAAATTTCTATACGCTCAAAGCTTTGCCTTAAAATTATGATTTTCAATCTAAACGTAAAAATATAATTTACATATGAGTTATTGCAAAATATATTGATATTATGACATATATATGTCCAACTAAGGGGAGTGCTATTTAATATTGATTCATGTTAATTAGTGGAAATATTTCATGCCGATGTTGTGAAATATATATCGTTTGGAGTTTATAAAATAAAATCTAGTAAAATAGAACGTTAAAATAAACATTAAAAAGTTAAATATATATATATATTGAAAAAATGTTATTTTGCAAACAATTGCAGGGGAAATAAAAATACATATGTACAACCTAGCAAATTTAAATAGTCGAGAAACATTTGGATTTATTGCTACTGTTTCAAACTGACATTTAGCGATCACTCACTTTTACAAGCGTTTTATCAGTCGAGTTGTATGTATTGTGCGCCATGGAACCCACCGGGAATTAATTTTATATTTCTCTATTCTATTGTAAATAAACTTTTTTTAAAAGTTTTATATCATGAAATAAGAGACATGCGGTTTGAAACAATTGGCTTCGATAGTTTGCCCACAGAATGTGTATACAAATGGACATCTAGGATGGAAAAATAAATATATCAACATGACAGCAAGATTTGTATTCCAAGGTAGTAATCATCCTTCAAAGGTCAAACTATTCTCAAGTCCCTCAAAAACAAATCTGCCAATTCTGCCGTAATAACCGAGGACTTGCGGCTATAGCCGTGCCGAATTGACCTATGGAACTGTTAACAGCTAGATAAAGGGTCCCGGTTTTTTGTTAAACAGTTAGACATAAAACCAATAGACTGCAATTTAATTGAAACTGCAATGTTTGTTAGCCTCACAAGTATGCATTTATTTATTGATATATATAAACGCAAGATTACGATTTAACAACAATACGATAGCTTATTTTTTTTTAAATATGTTGTCAATTAAATGTGTTTATGAAATAAATATTTAATTTTAAAAAACAAAGATTTAATAATAAATTATCGTGAGAGAAAGTTTTTTTTTTTAAAGATTTTGTATTTACAATATTATTATGCTGAATCGTTTTAAGTGAACCGTTGTTATTTTTACAGCCAATTTGGAGTTGTTACGAGAGGACAAGCGGGGGTTCGTTTACTCCTCTTAAATATTACAGTGAACTTTCCAGTGGCATCATTTCACCCAGAATGTTGTTTCCAGTTAATCGTAAAACTGACTCATCAAAAGAAGGGAGATATGTACAACATTTCTCTTCAAAACTTAGCGGGTAATAAATATTACGACCGCTTTGCAACATGCTGTGTGATAGTTTCGTCTTTAATGTTCGTTTTATTTCCTATATTTGTTTTTTCACTCTTTTTCAAATAGTAAGTACAAAAAGTGTATCAGAAAGGGAATGCGAAAGGAAGATAAACGGTGGGAAAAATAACTGGAGATATAAAGAAGCGGACACAAAGCAAAGACAGAAAGAGATAATCGTACAGAAGATCGATCGACAGTAAAGTAAGAAATGAATACATTTACAAAGAGAGTGAACAAGTCGAGACAAGGTAAGCTGCGGGTGAATACATTATACACAACCACAATAGATCACGGCTCTTTATCTTACTACTTCCTCCTTTGGGTCTGTCCCTCTCCATCAACCTCCACTCACGGGGTCCAAGTTCCTATCTATCTTGAGATTATTTTTCTTTTTCCCTTTATCTGTCCTCAACTCTCTCCCCCACCCTCNTCTCTCTCTCTCTCGCTCTCTCTTTTTTCCAACTCCCTCTTTTTCCCTCCATGCCAACACACGGTCTTTCTCTTGCTCCATCTATCTTTCTATCCATCTATTTTACTGTCCCATCACTCTCTCTTTCCTCTCTTCATCACTCTTTCTCTCTCTTACTTTTTTCTGTCTATCCATCCATCTATATTCTTTCTATCAGTCTAACAATCTATTTCAAATTCTTTTTGATTCTCTCTATCAATCTATCTATCTACCTGTATTTATTTATCTATCTACCTATCTAACTCACTTAGTCCCACTGTCTCCTCCTCAAACTCACTTATCTAAACTTTTCGTACTTTTCTCTCGTCATTAATTTATGTTTCTGGGCATCTATTTATCGATTTGACCTATTTGAATCATACCGTTACAATAGGTTGTGTGGTATTTTTTCTATTTCTTGTTCTCTCTTTCTAGCTTGATTAGCAGCTTTCCTTTTGTCCATTTCTGCATAATCCTAATTATCTTCTTTCCACTCACGAACTTTGTATAGCCATTTTGGGTACTAATTTAATTTGCACCAGACCTCATGAAAAACTCTACATGCGATCACACACCAACGAATCAAAATTAAACTACAATTATTACGTAAAAATATATGACCTCAAAGGTATTTATTTCGCCCGGTTTCTTTTATAATACGGAAGCTGTAATTATAGAGGGCGAGTCAGCAGGATCTGTAGCCGACCCAATATTTCAAAGTTTCTCCATGTTGGGAAGATCTCGTCATTATATACGTCGGATTCGGAAGCAAACTGAACATGGATACCTTTGACCTTAATACGACATCAACGATCAATTCTGAGAGCACGCTGCTCCGGACGGATCCTCGTCTCTCCCCACGGAGGAAAGTTGAAAATTGCGTACGAGAGACGGATGTGTTACAGAACGAATTACACATTTCCTGAGGCGTTCCTCCAGCTCGCAGATGTCTCCTCGTTCTCGAATTAAAACCGGCCCACATTTGAAATGCCGTTATACTAAACTTTAAAGTTCAAACGACAGAAGGAGATCTGATGTATTTTGTCTTACTTTTGTTCAAACTTCAAAAGTTTGAGTGGGACACGTTGTTTAACAATTGTACGCTGAATTTTAAATTGACAACAATAGAAGAACTGGAAGAATAGAAATAAAAGAAAAATAAAGAATAGAAGAATTTTATATGACTACTCACTAACATTTCACTGGTAAGTACTAATAAGTAACAATACCTTTATCCATGAACCATATTTTTTTTTTCTAAGAAAAGATAGAGAGAGAACAAGAATGAGAAAAAGCGAGAGATTATCACTAGCAAGTACTAATAAGTAATAAGACATTTATCCTTGAACTATTTTTTGAAAAGAAGGGAGAGAGAGAGCGAGAGAGAGAGAGAGAGAGAGTGAATGATTTAACATTTGGTTTTATTTAAAAACCTCGCAAATTTAAGTTCCGAAGTTATATATATACACTCTCACTGTTTGTTAAAGCTATAATTTAGAACATAATTATTTATCTGTTGTTCTAGCGATCACTATACAAAATTTAAATCGGATTAAATAACAAAACATATATTATACACACAAACATGAACAGAAACAAATAGAATATTGAAATACTAAAAATTTAGCCGAACCATGGAAATATGATCGAAAACAATATTTAGTTTTTTATAGTAACATCATCAAAGTGTGATTACTATAGAATTAACTAATAAAATTTATCATTGTTGTTGTGGAAGTTACAAATTTTATTTACTTGCATATATATGAATACTTATTTACATTGTCACTGGTGATTTCTGTCTCCCTTTCTACCACTGCAACATAAAAGATCAGTTGTGGAATTGACCCTTCTATCTTTCTTAAACGTATTTCTCTAGGCGTTAGTGTCCCCCTTCCGAAGATGCTGCACTCTTTCCGGGTTATGCGTTACCGTAACATAGGACATGCTTCGATGTTTTTGCTTTAACATGATAGATTCAACTGGTTACCGCAACTGTTCATTCAGTGAAGTAGCAAATACTGACTGGGGCTGCTGCGCTGTGGGGGTGGATCGGGTGCGACCTGAAAAGTTTCACCTGCAAAGCCCCCTAGAGTAGCCGTTACCCGACCAACAGTAGCAAATACCATTTGGAATGTAAATGGAAGATCTCTGGGGAGTAGCAGAAGGTGAATTTCTGAGGACACCCGTCACTCACTGGGGGAGACTGACCATCTCTCCCCCTGAGTGCACCAATGCGGAGAATGGATACCTGAGAATGAACAGCTTTAATCCGACCTGTGGTCCGTGGAGCCACACAATCTCGGATTCGTCCCTCGAGATGACTGGTCGGAAGGGTGTCGACTCGTTCGGCGCTTGAACGGCCATATCATCTCTTTTATCCACTAAGGGGAGTCATAGCCCACTTAATGTGGAACTACGGCGACAATGGCTGGTACAGTGTGGACAAGGTGGGAGGTCCAGCCTGAAAACGCGAGCCTCGCGTCCTCGTTCACTTCCCTTTCTCAATCCAGGTCTTTTTCTCTTCCTTGGGACCTCTCCCAACCCTTGATTACAAGGGAGGTATCCAAGCGCAAAATGGTGCAGCCTTGAGGGAGTGGCAACCTCTCTAAAGCACAAGATGGATTCGTTTCGGCCTCCGGGTCGACAGGGGACGGCGGGTCTTTTATCAGAGGCCCACGAGGGTTAGAGTACCAGATCCTGTCTGCATAGACTGGAGAGGGTGCATTACCATCTGTACTATGGGGTAGCAGAAATGTTTCAAAGTCCAGCCCCTGCTGCAATGGGAACGGACTCGTAATGGTTAGTGGCGAAGTTCCTGTCGAGAACTTAGAGAACAGGCTGTTCTTGTATCTGTGACCTTCGCTCAAGCACTTGCGTCGGGCCATCGTTATAAACTCGGCCGCACGGGATACGAAGGATCGAACCATCGAAGCGTATAGCGTTGAGAAACGCTCAGACGGAGTATCTCGAATACGTGAGAAGTGGCGGATGGGAATGGATAGTGGTCGGTGGTGCAGCGGGGAGTGAGGTTCGTCTTGGCCCCTCGGGGCTGGGGCAGCTTCTACACCAACAATTGCGGCTGTAACACACATTCAGTCTTGAGCGGGGGGGCGCCATCTCTCATCTTGAGAATCAAAACGTCCGATAAGGCCATGAGCTAGGTACGGATGTTAAAAATTCTCATTCCTTTTAAGGACGACCGCGTATTTGAGAATACACTGTACTCCTTTCATCCTAAGGATTACTGATTACTGATTTATGTGAGCATAAATATGACATGCATGTACACATTGTTTCCTCCAAGAATCGGTAAAGGGGACACAGATATTCTATGCCGTGCATATCAAGCCAAGGAATTGAGCCCTTCAATTAGCTCACGTATATCGAGCAACCTAGCAACATACGCGGGTTATGGCCCAAAATTAACAGACCGTGTGTCCACCTCTCATGGCTTATTCTTAATTGGTGAACATGACACTTCTTCTGCGAGTCAGGTCCTCCGAGGATACGTTCTTCTCTGCCGATCTGGCCCACCTACGCTGCCAATTTCTTTTATCATATTTTTATTGCATTTTTGCGTCAGAGCGTCGGATCACGGTGGTTAAGTCCGGAGGTTGGGACGTCCCGGCCATTTTGTCCTAAGGAATATCCTTTTCTTACTTTTATTATTAATTTACGAAGTAATAAATACGAACACCTATTTACAGTAATAAAATCAATTGGACGGGTGTAGTTCTAGTAATTCTTATCATCAAGTTTGAAAGCAAAAGTTCCGAAGTTGTAAGTTGATATGAGCAGATAACTTCAAAAATAAATAAATAATAAAAAATTTTGACATGATCTACAATTACGTTTAATTTATATTACATATAAAAACAATAAATATTTGTACCACTGTAAAGAAATTATTAGTGTAAAAAATGTGTTCCCTGTTATCTATGGAATGCAAACAAAATTTTGTTTTATAAAGATTTTTTTTCTATAAAAAGTTATTAATATACATTAGACCGCGTATAGTCAATTAAACTTTTTTCGATATTCGTGATGGGATTCAGGATTTTAGGGTGTACACGGAACTATACAATCTTGTCGCTTTTTTTTTGTGCGTAGCACACCAATTTCGTGGTAACGGTCCTGTCCGCGGTTCACCAAAGAGAACAATAGAGAAAAAAAGACTTTATAGTTTCGATTTCATGAATGTTCCATACAGTAGACATTCATCAATTCCCAAAAACCGCTAAACGAAAAAACAAAGTAAAAAGGGAGCGAATGAAGTGTAGGGAGATTTTAAATCCCATCGATTTGTGGATTCAATTATTTTTCCATTGTTGTATTGATGTCCTGGGACAAACTGGGACGAGTCGACCTGTACAAATAATGGTACGCCGTCGAGACTTAATTTGCCAAACGATGTCCACATGTTACTTTTCAACTGTGGTATGAAGCCGTTTTCTATGTCAAATATGTTGGCGTGGCCTCGCATAAACGACCCTTGTTCATTGTTTAACGACATTGTCAAAAAAAAGGACTAAAGCTTTTTAACGACTGTTAAAAATACGGAAAATTTTTCATCTTTTTCTTAAAATCCACGGTTTGTAGCAATTATTATCCAAAAAGTTGAAAAATCCCAAGTTATCCGTGGTAGAATATTTTATTTATTTTGTCTATTACATGGACGTTTCGGGCTTACGGCCATTCATCAGAACCTAAACATGGAAAACCTCATGGTACAATTGCCATCCAAAGATATCTATCTAACCTTCCCTAACCATTCCTAAAGATACACAATACTGATGATGGACCATAAGCCCGAACCTCCATGTAATAGACAAAATAAATAAAGTATTTCAACCACAGATAACTTGGGATTTTTCAACCTTTTGGATGAAAATTTTTCTTTTAATTTCATAATTGCGCTGCAAATTGCATAATAATTTAGTTGAACTATATTCTAGCGTAATTAAGTGATACAAAGAATCTAAACAGAATTTTCTTATCCTACTTTGGAATATAACAACAAAATACACTGAAAATGTGTACCGAGGGCCGATCGTCGTGTTTTGTCGTATTGAAGAACCTCACCACTAATTGCCGTCTGGAGTTAAACGGAAATGAAAAATTTCATTTAAGAACTCGGCATCATATCTTTTCAAAATGCTTCGGAGATCTCGAAACGACTTCTTTTGACAGATTATACTCTTCTTGACACATCCTTCAACGCCGAACCGGTCGGCTTTGTTTGCAATTCCAATCTAGCCTATTCGGATGTAAAACGGATGAAATTTATATGCAAAACTGAAAATCCCTTTGTCCATTGATTTTCATTAGCTGACAAAGTAACTAATGGTTTCCTCAAATAAGCCGTATCCGGTAACACAATAAGAATCCCGATCTATCATTAAGAAAGTTTTAGAAATCGTTTATAAATTATACTCGCTTCATTTTACTTCCTTCCATGACAATCGAATTAATGTGGAGGTAAAGTTAGAACAAAAAGCGGCATCTGAAATGTTGTAAAGACGTTAGCCAAGCTAAAGTAACGTAAAATGTTCCTATGTTGTGTTATTTCTCTTGTGCACTTTCCACTTTCCACTTTTTTTTTTCTTTTTTTTTAAGAAAAGAGGTGAGATTGTCTTAATGATTGATTTTATTTCCCATCATGCGTCCAGTTTTATATTTATTTGTAGCTAAATCTAATCGTTAACACTTTTACCTAGTTAATTTCTTTAACTGTCTCACACATTTTCATTTTTCTCAACATCTTTTTAATTTCTCGTAATTTCTGTCTGTGTGACTGCCTCTCTCTCTCTCTCTCTCTCTCTCTCTCTCTCTCTNTTTCTCTCATATGTTAGCACTCTTTTTACTGCTATTATCCAGACATTTATTTCAATCCAAATGTTTTTGATTTGCTTTTCATTTGATCAATGTCTCATTTTTTAGTCTCTCTCTCTTTCTCTCTCTTTCTCTCTCTCTCTCTCTCTCTCTCTCTCTCTCTCAGTTCTTTTACTTTTCTTACCTTTATTTATTATAATTATCTAATAGAGAAATTTCTGTCTGTTTACTTAATAAATGCAACATAGAGCTCTAAATCTAGGATTTTCCTATTTATTACTTTATAAATCCATTATATTTGGTGGTCTATTGACCAAATTACTTATTTCAATTATTTAACCTTTTTATTTAACGTTTTGGTTGAAATGAAAAAGTTAGTCTCAAGAGCGGGATTCGAACCTACGACCTTCCTTTCAAATATCACCTTCGTTTTAATAAACTTCTTTCAATTAATTAATCTTTCTATGTAAGGTATTGGTTGAAATGAAAAAGTTAGCGTCACGAGCGGGATTTGAACCCACGAACTTCGGCCGGGTTCGATTCCTGCTCGTGACACTAATTTTTTCATTTCAACCAATACCTTACATAAAATTAATTAAATGAAAGAAATTATTTGGTCAATTAGACTAGAATTAAATATAGTATATAATAATAAACAGACATTTTGAAGTTAAAAAATGAACAAATCTTGAATTTAACAAGGATCACAGGTCTACACTTCGTAACAAAGTATATGTCATGGACCGTTATTCTTCCTTCAAGGTGATGACCGAACGTATGTGCACACCAATTATTAAACTTGTCGGTAACGAGCGATAAATAGAACTGGAAAAATGGAACGGCCGTGTACACATTTTGACAGCGTTTTGCGTCATAAAAATTGAGAAAAAGGTCATATTTAATGGGAAGAAAGTAGGGATTACATTACTCGCGTTAAAATTGTAGTGTTCGTGTCTTATTTCTTCCGAATAGACATTTTGTTTCTTTTTTCGTATTAAAAAATTTCAGTTTTGTAATAGGTAAATGGACGCGACCATACTTCAAAGGAGAAACCTTTCAAAAAGCTGTAATGGATCAAAAGTTTATTTTTCGGTTGGTTGCGGGCTGCTGGGATCCATTAGACATTGATGCAAAGAGGTCAATTCAATTATTATTATTTTTCAGTATTATAAGTCTTCAAGAGCGACCCCATCATTTATTTTAACCAATCGGATTTCTCCGGTTAAAATGCTTCTTTATTTATTGTTAGAGACTCGGAGATAGAATATAACTTAATGGTAATGACCATAAACTGTATTAAAATCCATTTTAAATTGTATGCACTTTGCCGAGATTCGAACCCAGAACCGCTATCCTGGCAAATACGGCTCTAACCACACAGTTCAAGCGGTCTCCAAGTTCCCAAAATATACTTTGATACATAGTTCCATTATATTTTTATTGATTTCAGGCACGTTCATGGAGGATGGAGTTTGGGAACCTTACGGAGGAGGTTCGTGGTGGTGTTGTGTACAATTAGTCGAATAGTTGGATTTTATTAAGTTATTCAAGAAAATAATATATATATATGTGTGTCTTTCATTTTTCGTCTAGTAAGTTTGATGGATTTCCTCCTCGTTCGGAATTTATTGAGTACATATGATTTGTGTAGTAGGTTTTTCAGGTCGGTATTTTGTCTCATGAATTTTCCAATTGAGTTTGTTACCTGCGTTGCAGTTTTTCAAAATTTCAAAATTCAAATCCAGAACAAACTATAAAAATATATTTTGCTCTACCAAGGGCGTATGTATTTCCGTATATATTCGTTTATTTTTGTTCTGGAATAGTTGAATTTTTTTTTCTTCTTGCATTTTTAAGGCATTTGATTTTTGCTATATGGCATGTCTAGTACTGTCAATTTGAGAGAATTCCTTGACTGGTGATCTCTCTGTTTCAACTCGACTTGCAAAAACTCATTGCGCAATCAGTATTCTGTACATAATCGTACTGATATTTGACCTAAAAAAATCCTTATGGGACGAAGGTTACACAATTCCAAAATGGAATGTGCAACTAGAAATTGTGTTACGTAATACACCGAGCTCGGCGAATAGGTTTACAAAAACAGTAAGCTGTAATATGTTAATATAAAGAGCTTTCTCTAGTACGGGAAAACAAAAAATTAACCTTGAAAATATTTTAATTGTAAACTATGCGTACATGTCATTTATTTGAATTTTTGATTGGTTTTGAAAATGTTTCAGTAAAGATTCTGCAAATTAAAGTTGTCACAACTTCAATTTTTGTATGAATTCTTTGTCCCATCATTCTAGTTCTTTCGAATTATTAAAATAGTGAGATATATGAATTTTGAAATGGTAAAAATAAACTTTTGTTCCGTCCAACTGTCCAAGGTGTTAAATGTTTCATTACCAAAAATACTTATTGCACCTGTGATTTTCTGAGTATTTCTTACGCCAAACCTACAATTTTGTTATTGAGAAAAAAAAATTTAGATGAATATTATTGCTGTTTCACAACAACTAATCTTTCGGATGATATTTTGAACTTCGTTTTCTTAGTGTTATCAATCATAAATGTTCTACAAGAACTAAAATTCAATGGAAAGTAAAGGCAAAGGTACAAAAAGTAAAGTAAGAAAGACAAAGGAAACTAAACGATCCACTATGATGGTGAGACTAGAATGTAGTGATAAATGTACTAGATATAAAAATAGCTTTTATAGAGCAGTTTCCACAACTTACTGCATAATATACGAATTGAAGTGGAAAATAGATTTCCTTTGTACATAGATACCGTTTTGGATTATTTACGCTCTATCGATTTTTCGAGTGCGAATAAGTTGTGCTTGGTGGGGTTGGATTAGGTAAAGTTAGAAACAGTTAAGTTGGGTATGTTTATGGTTATGGTTATGGAAGGATTGGGCAGGTTAGGTTAAGAATAGAAAGGGAATGGTTAGTCTCATGGTTAGATAAGGGTTAGGAACAATTAGTTTAGGGTAGTTGTTCTTCTGCTCTTTCTTCCTTTGAAAGTAGGTCCTAATCATAGGCCAAGGCCTATGAAATAATTTATACAATACATATAATAATGTAAGAAAATGTGGCACTAATGTTACTGAAAAAGAGAAAGAAAGAAACAGATAGATAGAGATAGAGATAGATAGATAGAGATAGATAGATAGAGAGAGAGAGAGAGAGAGAGAGTGAGAGGAGAGGGAGAAGAGGAAGGAGAGGGAAGAAGAGAACAAGAGAGAGAGAGAGAGAAGAGAGGGAAGGAGAGAGAGACAGGAGTGGGAGAAGAGGAAGGAGAGGGTGGCGAGGAAGGAGAGGGAAGGAGAGAACACGAGAGATAGAGAGAGAAAGAGAGGAGAGGAAAGAGTGAACAAGAGAGAGGGGGAGGAGAGAGAGAGAGAGGAGAGGGAGGAGAGAGGGAAGAGAGAAAGAGAGAAAGGAGTGGGAGGAGAGGAAGGAGAGGGATACGAGAGAACAAGAGAGAGAGACAGAGAGGAGAGGAAAGGAGCGAGAGGGAGAAAGAAGGTGAAAAGAGTGAGAGAAAGTAAGAAAGAAGAAAAGGAATAAATAAATGGAGGAAGGGTAGAGAAATAGAAAAGAAGTAACAATAGGATAATAAATATTTTTACATATATACTCGAAATAACGGAATAAATGTACGTAATAAACATGACCATACAAATAGTAGCTCAAAAAGTACTCATTAAACATTATTTAGATGTGATAGTGTTATACAAAGTTATACACGTTTTTATTGATAAATAAAAAGATAATCGTTCATACAATAACAATATTTGTCAGATTAAAACGGTCAACTTCGAAAAACCACCTAGCTTCAACGGCAATTATTGCCTAACCGTACCTCATAATTACAATTGAAATTATGTATTTCGTAATTGAACTGATTTGACTTTCTCCTAAAAACAAAATGCCCATTCCATTTGTCATTACGTCAAAAATGAAAAACCTGTCCTGGAATATGAGCAGAACGTGATGTCGGAACGCCACGAAGAGGGACAAATGTAGGCAAATCCAATCTGCATTCAAATTGAATTGCAATTTGACATGATTAACATTTTCACCTAGCATAATTGAGACTTATTATTGAATGGATGACTGACTAACGATCAGCATGTAAGCAAGAAAATTAAAGTTTCAGTCTTAAAATTATTATTATTAATAGAAGAATCGCTTCTTAAGTACATTTTAAAAAACAAATATTAGGAAATATTTGACATTTAAATGAAAAGAAGTTATTACAAAATAAGATTTTTTTTAATATCATTCAATAAGACGACCAAAAATCGTTAAGATAAATGGTCTTGATTGAAAATAAAATGAATAATAAATTGAATAAATTGGGGTGTGTAGCGGTATTAAGTTAGTGCTTGCGGGCTGAAATGACCAAGCTGTCGGGTGCCCCTGTCAAAAAAATAAATAAATAAATAAATTTAAATAATTAGTATGGTCAATTATGACCGCTAAATACATACGGATTAATTAAGGATACGGCTGTGATATGAGCAAGAAAAAGGGAGGAAGAGCGAGAAAAGAAATAAAAATTGATAGTAAGTAAAGAGAGAAAGGAGAGAGAGAGCGAGAGAGAAAGAGAGAGACAAACAGACAGACACAGAGAGAGATTAGAGCACATTAGCAAAACATAGTTTTATGGTAATTTAGATATAGAAATACGGGCAAACGGAAGAATGAATGAATAATGGATTTTTTTAATCAAATTACTGAACGTGTTCATTCCATGGTTACAATGAAATAGAAAGGTAGATATACAGAAAGAAAGATATCTAGATAGATAGATAGATAGAGTTAGATAGAGATAGAGATAGATAGATAGGTAGATAGTAGATAGATACGTAGATAGATAGAGAAAGAGAGAGAGTGATTAAGTATGAGTACCTTACGCCTTATGCAAATAATTAGCAATGAAGGAGGAAGTTATTTGGGGTTAAGGAAATGTAATAATAAATATAATAACTTTTCATGTAAGGTTTTGGTTTAAATGAAAAAGTCAGTGTCTCAAGCGGGATTCGAACCCACGACTTTCGGCTAAATACGCCGCTGTTCTACCACTTGAGCTCGTGATTTCGATCCACTCGGACACCAAATGGCAAAAAAGAGGGAAATTAGTTTCATACTACCTCAGACTACTCATTCTTCTTAGGGTAATTGAGGATAAACTCCTCCAATCATGCTTACAAATTACAGTCACACCCTCCTTCTATCTCTCCTGCCCTTTTCTTTATATTTCTATCTTTCTTTGATTTCCCACCATGTTTACTTTCCTGATCACTCTTTCTGCCTCACTCCCTATTTTTTCCTGACCTCTCCCTTTCTCTCTCACTCCCTTTTCTAATTTCTCTCTCGCACTTATTTTTAAATCTCTCTCTATCTCTTCTTGATCTCTCACTCTCTTTCTTTCCCCTTTCTTTATGCATCTCTCTCGTGACACTGACTTTTTCATTTCAACCAAAACCTTACATAAAAAGATTAAGTAATTGAAAGAAGTAATTTGGTCAATAGACCACTAAATATAATGGATTTAATAAATATAATGAAATATGTAACACGCAATTGCATACATTCACAGAATTGACACAATTGCGAAATATTAAAAAGTAAGTTTATTATTGTGTAAACGGACAATTACTTTTCGTTTATAACCGAAAGAAAAATGACCCCGCTTATTATTATTTGCAAGAAATAATTACAGCTATTTGACTGTATTTCATGCAGTTTAAAACGAAATGACTTTACATCTATGCAACATTGTAAGATAGAAAGTGGTGGTTTTCTTTTAATAACGTCTTAACGTTGGTGGTCAGCAATGTGCCGTTGGGCACCTAAGAAGAAACTTAATGACCTAGAAACGAAAATGACCCCTTGGCCGCCCTCGTTCGCGTCAGTAATAAGGATCGGCTAAGAAGGAAGAAATGTGCGCCTTTTGCAACGAGCATCTGGTCATCCGGCTCATAACTATGTTAATTGTATGTCCGTCCCATTTTAAGAACCGTTTTCTACTCTACACGATTTCTTTTATCGTGACTTGTTCTATAGGTTAGATCATGTAGATATGTGATGGTGTGAACTGTTGATTGTCTGATAAACACATTAGTATAAATTTGCCTATAAAATAAATAATTTAGTAAACATTACTTATTTCTTTTATTCTTATATTCTTTTTATGTAAGGTCTTGGTTGAGATAAAGAAGACATTGTCATGTGCGGGATTCGAAAATGGCAAAAAGAGAGAAAATTCTAACAGTTGTAGATCGAGATGGAGTGTTGGATGCGAGAGGATCGAAGTCAAGACATCCCAAGTGGTAAAGCAGCGGCGTATTTAGCCGAAGGTCGTGGGTTCGAATCCCGCTCGTGAGACTGACTTTTTTATCTCAACCAAGACCTTACATAAAAGGAATAATTAAATGAAAGAAGTAACTTGGTCAATTGGCCACTAAAGCATAATTGGATTAATAATTATTTATAGTACAATATCTGATAAGCTTATTATCATAATTTCATTTCAATACATAATACCCATTTTGGAAAACTAATTCCTATAAAAAATTGAAGTTTTGTAGTACTTCAAATGTATTGGTACTTTAATATTCTGACCATACAGAGAACACACAAAAATTAATAAGATACTATCAGAAAATGAAAAATGGCAGAAGAAGAGAAAACCAAAATGGAGGAAAGTTACGATCATAAATGCATCTAAACGATTAACCCTGCCAGATACAAAAAATAATCAATAATAGATAAATGAAAATGGAGTTAGGTAAGAATATAGAAAAAATTAAAGACATGAAAATTTGAATGAACTATATATAAATTGTCTGTTATCTTTTTTATTTTAAAACACATCACACTGCTTCTGTATCCTCCTGGCTCGATCTTCTGGTTGTGGATTATGCCGATAAAATTCTATCCTCCTTCCAACACCCTATCTCCTTTCTCTCCTCCCACGACTTGATCCAAATCACATATAATATTCCTACCCCACGTCCCGCACCCAAAACCATAAGGTTCCGTCAACTTAATACCCTTTCGTTCGAGGTTTTGAGGCCTGATCTGGAGTCCGTCGAGTGGGCCAGCGTTTACCTTGGCTCATCCCCATGGTCGGCTTCCTGACCTCCAATCTCCTCAATATCCTTAACAAACATGCCCCCCTAAAAACCCACACTATCCGTCGTCCTCCTGCTCCCTGGTTAAACGACGAAATTAGTGCCCTAATTAAAAGACGGGAAGCGACAAGAAGGCGCTTTCGTCGAACCAAACTTCCTGAAGACCACTCTTCCTTCCGAGCCCTTCGCAATAAAACCCAATCCTATATCCGTCGGGCCAAAGCCCTTCATTACCAAGAGGCACTTTCCTCTACTCCTGATCCTAGAGCAAAATGGAAGCTCCTTCGTAACATTGGCATATGTCGCCCACCCAACTCACCATCTTCCTATCCTGTCTCCCCTGAAGAATTAAACACCCAATTTGTCTCGCCCAACACTTTTTCAACAATGCCTGTCCCCATACCCGCTCCCTCTCGCCCCTCATTCAGTTCGTCTAACTTCTATTTCTCCTATCTAACCCTAGCCGAAGTCCTCGAGGCCATAACCAAATCTCACTCCAATGCCATTGGAGTTGATGGCATCCCTATCCATTTTCATAAACTGTGCCTCCCAATATTACTACCTGTTCTACTTCACATCTATAACTACTCACTCCAAAACTCTGTTTTTCCGACAGCCTGGCAAAAAGCCCGTGTCCACCAAGTCAATAAAACCCCCAACCCATCCTCCCCTACGTCCTATTTCCATCCTCTCAAACCTGTCCAAGCCCGTAGAAAGATTAGTCCAAGCACAAGTCTCCAGGCACCTTGAACAGTCCCATCTTCTCAACCCCCTCCAATCTGGCTTCCGCCAAGGTTATTCCACCCAATCAGCACTAATATAAATTACCAGTGACCTCCACTTAGCAATGGACCAACGGAAAGTTACTATACTTCTTGATTTTTCTAAAGCTTCGATTCTGTCCCTCACTCTTCCCTCCACTCTAAACTCGAATCTTTTTCCTTCTCCGCCAGCACCATCCGTAGGTTCCACTCTACCATACCAATCGCCACCACGCTGTCCCCTACCTCCTCCTTCCTCCCTCTAAAATCTGGGGTGCCCAAGGCTCTAGCATCTCTCCTATCCTTTTTTCCATTTATATCAATGACCTGCCCGACTCCATTCATCCTGTAACTATCACCTATATGCCGATAACTCCCAAATATACATATCCTTCCACCCTTCCGATCTTCACTCGGCCATTCTCAAGATCCAAAAAGACCTAAACTCCATCAACGAATGGGCCCGTAAAAATTCCCTAGTTCTCAATCCGTCCAAATCCACCGCCATAATAATCGGGTCCAGGCAACTCCTCAATTCCCTCCCCAGCATCCCACCTCTCTTGCTAAATTACCATCCCATCCCCTTCGTGCTTAAAAACCTAGGAGTAGTCTTTGACCAAATCCTTTCCTGGCATTCTCACATTTCCCAAATTTCCCGCCATTCCATTGCCTCCCTCAGCCTGTTTCGTCGGTCCTGGCTTCTCTTACCTTTCTCCACCTGCAAACTCCTTGTATCTTCCCTTATACTTCCCTTCTTCGATTATAGCTGTGTGGCATACGGTGGTCTCTCAGAGTGGGAGAACGCGCGATTGAAGCGTATTATGAATTGTTGCGTAAGATTTGTGTACAGCACCCCACGGGTGTCGGGGTTGTATTCCCAACTTTCCTGGCTATTCCCCTCCTTCCGTACATAGTATTTCCTAGGTTGCTTTCTTTTCCAGTCCATCCACACTCGTCGTCCTTCTTACATCATCCAATCCCCCTAATTCAACTCCTCACATCTCACTCGTAAGACCCGCTCATCCCCAATCGACCTTATCCTTCCGCAACATACAACCCATACCTTCAAAAGATCCTTTCTGATCCGAGCCCCTAAACTCTGGAACTCCCTTCCCCTTTCTATTCTTCACGCTGCCTCCTTTTCCTCCTTTAAATCCCACCTGTATAATCCCCTCCTCTCCCTCCAAGCAGAGACCACACGTTAACATTTGTTATTTTTGATTAATATTCTCGTAATTTTCTCTTCTGGCCTGCCTTACTTGTATACATTGTGCCAAGATTTCTATCTTTTTTTTTACTTTTAACTTCATAGGAGGAACTTCCTTCATTTATTTCATGTAAATTATTCTTAGGGGACACCAGTCCCAGAATAAAGTTATTTTTCTTCTTCTTCTTCGGCTAGATACGCTGCTACTCTACCACTAGCTTTCGTGACTTCTATCCACTCGGACACTAACTTCCCATCTCAACCCCACCTTTTGAATTTTCCCTCCTTTTTGCCATTTTTCAGATGTCGCGTAATCTATTTGATTGTCGGCGACAAATGAAATGGCCAATTGTGTTTTTATTACATAATACAAAAATACTTGACTCTTGTTCCAAAGATTTTTGTTTACGAAAAACTTGTGACGACGGGCTTGATTTATACCAACTTTATTTATTAATTTCTAAGAAATAAGGATTTTTTAGAATTAAATATTGTAATCCTCGTCAATAAAGCATATTTACTCTTATTATCTGTTTAACTAGCCTTGATAAGCTCACATTTTACCTATTTAGAATTAAGAAACAGGCCGTTCCCCGACCCGGGTTGCAATTTACCTGATAGGAAATTGTGGTTTTACCAGGTCGGTTTCATTACCTTTAGTTAACAAGATAGCGTAAAACTCGTAAACAGTTTAAGATGAAAACGAGCATTGCGACATTTTAGAAATTCGTTTTACGCCCGTAGAGACAAATATTGAACAACGACTGTTAACGGTTAAGTTAAACATTCATAATTTCATCGTTCGTGTGATTCGCTTCTGAACAAGGTAAACGAACATGTTTGATTATTAATGTTAAACAACTTTGTCGTCGTTATTGATGGCGAAGAAATGTTTCAAATTACGTAAATTCAAATTATTCATGAGTTTGAATATTTTATTCGATAATTCATGGTGTTCTAAGTGCTAGTGTTCTAATTCAGAATTAAGAACTGAATGAAACAATTTTGTTCGCGTGCGGATATGTAAATAAGGAATATTAATGATGTGCATCAATAAAGATTGTGTGATTGTTAAAAGTCTTCAACTGGTAAACAAAATTCAACAGATCAAGAAATCCCAAAATACGAAAAAACTTATTAATCGATTCTCGAAGAAATTACCCAATGTGGAAATATCATTTTTTTAACCGATCAGCTTTCATTTCATATTGTACCAGCTTGAATAAAGTTAAGCTACTTGTTAACTAGTTTAAAAAAATTGTCAAAAATATATTACATGAAGAATACAACTATATATTTTCTATGTTGGAAGAATTTTACAAGGATAAACTCTTGGGCTGGATAACAGATTGTTTTCAATCACCCTTTTCCCGTCATCGATTTTGCGTGGCTGAGGAGTGCGCATGTTTTGTGTTAGGTTATGTTAGGTTAGGGTACGGATGTTAACGTTAAAAAGGGTTAGTTAGATTAAAGTTGAGATTATAGTAGCTTAGTTTAGCGTAAACGTTAAGTTTGCAGTTAGGATTAAGGAGAGAATCGGTTATGTTAGGTTAGGAATGGTACGATAAAATGGGTTAGGGGTTGGGTCAAATTAGGTTAGGTTAGAGTTAGGTTTGGTTAGCGGCAGGGTTAAGGTTGTTGTTGTTGTTGTTAGAATTAGGGACAGGTTTGATTACGTAAGGCTAGGGTTAGAGACGGATGCGGGGAAAGTAGCGAGTGAGACACCCGATTTTTCACGTGATATATGTTTACACAAATATACGTTAAAAGGGTAAAGGTAAGGTCAGGTTAGGGTTGGGATTAGAGTTAGGTTTCGTTAGCATAAGGGTTAAGGTTGCTGTTGGGATTAAAGACGTGTTTGATTAGGCTAGGTTAGGGTTAGGGACGGAAGCGGAGATAACATGCGAACGCTACACCCGATTTTTCGCATGATAAATGTTTAACATATATTGTTCAATTAATATAAATGTATATAATATGTACATATACCTCTCAGATAACACCATTTTAATATTGTATCTGACCAAGAAAAGTTTTTTTTTTATAAATCCAAAGATATTTAGACAGATGAGGCCGTAGATAGAAAAAATATGTAAAAACGTAGATGTATTTAAAAGTTTAGAGAAACATATACACACATATTCTGTATTTTTATATATATTCTCGAAGGATAGATACATAGAAAGACCATTTGGGACACTAAAAGAATCAGACAAATTAATAGATATAACGATAAAAAGACAGATAGAAAGAAGAATAGAAAGACAAACAGATAAAAAATCCATAAATTTAAGCAGTATAATTTATACAAATGTATAAAACGGACTTACAAGGGAAGACAACGACGTAGTAAAAACACTTTTTGGTGAAACTAGGCAGAAAAACATTATATACATGTCCGAGTGTTCTCCCAGTTGGCTCCAACGGCGAGAAATTTTTTTTTTTTTTAAATACAATAGTAGGTAAAAATTTATATTGAGTCATTATTGTTTACTTTTTCTGACGTAAGTAATAAAAATTTTAATGGTTGAACAAGCAGACTAACTGAATAGTCAGATCGGTCATTGGAGCTGTTGATCATCAGTGATTAGAGCCCTGACTAAGCATTTAATTTTTTTTTAATTTTCGTATTAATTTTGTTTTTTGCCTAACCGTCGAGTAAAATTTAAATACGCCATTTCTGAAAATTATTTAACATGGTAACAAGATGTAATACTTCATGCAATCACATTTATGACTTACCAGCAATAAATAAATAACGTAGAGATTTCATTTGTAAATTTATAAGACAGATAAAAAATCCATAAATTTAAGCAGTATAATTAGTTGGAAATACAAATGTATAAAATAGACACTTACAAGGGAAGACAACGATGTAGGAAAATCTTCTCTTTTTTTTTTCTTTTTTTTTTTTTTTGTGAAACTAGGCAGAAAAACATTATATACATGTCAGAGTGTTCTTCCCAGTTGGTTCCAAGGGCGAAGAATTTTTTTTTAAATACAATAGTAGGTAAAAATTTATATTGTGTCACTATTGTTTGTGACACTTTTTAAAAGTTTTTAAGTTGTACATTTTTAAATGTTTGATATTGGTTTTTACTTTTGTAAATCCTTTTTAAGGTTGATTACACTCTTACATTGTTGTTGTTGCAAATCAATTTGCATTTTAAATCATTGCGGAACGCTATTTTAGACTTCATGAGATGATAATATATAATTAAACAACCCAGTAATTAAAGACTTCGTATTAAAAAAATTACGATGACCTCAGGAACAAATAAAACGGTTAATGCAAAATCTTAAATATTTAGCATTACTGATGATGGTTTGTTGGATGGCTACTTTGAAATCGTAAACAACAGAGATTACGACCTTCGGGTAAATAATGATCCTCATACTGTGGATGGTTTTATGGATGGTCCCCACATTAAATTAATAGGGTGTAGTGAGGGTACCCCGCTTAATTATCAACGTAATGATGGTACCGTCTCCTAGGAACGGCTTGAATGTTTAGCACACGTTATCGAAAGGAAGGCCAACCAATAAATAAAGTGCAATAAGAAAAGAAATGCTGAGATGATAGTTCCATAAACTGAGAAAAAAATAAAACCCTTAAAAAATACTTTTTATTAACATTTAAATACAATATATTTGAACAATTACACCTTTACTAAAGAAAATTAAACTTTGTGTTAGGATTTGAGCAAGTTAATTGTGTGACATGACGATGACTTTTTTTTTAATTTTCGTACTAATTTTGTTTTTCCATATTTTACATAACCGTTGAGTAAAACTTAAATGCGCCATTTATGAAAATTATTTAACAATGTAAGAAGATGTGAAACTTAATGCAATCTAATTTATGACTTACCAGCAATAAATAAGACGTAGAGATTTCATTTGTAAATTTATTGATGTAATATTGATTTAAGATAGGAACACGGGTTAATGTGTTTACTTTTTCTTACGTAAGTAATAAAATTTTTAATGGTTGAACAAGCCTACTAACTTAATAGTCAGATCGGTCATTGGAGCTGTTGATCATCAGTGATTGGGCCCCTGAACGTTCATGTGACGTGGCAAATAAGAAGAAAGCGTTTAGATCGGTTTTATGCGATTTGTATAAACAGCCTTGGCGGCATCATATTTCATTCGAACTTTTAATTTGTTTGCAATGTAATAAATATAAAAAAGGTTCCTGGTAAAATGTCTAATATATTATTCGTGAAACTATTCACGTATATATGAATGGTGCGGTTGTTTGGTAGATTGTATAGGTGAATTGGGCCAGAAAGGTTCCTAAATTGTAGGAAAACAAAGAAATAAAATTAAGTAGTAAGTAGCTAAATATTTATATAGAATAAGAGAGAGAGAGAGAGAGAGAGAGAGAGAGAGAGATTGAGTGAGTGAGTAGTAAGAAAGAGTGAGACAGAATTAGAAAGAAATAGGAGAAAAAGAGATACAAACATACAGAATATGTATACAAGTTAAACGTAATGAAATAAAAAATTGAAAGGTGGAACAAAAATAAATTCATTCAAATAATTATACTATCAAAAAAGATATAACGATTGATGCAGGAAAGTAAAGAAATATTAAACGATGAATAGGGAGAATTTACAAAAGTAAAGTGTAAACTGTATACGATAATAGAAAAGTGTAACTAAATATAGAAATAAAATTAGAGGTTAAGATGTTATATAGTCAAACAGAAAAAAAAATGTTAGCTGGAAAACTCTACAGTGACATAAAAAAGAGAGAGAGAGAGAGAGAGAGAGAGAGAGAGAGAGAGAGTGTGAGAGGGAGAGAGAGATAGTATGAGGGAGAAAAAAGAGAAAGTTAACTGAAGAGGGAGAAGAAATATTGAAAAACATAATAGTAAAATAATTTAGAAGTAGCTATCATTATATATATANATAAGGAATGACAGAGTAATTAAAAAATAAAATTTAAACCCCTTAAAAAATCAATTCCGGACCCCAGAATATTCTCAAGACCAGGCCAGTGAGTTCTCAAAAAGAGATTTATTAAAAGGTATTAGTAAGAAACTTATTCAGATATCTGAATAATATTTTATATGATATGTAATAAATGAAGGGGCTTTCGGGGCGGACACAGTGCTGGTATCTTAATTTAATTGCAGCCTTTTTAGTGTTTCAATCTGGTTATTGTCTAATACAAACAAAACAAAAAAATATTTTCAGAAATTTGTGCCCATCCGATGACCCATCATCACTATAGTTCCCAGTATAGATTTCATTGCTAAAAGGCTTTGTACAAATATGGTATTAAACCAAAACCTGTTTGTAAAATTTATTGAACCATTTGAACATATTCTATTTAAAGTCCTAGACCAAAACACTACGATTGGAGTTATTAGTAACAAGTTGACCTAGAATCTCTTTTTAGCTATTGTCGTTAGTTATTCGTTCCCATAATATCGTTTTCGTTATCATCTAGATTGAAAGACAATACGTTTTGTTAATACGTTGTATCATTTATCATTTATAACTAAGAACTTCCTAAAGGTTTCAACTCCAAAGTTAGTTTTTTACATCCTTAATTGGGAAATTTATACACGTGAATTTACTATTTCCTGCCATGATTGCTTTTGAGCTTCCTAAATTTGTTTAAGTTTAAAAATGTTTATATTAAAAAACGCATTTAATCTTAATAATTTCAGAGATTTTAAAATTTGCTTCGAGTTTGAAAAGTGTATACATACTTCTGGCCAAATTATGTACAAGTTGATATTTTATTTCAATGATGTTTGAAGTTTCAAATTCATAGGTAAAAACATATATTTGTCAATGTCAAAACAGTTAATGGTAATTTTCTTTTTCTTTGTGTTGTAAACGTATTAAATAAAGGTGTGGTGTTTAGTGTCCGTTAGTTAATGATTATTTAAAGGTCATGAGATGCGGCCTGGTGTGATGTAAGTTTAGAAAATTATTTTCTTTATCGTGCCAACGTTTCGATCTTTATCGAGATCATCTTCCGGGCCTGGAATTTATAAATATTGTTTAAATATAGTAATATGAGAAAAAATGAATTTAAACAATGCTAAAAATTTTGGATTCAATCAAAGTATTTGAGTTTTGAGATTTTAAAATCTGATTCGAGTTTGAAAAGTTCTTACATACTTCTGGCCAAATTATGTACAAGTTGATATTTTATTTCATTGATGTTTAAAGTTTCACATTCATAGGTTAAAACATATATTTGTCATTGTCAAAACCGTTAATGGTAATTTTCTTTTCTTTTTTTTGTTGTTGTTGTAAACGTAATAAATAAATGTGTGGTGTTCAGTGACGTTAGTTAATGATTATTTGGAGATCGTGAAATGCGGTCTGGTGTGAGGTAGGTTTTAGAAAATCATTTTTTTTATCGTGCCAACGTTTCGATCCTTATCGAGATCATCTTCCGGGCCTGGAATTTATAAATATTGTTTAAATATAGTACAATGAGAAAAAATGAATTTAAACAATGATAAAACTTTTGTACTCAATCAGAGTATTTGAATTTTGACTTTGATTGAATCTAAAATTTCTAGAATTGTATAAATTCATTTTTTAATAACATACATGTATTTGTATAATTTAAACAATGTTTATAAATCCCAGGCCCTGAAGATGATCTCAATAAAGATCGAAACGTTGGCACGATAAGGAAAATGTTTATCTAAAACCTACGTCACACCAAACCGCATCTCACGCACTCCAAATAGTATTAAATAAAATTAGGCATTTTTTGATTCATATTGTTTGTAACGTTTTTGATTAAACAGATTTTTTTGCGAGGGTTCGCAACAGCAGAGGTCATATAAACCCCTCAGGGTGCCGGTGTTTTTACAAAAAGCCCATTTGTAACTATGTCGGGTTCGATTGCAGAGCTGCTGGATTCGAACCCGGGATCTTTACCTTACAGTGTGAGCGCCGTGTCAACGCATAAACCATTGCGGCCACCGACGCCCCTGAAGAAACGATTGTACATGCATTTAACGACACACTAAAATAATAATAAACAACGCGAGAAATGATAGTATTCCACATTCATCGAGATCGTTAAAGACAACAGCGTTCACCTTTAATGGGATATAGGCCAGAGAAAATAACTCGTTTCGGGTTGAATAATTCCTTCCTGTTTCAAATCCGAGGTAAATGAATAGGGCCTATCCTTGAATTGCGGAACAGAACCGGTCCTGACGGAACGGGTGAAAAGAAATCAGGAAAGCGAATTGTGAGGAAACGCCATGTACAGAAACTCATGAGCTTTACGAGTGACGACGAAATCGTCGGTCATAGTCATAATTATAAATTTCCTCTTGTCCACATTTAATTTGTTTTGGGATGTCCCTGATTTACAGCAGAGTTATAGCAATTTAGAAATCGATTTGTACAGACTATACTCAAATGAAACCATATTAAAAATCTTGGTTAAACAGAAAATACCAAAACAAAACTAATTTTTACAACGTGTAATCTTCTACTTTTTTATTTATTTATAATTTTGTTTTCATAGAAGGCCCTAATTGAAAAATTTACATAAATACCTACATTTACTTAAATCTTCTCTCTCTCTCTCTCTCTCTCTCTCTCTCTCTCTCTCTCTCTCTCTCTCTCTCTCTCAAAACTAACAAGTCCCATATTTTATTCAATTACATTTAATATTATTTATATATTATATTCGGACGTATTTTAATAATTATTTAAGGCTTTGNACTCCAAATAGTATTAAATAAAATTAGGCATTTTTTGATTCATATTGTTTGTAACGTTTTTGATTAAACAGATTTTTTTGCGAGGGTTCGCAACAGCAGAGGTCATATAAACCCCTCAGGGTGCCGGTGTTTTTACAAAAAGCCCATTTGTAACTATGTCGGGTTCGATTGCAGAGCTGCTGGATTCGAACCCGGGATCTTTACCTTACAGTGTGAGCGCCGTGTCAACGCATAAACCATTGCGGCCACCGACGCCCCTGAAGAAACGATTGTACATGCATTTAACGACACACTAAAATAATAATAAACAACGCGAGAAATGATAGTATTCCACATTCATCGAGATCGTTAAAGACAACAGCGTTCACCTTTAATGGGATATAGGCCAGAGAAAATAACTCGTTTCGGGTTGAATAATTCCTTCCTGTTTCAAATCCGAGGTAAATGAATAGGGCCTATCCTTGAATTGCGGAACAGAACCGGTCCTGACGGAACGGGTGAAAAGAAATCAGGAAAGCGAATTGTGAGGAAACGCCATGTACAGAAACTCATGAGCTTTACGAGTGACGACGAAATCGTCGGTCATAGTCATAATTATAAATTTCCTCTTGTCCACATTTAATTTGTTTTGGGATGTCCCTGATTTACAGCAGAGTTATAGCAATTTAGAAATCGATTTGTACAGACTATACTCAAATGAAACCATATTAAAAATCTTGGTTAAACAGAAAATACCAAAACAAAACTAATTTTTACAACGTGTAATCTTCTACTTTTTTATTTATTTATAATTTTGTTTTCATAGAAGGCCCTAATTGAAAAATTTACATAAATACCTACATTTACTTAAATCCTCTCTCTCTCTCTCTCTCTCTCTCTCTCTCTCTCTCTCTCTCTCTCTCTCTCCCTCTCTCTCAAAACTAACAAGTCCCATATTTTATTCAATTACATTTAATATTATTTATATATTATATTCGGACGTATTTTAATAATTATTTAAGGCTATGTTGTGCCTGTAGTGATTTTCCACTCCAAGCACCCTAAATAACTCCAAATTGTACTACAATTTTCCTTTTTTAATTCAAAATGATTGGATGTCTACAACGACTAGATTGAACCCTACGTTTATACATCCGATGTAAGGGTTGTAAAGCCCTTATTTCCGTCTAAATTGTCAATCCGTTTTGATAAAAAGAACATCTCTCTGGTTTCAGGTATTGTTTACAGTTCGTTTTCTCTGAGGTCAAATCGTATCCAACACTTTCCGACTCATGTAAATCCAGTCGAAGGCGAAAAAATGGATTTTTTTTTGCAGATAAAAGTTTGTAGCAATTTCATAATTTTTGGGGGGAAAATGTGCTGCCCATCTGCCCGTTTTGAAAGCCGAATATTTCCACACTTCAGGTGGTTGAATAGGTAGAAATCGCCAGACACAGGAATAAATAAGTGGAATAAACTGCAATCAATTATGTTAATGATACAGGTTTAAATTGATCGAAAACCATCCGAAAATTCTATTATAAGTATTCAATTTAAAGAAAATTGTTTGAGTTTATACAAATGTAGCTACTGAAAACTCTAAATAGAGAAATGGCTTACTAATATATTCGCCCCAATAGGTAGAATGCTTTGGTATACTTAAATAGGTTTACTTTATTTTAGTTGTAATGATGACATTGCAGATGAAATATTATTTTCTAAACTTAGTTGTTTATTGTAACTACATAAAGTTAGAAGCACGTTTAAGTTGTTTACATTTAATTTGTCTGCTGAATTTCTTCAATGAAATTTGTAAATTGAAGTAGTTCATTTTTAAAAACGTATTTGGAATACTTGTATAAAAACAAGAATTAAATAAAAATGAAAAAAGAAGTACAGTGTATCAATTAAATTATGAAATAAGTTAAACTAAACGTCACTTCATGTAGCAGCTCGCTTATGAAAAAGTAAATTACATGTATGCTTCAAACAAATCTCTCTTATTTTATTTATTTATTTTATTTTTATTTGTTCTACTCAAGTTCAGACTTGACAACTTGATTAAAATCGAAGAATATAACTGTCATAGTAATAAATTAAACTTGACAGATAATAAGTTTGTTATTGGTATGTAAGTGAAATCTTTTATCCGAGAAGATAAATATTACAACATTTATGTTTCTTAAGAATATATCAAAAATAATAAAAAATATTCACTATTTATTAGTCGTTTAGGTAATATATTGGTAAATATTCTTTCTGCTTTTCCAGTTGATTTTTTTTTTTTTTTTTTGACATTTCACGTAATAAATCAATTCGGCAATTATTTTTCTTATGTCCTATATCGTTATATGTTGTCCTTAAAATCATTTTAGGTTAATTAAATTTTTAGGAATTAAATTTTTTTAGTCAATTATTTCTCCCCTTTCGCAAACAACATGAATGAAAAATGGAAAACTAATGTGCATTAATTTAATGCAAACAATAAATCTAGAATATGCAATGAATCTATTGTTATATCGTCTCTAATGTGTCCTACAAATTGTTGATATTTTAATGTTTTATAGCAAGTCCCGGTGTTTTTGAAAAAAAGCCCATTTGTAAGTATGTTGGGTTCGAATTCAGCAGCTCTGTATTCGAACCCCGGACCTTTACCTTGCAGCGATGAGCGCCTAAACCGTTGCGACCACCCACACCCCCATTTAGCAGGTCTGAATGTGTATATCTGTACCCTAAAGTAAAATCGTTTATATCTTACACTGTTTTATTTTTTATTATATTTTTTATGTATTTATTTTATTTATTTATTTTATTTATTTATTTTTTTGCAGGCTGTGTAGCATCAAACCTGTAGTTGCCGGTTATTTTCCGATGGTCTGATAACAACTAATTTTAAAAAAATCAACTGACATCTGGCGCAGTAATACACTATTATACTAATCACAAATAAGATTGCAAATTTTATACTGTTATGCCCAATTATCTCTGTACACGAGCCGTGCAAGCTATTATCTTGGCATCTTGGTAAAGAGCGTAAGTTTCCCACGGACGTACGACACGTGTAGACAATTTTTTTACAAACTATGTAAGCAGCATAAAAGCGCATTTTTTCCCCTCCCCAGATTAATCTCGTTACAACGAGGCATCTAATAATTATTATTCCCTCTCTTTTCCTACCTAGTCCTAGACCGTCTGAACACTTCTATCTAATTATTTATACATGTATATATATATATATATACACGACAAATAAATTGGTTGGGGTGTAATTTAATTAATGTTAATTGATTTATATTTTTACTGCGTTTCGATACACCTGGAGTTTGGTCGTTTTTTTTTTGTTTTGTTTTATTAAGTCGTTTCGGCATCTTGCCTCTTCAGTGATTGTCCTGACATTCCTGGAAATTGCGAGAAACCAATACAACAGGGTTATTCACGATCTATGTGTTAACCCTGTTAACTCTGTTAGGTCCTGTTAGATCGAGAAAAATGATGAAGTAAACTTGTAAGAATCGGCCAGTTAACATTGCTCGATCTAACAGGCCAGAACCAATGTTAGGTGCTAGGTCGAAAATGTAGTCACATTGCTGTCCGTTAGGGCGTAGGTAACCAACATGGCAGCCATGAATTTAACAGCTGTTTTTTGTTTACATTTAATTTTATTCTTAAATATATAGTAATTAAATCAGACCAATACATTTCTTTTGTTAATTTCTTATCTGTCCTTACAAACTCGTTCATAATAGATACATCCCCTATCCTATGAAGTTGTAGGCTGTTAGACGTTAGGGTACAAGTTAGGTATTTCGGCACGAATTGAAGCGTGTCATTTGTTAGTACTTTTCCAGTGCATAAATAGCATTTTGAATGAAAGAGTTGGTTAATTTTCCTTTTCATAGTAACTTCTGGCATCTTACAATTTAACACAAAAGAAAACCAAAACAATCAACAGCAAGCCTTTAAGGTCTGTTATACCTTTTTAGGTTCTACCAGTCACCACGCTCAGCATTGAAGAATAATTAACGTTTAACATGCTAAGAAAAGAAGGGGGCGTTCACGATCTTACTGGGTATTCCTCTATTCGAGTTAACACGAGTTAATATCTTACAAACATCGTGAATACCCCTATTATCTAACGGACCAAACAATGACCATGAGAATATTAAAATGATCTAAAACGACCAAGCTTCCATCATCACCCTGCAAACCTGCGAACCTTTAAAAACAAATCTCACAAGCAAACAAATACCTTTCAGATTACCTACCATGGAAAAACCAATCTAACTACCAAATTACAAGCGCGTTTAAACCCAGCACTGAAGGACTTATTGGGCTGTCTATTTCCCCACTTCGGAACTTTCAGACGCCTTTCAGTCCACCCACTTGGGATGGTGAGCACATTTTGGCCTGTCTATTCCTCTCATTTTTTCTGTCAGTCGCGTTTCACGCAACCCTCTGGGGAGGGCGAGATTTCAAGGCATATCTGACAGAACAAGCAATGTCGATACACAGACCAAAATGATCGAAAACGATCAAACAACTAGTTCTTCGTCCTGCAGATCTTTAAGAGAATATCTCACAAATGAAAGTAAATACCTACTTGCCAATCTTCAAGCGGGTTCAGACCTACCGCTGAAAATAGCAAAAATTTGAAATACGGCTGAAAAATTAAAATGATCGAAAACTATAGATTACATATTATATTTACATTTATTAGCAGTACCAATGGAAACTAAACTTTAAAATTTAATTCTTTTCAATTAATTAAGGTTTGGTTGAGATAAAAAAGTCAGTGTCACAAGCGGGATTCGAACCCACGACCTTCGGCGAAATACGCCGCTGCTCTACCACTTGAGCTATCGTGACTTCGATCAACTCGGACACCAAAAAAATTTTTTTTTGGTTGAAAAATGGCAAAAAGGAGGGAAAAATCAAAAAGGTGGGGTAGACATGGGAAGTTGGTGTCCGAGTGAATCGAAGTCACGACAGCTCAAGTGGTAGAGCAGCTGCGTAGTTATCCGAAGGTCCTGGGTTCGAATCCCGCTTGTGACACTGACTTTTTCATCTCAACCAAAACCTCAATTAATTGAAAAGAATTTATTCGGTCAAGCAGACCACGAAACCTAATAAAATTTAAAATTTAAGTGTATGATTTAACGTACAATAACAAAAGTACTTTTTTATATAAAAAAACATTCTTTAAAAGATTTTATACAACCGGTTTAAACCATCGTTACCTACCAGTATTTTATTTTCACAATAGATTACCTTTACGTTCCAAAAAATATTGTTGAATGTATGCATGTGTGTATGTGTATAGTTTTACAGTTTAGAGAAACAAATTCGGGTTTATGAACTCTTAAAAAAACATTTAATTATAATTAATGTCTTTTTATTACGTCTAACTATTCCTGCTGGTTTTGTCTATCAAATATGTATTCTTCAAAGATTTTAAATATTTATGGAAAGTGTATGATTGACGTGAGACCTCTTGACAAACTAACAACTAAATGTAGCTATACTGGGAAGAATGTGTAGTTAAATTACAAGAATAGACAGACGAGGATAATCCGAGAAGATAAAACTATTGATTCATCATATAAAAATTAGTTATTGTTTATTTTAATTGATTCATTTCATGGTTTTTTCATTTGTACTATTTAATAATACTGCTTCTACCTGAAAACAATGAACAAAAAACATGGGGAACATTGATAGTAACCAAATAATAACGACAATTAATTTTTCTTAAAATTAACGATAATGCTAATACAAATTGCGTGTTGAAAATGCTAATAGAATTTGTGTGTTGAATTTGAACAAATTATATGTATTTAATTACTTAGAGTAGTGTCAGTTTTCAACTTTTTTTTCATTGACTAAACTTTGTTTTTAATATTTACCTCAGTCGTTATTCCATTTTAGTGTTGAACTTAAACTTAAAAGACACCGTCTAAGGAAATAGTTTAATAACAATCACTTTTTAATAGAACACGTTTTTTATTAAAAATGGTAACTTCATATTGATTAGTGACATATAAAAAGATAATAAATATACAAATAGAAAATTATTTTCAGTCATCATCTTGATCTGGATAGATTGTGCTCAGCGAGGAATATCCGGACGAAGACGGCTTCTATAGTACAAAATATGAAGAAAATCGCGATGAGAGGCATATTGAGTTGGGCCTGGCCCTCTTGGGCGAAAACACCCCGCAGTGGGACCGGCCAGGTCATCGCCGCTGCTCCTTCGCTCTCAGAAGAGTGTAGTTCGGCTTCCAGACGAGTCTGAGGGCCGCGATGAATCGTTGTCGGAGGTTCTCCAGGTTCATTCCGTACGCGACCAGCCTGACAGACAAACTGACTGACTGACCGACTGAGCCACCTTTCGCTACCTTAGGCGTTGTGCAACGTTACCAAACGACTCTTGTATAACTCCCTACTCTTTCAGTACTGGCAGCCTCCCTCTACCGGCTTTGTCCATCCTACCTCTCGCCGGATATTCCGTCTTAAAAGGGTTATCTCACTAACCCGAGGAACACACGAGAAAAAAAAAAAATCTCATGCTTTAAAGTGTTTGTAAACAAATAAGGCAATTTCAAGGGCGACCAGAAATATATCCTGCATACCTGACCGGCCAATTTCTCTCCATGACGTTCATTTAGAAATAAAAAAACAAAATCAACACTAAAATTTGTTTACAATTTCGTTAAAAGCCATTTTACGATAAACAAGTTAGAATGTAGCTCATTTGAAATACTTTCTTATACAGCGTAGTTTCCATTTATTATCTATATGTATAAATTCTTCAATGTAGATATATATTGGATATGTCTCCATTTGCATGTGGGTTAATAGCATTGTAAACATCATAATTATCTCCATTAACATGTGTGTTAGTAAACAACTTATTAAACATTCTATTCCTTATTTTCATGTTGTTCATGATGACCAAATCAGGATCAGATTTTTAAAATTGTGCAACTAATTTCACACGGTTTGTAAATCATTTTTAGATAAACTGGTTGTCTTACATAACGATTTAACTCAGTCTAGAAGATTCATCAAATTCTAATTACTTTAAGTATTTTAATGTTTCTACAAATTAAATCATATTTCTATAGAAGTTTTGACAATTTGAACAAGTCGTCTAGCTACCTATTTTAATCTTTTCTAGCCGATTAGTTTATCTGAGAAACTCAATTAATCTATGCTTACATGTGACTTAAGACATTTTACGTTAAACATTTAATTTAATATTTAATAGATTTTTGTGCAAACTGTTGACGATTTGAAGATAGCGTTTCGTGATTTAACGTTAATTGATAAGACATTTTTATCAAAGAAATTGATCTATGAGTTCAAGAAACAGACCAAATCCTGTTTATTTACCCGCTACCATTATTTTTTATATGATATTTCACATGGTAAAAGCAAAATCATTTGTAGATTAACAGTTGTCTACTTTCAGCTTTTAATATTTTTTTATACGAACCGTTTACCTATGCAAATGAAAAATAAAGTTGTAAATAAAAATTCTTTTAAAAATATACATAATTTCAAATACCAAATTTTAATGTATGATTCAATTACTCATTAACAGGGGCGTCGTTGGCCGCAACGGTTTAGGCGTTGACACGGCGCTCATCACTGCAAGGTATAGGTCCCGGGTTCGAATCCAGCGGCCCTGCATTTAACATACTTACGAATGGGCTTTTTTCAAAAACACCGGCACCCTGAGGGTTTATATGACCTCTGCTGTTGCGAACCCTCGTAAAAAAAAATCTGTTTAACGAAACACGTTACAAACATATACAGGGTGTCCCAGTTCCTTCTGACGAAACTCAGGGAATCGATTCTACTCTTAGTTTGGAGCAAAAAATGCCCAGGAGAAAATTTTCGGAAAGTTCTCTATTTTAAAGATATTCGTCAATTTAGGTTTTTTCAACTTTTCACTATCTTACCACATAAAAACGCTTACAAATCGAAAATGTTGAGACTACAACAAATCCAATTACACCATTTGAGAGAACGCTAAATTTGCTGTAAGATACTTCTTTGCAATAATCTGAAAGACATAAAATGTTAGCCAATATCAGTTGGAACATGTCAAAATTACAACATTTAAAATTTTGGTCGTGATTGCACGTTTTACTGAGGTTACAAAAAATACCTACATTTGTTGTAGTCTCAACATTTTGGAAGTTGTAAGCGTTTTTATGTGGTAAGGTAGTGAAAAGTTGACAAAAACCTAAATTGACGAATATCTTGAAAATAGAGAACTTTCCTAAAATTTTCTCCTGGGTATTTATTGCTCCATACGAAGAGTAGAATCGATTCCCTGAGTTTCGTCACAAGGAACTGGGACACCCTGTATAAATCAAAAAATGCCTAATTTTATTTAATACTATTTGGAGATCGTGAGATGCGGTTTGGTGGGACGTAGGTTTTAGATAAACATTTTCCTTATCGTGCCAACGTTTCGATCTTTATTGAGATCATCTTCAGGGCCTGGGATTTATAAACATTGTTTAAATTATACAAATACATGTATGTTATTAAAAAATGAATTTATACAATTCTAGAAATTTTAGACTCAATGAAAGTCAAAACTCAAATACTTTGATTGAGTCCAAAATTTTTAGCATTGTTTAAATTCATTTTTTCTCATATTACTATATTTAAATAATATTTGTAAATCCCAGGCCCTGAAGATGATCTCAATAAGGATCAAAACGTTGGCACGATAAAGAAAATATTTTTCTAAACTTACATCACACCAGACCGCATCTCACGATCCTTAAATAATCATTAACTAACGGACACTAAACTTTACACCTTTATTTAATACGCTTACAACAAACAAAAAAAGAAAATAACCATTAACTGTTTTGACACTGACAAATATACGTTTTTACCTATGAATTTGAAACTTTAAACATCATTGAAATAAAATATCAACTTGTACATAATTTGGCCAGAAGTATGAAAAAACTTTTCAAAGTCGAATCAAATTTTAAAATCTCTGAAATTATTAAGATTAAATGCGTTTTTTAATATAAACATTTTTAAACTTAAACAAATTTAGGAAGCTCAAAAGCAATCATGGAAGGACATAGTAAAGTCACATGTATAAATTCGTAGAAGGGTTTATTATTATTATGTTACACAGCGTTAAAGCGCTGCAATAATTTTTTTGTCCTTATATTGAATTTTATATTATAAAATATTGAGAGAGAAGAGGTAATCCGTTAATTAAACTTCAAAAACGACGCTATTCTCTCACTAAAGAGGATATCGCGAGGCCATTGGGGTTTAGACGTTTTATAGAGTTCTTCGGAAGGGTTGGGGATGAAAGGTGTTGGACTAAAGAATTCGGATGGTGGTCCACGTTTTTATGAAAGAGTCTGTATCGACTTCTTGCGGTTTCAAGGACAAATGGGATTTGATGGTCTAAGGTAGGATACGAAGTAGGGAGCTTGGGGCAATGTTGAAAGAATTTTCGATTAGGGCGTGTAAGTTCTGTTCTCAAGTTTTTTTTTAGTTTTTCATTTCATCTGTTCAGTTGTATACTTTCGAGTCGAGTGTGGAGGTACCAGGTAAATATTTCAAGTTCCCAAATAGCGAATACATCTTATGTATTATAAATGTAATATATATAAATTTATTTATTATGTGTGGTGATTAGTGACCGTTAATGGATATTTAGAAATCGTGAGATGCGGTCTGGTGTGATGTAAGTTCCAGAAAAACATTTTCTTTATCGTGCCAACGTTTTTTATTTATTATGTATAATATATTATTAAATTTCTAAATGAAAATGATAAAAAGTGTTTCTTTGTACATATATTAATTTTTCATTGAACAATGAATTGGACAATGAATATTTATGTGGTTTGTTGAATTAGAAATAGTATCATTATATTTTAATAAAGTTTTGTTGTAGTACTATGTTTAAAATTCTTGGATGTCTTTTAAGACAATAATAATAATAATATGGTATTGTACACGTTGTTTTAATTAATTAGAGCCAATGAAAGTTACTTTTTGTCTTCATTTGAAATTAGGTCTGTATGCTTTTAAAAGCTTATTTAATTACCTTGGGAGCCTAGTTGTTCATTTACAGAAACCCACTTGACCAAAAATAAGTGGCATGAAATCTCGTGATTTCCCTTAGAAATGTTTTCAAAAAAAGAAACGGCGTCCATCTGAGTTTAATTTGATTGCCTGACCGCATTCTACAAGATCCACGACCAATTCGAAAGTCGTTGAAAAGGTGAAAAAAGGAAATTTTATGCTTTATATCAGTTAGGATTTTTTTTAATATTTTACCCGATTAAACACCAAATTACAATTGTTAAACTACATAAAAAATATTTATCTTATTAAAATGACATTCTTTATAACGATATCGGTAAGAAATCAGTACTCAAATATAATTCACATCATTTAATGACGATTATAATAGTAATTAGTAATCAAAAATAGTATTTAAATATTTTTACACCAAGTCAAAAGTCAAAAATTAAGAAAACAGAACATTACGAGTTGATATTCGAATTTTATACGGCTCATATGAATAATTAATAAGATGTCACCCGCAAAGATTTCGAAGTTAAAAGCCGAGTCACTAGGGCGGCATTCGGTTAAAACTCGTTTTCACTACACTTTCACGAATAAATTTACATATTTTTATGTTTTGTTGTCGTTCTGGATTGCATAGAAGTGAAAATGCTGAAAAAAATCACCGACCTAGAAAATTCAATTTTAACTAGACATTTTATAGAATGAGATTGTTATTACTTCTAGACGATGTCGGAGATGATGACGATGATGAAATGTGACTAGGAAGTGGGGGGGGGGTTATGTGCCCTAAGCACTGCAGCCTCAGGGCTTATTGCACTTTACTGGTTCCTTAGATCAGTCTATCGCTCGATCCTTCTAGTCGAACTAGATCATTGACTGTTGTGGCTACAATTCCTTTTCCTGGTTTTCTTTTTATCCCACTTTAATTCTCCATTGAGCTTTTCCTTCACATTCGATGATGATGGTGTTTCTTCTTCCTCATTGCATAATCTACAAATGGGATCATAATTGAATAAGCCATCATGTTTCCTCCGATGCCAGTAATTGATAAATAGTCCTATCTTTTCTGAGGTTAGCCTTATTATCTGTAGCAATGAATTGTCCATCCTTGGGGACGGTTGCTTTAGCATATGTTTGCTGTGACTTGCGCTCCTAATATCCTAAAATTCTCCTTTATGACTTGTTTGGATACATTCTGTGATGAGGGATACTGAATACGGTTTTGTTATGTCTAGAATAGGTTAGGTATAGTCTAGAAGGGTCTAGGTTCCTATAGTCTAGAATAGGAACCTCTATGTGGTCTTGCAAATCCCCCTGTGGTCAGTGGGTCTGCTTGTTTCGTTACCCAAAAATCCCTTCCTTTAAAATTCCTACGCAAGATTTATCAAGTTGTTGTGTTTTCCCAGTTTTGGATATTTTAGACGCACTCACTCATCTATTATTGAAAAATTATCAACTTTAGAAATTCAATTTCAATTACTCATTTTGCAGGATGAAATTGTTATTACTTCAAGAAGGATGAGATCTTCTGAATATCTCCTAAAGGAAATTACCACTTTTATGTTTTTGATCGCGTAGAAGGAAACGTTTATTGAATCCAATTTCCTTTTAGTATTAGTGTTAACAGATGAGAAAACGTGAATTAATTAAACGAGCACTTACACTAACATTGAAGGGTACGGACATCAACGGTTTCAACGAAACATTTTAGGTTATAGGTCGAAAAATATTGGGCACGTGATATAGCGTTATTTTCAATGAACCCTAGAAGCCAAAAATAATTACTGTACCTAATTTAAATTATTTTAAATTTAGTTTTCTGCCTTTTTGTGTATGTATTTTAAGGTTATTATGAATCAGTTAATATTTAATGTCTTTTTATTTAGGATAAGAAGATAATACACAGGATTGTATTAAATGAGATAAGATAATTATAACTTTCAATTAATTAATTTTTACGTAAGGTATTCGTTGAAATAAAAAAGTTAGTGTCACGAGCGGGATTCGAACTCACGACCTTCGGCTATTTAACCACCAACTTCCCATCTGAACCTACGACCTTTTCGAATTTTCCCTCCTTTTTACCATTTTTCAGATGTCGTGTAATAAGGATTCGATTCTCGGTTTAGTGTCTATTGACCAAATTACTTCTTTCAATTAATTAATCTTTTTATGTAAGGTTTTGGTTGAAATGAAAAAATTAGTGCCGCGCGTGGGATTAGTGTACGAGTGGATCGAAGTCACGCCAGCTCAAGTGATAGAGCAGCGGCGTATTTAGCCGAAGGTCGTGAGTTCGAATCCCGCTCGTGACACTAACTTTTTCATTTCAACCAATACCTTACATAAATATTAATTAATTGAAAGAAGTTAATTGGCCAATCGGACCACGAACCCTAATGGATTATTTAAAAAGATACAACAACAAAAAGACGCTTCTAATAAAGAATACGAAAAAAGCAAAAGTAAAAAGCTTGGATTTGTTTTAATTATCCTAATATACTCTCTCATAATGAACATTAGATAAAATACACTATCAAACTATCTAGCCATGGGGATGCAAAATTGCTACACAACAACTTAAGTTGGTAAACGTAGGAAATATTCATCCATTGACCACGTGACAAGATCATTGCGTGCATTTCGTAAGATAGTTTACTGTCTATTATTGTTTACTCTTTACAAACTCAATTAATTCAATAGAGCTATCAAGGAAATCTTGAATGTAGAATCGTTTTCCTCCAAGACAACGCAAGGCCAGTATTACAATTCTTTCGGTCAATGCCACAATTATTAAAACAAAGAAAAAAAGGTTAGGGACAATAAAAAATAAACTAGCTCTCAATTAATGTTAGGTTTAGGTTACATATATTTTTATAAAGGCATATATTTGATTTTAAAAACTTATATAATTTAATATTTGCTACATTGAATGATGATTTGATGGTAAGCAATTCGTTGTTTATTTGCATGTTGCGCCAATCACTAAATTCCACACGAAGTTTATAGCGAATTTGATATATAAAACAAACGGTTTAGCAAATTTTGAGTTTATTTCTTATGTTGCACTATGTAAAATGTTAAATGTTTCGAAATACGGTGCCCCCTGCGCAAAGGAAGCCAATTTTCAAGAGGGCAAACATAAATAACATGTCAATTAAAAGTCTCAAAATGGCCCGAAGATAAAATTCAACGAACAAGATTATTCAGCTAATAAACTAGGAGAAAATACCCGAAGAACTGGTTGTAGGTTTCAATTATACGTAATTTAATTTTGCAACAAGATAATCACTTAGATCATTACAGATTAAATCTTGGCACGACGTTTTCATCCTGAACACGGTCCAGGAATGACCAAGCGAAAAGAAGAATAAATGTCGGTCTGACGTTACCAAAAATCAACTCCAGACAAACCGAATACTGGGTATTAAATAATAATCCTTTGTTGTATATCGACTTTATCTCTTAAACAAATTTCATGTTTTTGCACAGATGTTTACAATCTGGGAACAGCTTTCAAAATTAACCTGGATCAGAAGGCGAGCTCTTTCGGTGGTCGATGATGCTGAATTATTCGAAAGTGTATGCCGCCATTCGTATACTTCCACTCGCGGATTATCGGGCACAACTGGGGTTTCTAATCCCGATCTAAGCCACTATCTTCGAAAATTTACTGTTCAGAATATTCAGGTAAAAGGGCTAAGGCAAATAACGTAGAGGGAGATTACACTCTTTTTTTTAAATCAAAAATATGGCTACTTTTAAAAATGAATTACTATCCCGCCATAATTTGCTGACTGAACTATCAAACAATGAATTGTCCCAAATCTTCCAAAAGTTAGACTTGAATATTCATTTTACTATTTTTGATTATATTAACTATTGATTAGGTGTTATTTTAAATTCAAAACGCACCTATAAAAAAAACAATAATGACATTTGAGTTCAACGCAAGAAATAATCGTAGAATTGGATCATGTCTAAAATAACCATTTTTTTATATCAATATAATTAATGAATATTATTCATAATTTAAATAATTACCTATATTATTCATTTAATTAACCATCATTATTGATATCAATTTATCGAATTATTATTCTCGCACTTATACAGTACATTTTGAATACAAGTTTTTATGTATGCTGCGGGTCTGTATCCTCTAAAGGTTATATTCCAAAAAAATCGAGAGTGCAGGGTGCTCTGTGCATTGCTATTTCCATTCCTTCAGTGAAGTACTGAATTGCATAACATCTCTTTTTAAGAGGATGCTGTATGCAGAAGATCTGGTTATATACTGTGCTGGATAAAATATTTTCAAGATTAGGGGTATTCACGATGTTTGTAAGATGTTAACTCGTGTTAACTCGAATAGAGAAAAGTCCAGTAGATGGTGATCGCCCCCTTCTTTTCTTAGCATGTTAAACGTTAATTATTCTTCAATGCTGAGCGTGGTGACTGGTAGAACCCAAAAAAGGTATAACAGTCCTTGAAGGCTTGCTGTTGATTGTTTTGGTTTTCTTTTGTGTTAAATTGTAAGATGCTAGTAGTTAATAAAAAAAGAAAATTAATCAACTCGTTCATTCAAAATGCTATCTACGCACTGGAAAAGTACTAACAAATACCTTGTAACTTGTATAAATAACTTGTATCCTAACATCTAACAACCTACAACTTTATAGGATATGGGATGTATCTATTAAAATGAGAGTATAACAGGTCAGACACAAATGTATTGATCTGATTTAATTAATGCGTATTTAAGAATAAAGATACAAGTAAACAAAAAACAGCTGTTAAATTCAGGGCTGCCATGTTGGTTACCTACGCCCTAACGGATAGCAATGTGACTATATTTTCGACCTAACACCTAACATTGGCTCTGGCCTGTTAGATCGAGCAATGTTAACTAGCCGATTCTTACAAGTCTACGTCATCATTTTTCTCGATCTAACACGACCTAACAGGGTTAACACAAATATCGTGAATACCCCTATTATATGTAAAATAACCTAAACAATGCTAGTCGATGGCTTATAATGGTTATAATGGTTTTATGTGCCTAGAAAAACCTATAGCCACCCTTCATTCCAAAATGACTCCCCCTACTATTCCTTGCACATGTCAAATAGCTCCTTCGATTGAGGGAATTGAGCTCCAGGCTTGGGGTTTGACAAGGTTGTTTTCACCCTCATTTTTTGTTTTGTGTCATCACTTTTTATATTCTTCATGGGGTTTGACGAGGGTTGTTTTCACTCTTATTTTTTGCTTTATGACGTCACTTTCTATATTCTCCATGCAGTTTGACGAGGGTTGTTTCCACCCTTATATTTTGCCTTGTGACTTCACTTTTTTTAATTCATCGTGGGGTTCGACGTGGGTTGTTTCCAACCTTATTTTTGGACTTGTGACGTCATTTTTTTAAATTCTCCATGGAGTTTGACGAGGGTTGTTTCCCCCCTTATTTTTTACCTTCTGACATCTCTTGTTGTAATTCACCATGGGGTTTGACAAGGGTTGTTTCCTCTCTTACTTTTTACCTTGTGACCTCACTTTTTGTAATTCATCGTGAGGTTCGACAGGGTTGTTTCCAACCTTATTTTCGGACTTGTGACGTCACATTTTTTAATTCTCCATGGGGTTTGACGATGTTTGTTTTCACCCTTATTTTTTGCTTTGTGACGTCACTTTTTATATTCTTCATGGGTTTGAAGAGGGTTGTTTTCTCCCTTATTTTTTTACCTTGTGACTTCACTTTTTTAATTCGCCATGGGGTTTGACTAGAGTTGTTTCCACCCTTATGGGGTTAATTAATTTATGCGAGTAAGCGCTTTAAATTTTGTCATCTTCTTCTGCAAGGATTTTTTTTTACTTCCCTCCGTGACAATCGAATTAATCTGGAGGTAAAGTTAGAACAAAAAGCGGCATCTGAAATGTTGTAAAGACGTTAGCCAAGCTAAAGTAACTTGAAAATGTTTTTCTTTTTTTTTTTTCTTAAAGGTAAAGATAGAGGTGAGGTTAAATACGGGATTGTAATGAACGTGTAGTAGTGAAAGGAATGGCAAAGGACTTCATTTTAAATTACTTCAGGCGAAATATTATCAAGGACTTGACGTCCTAATCCTAACTGTCAGGTCATACACACGTGAACCTGGCCGAAAGTGATTTATGCATTTACATAATAGTTTAGTATAATAGCACGTTTATTACGTTTATAATGTCTTTACTTCCGCCACAAAAAAAAATTTCTCAATACCATACAAACACTGAACTCAGAATATCAGAATAGACATTGGTGTTTTTTTTAGTCCCTACATTCCTTCCTCCACATGCTAGACTAAGTACTTCCTAGATATAGTCCTATACTACAGCTAAACAGCTAACTAGCCAAAATTGCAAATATATAGATTTTTACATGCATGTATTTGCTCTTATATGAAATACACCTTTATGTTTCACTAATGCAACCAGAGGCGCAGGGTCATTCTCTAGTTAGACCCAATGACAGTACAATAATTAAATAAAATATATGCACACTGGATATCTCAAATGAGAAGAGTATATTCCAGTACGTTTTTCGGCCTGACGACTGCGTATAGTTGATAAAGACTTTCAAAAGACCTAAAAACCTTCTCATAAAATAGGTGAGTTAAAAGGAAAAAAATAATACAAAAATTGAATTTGTACCTTAGTCCTTTTTAAAAAGATAGTTCCTACTCACAGTAAGTTGTTTTGTAATGATCCGAATTTCGAGCCCTTAGCTCATCATCAGGTTGTAGAACTCTTTCAACTTGATGATGAGCTAAGGGCTCGAAATCCGGATCATTACAAAACAACTTACTGTGAGTAGGAACTATCTTTTTAAAAAGGATTGAAAACCGCACTCATTCCACCATTCATCATTTCTATTTGTACCATAAGTCTAATCTTTAAAATCACAATCCTGAAGGGCTGTGTTTTTTGGACTCATCCAGTTTTGCTCCAAGGATGCAGATAGTGAGGAGTGTTCTTAAGATCAAGAGGGCATTCCCTTCAACTGTACTCCGTACATTACCAACATACTTAGGTTTAAACAGGTGACTCCAAGAGCTAGCTGTGTCTGCAGTGATAGAAAATACATCTTCTTAAACCAAGGCCTATACCAAGTAACTCCAGTTTTGAAATAATCAAAATATGTAAAAATTGAAAAATAATCTACCCAAAATGAAGTAATTATCGTAAGTTCTGATTCCATGTCTGCACTGCTACCTTCTTCAAGTTCTCCACATTATGTTTTTTTAATAATACTAGTTATGTGAGTATCAATTAGTTAAAACATTATTTTAATCTGTCTAATCAACAAGTCAAACATGTAACTTTCCCTCAGCTACTTTTCAATGCGTTTGATTAAGATGCATTTCTGTAATTAAGGAGTGAGGATACATCAATACGAAAGGACGTGATTTCAGTTAATGTTCCATTTCGCCTCCATTTCAACTTCCTACACGAGCTCTGAAATCAGTTTTGGAACATGCATTAGTAACATGTGTGAAAGTTCACGATCACAATATTCTAGAATCGGCATGCAAACCTCTGGTAATTAATGTTGAGTCGAATGTGAAACGATTAAACGAATATGTTTCAGATCAATGTGACCGCTACTTTCCACTTGAGAACTGACAAGGCCATTAAGCGGGTGGTTGCCCCGTGTCAAAACATGTGTACGATTGCCTTTGAGCATCGTCATCTAGTTGATCAGACAAAAAAGGACCTGTTTTCGTTATTGAACTGTAACAAAGAGCAAATTTTTGACAAGTGATTATTTGGGGCCTCAATAATTTCGTCAGATAAACGTGTCTTCTTGCGTGAAGCATCTGAATATACACAATGCATGAATTTGGGATGATTAAGACTCAGACAAAAATTATGTTTTGTTATTTTAATATTTGAAAATCTAACATTTCCATCTCTTAACTTTTTTTCATATAGCAGTAAGTTTAGTTTAGTTAAACTTGTAAAATTTCGAAGAAAATATATTTCTATAAATGACTAAGAGATTCAAATGTCTTTAAAGGAAATCTTAGTAAGTTCACAAATGTTTTAAAAGAAAATAATATGTGTTTTAACGATTTGTAAAGAATTGAAATTATTATATTTATTTATGATTATTCGGAAATCGTGAGATGCGGTCTGGTGTGACGTAGGTTTAGAAAAACATTTTCTTTATCGTCCAAACGTTTCGATCTTTATTGAAATCATCTTCAGGGCTCAAAGTGTTTGCTTTTCGTGTTGATGTGCCATTCTTGTGTTCACTCTCAACACGACACACAAGAATGACACATCTACACGGAAAACAAACTCTTTGAGCCCTGAAGATGATCTCAATAAAGATTGAAACGTCGGCACGATAAAGAAAATGTATTTCTAAAACCTACGTCACACCAGAGCGCATCTCACGATCTCAATCATTGATTAACGTCACTAAACACCACACATATTTATTTATTTTTTTCGGACATCTCCCTTACAAACATGTAAACCCAATCAATGGTTAAAGCGGTCGCCTGGGATGTATTTGCTATTTTATCCTTTCTTCTTAACACAAACGATGTCTACGAGATAGCAAAAAAATAAAGCCACTACGTGTGTTTAAAGGACTCCTCTGCTTGTTGGGAAGACCCATTTTTTGTTTAATTTTTTTTCAACACTATAAAACAATTCAAACACTTTTTTCCAAAATTAAAGCTCACACACCAGTAACAAATAAATCTGACGTAATTTACAAAATCAATTGTTCAAATTGTCCGGCAACGTACATCGGAATTACATCCTAATATCTGGATAATAGAGTAAAGCAACATATCTATGATTGCAAAAAACCCAAACAAAATCTTACAGCACCCGCTACCCACAATTTTGAACACAAACACAATTTCGACTTCAACAATCCAAAAATATTACACACGGAACAAAACAAACATAAACGTAACTTTTTAGAAATGGTTTACATCAACAAAGATAAACACAGCATCAATAACAGAACAGACACATGTAAACTCAGTCGCAGCTATGCTAATATCATAAATCAAATTCAATATCGATACATATATCATCATCACATCACACAAAACATAATAAACATATAAAACAGCACAACATAATAAACACACAGCAAACATTTCTATATAGTCTAATTCTTCAACAATTTGGCTTTATTTTCCCTAATTATCCCCGTCTATGTAATCCTGAAAGGATAATCAGGCCGACCTATTACCCATTTTTTCCCATTGTCGGCTTCTTTCACCTCAAAGAAGCCGACTCCTCATACAAAAATGTCTTTCTATCCCTACTTCCTTCCCCACCCCTTCAAAACCCAACGTATATGGACATAAAACATCAATATCTCACTGGCACTCTCAACACGACCCACAATAATAACACAACTACTCAGAAAACAAATACTTTGAGTGAGTACAAATGCTTTGATCAAATTTAAAATTTCTAGCATTGTTTAATTCATTTTTCCCACATCCTGCATGTATTTGTAAAATTTAAACAATGTTTACAAATACCTGGCTCTGAAGATGATCACAATAAAGATCGAAACGTTGGCACGATAAAGAGGATGTTTTTCTGTACGTCACCCCAGACCGCATCTCACGATCTCCAAATAAAAATTATATATGTATTTTTTAAATGAAAATGGTTATAATTGTTGTAACTGAATGTAAGAAGATTAATGCCTGTGTTGAACAGCGCACAATTGTAGAATTGGTACTTCGTATTATTTTCTAAATAGGATTTATGTCTTTAATATTGTCTTACTTATAATGTTAATAAAGGTTACCTCATTGTTTTTTCAGTATGAAATCATACATTTTTTCTATTTAAATTACCCGTTTTACAAAATTTAAATTCACACATCTGCACTTACACCTTTAGGTATTAATTAAATTATCAAAACTGAACATAAAGTCATTAGCGTAATGGAGCCGTGGAATTCCTCATAATGCGTTGAATGAGGAGGTGAAAAGACCATCAGACCAGGGGTCGATCTCTTTTAGCGGCCTCTTTTCTTCCAATGGAAACGTGACTTAACATTTTTTCAGATTATCCGTGTAACAACATGATTCGACAATCTGGAACCTTTCAAATTTTTAATTCCGGCACTCCTTGACATTATAGTAGTAGTGCATAGCACTTATAAGAAATGAATTGAAAATTATATAGATAGAAGACGATATTGATAAAATGTGATGTTTTATATTCTGTATTATATATCGGACAAAGTAACTGTACTGCTTAAAAGCAAACAACAAGAATTTTTTTTTTCCAAAATGAAGTCAAAATACCTGAAGTGCATAAAATTAATGTAATATTATATAAACTGAATTGCTATCCCGTGATGTCACATATGGACAAACCAAGTAACTAATTAAAAACGCGATAGGGATAGTGGATAGGGATAAAAGAGGCGGTCACAAGGCCTACTACACCTCGACCTGAATAGGTCTATTGTGCTCCGCTGTTTTTTATATCTCACTGGCCAGCTTCAGGTTATTAACCAGCTTTGCCAGCGGCTCCTTGGTGTAGGATCTTGCTTGTGCTTTTTCTTGTCCTAGTTGCAAGAACCTGCACCTACATAGACCTTCACAGGAACATAAATTGTGTTCTGCGGTGTCCTCCTCTTCTTGGCAGTATCTGCACAGTGTTTCTTCTGTCTTACTCCGGTGCATGTTCTTTCTTAAGTGGCAGTCCCCAGTCCAATCAGAATCCTGGTTCTGTTGCGGTAATTCTTTTGTAAGTTTTGCGGATGGTCCTTTTATGAATCTCTTCGCGTGCCTCATACCTGTGGTATTGTTCCACCAGGTTTTGGACTCATTAAGGATCCATTTTAAGATGTATCCTCTTTTGTGGCAGGCTGGTAGGCCGCATTAGGGTTCTGGGCCCAAAGAGTCCATGCTGGTCTCTTTTTGGCCAACATGTCAAACATGCTGCCTCTGTGCCCCAAATGTCCAGGGACCCATGCCATGGTCAGGTAGTGTCGCTGACTTCCGTCAGGGCCTCCATGCAGTTCCAAACACACTGTGCCTTCGCATGAGGCTAAGGTCCTGAGTGCAGCCTGGCTGTCAAAGAAAACGGCTATCTACCGGGAGTGTAATTCCTAGCCTTTTTATTTATCTAGCACATTGTTCAATCGCCATGATTTAAGACTGGAAAACTGTAGCATATCCTGAAGCGAATTTTACTGCGTTTTCGAGGGTAAAGGCCACAGTCTTGGCAGTGTATTTGAAATTTGTAGATTACCACAAATATGTTGTCACACGACTAATACAAGAAATGATTGATATAAATACAAATAAAAGATTTTGTGACTATAGAAATCATATACAACTATGTATAACAAAGCTTCTGTTCTATATTTTTATTGAGATGTTTTAGGGTAAAACCCCGACCCATGTAAACTTTTGTCTAGTTTCTCATGAATCAAAAATGTTGATCTACCTCTTCAGGATAGCAGGACACGAATGCGGACTTAACATAAACAAATGGCAAGGTACTTACCAATGCACGGTTTTCCATTTGGAGCAACCGTTCTAAAGTTATTTACAAAAAACTATTTCTAAGCAATGTTTTTCGGAAGGACGAAATCTTTTCCAACTTCTTCAACTAAGAATTGTTAGTTAATTGTTTCTTATGTTCAAAACTTCGCAATCATTTCCTCCAATAACATCGACTAACAAGTCTCTGCATGTAGCTTATTCAAGGGACCTACCCTACTGCAAAAATTTCGATCCACTAATACAAATTTAATGTTTGAATAACAAAATGAAAATAAGAATTGTTTTGTTGAAATTGGAGGCTTTTGAGTCATTCAAAAAAAATTATTGAAGTGTTTTAAATCGTGGTAAACACTTACGTTAAAAACTATCACACTAAAGTTTATTTGTTTGCGTTGTTCGGCTTATTGTCTGTTGTTGGTAAAAGTGGGCCAAAATTTTCACCAGACTGAACCGTACTTTAATGCGTAACATCGATTCATGAATTTTTCATAATTCACTAATTTTGAAACTACTTTCCATTCTAAAACAAAATATACCAGAAACTCAAACGTTCATCATTTGGTCCTGGAGATATCGGAGTTTTCCTTTCAGAATTCGATAATCGTGTAACTGATGATGGGTGAAGTGAGGTTTAAAAAATTCCGCGAATTGAATTTTCAAATTTATCTTTTTTTAAACAGTTACAGTAAACTGAAATGATGAAATTCTGAAGGAAAACTTCAATATCTCTAGAAAAATCAATGAATTTTTCAATTTCGGAAGAATGGAAATGACAATTCAAACTTAACACCCCGAATTAATAAAATTCTAATAATACAGCACATTGTACGTGAAAAGTTACTTTTAGAACCATATTTAGTTCTATAATAAAATAGACAGGGTAAAAATAAAAAGCCTTGTCTTTTAAACAAAAGCACACGATATAATTTCGAACTTAAAAAAAAATAAAGTGGTCATAGATTAATTATTATACATTAGCATTAGCTTAAATTAATTTTTTTTGTAATATAGTTATATTTACTCAAAGTGTGTATAAGGTAATATTTAATTTGGATTAAATGTGTAAATATTATTACTGACCTTATTACTTATTTTTGAAATTTACGATAAATGCGCGGAATTGTTGGTTTTATGTGATCGAATAGCTAAATGGAAAGCACACTTCTAATGTAGAATGGATGGGCGATAGGTCTAGTCCACTGTACTTACATAATTATGGTTGAAGTATAATCATTATGAAATAATTATAATTATTACTTGTAATGAAGGGTGATATATTCCTTGGAAGCTTGACGAAAGAATTAGGTGCTTTTCTGTTTTACAAAATCCGCCTTATGCCTGATGTTTTATAAACAATTATACTATAAAGGCTGTTATAAATTAAATCAGGGCTGTTGAAATATTTTTGAAATATTCTAAAATGTATAAAATTTCCAGTGAATTCTTTTTCCACGCAAAGTTTTTTAGGCGAGATTTTACAGTTTAAAAATCTTACCACCATAAATAGTCCGAAAAGTGCTTGACTCCCGCTTTCACCTGTTTGAAATGTTCACATGTCAACATCAATCGTAATTATATGTTATAACTATTTCTTCCTTTCTGAGTCGAAATATTGCCAGAAATTTGTACTTTTAACTTTCCTTTTTTCGGCCCTAATATCACAAAAGTTCAACTTCACATGTAACACTTTCCAGGTCCTGGCTCGAAATTGTCAACAAAAAACCTGTCAACATTAATCATAATAATATATAACTATTTTTTCCTTTCTGAGTCGAAATATTGCCAGAAATTTGTACTTTAAACATTCCGTTTTTCGGCCCTAATATCACAAAAGTTCAATTTCACATCTAACTCTTTCCAGGTCCTGGATCGAAAATTGTCAACAAAAAACCTGTCAACATTAATCACAATTATATAACTATTTCTTCCTTTCTGAGTCGAAATATTGCCATAAATTTGTACTTTTAACTTTCCGTTTTTTGGGCCTAATATCACAAAAGTTCAACTTCATTTGTAACTTTTTCCAGGTCCTGGCTCTAAATTTGTAAACAAAAAACCTGTCAACATCAATCGTAATTATATGTTATAACTATTTTTTTTCTTTTCTGAGTCGAAATATTGCGAGAAATTTGTACTTTCATCCTTCCGTTTTTCGGCCCTAATATCACAAAAGATCAACTTCACATGTAAGTCTTACCAGGCCCCTGGCTCGAAAATTGAGCAACGCGGTTGACGAAACACTCTTAGATAACTGTTTGCGATCTTTAATCCTTTTGAAAATTAATTGTTATTAATGTTTAAATTGGGGTCAATGTTAAATTCGATTATGTTCGTCACAAGATTAATGGCCTGTCAAATGAATAATATAGCTCAATCTCTCGCTGTTACCGGCCGGAAACCATTTTAGTTCTTATGAAAGAAGCAATAGCAATAACAACAGTAACGTGAAAAAATATATTGCAGTCACGTATTTACAAGCAAATTGTATGTAATCCCTGTTTACATAAAGCCCGACGTACTGGTTTCAAACAACTTTCAGACCGGTGATTTTCACAAGTTTTGAAAGCACCATGATTATACATTACTCTCTCCAGCAGACTTTTCAAATCCTGGGCGCAATTAATTCAGTAGAATATTTATTATATAAAACGCTGCTAATACTAAGATTGAAATTTCCAGCGGAAAATTTGATTTTCTGTCTTGAAATTAAACTATTAAAAGCTCCTATGTTATAACTTGTTAATTAACAAAAATGTAAATTACAAAAGTAATGCCCAAAAGATTGATAAAAACAGTTTTGAATTGAATATATTTTCAGTTGGGTACACAATTTTTTTTAATGGAAGTATTTTCGAGTCATCTATTTCGCGTTACCAAGGTGTGCGGATGCGTTGGGTTAGGGCTAGGATTAGAGACATGTTTTTGTTATGTACATGCTGATTAGATGTTTTTCTGTAAAGAGGGGATCAAATGGGACAGCGGAACCCAAATTATTAGATGAAAAATTATTAAGCAAATATTTATGTTTGATAGAAAATATTGTACATTTTACATTCAGTAAAATTTATTTGGTGAATAGATATACATATATCTTTGACAAAACGCCATTTTAATACGATATTTTCCCATCTATCCAGATAGAAAGATTGATAAGTAGGTAGGTAGAAACAAATATATACATATAAGTGATGTAGTCAGTCAGAAGGTTAGAGAAACATATGCATATGTGAGTAAAATAAGTGACATGCACAGTTCAATAAATACATATAATAGGTTAGGTTAGGTTGGGTTTTGGCTAGGTAGTAACTAATTTACGAAAGTAAAACATAAAAACTTGGTAAGAAATATTTTTGGTTAGATATGTTTTGAACTGAATGCACAATTTTTTGCGAAGCTGTTTTCACGTCATCATTTCGTCTTCCAAGGCGTGCTCTTGAATTACTCAACATCGTAATGTTCGATTATATTAATGTTAAGGTCAGGAAACATTTTCTTTTGCAATCCACAGAGTGCGTGGTATCGTCCTTTTCGTATGTCTCTTATTTACATTTTCCCTAATCCTGATTTTCCCTACATGTCCCTTCCTTACGTTGTCTTTAGTCCTCATGGTGACCCTAAGCCACGAACCTCTCACGTTTCTGCTCAAGCATCCCTACGCTAAAATCGGTCTTCCTCCTTTTATCTGGACCAACTGTGCGCCTTACTATCGGGAGCAGGCGGACTCGGGCCCGAACTCCGTCCTCAACCCATCGCTTACTCGCAGTGACGTCCCAGGTAAGTAAAATCCTTCTTTGCAAGCCCTCGTAATTTTAAACATTGTTTTATTTCATAGCGTATTCCTTTCTTTCGTTTTAATTTATTTTATTTCATTTTATTTTTATTTGAATAAAGAGAGTCCGCTCAACAATTGGGTTGTGTTTGGGCTAGGATTACTTACGTTATGACCACCAAAGCACTATATATTATTGTTGAGATTATTTATATATGGTTAGGATTAGATAAGTGTTAGGTTGAGCTAGGATTAGTGGTACAGTTAAGCACTGGTTAGGTTAAATCAGTGTTTTTCCGTAAAGCAAAGAAAATATGCGACTGCAAAAGGCGAATTTTTTATCATCTATCACTTATCTAAAATTTAATATTTATACAGTTTAGGAAATACGGCTTCTTAAATTGGACATACTCGTATTTCAAAGTCCTAAATTTTACTCTGACAAAACACTATTTTAATACGATATTTTCCAATGTATCTAGATAGAAAGACTGATAAGCAGGTAGAAACAAATATATACATATAAGTGACGTAGTCAGTCAGAAGGTTAGAGAAACATATGCATATGTGAGTAAAATCAGTGACATGCACAGTTGAATAAATACATAAAATAGGTTATGTTAGGTTGGGTTTTGGTTAGGTTTTAACTAATTTACGAAAGTAAAACATAAAAACTTGATAAGAAATATTTTGGGCTGAAGGCACAATTTTTTGCGAGGCTGTCATCATGTCATAATTTCGTCTTCCAAGGCATGCTCCTGAGTAAGGTTCGATTAAATTGGGTTGGGTGTAGGCTAGGATTACTTTACGTTATGACAATCAAAGTACTATATATTATAGTTCAGATTGTTGACATATGGTTAGGATTGGATAAGGTTTAGGTTGGGCTAGGATTAATGGTCAAGTTAGGCAAAGGTTAGGTTTATATATATATANTATATATAATTTTGTATATTTGTATATATTTATAAGGTTTATATATATATAAATCAATGTTTTTCCGTCAAGCAAGAAAAATATGGGAGTGCGAAAGGCGAATTTTTTATCAGCTATCAGTCATCTAAAACTTAATATTTATACAGTTTAGGAAATACGGCTTCTTAAATAGGACATTCTCGTTTCCCAAGGTCCTAAATTTATCTTTTACTGTCGACAAGTCGTTACTTCTCCAGGACCGAGTTAATTGTTTAATGAGAAAATAGCCGGGTCTTCTCTCTTCGGGAACGCTTCAAAAAGACTGGGCCTCGACGTTAAATGTCAACACTATAGTGTTAAAAAGTGCCCAATGAATGTTCTTCAAAATGTATTCAATAATTTGCTTAATGGTGCCCGAAAAGATTTAATTTTTCGCTGAAAAACAACAAGTTTTGAAGTATGGAAATTTTCTCAGTCTGTACTGATTTATTCTTTTTGTGGTAAATAAACATTGGATGCAAAACAATATCGTTTATATATAAATATTCATATATCTTTTAACAGTTGGGCTGTAAGATATTAGGAGTATTCACGATCTTTGTGTTAAGTCTGTTAGCTCCTGTTATATCTAGAAAAATGATGACGTAGACTTGTAAGAATAGGCTAGTTAACATTGCTCGATCCAACAGGCCACGGCCAATGTTAGGTGTTAGGTCGAAAATGTAGTCACTTTGCTATCCGTTAGGGCATACTTAACCAACATGGCAGCCATGAATTTAACTGCTGTTTTTTGTTTACACGTATTTTTATTCTTAAATACGCATTAATTAAATCAGACCAATACATTTCTTTTGTTAATTTCTGACCTGTCCTTACACTCTCATTCATAAAAGATTCATCCCCTATCCTATAAAATTGTAGGCTGTTAGAAGTTAGGATAAAAGTTAGGTATGTCGGCACGAATTGAAGCGTGTCATGTGTTAGTACTTTTCGAGTACATAGATAGCATTTTGAATGAAAGAGTTGGTTAATTTTCCTTTACATAGTAACTTCTGGCATCTTACAATTTAACACAAAAGAAAACCAAAACAAACAACAACAATGCTTCAAGGACTGTTATATCTTTATTTTTGGTTCTACCAATCGCCACGCGCAGCATTGCGGAAAAATTAATGTTTAGCATGCTAAGAAAAGAAGGGGGCGATCACGATCTCAATGGACATTTCTCTATTTGAGTTAACACGAGTTAATATCTTACAACATCCTAAACACCCTTATTATGTTTATCTGGGAGTCCCCTTTGCCGCCTCAAGGAAATTACTTCTTTCTGATCATTTAATTTTCAAAGCAAATTTGGCATGTAAGAAACATCCTAGTTACTTCTAAATCCGATTCTTGGGTCACTAATTTAAGATTGTTTGATGCATTAATAAAGCCAGTCTTAATCTAACCGGCTAAAATTTGGACATTGCCATATTTAGATAATTTGGAAGTAATTCTCATTAAGTTTGTCAAAAATCTTCTGTTCTGGCCATCGTCTACTCCAAATAATTTTGTAAGATTAGAGACGAACATAAAGAGTACTAAATTATCAATATTTAAAAGAGCAGACATCTTATCAGCACTACCCGAACATTGTAGAAAATATGCTTTCGAAAGGTTACTGCAGAAATTCATAACAGGACAATTCGACAGTTTATGTTAATCTACTTCTGTCTTCTATTAGCGAAGAAATTATTTCACATAATAATCCGGTTCGGCAAACTTGAGTTTATAAATCACGAGACAGAAAATTGCAGACAGCCGTGCATTCGAACCCGACATCTTACAAATGGGCTTTTTTTGCACCCTGAGGGTTTATATGACCTCTGCTGTTGCGAAACCTCGTAAAAAAAGAAAAGAAAAGAAATTTTAAAAAATTTAAAAATTATAATATTTGGTGGTCTATTGACCAAATTACTTCTTTCAATGAATTAATCTTTTTTCTAAGGTTTCGTTTGAAATGAAAAATGGCAAAAAGGAGGGAAAATTAGAAAGGTTGTAGGTTGGGATGGGGAGTTGGTGTGCGAGTGGATCGAAGTCACTATAGCTCAAGTGGTTAGAGCAGCGGCGTATTGAGCTGAAGGTCGTGGGTTCGAATCCCGCTCGTGACGCTAACTTTTTCATTTCAACCAAAACCTTACATACAAATTAATTAATTGAAAGTTTTTATATAATTATCTAATCTCATTTAATACAATCCTACATATTATCTTCTTATCCTAAATGAAAAAGACATTATATATTAACTGATTCATAATAACTTTGAAATACACACACAAAAATAATGTAATATTATATACTATAAATAATAAAAAAATATTCATATATCATGATATTCAATTGCTATTAGTACGGAATTAATGTTATAAATAAAATTAAAAATACCAACATGTGAAGCATTTTATTAAGATTGATCGTCTTAGTTACCCGTTAATGTCTACCATGCAAGCTGGTTTCAGTATTTCGCATTTCTTCCAGTGGTAGGTTTGTTTATATAATATCTCCTCAAATGAATTTTATTATATAATGGATGGTTTAAAACAATTTAAAAAATAAGAAAATGATACTAGGAGAACCAAAATCTTGGCGTTTTTCATTGCCTACTTTTCGTTCGACTGACTTGCTAAACAATGGAAAATTACGTGCGTTTTCGCATGTGTGAGACACAAAAAAATTGGTTTTTAAAAACCTATTAAAAGCACGAACCGAAGGAACTTAATCATTCATTAAAAAACCATTCGGATTTCCAAGGTTTCCCATTCAAAAGTGAGTACACAGCCGGAATTTGGGAAGTTCGTGAGAAACCTCAAATCATATTGAACACGGTAATCGGCTTGATGGTGAACACGAACAACAGATTTTCGGGTGAAAGGTTCATCTCATCTCCGATTCACAACCAGCCCTATAACAGAACCTGAGTCGAGAGTGGTACAAACGTGATGAAGCAGTAAATTATGATGAAAATCTTGGCATCGATACGTAACCGTACAACATTGTTTAGTTTAGTTTAGAAATTTATTGTTGAGATAAAAACATTGACCTACATGGATCAAGAGAAACGTCTATTTCGCTCATAGTTACAGAAAAATTACAGTAATTTTGAAATTAAATGGAAGGTCTGCGGGTTCTTTAGTGGAACATCTCTGGTTCCGCCTATTCTCAACGTTTCGTAACTAGAGCCCCTTTCGAAAATATTACGAAATTTTTACAATCTCTCGTTTCTTCGCCTTTTTATTTGAAGTCATTAACGCACTGGGACGTCAACAGTTTGTAGTAGTCACGTAAATAGAGTTTATCTTAAAAAACTGTACTATTTGTTTTTGTTCTCTTACTGAACAGTTGCATAAAACAGCTCTGTGAAGTGTATAATTATTAAAATATTTATTGACCCAGTTTTTATTTGACTAGAATATTTTGTACGAGCGTTTATATATAAGGATAAACTTTTATGTTCGTGGAATTTACACCTAAACAAAAATGTGTAGAGATTAGTGACCGTTAATCGATAGTTATTCAGATATCGTGAGATGCGGTCAGGTGTGATGTAGGTTTCAGAAAAACATTTTCTTTATCGTGCCTTAACGTTTCGATCTTTTATTGAGATCATCTTCAGGCACGATAAAGAAAATGTTTTTCTGAAACCTACATCACACCTGACCGCATCTCACGATATCTGAATACCTAAACAAAAAGTACCTGTTCATGAATTAAATGATAAACCATCCCGAAGTGCTCCATCAAATCCGGTATGTTTCAACAAAACAGTAGATCAATTTCTTCAGCCAACTAACTCTTTTTCTCTGTGACTATACCATGGAACGAAAGTGCCTTGAGTGAGAAGTTTTTAGATTTCAGTTTGGAACCCAGAATTCCGGGCTTCCAAATCTTTTAGTTCTGCTCCAGTAAGTTGAATAAAAATCTGTTTTGTTTGTTCTGATTCAGTTATTACAAAACTCTGCAACATCATTTCAGTGCTCATTAATAGCTTATAGCAAATGGAGGACGACATCCTGATAAACTATCACTGTGAGCAGACTGAACTTAAGGCTGATGGAATATTGGGGGCTTCGATGGATTTTTATTTTTAAATTCAAGCCAATCACATTCAATATGCAGAAAAAGCAATAATTTACAAATTTCCAGCACAGCTCTTTTCTCTTCTCTTACTACAAGCGTAGCGCTATGGTAGCATTTTATGGACGAACAGCTGGGTTTTTAATTTTTTTTTTAATTTTGAAACGCATTTCTTTTCAAAAAGAGCCTATATTGTCAGTTTCAACACCAAACTATGACATTTACAGTATTTAAACAACACCCGACCGCATCTCACGATATCTGAATAACTATCGAACAACGGTCACTAATCTCTACACATTTAAACAATTTTTGAAGTTCCATTAATTATTCAAAGTTGCTATGCTTCTGTACCATTTTCGCAAATCTATCTGGTTTATTAAGGCCAATCTTTTTTTTTATTAGTATAATACTACTTATAAGCTAGGGGTTTTAAAAATAGTTATTCCATGAATATTAGCAACAACCGAAAATTGTAATGAAATTTTAGAATTTTTCTTTTATACAAAAAAAGATTTCTCCGCTCCTGGATGTTTTTCAGAGATACCCCACGCTTCGATTGTATGCCTACTATTTCTCTACAAAACGAAAAAATGATTGTTTTAATATGGTGAAACGTTGTGGAGAAAAATGTACTGGCACGTGTTCAGCTGAAGCAATTTTCTGACCTACCTGTAATTTTTTTCCATTGTCGCCTAATTTACTCCATAAAAACGTTGCTCACCGATTCCTATTGTAGTAGATAGTTGTTTTATTTGATAAGGTTGGTTTTTTACACACAGTATAGATGAAATACAAGGGCCTTCCAATAACATGAAGGATTGTGTGGTGATTAGTGACCGTTAATAGATATTAATTTAATAATCGTGAGCTGCGGTCTGGTGTGATGTAGGTTTCAGAAAAACATTTTCTTTATCGTGCCAACGTTTCGATCTTTATTGAGATCATCTTCAGGGCTCAAAGTGTTTGTCTTCTGTGTAATTGTGCCATCTTGCGAGTCGTGTCGAGAGTGCCCGTGATCTCAATAAAGATCTAAACGTTGGCACGATAAAGAAAATGTTTCTCTGAACCTTATATCATACCAGACCGCAGCTCACGATTTCTAAATAAACATGAAGGATGTTAAGTTGCAAGTTTATCAAGGCAAGATTACACTACAACACTTAATTTGAAACTTGAAAAAATTATTTGAAGCGCGTCTAAAACTCGGAATCTCTTGCGATTGGTTTCATTCTGAGCATAAAATGTTGTCGTTCAGTAACGCATGATAGAAACAAAACCTAATTTTTATTCATGTTTAGGTACCAGAAATGATTAAGAACAAGTATTTTTTCATATTCATTGAAAATGGTGATGAGTGGTGTCATAAGTAATTATAACTAAATTAACAAATGGTTATATTACAGAAAACCACACACCAGCAATCCTCATTAAAAGCTTGTTCGAATTATTTTAAGAGATAGAGAGAAAAAACAAGAAAAACGTTATTATAGAGTTTAATAAAGAAAAAGTCAGTCCTATTATCTCTAAAAGGTAACTCATCCTCCGTCTAAAGTTTAATTGCAAAGTTGCATGTTTGAATAAATTAATTTTTGAGGAGACGAGCTAACTATAAGGCTGAGAACCGATATTGCAATCGAGGGTGATTGCGCCTAAGCGTTTCTTTTAAAATGGAAAATATGTATAACATTTTTAAAACTTTGTTAAAAAGTAACTAAATATCATGCAAGGCTTAATGACAAGCATGGTATTTTTACTATATAAAACACAATTTATATAAATTTCTATAAGTGAGATTTAATAAACTTTATAATAATTATTATAGTGTAATTTGTTTTATAATTTGAAATACATTAAAACTACAAGTAACGATGAGGAAGGTAATATATTCAAAAGTAATACCAAGAGTGGAGAAAAAACCCATTGGTATTGCCCCAATGTTACTAAAATATTGTCTGATTAATTGATACTTGTGTCATTATCACTTTCTCTATCTTCACCATCATTTCTCGCGGCCATTGTCTCCTCAGTCGGCGGGGAGGGTTTGAGGGGATTCGTCGGGATGCGAGGTTTCTGATGTGCTGATTTACGTCAGTTGGGAGGTTTTTTTAAAATTTACGGTAACGGGAACGGATTTCATTTTGAACGAAAGGTAAGTCCATCGAAATTGACATCACACGGTATGCTGCAACATAGTCAACACATCGTAAGGCGACTGAAGAGAAGAAACCCATTTGAGTTAGTTCGGTAAAAGTTGCGAGGTGGACTCAACTAGATAAAATGTGGCTTATATTGCCATCCTTTTTCAATAAATAGGCCTGAGGATGCCAATACAAATCGCCGAAAGTGTGATGTACCCAAAAAAGTCTACTCCATCACAAAGACGAAGAACCTCAAAAATTTCTAAAAATGTATTTATTACTAAATTAGCCATTGTAAAATTAATAGATGATCTCAATTAACCAGTTTTAATAAATAAACGTATTAATAAAAAATTGAATGATCAGGTTTTTAAACATGTTTCTAAAATATTTTATAATTACCTACAAAAAAAATATAGTTTTTGATATTTTTTTTTATTGGCGCAAATCTGATATTTAACAAAGTTTACATAATAATCAGAGAAAAACAGCGTTTTACAATAGACAAATCCTTTCTACCTGAGGTCAATAATTTCTAGCTGAAGGAATTAGGTTATTTTTCAAAATACATAATACAAAACAGAAATACTAGTTTCCTGCAACAGTTGAGTAACGTCTGTTGATCTTTCGGTTCTTTTAGTCGAAATGACCATCTTTCTCTCCTATCAAAACGCCTTACGAAAAAAAATGTCAGAAGAGGCTGAGTTGACTCACGTCTTTTATGATCGTAAAGTGCAGGGACTTTCACTTGTCGGTATTGCTCAAGCACATGTCTTAGGAGTATTGTTACATCACCGTCGTCTTGATATGAGGTTTTCTTTTACATCACACTTCCCGCTGGCCCAGTGACCGTGAACTCACGTAAAGATGTGTTCAAGGTGAACAGTTAAAAAAAACGAAAGAAAAAACAGCGTGAACCTTTTAAAATTATATTTGTATTTACATGATTTAAGCCTCCATGAACGTTTACCTCGGATTAAAATTTTTGAAAGACTTAGAAGCTTATTATTACTGAGAATATTATTACTTCATGCCCTAAAACATAAGAATGATTTCCTCATAAGAAAATAAACATACACAAACTGACCAAACGTAAGGAAATAGTAATTGGCAAAAATTGGCAAATTGGAGCACGAAAACACAGGAAATACTGAGAGACTAACTATACATTATTAGCCTATTTTCCCGTCAAATTTTTCTTTTAAATTTCAAATTAACCCTTTTTGCATAAAATTAACTCTTTTTAATTTCAAATTAACTTTTTTGTATAAAATATTTTTTTTCAAATTTCCTTTTTTTGTATAAAATTAATTCTTTTTAATTTCAAATTTACCTTTTTTGTATAAAATTAACTCTTTTTAATTTCAAATTTACCTTTTTTGTATAAAATTAATTCTTTTTAATTTCAAATTTACCTTTTTTTTTATAAAATTAATTCTTTTTAATTTCAAATTTACCTTTTTTTGTATAAAATTAATTCTTTTTCATTTTAAATTACACATTGTTTTTGCTTTCAAATCTTCTATCATCACCTCCTGATATCATATATTTTTGATATCAAACTAACCATTTCCTTTTAAAGTTAGCCTTTTCTAAAATCAAAGCCTTTCTTTAAATAATTAAAAATGTAAGAAATGGTACGACATAGAGTAAAATTCCTGCATTTGAAAAAAATCAAATAAGCTCTTAGAAAACGATGTAAAAATTAATTACAACTAAAGTGCAAAAATATGTAAAATTGAATTATTCTTATTTTAGTATGACATTTTTAATATATAATAAAATATTTGGACTCGTAAAACACAGAATATCTTACATTCCTCAAACTAAATATAAAAAAATTACGATTAATTAAGGTTTTTAGTTGAGGCACGAGTGGGATTCGAAATGGATAAATTTTTTTTATCTCAACTAAAAACCTTAATTGTAAGATATTAATTGGTCAAGCGGACCACGAAACTACTGAATTTTATTTCAAAAAATGTTATTTTATCAATTTTTCTTTTTTACAATCAACGTAATTTGGATGTTAAAACCCACAATTTCTTAAATTGCTCAAAATAAATATAAAAATGAATTATTCTTCTGTTAATGTGAGCTTTTTTATTATGAAATAAATGGGCTCTTAAAAAAAATTAAAAAATACAATTCTCAAATTAAATGAAAATCCCTTATTTTAAATTGATTTTATATATTTTGTTACGTTAATTTTAAACATTTTTCATATGTCTTTATGAGCCAAATTATTTTATATTTAAAACATTTTAAATTCCAAGAGTTTCCAAACTCTAATTATTTCATATTTAGAACAAAATTCTCAAATATGCAGGCATTTTACTTTTCATGCTTATATTTCATAACTTCTCCGAATTATTTTAATTCTTTAAAGCAACGTTTAAATTGAAATTAGAAAGGGTTACTTTGAAGTTAAAATAATTAATTTGAAATTAAAAAGACTTAATTTGGCGGGAAAAAGAATTTGAGGGGAAAAATCTATGAAGGTCGTAGACCTCTCAGGTAATATCGCAGTAATTCAAACTAATCTGTACCATCATATTTACTACTTGTAAAATCATACCGCACAACCTAAAAAATGTTCAGAATAACCTGAGTATTGATTAAAAAGCAAAATTTTTTTATTAGATAAATATATATAAGAAGAATAAATTAAGTTTTTTATAGTACTCTGGCAAGTTTTAAAATATTGGTCTAAAATATATGTAAAGGCGTTGGCAAATCACAATTTAAGTTCCAAAGAACAATGGGCTCGAGGAAGTCTCTCCAGCTAGGGAATTCAGGAGTAATAATATATAAAGGATAAACCAGTCCCGTACCGTTACAATAGTAAGTGAAGTTTGAAGTTGCGCGAAGCACTTTAAAACAATGTATCCACTCAAGGAATTTCCACACTAATTTCAAAAATTGTGTTCAAGAAAGTGATTTAAATTGCCTAAGAAGATAACACATCATAATATGTTCTTGAATTTTATGTATTTATCAAAGGAATGGATAAATCTGTCCTGCTCATGCTTAGTTAAGTCATCTTCTATTTAACGAGTAAGAAAGAGTCATGTTGATCAACTAGGGTTTTGAAGACCTGTCAGTTCTGAACATCCATTATACGGTAATATTTATGTTTATACGGTAAGATATCTTCCAATCTTTATATATTTATGTTTTACCAATGAGCATGCATTATGATATCGAATATTCTTTTTTTTGTAATAATATTTATTTCTATCCTATTTCTGAATTATACACCTTACAAATTGTTCTAATGGTATAAAAATCCCGGGCAAAACACTAACACTACTGCCAGTACATTACCCGGACGACACGTGTTGTGAGAAACCAGGCAATGCTGGCTCTAAGTTTGAGTGTATCAGTTCTTTAGCGAAGAGAGTAAATATTAAGGTCATTCTGGATAGTGAGATTAGAGACAAAGTAAGGATTTTGGAGACTTTTTCAGAGGCTTTTGATTTTCCAAGCTTGGAAACGTTGGATATTAGAGGGCTTGGTGGTACTCCACAGTTCTGATGCGTCAAAATAGGTCGAAGTAATTCCTATTTACTTTTGTACAGAGTTGAGTTAATTTGTTCTTTACTGTCATGTCTGATTTCGGTCCTATAAGTCGTCGTAGTTGTCCAAATTGTCTGTTTAATTCTAGTCACATGTCTTGTGTAAGGATTACATGTCAGTCTACTGCCTAAGTATAGCTCTAAGTATTATACTTGTGTAGATGTCGGTAGTTCTTTATTGCTGACATATAGAAGGGGCAAGGCTATTTGTTTAACGCGAAGGTAATGTGGAAGCATTTATCTTCGTTCAGCTTCGTTTTCCAAGTTTTGCACCATTCTTCAATGAGCTCAATGCGTTCCTGGATATTGGAGCAGGCTTGAGTAGGATTGGAGTTGGGAGATAAAATAGCAGTACGTCCGTATACGTGGTAAGAATTTAAGGTTTGGATGTATCTGCAGATCAGCAGTATAAATTGTATATAGGATGGGACAAAGAATACTCCCTTGTGGGACGCCGGCCTGTATCGGTCTGACTTCGGCAAACTCATTGCCACATCTCACTCTGAACCAGCGTTCGGTTAGATAGAATTTTAGGATTTGATAATAAGTAGTGGGTAGGAATTGCTTTGATTGACGAGGACTCTCGAGTGCCAGACCCTGTCAAAAGCTTGGAACATATCTAGGATGGACCCGAGCAGTCTTTTTCTTCTCTGAAACAGTGGAACTAATGTCAACAACCCTAAAAAATTGCTGAATTGTGGAATTACGGAAACCAAATTGGTGTGAAGGATTGGATTGACATATAGATCTAAGATGGTTATCTTTACAAGGAGTCTATCAAGGACCTTGGACATTACTGGGAGAAAGCTGATAGGTTTATAAGAGGATATGTGGTTTGGAAGCTTGTTGGGCTTAGGTATGAGAGTGATTGTAGAATATTTCCGTAGTATAGGAAATGGAGAGTATTATCGAATATTCTAAACACAAAAACTAATAATTACATTTAATTATGGAGGGTTTGACGTTTGTGATTTCCAAATTTCTTCAAATTCAGTTTCATGCATTAACTCAAGCTTCATTGCTTCGAACAATTTCCAATCGAATTGATAGGACGATTTGAATAGGGCGTTTCATAGAATTGATCAACCTCTTCCTGACTGGAGGTTAACTTCACTTCGCTTATCCCATAGAGAATCTGAAAGGACGAAAGCCCGACTAATCTGTGAACTACTCCGTTTCAACTAGTTGTGCTGTGTCAGCATTGAAATATCCCTTGCGTTGTCATGGTCGAAAACGTTTCAATTTCTGTGTGGTGTTTAGTGACCGTTGGTTAATGATAATTTGGAGATGGTGAGATGGGGTCTGGTGGGTTAGGTTCTAGGTTTTAGAAAAATATTTTCTTTATCGTGCCAACGTTTCGATCTTTATTGAGATCATCTTCAGGGCCTGGAATTTATAAACATTGTTTAAATTTTACAAATACATGTATGATGTGAAAAAATTAATTAATTAATTTGATAAAAAAATTAATTTATTGCATTGTATAAATTCGTTGTTTTATTGTTTTTTTTTGTTTTATGTTTTTTTCATATCCTACATATATTTGTAAAATTTAAACAATATTTATAAATCCCAGGTTCTGATGATGATCTCAATAAAGATCGAAACGTGCCACGATAAGAAAATGTTTTTCTAAAACCTTCGTCACACCAGACCGCATCTCACGATCTCCAAATAATCGTTTCAATTTCTGTTCAATTCAAATGAGAAACCCCTTTTATATCATAGTATTTTCGCCATAAAAATAATTATCCTTAGGTTTAAGAATGTTTAAATAAGTCTTATAAGAATGTCTATTTTTAGGGTTCATAATATGTAATGTGTTTGTAGTATTTACTAAGAGAGGACCTCGAAAAGATTGTCCAAAAACATTATTGCTCATTCAAATGGCTTTAGTTTCCTTTTATTTTATACAAATTAAGAATAACTGAACCTTTTTAGAGTGTGTGTCGAGAATGGAGGTTAGAAATATGAAGCACGTAACCCGAAAAAATTTCTTTAAATGAAATATAAATAAGAAATGACGATACACGAAGCTACTTCGACTTAGAGTAATTTGTCACGAAAAACGCTGAGACACCCAGTGACGTCTCTGCTCCCATTAGAAAGGACGTACCTCAAATTACGAGCATTTGCGTCAGTGAATTCATAAAACCACGAAACCATTTTGGATTCAACTCGAACGTATATTTGTTGCGAATGTAAACTGATTAGGTCCCTCTTTCCGTTAATTACCTCGCACGGGGATGAAAAGGGAGATATTTACAACTCTGGCCATTGTTTTAACGGAGGGATAGTTTGTTCAACTTTCCCCTACGGTTACCAGAATCTAAGACAAACTTCCTGTCCTTTGAAACCACTCTTGTCGGACAAAAGGGAGCCGATATTGTTTTCGAAAATAGCCCGTTTGTCGAACTGTAAGATAAAAAGCCGGAAGCAAGTATACAAAGCCCTAATTTTCCCTTTTAACTTATTTAGTATTTATACAAAACATATATATGTTTGTGTGTACAAGGCATATGCGATAATAAAATCCCCGATTCATATTATTCATATTAGCTATAAATAATTGCCCATCTCATAGAAAAGAAAACGTTTTTTTGTCATCATCGAATACCATAGCAGCAAAGATAACCTTGCTAGCTAACGTTAAAACATCAAGGCGAGTTACTGAGGAGGAACTGCCAAACCGGAATGTTCTAAATCGCTCAAAACGGACGTCGATAGACCTTGGCACCGATTTTTGCCTTTAAGGCCGTGACTGTATTTGTGGGCAAGGAACAAACTCATTAGCACCTGTAATTTGTTTGTTTCATTATAGCTTATTAAAAAGAAAGTTATTTCTGAGATTTTGTGGGAACTGGTACAATTATATATTGGCACCTCATACCAACTCCAAGAATTTTTTATCGGTGACCGCAAAGGTTAGAGCGTTGATACGAGACTCATCGCTTTAACCTTCTGGATGTATTTCAACCCAACCTTCGGTTTTTTTGCAAACACACCGGGGTTAAATATGACCAGAAAATAGAATGGACGAAGGAATGAATAAATATCGTTTTATTTAAAAAATCATGTAAATTTTGGCTGCGAACGACCTCTCTTACAATAAACAAGGAAGAGAGTGAGAAAGAGAGTGAGAGAGAGAGCGAGAGAGATTGAAGAGAGGAAAGAGATGGGTATTAATTTAGATAGTGTTAGTGTTGTTTTGCTTTTGCTTTTGCAATACCAAAAATTGAATATATGGTGGTTCAACATGAAAGTTTTCAATATTAATTCATTTGGTGGTCAATTGACCAAGTTACATCTTTTCATTAATTATTCTTTCCATTTAAGGTCTTGGCTGAGATAAAAAGTCAGTGTCACGAGCGGGATTTGAACCCACGACCTTCGGCTAAATACGCCCTTACTCGACCACTTGAGCTATCCTTCGATCCTCCCGGACACCAACTCTCACATCTTAACCTACAACCGTTCGAATTTTTCCACTTTTCAAATGTTGTGTAATCGGATTGGATTCGTAGCGACTCATTAATACTGCTCAGCTGTACTTCTGGACGTTTCGGAAGCATTTGACCGAGTATGGCACCCCGGCCTCCTCTATAAGTTAAAATGTATCCTCCCTCATTCCTACTATCTTATCGTGAAATCCTATCTCTCATATCGATGGTTTAAAATAAGAATCGGCACCGATTTTTCACCTATCACACCAATCAAAGCTGACGGTCCACAAGGTAGTATCCTAGGCCCAATCCTCTACACCATCTACACTGCTAACATGATCCAGGCTGACATCCAAACACACAAATCACAACCTACGCGGACGACGCCGCAATCTTATATACATACTCCAATCCTATCCTAACAACAGAATCACTCCAACAACACCCCTGAACCTTATTACCAACTGGTGCAATCTGTGGCGGATCAGGTTAAACGAACAAAAAAGCCAACAAATTATGCTCAAACCTGTCCACCAGTGCACATTTACGACAAGATAATACCACAATCGAACCAAGTCGGCTACCTTGCGCTTTACTTAGTAGGCTTAATTGGAACCCACATACACGATTAAAACGGCATCTGATATGGAGATTGACTACTCAGACACCTACTTGGACCAAAATCAAAACTAAGCATACATAACAAACTACCCGCTTACAAAACACTCATCAAAACTATTTGGACCTACGGAGTCGAGCAGTGGGGCTCGGCCAAATCAGCCAATATCCAACGAATTCAGTCTTTGCAATCTGAAGTTCTCCGCCGTATTCTCAATGCTCCCTTCTTTGTCACCAATCAAACGATCCATAAACATCTTAAAATCCCTTTCGTGAAAGATCTTATCCGAACACGCTTCTTCACTTTCCACTCTAAACTCTCCCTTCACCCTAACTCTTTCCCCAACATCTCACCCTTACAATCCTCCGCGCCGTTTAAAACGACGATGGCCTCGTGACCTTCTATCTAACCCACCGAATTAACTTTAACCCCCCCCCCCATTAAAAATAAAAGAGAGTTCCAGCACTGGTTGGTTTCTCTCCCCACTGCCTCCACACTAACAGGACTGTCAGATTTGTTTATAACTAAACTATTTGCTCATTGTATATTATGTACAGATAGCAATAAATAAAATAAATATATTTTTAAAAAATTTTAAAAAAACACCTGTTAACTCTGTTTGGTCATGTTAGATCGAGGAAAATGCTGACGTAGATTTGTAAGATTCGGCTAGTTAACATTGCTAGATCGAACAGGCCAGGGCCAATGTTAGATGTTACGTCGAAAATGTAGTTACATTGCCATCCGTTAGGGGGTAGGTAACCAACATGGCAGCTATGAATTTAATAGCTGTTTTTTTGTTTACACGTATTTTTATTTTTAAATACGCATTAATTAAACATTTCTTTTGTTAATTTCTGACCTGTACTTATACTCTTATTCATAAAAGATACATCCCCGATCCTATAAAGTTGTAGGCTGTTAGACGGTAGGATACAAGTTAGGTATATCGGTACGAATTGAAGCGTATCATTTGTTAGTACTTTTCCAGTGCATAGATAGCATTTTGAATGAAAGAGATGATTAATTTTTCTTTTTTATTAACTACTGGCATTTTACAATTTCACACAAAAGAAAACCAAAACAAACAACAAAAAGCCTTCGAGGACTGTTATAGCTTTATTTTTGTTCTACCAGTCGCCTCGCTCAGCATTTCGGAAAAATTAACGTGTAACACGCTAAGAAAAGAAGGGAGCGTTCACGATCTCACTGGACATTTCTCTATTCGAGTTAACACGAGTTAACATCTTACAAACATCGTGAATACCCTTGCTTTCTGCAAGCTGGCTAAGAGTTAGATAAAACAAGTGAAAGGTTGTGGACCAAATTAAATACTAGAGTTGATGATGGGTGTTGATCTGCGAGTCCGTGTAGTTACACAAATGGGTTAAGAAACCTTCGGAGTTCCTCAGTAAAGATGGCGCAATGAAGAACGTTTTTCAGTAATTCAACAAACTCGAGGATTAAGTCGGAAATAAGTGACCCAGTGCCCGTTCAGCCTAATTAAAATATTGTTAGTTTGTTTTGAATGAATTATTTCGAACATAAATAAACTTAGTTACGGACTCATATCTTTCACAATGTTAATACAATATCAATAATCCATATTCAGCGGTCATAATTGACGATATTAATTATTTGAATTAATTATTCTTTTTATCTAAGGTTTTGGTTGAAATGAAAAAGTGTGACGAGGGGGATTCGAACCCACGACCTTCGGCTGAATACGTCGCTGCTCTGACCACTTGTAACAATCAGTAATATTAAAGCTACAAGAATTGGGCAGATAATAAGTAATGTAATCTATTGAATATAGAATAGTAATAGGTCTTGTAATCTTGCTAAATAAATTTCAAAAAACATAATTTTAATCATTTTTAATGAGAAAAATTTTGTTTTATAATATTGATTTTAGTGTCAAGTGAGGTAGTACCACCGGAAAATTTATGTAAGGTCTCATTTCAAGAATGATATGAAGCCAGATACATAATAAAATGAAAAAATAATGAAAATGTTTTTAAAAAAAGTGTAAATGCACGGTTCTAATTATTTCTTATATCTATGCTAAAGAATACATACATTTCGAACTAAAAGTGAGCAAATTTAATCGTGCTAACTTAGGGAATTCTCAACACGTAACCCGACCAATATACGTGACCTTTCTCAGAAGGAATGATTGTATTAATTTGTTCGAGAAGGTTAACATTATTTCTAGTTTTATACAGGAATTGAACATAGCTATATGTGCGAATAGCATGCTGCAACGCATTACATGCCGATATGCTTGACTTAGTAGTAATAGAATTCATCATGATTTGTGTACCTTAAAAAAATATATATTCCATCTCTGAAATATCATAGATTTTGATATAAAAAATTCAATTGGCCATGAAAACAATTTTATCTTATGGTCTATACTCTATTATATATTGCAGATGAATAATGAAATATTTAAATACATTTTAAACTAAAAATATATTTTACAAATTCTATTTTTCTTGCATTGTATAATGAATTACCAAAATTACATCAACTTTAACAGATTTTCCAAAAGTGTATTTCAGAAATTGTTAACACCCGTGCGGAGCCCTCGAAGACTTGACTTTCTAAGCGGCGAGGGCTTTTCAGGCCGTCAGTAATTATTAATAAACTAAATCAATCTCTCCCATTAAACTAATGGGCCTCGAGCGCTAATAATAATTTTATCACACGTGTACACGAGTTTCAAACAGGAAGACAGGAGATTTTTTTCTGGACTCACCGCTCTGAAAATATATAATCTCGGCGTTTCAAACTTCCGTTAAACTGGATATTGCCAAATTATGCATTTCATGCTAACAATAAATTTCTTCTTAATCATTTTACCTCTTTTTTTACCCTTTTTCTTTAATTTCTCTTTGAATATCATATTATTCTTTTTTTATGTTTTTTACTTTCTTCTTATGTCCAATTTTCGTTAAATCATTATACATGAATATGTCATGAGTCTGAGGCTTTTGTAATTGCTCATCTTATTATGGTTTTATTGTTTTATAATATGATTTTATATATTTATTATAGTTTATTTTTTTCCTTCAAGATAACGTCCAAATAATTACGCACCGGTTGATAATTTTAACGCTTATTTTTCGAACTACTTATTCCTTAAGTAATTTTTTCAACAATCTGTTTTTCTTTTTTCCTTTGTTATTACTCATGCTCTTTCTCTCTCTCTCTCACACACACTCTCACTCTCTCACCTCTCACTCAATCGCTCCCAATATCATATAGGACAGACACTCTTTCTCACTCTGACTATCGCAATTTCAAAATGCAGATCAAAAAATATAACTTTTTCTTTTAAAAACTTCTGAAACGTTTCATAAATCACCAAAAGAAATTTAACCAACAGGAAAAAATTAATACATTCAAAGCAAACATCTAAAATTTTAGTTATGTTCATCACTTTTTTTGCAGCCTTCTCTTTATTTAATTTTAGTTGTAATTTTTCTCTCTCAAATATTATTTTCGTTATTACTGATTGTTTTTTATTATGTTTTAGTACACATTCCGATTGTAAATAATAATTTTATTAGTTTTCGTGGTCCGTTTGACAAGCCGAAGTTCGTGGGTTCGAATCTCAACCAAAACTTTAAATAAATAATAATGTTAGTTAATACAGTGCGATTTACGTTATGTAGGCTAATGAATAATTTTTATTGTTACATAAAGAGATTATTTAATGTTTTTTATATTATCACGTTTATATGTAAATTGTAACCCACAGTGGACGTAAGAGAGGTCCAAGAGACCTAATTCTGCATGGCTAAATAAAGCAATCAATAGATCTTTTCGAGTAATTCTTATTTTTTACACATCCTCTCTATCTCTTTCTCTTTTTCTCCCTTCTACTCTCTCTCCCTCCCTCCCTCTCTCTCTCCCTCCCTCTCTCTCTCCCTCTTTCTCTTTCTTTCTTTCTCTCTTTCTCCCCCTCTCTCTCTGTCTCTCTCTCTTTCTTTCTTTCTTTCTCTCTCTCTTTCTCTCTATCTATATATCTATTTTTCTTCTGTGTTTTTCTCTCTCCCCCTCGCTCTATATTTCCCTCTTTTTCATCCCTTTTTTCTTTCTCTCCCTGTCTCTCTCTGTCGCACACCCTATTTTTCTCTTTCTCTTTATCTTTCTCTCCACCATTCTCTCGCTCTTTTTCTCACTCTCTCATCTCTCTCTCTCTCTGTCTATCTATTTAACATTTATATCATGATTGGTTAATTTTACCATGGTTAACGTTATCAGATTTATATTTGACATAACAGTAACAGACAGAAAAGTATAACCATATTGGTCAAATGGAAAATACTTATAACAGAGATTTATAACAAAAGACCTATAATTGAGGAAGTAAGCTTCGATAGAAACAGCTTCCAAACGTTCTTTTAAAAAGAAGGCGAATGACAAAATGATATTCTCTTGGATGATTCCTATCTAGTTTTTCTTATCAGATAGAAGCTTTTAACAAAATGTTTGAACCTTCCAGTGAATCAGAGTTGGATCGATCCCTGAGCATTTTTCAACTCGGAATCAAGGTCCCTTCCTAAGAGAAGGAAAAATTTACAATGAATGTAACCTGGAGATTTCTATTCACGAGGTGAAGGCGTCGGCGGCGGGTTTTGCAAATTTGCCCTATTGAATTTAGAACGGGCCGTCTGTCGGAGGGATGGCCGGCAGTGAATAAATTGACCGGTTTAATTGAATCTCTTGAATGTGGCAATTTACTTAGTTCGGTCCGATTGAAAGGGTTCGTCAAATAAGAATTGACCCCCTCTACGACTCACTATTGACATGTCAAATAAAATAAAAGTTTTCGTCAGTCATTTTCCTTTTTAAACATATATTAAATGCGATTGTTTGATTATACTTAAATTTACAAATTACAGTGAATTACAACAATAATCTTTGGTCAAAATAAAATTTTGGAATGCTGATTTTTAAATGTAATCCTATTAAAATTTTGTCAAATTTTCAGCCTCAAAATTATACTTAGGTTTCAGTTTTAAGTGGTGTCAATCTTGATTTCATGTTTTGCTAAATACGTTTATTAGAAAAGGCCTTGATTTCAGGAAAATTGAAGAATTTTACTTACTCATATTTTTTCAAAAGCATAAAAGCAATACGTTACTATAAAAGTATTCTTCATAATTTAATATACAATTTAAAGCCGAGAGAATTTAAAATTAACGTGTGTGCGCGTGTGGGTGTGTGTTAACGATTGTTCTCTGCAATCTTACTTACGATTTTTCTTTTCTTTGTTGTTTCTTTTTCCTGAAAACTCTCCTGACACGAAGTAGGAGAAATGCAGCTCTGTCGATGGTGAGACTGGCCGCTGAGTCTTTCCTCTCTTCCCCACTCATCTGGAAAAATTTAAACAAAATTATTGTTTTTTTTTTGGGGGGGGGGGGCCTTAGGTGTTATTTTGAATCTGTGAACGCAATTTGGCAATGGCCCATGGAGAAATGATCCTCCGGCAGACGAATGAGACAGGAATTAATTTCGTTCTGAATATGGAACTACGTTTCTCCCTAAATTATTTTCGAAAAAAAAATCAATTTTGGCAAAGCGGCTAATTGTGGAATTTTTTTCTTTTGTAAAAACGCATTTGTCAAAAAGCGAATTTCCAATCTCAACAAACCTGCTCGGTTTTCATTAAAATATTAAATTATAGACAAATAAGCGGGTCGCACTGCAAATAAAGTAGGTGTCTAAGTAATTGCATTTTTTACTGACAACTGATGACGTTAAAAGGCAGTGAATGCTTAATATTTGTCAATCATGAATAAATGAAAATGTTCTATTAAAAAAATGATGAGCGTAGGTTGGAGTTCACGCATATCTTATCACCAAAAAAACAAAATCATTTTTATAATTAAAGTAATAGAAAAATATCAAAAGAGATTAAAAAACAGTTCCAAGAACTCATGTGGTGGTGTATGAAAATATACTAAATACTTATTTGAATAGTATGATTTTACAGTCTAAAGTTATTTTACGTTTGCTGATTTTTAAATGTAATCCTATTAAAATTTTATCAAATTTTCAGCTTCAAAAACATTCTTTACATTTCATAGGTTTCAGTTTTAAGTGGTTTCAATCTTGATTTCAGGAAAAGTGAACAATTTTACTTAGTCAAATTTTTCAAAAGCATAAAAACAATACGTTACTATAAAAATATTCTTCATAATTTTATATAAAATTAGAGCCAAGAGAATTTAGAATTAACGATTGTTCTCTACTTTAAATTATTTAAATTTATTCGTTGTTTTTTCCCGAAAAGTTCCATGAACTCATGTTGTGATGTATGAAAATATATTATATACTTATTTTAATAGTTTGTTTTTACAGTCTAAAGTTGTTTTACGTTTGCTTACAATTGTCACATTTCAATTTATGTCCTAGTGACAATGTTGTGATTTTGATTTCATGGTTAGGCCTAGAGTAAGAAAAGAGGATCTCCACGATTATGGTAGAGACAGTGGAATCTAGATGTGAACGAGTCCATTCCGTGTAGACGAGATGAAATAAATGGAAATGTGACAACATTTCTGAGACAATTGCAACAAGAGAAATGTTGATTTTGATTATAGAATGTACAAAAATAAAAGGCCAAATTTTCACTGCACTGCTACGCACGAATCCCTTCAGGATATTAATAATTTTCACTACTATAGAGAAAATAAAAATATAAATAAATTTAATAAAGACTTTGGTAAAGGAAAATACTTGGTGTCTAACGATTTTGAGATGGATAGAAAACAGACAAGTTTGAAAAAGATTATAATTCTGATAACTACCTACCGCAAATAAATATGAACGAAAACAGGACCGACCCGCACTATTTTAATAAAATAAAATATCAACCATTTAAATTTCGAGAATCAGTAAAAAACGAATAGAAATTCATCTACAACGGAACAAAATAATAAACATAAACTAAAGTAAAGAAATTGTAATAATTGTTTTCTTTTTTTTACGAGGGTATTTCAACTACAAGGTTATTTGAACCCCTCGGGCGCCGATGTTTTTGAAATAAAGCCTATTAGTAAGTATATCGGGTTCGAATGCAGGGCCGCTGGATTCGAACCACGGACCTTTGCCTTACAGTGATGAACGCCATGTCAACGCCTAAACCGTTGCGACCACCGACGCCCCCCTTGTAATAATTTTAAACGATTTATAGCTGTCAATGATAAGATCAGTTTTAAATAAAATAAATTTTAAAAAACAAATAATTCAAAAGATAAAAACATTGCATTCTCCAAAAATTATATAAATTATAACAAAGGGGTTGGATTAATTATGACCATGTAAATAACAAAATTGCAGTGAACGCCCTGATAGATTCAGAAGCAACGAAATCGTCAATTTCAGAAACCTTTTAGAATAGGCTTATAAATTTAAAAATAGTTAACAAAAAAACGAATTTAAGACAAATTTAAAATTAATAGCTGTAAACGGAGAAAATGTAGAACCCAAAAAGGGAATCGAATTAAGAATTAGAATTGAAGAGTTTTTATGGAAATTTATGTTTTTGGTCATAAAAAATATTCCTGTCTCAATGATCTTGGGATATGATTTTCAGAAACAGAACTCGCAACCAATATCGAAGAAGCATCCATCAAACATCCATTCTTGGGTCATCAAATCCGTCCATCAAACTGATCCTTTAATGCGATATAAAAGCAGTTTTAATTCAACTTTCACAATAATCTAAGAGATACTGCAAATATTAAAGAACAACATGTGATTATTGTTGATCGACTAAATCCAAACTAAATTTAGTAAAACATTCACTTTTTAATTTATTCACTCAATCGCTCACAATATCATCTCACACAAACACAAAAAAATTAACTGTTCATAATCTCCTATGGGATTGCATGCTTCTCTGGAGAGATAGACAGCTTGTTACATCATGACAGCAGGCCTTTGCGGGCCACGCGCACAGGCAGAATCGCTTCAACTGCAAATTACACCCTTCTTTCTGGTATTTATGAAAGATATTTTAACCAATCAGTAAGAAGCACAGTTCAGAACAAACATAAAAAAGTTATGGTTATTGATAATTGTTATTTGGTAAAAAATATTACCACTTAACTATGCAGCATCAGAAGTACTGACAATACATTTTTAATTATTTAATATGACCTTCAAATACAACAAAAAATAAATCAAATTTAACCTAATATTAACTTTACAATCTATCAGTCTATTATAAAACAATATTACAGAAATATATAAAAAATTCTATATCTTAGAATGTTTCATTTGTCATTTCTTGTTCAGTAACCAGTAAGGTATCTCTTTCTTCATGCTAGGAAATCGTGTTTTTATATTTAAACTGGAAAATTCTATCGTAAATTCTGTGGAATGACGAACCATGAACTGTAGTTTGTTTTTGTTCACGCTTCGTAATCTTCAGTACTGGATAAAATATAATTTTGGTTATTCAGTGATTTAGCTTTTTTAGTCAAATTCATATTTTTTAACCAATTTCATAATTTTGGTGTTTACATTATGCTACTTATGCATGTGAAACTTTTGGATAATCAAAATGACGTTTAGAAACATGTTTATGAATAAATGGGTAAAGTGGCGAGGTATAGCTGACAGAAATATTACAAAAATGGTTATTCAGATATCGTGAGATTCGGTCGGGAACGCGCATCTCACGATATCTGAATAACTATCGATTAACGGTCACTAATCTCTACACATTACAAAAATGGTAAAACTTAATCTGCCTGCCACTACTGTTGGTAGTTTTACCATAATTTCGATGGCTTAATTCAAGCAACCAGTTGCAGTCAGTGTTCAATGCTAATGGAAATCACCTCTGTGATAAGATCATTTCAATAAACTTTTTTGTCATATTGATCCTACGGAAAATCCAAATCCGTTCGCCAGAATTACAAACCAATTCTGAAATTGGTTAGAATTGCTATGAATTTGAATGAAAAATTACAAATTCTGTTGAAAAAATTAAGAATTAAATTAAAAAGTTATATACGAGTAAGCATGTGCAACACTAATCCACTACTGAAGGCGAAATCCATCTGACAAACCAAAACAGCAAGGATATGTACTTTAAAATGAACTAAAAGATTAATTGATATAATCAATTCTGAAATTACTAATTTTAATTCTGTGCGAAAATGCGCAAACGTCATGGAAAAATACTCAATAATTGGCGAAATACATATTTAAGAAGTTATACTGAAGAAAATCATTTCTCAAAAAATAAAGTTTTTTGCAATAGTGAATGTACATAAAATACTCTTGCCTATTATCATTTAAATCAATCTACGTATATTGTTTATGTCAATTTTCTTGTGTCTCTCTTATGTTGGAATAGTTAGTTTTTTATGCTTCTTAAAATTTGGAGTAGCATCACCTTTTATTGTAATTTTTAAAATCTATTTCAATATCGTTTATAACAATGGTTATATTTAAGCAACAAAACAAAAGTCTAATGTGTGAATTGCAAAGAGTGAAAGACCTAAATTTTAAGCTTTTTAAGCCCGTGGGTGTTTTCCTATTCACTCCGATTTAATCATAACGGTTAACAAAAGACAAAATTTTCCGGAGCTTTGCCTTCTCTTTTTCCTATTAATTTATATTTTAAAGACTTAAAGAATTTTCTATTTTTTATACATATCATAACTCAAAATTCAATCTTAGATAAACATGGGTCCATCTGAATGCAAGAACATTCACCGTTCAAGTCTTTATAGACAGGTTTAATAAAGTCTTTCGATTAGTCGAAAGTTGTAAATTCCACTCTCAAGCAAATTGGGTTTTGCGGCAACCATCAATTATGCGTAGGTTGTAATTACGGAAGTTCTTAGCGGATATTTTATTGTTTCATCGCGCAGTTCCCACTATCAATTTATCGGTTAATCGTTGACTTTTGGAGAGCTTTTACACCATCCTGGTCACAGTAAAATATTCCTAATTCAAATTTCTCGTCGCGTCCTGTTAGCAATTAACCTAAAAAAAATATCGTTGCAGGACGAGAAAGGAATCATTGCACAGAGTGAAAGCGTTCTTATATTAAATTTAGGCATGTCCCAATCCCCTGTTTGTTTGACGTGTGACCTTTATATTGGGAGTATTATTTTTCAATTTTCTCCAGGATTTTTATTATGCCTGTTACAATTCAAAGAGCAAGGATGGCGTTTTTTAAAACCGTTAATTGTATATTGAAGGAGAAGTTATGTAAAATGTTGCATTTTTTGAAAAGCGTAGAGAGAGAGAAAGAGAGAGAGAGAGAGAGAGCGCGGGAGAGAGAGAGAATGAAGAAAAGCAAGAGAGAGAAAGAAAGAGTGGAAACGTGTTTTTGTCTAAGAAGACTGAGAGAGAGAGAGAGAGAGAGAGAGAGAGAGAGAGAGTGAGAGAGAGAGAGAGTGAGAGAAAGGTGAGAGAGGGAGGGAAAGTAAGGGGGACAGAATGTGAGCGTGTTGTAAGGGTAAAGTGTAAGGGAGAAAAGAGGGTGAGTGAAAAAGTGTGACTGAGTGTGCGAGTCATTTTATCTTAGTAAAATTGAGTCCAAGATAGGCAGACGTATATACACAGAAAGACAGGTAATGTTAACGAGCTGCTTAAAACGAAGTACTAAATAGAAAAAATAATGTGAAAAATTATATATTTAACACAAACCCTCTGGGTTCGCTGTGTTTGTGAAAAGGAAGGGTAAAGTAAATTCAAAGCCTACCGATACAAAGGAAATAGATCCACTTTCATGGCTCACAACGGATCAGAGTGGAGTAAATTAAAAATCAATACGCCGACCACATCCACAAGGTCAAAGCACCTCTCCAAGCAATAGACAGATAAAATATCAGTTGACTTTGACAACATCAAGTACCAAAAGGTAAAGTTAATCAAATGTTCGTGGTGATTGTAAATGGCTTCCTTGTTATTGAAATCATATTATTATTTATATTTTTATATTGATTATTATATTAACATTATGTAATTGTTTATAATTTTCAATTGCGGTTTTAAATTAATTTATTTCCCATTTTGCTAAATAAAAGCAGGCGAGAATATTTTAAAACTGAAACCTGCAGTAATTCGCAAACAACAGTTTTATCGAGAAAGCCCAGTTCTTATTGAAGGGACTTTTCAATTCAGCTCACAGCGTAGAGAAAATTATTATCCCACTTTGAACCTGAATAAGATATCATTCTGATGATAATCTAACGTCGAAGTGGGTTCCCTAAAGGAGATTTACCATTCCAGGACACACATTCACACGTTCGGCAAATATAACACGATGTGTGTGTTAAATTTTTTTAAAGAAATAGAAATTGAACTGAAACACTATTTCTACTGTGTGTAAATCTGTGGTGTTTAGTGACCTTGAGTTAATGATTATTTGGAGATCGTGAGATGCGGTCTGGTGTGACGTAGGTTTTAGAAAAATCTTTTCTTTATCGTGCCAACGTTTCGATCTTTATTGAGATCATCATCAGGGCCTGGGATTTATAAACATTGTTTAAATTTTACAAATGCATGTAGGTTGTAAAAAAAATGAATTTATACAATGCTAGAAATTTTAGATTCAATCAAAGTATTTGTACTCACTCAAAGTGTTTGTTTTTTGTGTAGGGTGTCATTCGTGTGTGTCATGTTGAGAGTGCCAGTGAGATATTGATTCTTTATGTCTATATACATTGGATTTTGATGGGGTGGGGAAGGAAATAAGGATAGAAATTCTTTTGTATATGAGGAGTCTAAATGACAATCTACACTGAAAACAAACACTTGAGTGAGTACAAATACTTTGATTGAATCTAACATTTCTAGCATTGTATAAATCCGTTTTTTTCATGTCTTACATGTACTTGTAAAACTTTAAACAATGTTTATAAATTCCAGGCCCTGAAGATGATTTCAATATAGATCGAAACATAGACTCAAAAAAAAATGTTTTTCTAAAACCTACGTCACACCAGATCGCATCTCACGATCTCCAAATAATCACTAATATTTCTACTGTTAAAACCAGTATTATCTGTTTAATTATCCAACGTTCGAATTAAGATCATTTCCGGAAGGGGGTGAGAAGTTAATAAGTCCCATTGAAAAACTTTAAAATACGCCATTGTCTTATAAAAGAGTTAATTTCATTCTCATTCGGAATTTTCACTCTTGTCAAAAATGATTGATCAGGGAACATTAATTAAATCAGTAAAATTTTAAAGTAGTTCCAGAATAATCAGTATTTCTGCCCGGTTCGGTGTTCCGTTTACTTAAACTTCTCAACCTTTACGGTTAATTTTCCCAATTAAACTCTCACGTCAAACTAAATGAACGGAAATTTCGAAACGACAGAAATTTTGAGCAATTAATGCTCAGAAGGAGTTGACGTTTTATTAAACAAATATCAGTTGAAAATCTATTAAACCGCTTCTATGATAGAAGTAATAATTAATTATGTTTATATCGGTCTACAATTAATAATTAAGTTGACGAGCATAGAAAGGTGGTCAACAATACTACAGTTTTGCCAAGCTTTCAACGTACATTAAGCCATCATCAAGGCCTAAGTTTAACAAATTTACATTTAACAAAATAATTTTAAAATTTACAACAATGTTAATATTAGAGTAATACTTACTCAACTATTATTCTATTTAAAATTAGTAATGGAGTACATTTAATGTTAACTACAAGCAACTAAACGTTAATCTAAAAAATTTTTAATAATAAATATTTATGTGTAGTGATTAGTGACTGTTAATAGACGATTATTCGAAAATCGTGAGATGCGGTCTAGTGTGATGTAGGTTTCAGAAAAACATTTTCTTTATCGTGCCAACGTTTCAGTGTAAGGTAACCATCAAAGAGTAGCGATATGCCACTATGTTTTATTACAGCAAACCCATTTGCTCCATTAGCCAAGTTGAACGAAGAAAACAAAACAGCTAAGTTTAAACAACCTCCCAGACCGGTTAAGCCACCACCTATATTTCTTAAAAACATTGTCAACTACTCTGTCTTTTGCAAGGCCTTGTGGGTGAAAATGGTTTTCCATGTAAAGGAGTTCAGGATACAACAGTATACGCCCACTCAGTAGATGCGTATCGAACAATTATTCGATATTTCGATATATTCGAAAAACACAAAACCCTGATTCTTATCATCTTCAAGAAAATAAGGCTTTTATGGTCGTTATGCGTCCCCTTGATTATTCTACGCCTCCAGAATTAATTAAAGAAGAACTAGAAAACATTGGACATAACGTTAGGAGCGTGACCAATGTAAATACCCCCACTTCAAAAATTAGTCTTCCCCTGTTCTTTATTGACCTGAACCAAACCCTATAAATGAACAAATCTTTACATTGAGCAGTCTCCTTTATACAAAAATTAAAGTAGAAGAACCCTACAAAAAAAGACAAGATAAGATTCTTAATGCAAAAGGTGTCAAGGTTATGGTCAAACAAAATCTTTTTGCAACCACTTCCCGCGATGCGTGAAGTGCGCCGGTCTCACTTGTCAGCTGATTGTACCAGACCCTATCGTGGCTGTTCTTCCCACAAGGAACTACAACGCCTGAAGAGAGGACCATCCTTCAAGAAGAGAAACAGGCAATAACACTCAAACAGTAGTTCCTCCGCAACGAGTCCAACGCCAGTTCTCAAGCTATGCTGAGGCGACGAAGCAATCTTTAAACCCTCCCCTTGCTACGTTCATTCCACCTCAACCTCCACCTCATAACACTTTCATTCCATCTCCTTCTTCCTTCAGCGATGTAACTTCACTTCTTTCTAGTTTTCTTAGCGATTTTAAATCAATTATTACACCTCTTTTAACATTCCTCTCAAGTGTAGTGAATCTTTCCAAAACTTGCCGGTTTGTCATGACTTCACAATCATTGCTCATTCTTCTTTAGAATGGTAATGGTTTCAGCTCCCACAAAGACGAACTAGACATAGTACTACATGACAAACGATTAGACATAGCACTAATTACTGAGACACATTTAACAACTAAATCTCTTCTTACTATCAAAGTCTACATTACTTACAGGACAGATCACCCTTCTAGTAGGGCGCAAGGTGCCGCTATACTCATTCGTTGCACTTTATCACATGTTGTAAACACATCATACACATCTTACACACTAATGTCCACATCCATCACCGTAAACACCTCCTCCTTCCAATTGAATATTGCAGTTGGGTATTGTCTTCCTAATCACGATTTGTCACAACACGAATTCCTATCTTTTCTTCGATCACTTGGACCTTATTTCATCGTTAGGGTGACTTCACCGCCAAGCGCCCATATTGGGGTAGCCGTGTTTCTAACCCACGTGGACGGAAATTCCTTAATTATTTATCCTCAACCGCTTACACTGTTATTACACCTCCGAACCCAACATATTGAACAGCATCTACTCGTAAACTTCCTGATATATTAGATTATTTCATAACAACCGGAATTTCTTCAACCCATCTGGATAGTTCAAATTCTTTTGATTTTTCCTCTGATCATAGCCCAGTTCGATTAATCCTAAATTCTGTCCCTTCTATTGTACCAAAACATCCTTGATTAATAACTGGACCTACAGATTGGAAAAGGATTTTCTTTATCGTGCCAACGTTTCGATCTTTATTGAGATCATCTTCAGTGCCTGATGTATAAACATTGTTTAAATATATAAATACATGTGCGATGTGAAAAAATTAATTTATACAATGATAGAAATTTTAGACTCAATCGAGGTAGTTTTACTCACTCGAAGTGGGTTTTTTTTTCTGTGTAGATGTGTCGTTATTGTGTGTCGTGTTGAGAGTGCTAGTGACATATTTTATGTTTTGTGTTTTTTATGTTTATTTACGTTGGATTTTGAAGGGGTGGGGAAGGAAGTAGGGGCAGAAATTCATTTTTACATGAGGAGTCGGCTTCTTCCAGGTGAAAGGAGCCGACAATGGGAAAAAATGGACCCAAATAGTTGTTTGTAAAAATGATTAGTTTGCCAAATAGTTATATGTAAAATATCCGTTAATACAGTAGTGTCGAATCATTGTTATGAACGTGGTTTTTGATAGACTTCTGTATGGTGTTATGTTGGGCAATTTATCTTTAATAATGTTCAGTGTTGTGTCTATTGGAATGTTGGTGAACAATGATGAAACATCTAGGGATATGAGAGAGTAGTGTGAGGGGATGTGAATATTATCAATTTTGTTGATGAAATGAAATGAATCTTTTACGTTATATGTGTTATCTATGATGTTGTTGAGTATATTAGTTAGATATTTTGTCATGTTCTATGTAGGGTTATTATTGGTGTTAGAGGGTATTCAGGTTTATGCGTTTTGATAGATCTGTATAGTTTCGGGGGCGTTGGAGAATTGTTTTGAAATGATTTGTAGGTGTACATGTCAATTTCTTTTTGTTTAAGTGTTTCTTGAAGGATTTTGTTAGTCTGTTTGATGAGTGAAGGGGTAGGGTCTGATTTGATTGGGCTATATGTGTTTGTATTACTGATAATTTTGTAAATTTTTTCATTGTACTCTTTTTTGCTGATTGCTATTGTTTGTTTTGTTTTATCGCAGAAAGAAGGAGTATGTGTAGATTATTTTTTTGATTTTTATTGTTTTGGTGTATATTTGGTGAGATATGTTGTATTGATTTGTAAGTGATTTGTTATTGCATTAATGCATTTTGATTGTGGTGTTTTTTCTTATGTTTTTGTTGACTTATGGATTGCATAGTCTACATCAGTAATTAATTTAGCTGTTCGGAAATCTGTTTTGTTGTAAGGAATGGAATGTTTGGGATCAAGTGATAGGAAGTTTTGGATTTATGGAGAAATGTTAGTTTTGGCTAGGTTTAGAAACCAATTGTTTGTGTTATCAAGTGTCTGTTTGTTGTTTAAGTTGTTAATTTTTTATTGTGTGTTTGTTTTTAATTTGGTCAAAGTGTAAATTGTATGCAATTTTTTGATATTTGTAGAATTTTTTTATGGCGTCTAGGTATTATATTGGCGGCACTAAGTTTTAATTGGTGTAATTTTTGTGTTAGTGTCTTAATGTTTTTAATGCTGGTAGTGATTTCCTAATGATTTCCATTTAAAAAATTTTCATTTTGAATTTTATTGTGGCCTTATGTATGTTGTTAATTTTGGTGTTTGGTAATGTTAATGTGGCATTTGTGAAGTTAAAGTTGTTTTTGATGTGAGTAGGAAAAAGGTACGGCTCATTTAAAAATGAATTTCCATCCCTACTTCCTTCCCCACTCCTTCAAAATCCAACGTATTTTTATATGTTATATTTTGTATGTTTATATATACATATGTTATATGATGTGACATAAAACATCAATATCTCACTGGCACTCTCAACACGACACACAATAATGAAGCATTTACACAGAAAACAAGCACTTTGAGTGAGTACAAATACCTTGATTGACTATAAAATTTCTAACATTGTATAAACTCATTTTTTCACATAGTACATGTATATTTAAACAATGTTTATAAATCTCAGGGCCTGGCAGATGGAAATGAATGGCCGATGGCAGATGACAAATGCCAGATGGGAAATGATAAACGATAAATGTTAGATGAAATTAGAGCTGAGAGATGACGCATGTGAGATGCGAGATGGCAGAATACAACTGATGTATGATAAATGACAAAAGATATATTTTTATGTTATTGAGAGTGGCACCGTTCTTGCTGTGGAACATTATGGAAATAGTGTTTTTATAATAAATGGTCAATGGTTATTGATTAATAATCTCTAAATAATTATTCGGAGATCGTGAGATGCGGTCTGGTGTGGCGTAGGTTTTAGAAAAACATTTTCTTTATAGTGCCAACGTTTCGATCTTTATCGAGATCATCTTCAGGGCTCAAAGTACAGTTTTCTGCGTAATTGTCTTTCTTGTATGTCGTGTTGAGAATGCCTCTGAAACTTTCAACACGACACAAAAGAATGATACAATTACGCAGAAAACAAACACCTTGAGCTCTGAAGATGCTCTCAATAAAGATCGGAACGTTGGCACGATAAAGAAAATATTTTTCTAAACCTACTCACACCAGACCCCCGTGTAACGATTTCCAAATAATCATTAATTGACGGTCACTAAACACCACACAAAAGATTGGAAAAATTTTCAAACAATAATAAACAAAAATGTTAGCCTACACATATCTCCAAAAACCCCAGAAGAAATTGACAAAGCTGTAGACGATTTTACAAAATTAATACAGCATGCAGCATGGGTGTCAACCTCCTTATCACCACCTCGGAATAATCAACAGTTACTATTACCTTCAAACATTCGGCTACTCCTGACTGAAAAGCGAAGGGTCAGGACAATCTGACAAGCGTAGCAGATATCCGAGTGATCACCGATCGATGATCCAACTTACGAGAAAATCGAAAAAAGAACTGGCCCAACTTAGGGCTGAAATGTACATACAATATACTAATTCGCTTTACAACACAGACAAATCTTTGTGGTTCTGCACCCATAAGATCCTGCGATATAAGGACCACAATCCCCCTATCCCTAGCATCTTTCCATAATATTCACTACACACCACTTAATCATGACCATCGGCATAACATTGAATACGATTTGAATGTCCCCTTGCAGCTCTCCTCCTAAAGCATTTACTCCATCAGATATACGACACACTATTAAACAACTACCTTCACAAATGGCTCCAGGTTATGATCTAATTACAGCTCAAATATTACAAAATTTGCCCCTCAGAGGCTTACTATACTTAACATACCTATACAACGCTGTAATCACGACCACATATTTTCCATTGCAATAGAAGTTCCCTATAATTAAAATGATTCCTAAGCCGAATAAACCTTTTGATCTTCCAAGTTTCTATCGACCAATTAGTCTCCTTTCTATCCTTGCCAACATTCTAGAAAAACTACTTCTCCGATGATTATTGCCAATAATTGAAAATTCTAGTATTATTCCAAATCATCAGTTTGTATTCCGCACATTTCATTCGACAACTCAACAATTGCATCTTATTGCTGACAATACAGCCCCTTTCCTCGAACAAAAACAGCATTGCTTGGGTGTCTTTCTTGATTTAGAACAGGCATNTTTGTTTAATACCAAAATCCTGCATTATTTTCCGGACAACCCAATAATTACAGCACAAATATTACAAAATTTGCCCCTCAGAGGCTTACTATACTTACCATACCTATACAACGCTGTAATCACGACCACATATTTTCCATTGCAATAGAAGTTCCCTATAATTAAAATGATTCATAAGCCGAATAAACCTTTTGATCTTCCAAGTTTCTATCGACCAATTAGTCTCCTTTCTATCCTTGCCAACATTCTAGAAAAACTACTTCTCCGACGATTATTGCCAATAATTGAAAATTCTAGTATTATTCCAAATCATCAGTTTGGATTCCGCACATTTCACTCGACAACTCAACAATTGCATCTTATTGCTGACAATACAGCCCCTTTCCTCGAACAAAAACAGCATTGCTTGGGTGTCTTTCTTGATTTAGAACAGGCATTCGATCGAGTCTGGCACTCGGGCATGCTTTGGAAACTGAAGAACATCTTCCCTCGTACATACTACTCATATTGAGATCTTATCTGACGTACCGATTTTGCCGATTCCGTTAGGGAACTGAATTCTCACCTTAAATACGCATTAGAGTGGGTGTTCCTCAGAGAAGCATACTTGGCCTATTTCTATTTTCAATATACACGGCATGATATTTCTCCACACGTTAACATTTCAGCAAATACATTCGCTGATGATTACACGTAATTCGGACCCCTCAATTTCCACTCAACACCTGAATGAATGAACAGTACGGTTCACAGTGTGGAAAATGAAGATAAACCTAACGAAAGGCCTACAGATAAATTTTACCCTACGAAAAAAATATATGTCCTGTAGTGAGAATAAATGGAATCCCATTATCTATCACTGATCTTGTGCGTTATCTCGGACTTTTCATGGATAAATGACTTGGAAATCCCACACAAGACTGAAAAAACAGCAGACAAACCGACGTTATAAATTGTTAAAAAGACTACTCGACTCACGATCAAAATTAGACCTTGAAAATAAACTTTTAATTTACAAGACAATGATTAGACCTCTCTCTCTGAACGTAGGGTTGTGAAGTGTGGGGTTCAACCAAGGATTCTAATTCCCAACGTCGCCAATCAATCCAATCTAAAATTCTACATTAAATTATAAAGCTTCCTTTTTATGTTTCAAATAACACTATTCATAACGATCTACACATCCCGTTTGTACATAATCTCATCAAAACCCGCTGTAAAAGATTTCATCAATCACTGAACAACACAATGATCTATTTGTACGACACATCACTTCCAACCCCGAAAATTCTCCAAGACGATTGAAGCGAAAGTGGCCCCGAGACCTTCTCATTGAGTGAACATTGAAAAGGTTTCAGTGCGAGGAGTGTTGCCACAAGGCAACTTCTTCGATAAGAGACTAAAATCACATATTCAACACATATAACATATTTACCTAATACAATATTTGTAGTTGTAAATATCAAATAAATGTAATAAAAAAAATTTCCTAAAATAAATCAAAAAACCTCCGTGAAATATTATTAAATATGCCAGAGAATTCAATGATTCTATATCATCTGGCAGTAAATGTTCCAGTTAATCCTTTTTCAATTTATATATTGACATAGTCATTTAGTAACTTTAGTTTGTTTTATTTGAAAGCAATTTTGGTGTGGAAAAATTAAATAACGTATATATTATCATATTTGTTTAGTAAAAGATTAATGATGTTTCAAATGGATGTGATTTATTCAGGGTTGGAACATATGGGAGAATTTACATTTGGTATAGACTTGAATGTGTAATTTCTGGCTGTGCTAAGGATGTAAGCTAAGACAATGAAAGCCTAATTCTATTTTAAAACACGATTATATAGAATGTAACAAAGTGTGTTTTTTAATTCTATAATTTCTCTCTCTAAAAAAGAAATTTTTAAGTGAATAACAAATACTGTTTTATGTTGCATTATCATGTTTTAAGTATCAAATTATTAAAATATTTGCAATTACTTTAAATAGTATCTCACTCTTTACTTATTGCAGGGTGGAAAGAACGTTTTGTTTCAATAAGTTTCAAACTAAACCAATCAGTTTATCCAACTTAATATAGTTTATACCAGATCAAGTTGTTCTGAACAGTATAACTAACATTAAAAATCTTTTAAAAAATGTAATAAAACAAAAATTTAAAATGTGTTTATATATAATATAAAATAAACACACGTTCATCATGCTTTTTCCCAATTTGACTTCCTAAAATTATTTTAGTTTTCCTAGATTCCGAGTACATTTTTCATCTTATATACCACTTGCACAAAGAAATAATTATAAAGAGAAGGAAAAAGTTAAATTAGTTTAAACACTTAAATACCGGACATTCGTATTTTGCTGTTTATTTCCAACTAAATACATTTTTATCGTTATATTAATTACAACATATTTATTTTAAAGTAAAACAAATTAAACGAGATCAGAAATTTGTGAGTTTTAATAAAAATTATTTAATTATGATGATTTGAAAGAAAATTCATCAAAACGCCGTAAAAACACTTAAATAATTTTCCGGTATGTCGGTGAATTTTCTTTCAGACTGGAGAAAAAACAACTTTTTTTTGTCTTTGAGTATATTTTCATCGTGAATGTCTGGGGGAAGTTATGTTTGGATTTTTTTTTATTGTGTAAATTTAGTTTTAAACTTAAGTAACAGTCTACCTTCATAAGGCAACCTGCCGAAATAATTAATATATAACTAACTTTTTTAATGATTAACCATTTTCTTTGAGGGCTTTGCAATGATCATTTTCTGAGAATAGGATTGATATAAATATCTACTAAATGGTCACTTTTGCTTAATGATTGTTATTATTAATTCTATTAGCATTTTAATTGATAATGGTTTGGTTTTTTGTGGAATGCTATGAAGAAATTTACATTTTACTTTGAATTTGCAGTTCTGATTATGTCCGAACTGTTTGACCAGTCATCTGTGAAATTCAAAGAAATTTTGTGATACTAACATATATTTTATCAATTTGGTGAGTTATCACAAAATAAAAATTTTATTCGTATTTGATAACATTGTGTTTTCATCAAAAATTTCGTTTAAGGTTAAGTTTGAGGTTAAGTTATACACTTTGTTTTTATGATGTTTTATTCGCATTTGATAACATTGTGTTTTTATCAAAAACTTCGTTTAAGGTTAAGTTTGAGGTGTTTTGAAACACTTTGTTTTATGATGTTTTATTAATAATTTTTCAATAGTTAGTTTTTTCTTAGAAATATTTTAAGTTGGTCTATATGCTCAAAGTGATGTTAATACATAATTTAGATGAAAGTTTTAACCTGTTCTTCGATTTATTAAAACTAAGCAATTTTATCCTAAAAACACTTTAATGGGTAAGCACTAGTTAGATTTACAATCAGGTACTTAGTATATTTATATAATTTATTTTTTTTTTTATTTATACTAATATATGTCGTTTAGTTTGGTCTATTAACTAAACAAATTATTCTAATTGATTTATTATTTTTTTATGCAGTGTGATTGAGCTGAAAAATTAGTTCTAGTTCCGCTCGTGACACTAATTTTTCAACTCAATCACACTTTCCATAAAAATAATAAACCTAATAAAAAACATAGTTTTTTCCGTTACGTTATATGGCTCCCTTTTTATTTAATAATCTCATTACATTTATTTAATGTGTATTTTAAATATTTGTCTGTATAAAATTACTACCCAACATAGATTTAAACTCACATTGAAAGGTTCTAAATTAAAATTCGACCGATGGCACACAATTAACACACAACCGTGAGCGGGACGCGAAGTTTGAGCGAAAGGATGGGTGTCGGAAGGGGTGGTGTTCACCCCTTGACAACTCACGATACACTGCCTTCCTCCAGTCCTACAGTCAGGGTTGCCAATAATGCTACGCCGGGGCCGTGCTAAAATACCGGCATTTCGATTGATTCTGGACTTTTCTCTATGCTATTTTGTTTTGACATAATGAAATTTTTGGAAATTTATCGTCTTTAATCCCGTTCAATGGATTGAAAAACATTTTTTTTATTAATTAAAACACTGGGTTGAAATTATAGAATGCAGCATGTCCTTCATTGTTTCTCACATGTTCTTAGCTCACGTGTTGTTCTATCTCAAACTAAAACCAGGAATGGTGCCAATTTTAATCCTGACCTACCAAATCCATGAAAAACATAACGCATATTTTTCAGCCTGCAGTCATTTGAGTCTCTGTTACTGACTTTCTGCTTTTACATAAAAACTAAGTCCTCTCATTTGTACCTCAGGTTAGGATCAACTATAGAATAGAATAAAACATATAACACAAGCATAGAACTCTAGTGAGATTCATTCACCCCTTAGTCAGATCCCTCGAGGCGGTGTTGTCCTGTTCCTTTCACGCTAATAAATTACATTTATTCCAAAAAAAAGTAACATAAACATAACACCCTACACAAACATAAACGTCTGGTTACATTCTCTTCCCCAGAGTACGCGATATTCCTCGGGGCGGGGTTAAACCTCCTTCCTTTTTCGCTAATAAATACATTCAATTCCGTAAATTAACATAAACACAATACAGACACGCAACACAAACACCCTTCACCTAATCATTTTATGTTACTATCATTCTTTTTCAGAAGTGTTTTATTTTTTACTGTAACTTTTTTTGTCATAGAGTTTGCTCGTCCTTCATCTTCAATGTGCGCTATTTTCTCGCTACATTTTCGTTTAAATATAAGAATTTATTTGTAGCCTGTTCAATATAATCAAAATAAAAGATATAATTATGTATTTATGTGTTTTATTCTCTCTTAACTTCGTATTTAAAGTAACCAGACAACTCTGGTAATATGAGAGAATAAGGGTAAATTTTCACAAAAATTTGATCAATCAAATTAAAACGACAGCAATACTAAATCGTCAAAATTAGTGCACCTATCGTTTCTATACAACGGCATTTTTTATTTTTCTGTAAACGGATTTATAATCTGTACCATCATAGAATTCACGCTAATTAGTTGCAGTTTAAAAAAAAATAGTTTTCAAAATTTGGAAACAAATAACAACAATTCTAATGTTTGTTTATTTTTTTTAATTCCGTGTTTTATAAGGTAACACAAAAAAATATTTTCCTAATCAAAATTTTTTCGCATAAAAAATATGCTCCTAAAGAAAACTTTAGGGTAAATCTGAGGCGAGTAGAGTAATCGTCGTTTAACACAGCGTGGTTGCACTTGTGGTCCTGTGGATGAGAAAGTGTACACAGGGCTTAGAAGTTGGATGGATCGGGAGCTTGTTACGGAACTTTTCGGAAGCGAATGGGCTCAATTGGTTGTCCAAAAAAAGAGTTTATGAAGAAGTCATTGAAGTTAGTGTGGTAAGAAGCTTTGACAATACGTCTGAAGACTTTTGATTAGCAGAATCAGATGCACTGGATATTGACTGCCTTGGCAGAATCTCACAGTTCCACTCAGAATGCCCAAAGCAAATTATAAGTGTTTCTGTCCAGTTACTTTTTGTATTGTTCGAAGAAAAGAGAAGAAAAAATCCTGACAATCCTGGATCTTTGAATGAAATTGATAAATTTTCAATTTTTTCAAAAAGGTCCATTTTCTCTATTTCTTTAAATTGCCCTATGTTTTTTATTTTAACTATTTTATACAAACCGTTATAAGTAGCATTTTTTAATTACACCATTATAAGAAGCTTTGTTTTAAGTATTATAACGAAGAAATTTAAATATTTTACTCTGGAGAAAATGGTATAGTGAAATTTAATGTTGATCCCTTGATTTCTGCACTGCTGAACAGTCTGGTTTACATTCGTTTTCAGATGAAATGTTCTAATTCCTCTTCAATTCGACGTTCACACAATTGAATTTCAATTACAACATAAAACATCTGAAATAGACTGCAGTTATAAATAATATACATAATTAAAACACGATTTTTATTTTTACGTGATGACCTTACATTGAAAATATGCAAATAATATTTTTTCTCTTAAAAATATTACTATTCCATATCGTTTTAATTTTGGATTGTATATCACTTGAAAGACATATTTCACATTTTCCTTTAACAAAGTATTTCACTATCTATAGATTACTTAGATGATTAATTTCCTATTGAACACTTTTGTGTACAATATTAGGGGTATTCGCGATCTTCGTCATTTGTTAGTACTTTTCGAGTGCATAAATAGCATTTCGAATGAAAGAGTTGATTAATTTTCCTTTTTTAGTAACTTCTGGCATCTTACAATTTAACATAAAACAAAACCATAACAAACAACAACAAGCCTTCAAGGACTGTTATAGCTTTATTTTTGGTTCGTGTTAGCCCTGCTAATTCTGTTAGGTTCTGTTAGATTGAGAAAAATGATGACGTAGAGTTGTAAGAATTGGCTACTTAACAATGCTCGATCTAACACGCCTAACGGGACAATGTTAGATGTTAGGTCGAAAATGTAGTCACATTGCTATCTGTTAGGGCGTAGGTAACCAACATGGCAGCCATGAGTTTTTTGTTTAACAGCTGTTTTTTGTTTACAAGTATTTTTATTCTTAAATACGCCTTAATTAAATCAGACAAATACATTTCTTTTATTAATTTCTGACCTGTCCTTATACTCTCATTCATAATAGATAAATCACCTATCCTATGAAGTTGTAGGCTGTTAGACGTTAGGATACAAGTTAGATATGTCGACAAGAATTGAAGCGTGTCATTTGTTAGTACTTTTCGAGTGCATAGATAGCATTTTGAATGAAAGAGTTGATTAATTTTTCTTTTTTAGTATCTTCTGGCATCTTACAATTTAACATAAAACAAAACCATAACAAACAACAACAAGCCTTCAAGGACTGTTATATCTTTATTTTTGGTTCTGCCAATCGCCACGCTCAGCATTGCGGAAAAATTAACGTTTAACATGTTAAAAAAAGAAGGGGGCGTTCACGATCTTAGTGAACGTTACAAACATATTGAATACCACTATTGTCCCTGTTACAAATTGTTTGTTTTATGCAAATGTTTTATGCCAGTTTTATGTTCACAGTACAGCGTGTTTCAAATATATTTTTAAAACTAATTAACCCTTGATAAACACGGGTGAGTTGTTAATTGTGTTTTGAATTTTTGATATTTTTGGAAGGCTTTGATCCTTTTAAAAAAATTTTAAAATAAAATAAAAGACCATTAATACACTGGTTTCTATAAATATCAATTCGGAATTAGATATTTGTGTACGGCATTGTCTTTGTGCTATTAAAAGTTAATTCGACGTTTTTTATGCTTAGACCGGTCAATTATTGTAACGTGGTGTCATTCACGTTTGATGTTAAGCACTTTTTTTCATATTGTATGATTGAACTGTACGAGCTACAATTTATTTCAGCGTTTTGTTTACTAATAGACTATGATAATATCACGCCACCGTATATTTTATCTAAGTATGAATATAATATTACATTATATATATAATGTATAAATTATAAATAATGTAAATGAACGACTGGTCATAGTTAATTTGTAAATATCCACAATACGTTTTTGAATTGATTTTTCTTAATCACTTATAATTGTTTGACTCTCTCTCTTTTCTTTCTCTTTCTTTCCTTCTCTCTCTCTCCCTATCTCNTGAAGTCTTGGTTTCACGGTTTCACAATATAGTTTTTCATTTAATTATAAACAGTATTTAAAAATCAGAGAGGAAGAGAGAGAAAGAAAGAGAAAGAAAAGAGAGAGAGCCAAACAATTATAAGTGATTAAGAAAAATCAATTCAAAAACGTATTGTGGATATTTACAAATTAACTATGACCAGTCGTTCATTTACATTTAATAACAACGTTAGACATGAATCAAAAACGAATAAAACAATGAATGGGAAGGGTATACGAGTATGCAACCAACAACACGGGCATGTGTTGCATGACCAACTGTTCAAAAATACTCCTTCGTGTTTCATAGCTCTTTGAATTCATATGAAATTCATGTCAAAAATAGAAAAATATGTCAAACGTATTGATTATTTAAATATTTATATTCGAGTTCCTTGATAGCTCAAGTAGGCATAATTAAATGGCTTGCCTTCTTCATAATGTGCATAATCGGTGGGGGGAGATAAAAAGTACAATGATGTTCACTTTGTCATTGAGTGTGAAGATAATTAAGTAAAAGTAGTACATGAAATAAGAGAAGATCTCGAATAGAAACCATTTTACTTTAACGAAATATAACTAGACATAGTTCAAACCAAAGGTTTCTGGTTATAAAATAGGTCTTGTAAAAAGGATTGGTTGAATTGTAAACCTATTCTACTGTGATCTATTTAATTTAAATCCCCCCAAAAAATATCACGTAAAACCTTTTTTGGTAGTTCAGATAAGTAATATGCTGGTTNTTTTTTCATCTCAACTAAAAACCTTAATTAATTGTAATGTTTAATTGGTCAAGCGGACCACGAAATTAGTGAATTTAATTGTAATATATTAATTGGTCACGCGGACCACGAAATTAGTGAATTCATGTTAACAAGAAAAAAACGAATTAATTGTGCTCAAAAATGCCTTTCAGAAACATTTAAATGCTTAATTTAAAAATTTAATGCTTAATTCTTCGAAATCTTGAAAGTAAAAATAAGTTCATTATCATAGTCATTGACGATGTTTGGGTTGCCACAATTATTTTCTACACTTATTAATCATAAGATTTTCGCCAATCTACATGTTCTACACAAAATCATATAATTTTCTTTCCAAAACCAAATAATTTGGTCTTTAAACATTTAAACAGTTGACAACTGCTGACTGACTTACCGATTACACTAAAATAGAAAAATATTTTGGTCTCTAAAGGACACTTTAATCAAAATCCTTTTTCTTTCCTTCCTTTGTTTTAAGTATGATTCTAGTTCGTTTCAACCCAATCAAACGCTGGTAATAAATTATAAACAAATATCATGGCTAATCTTGGGGATTTTTTCTTTTAACATTTTCACACCAACCCTGAATGGAAACAAATTAGAAAGTTTAAAAAAACTTACAAATTGTCATTTGTATTAACCAAAGAAAAATGTCCAGAAGTCATGTAATAAATAATGCATATGTAATAAATAAAAAAATAAATGAGCGCTCTCCACACAACACACAAGAATGACCCATCTACACGGGAAACAAACACTTTGAGCCCTGAAGATGATCTCAATAAAGATCGAAACGTGGCACGATAAAGAAAATGTTTTTTTAAAACCTACGTCACACCAGACCGCATCTCACGATCTCCAAATAATAAAAAAATAAATGTAAATACAATATTATAGTATTGACAATCTTTTGGCACTGCCCATTTATGGATGGTGACTGTTTATGGAATATGAAAATTAAGACGTAACGGAACATCTTAGAAAGCTTTCTGCCAACAGGGTTGGGATGTCAAATGTGATGCAAACCTATTTCAGATGGAGGAGGCGTCAGCTTCCAAATCCGTCAAACTTTAGAACGGAAAATTCTTTTAGATTGTAGATGACAAAATCCAGTTTGAAACCATAAAATATAAGCGTTTTACATTAGCCAAAACCGTGGAAGTTTAATAATATTGATATATTTGTCAGGATATGGATAATGGTTTATTAAAAGACAAGGTTGATCTATTTGGTATTATACACATTACATCCTTTATTTAAAAAAAAAAGTATTCAAACCGCCAGTTTAAAGTAGATATATTTCATTACAGTTAGCAAAGAATAACCGCAGAGGAAGCAAAGGAATGCACATACTGCGTAGTGAATATACAACATCCTGAAAAACAGTTTGAAAGAAAATATGTCATTATTGAACGGAAGCAATGATTAGAAACTTCACATATTATAATAATACACAACCTTTGATGCCTCTTCCTTAATTTTTCTAAATGCTCTTTTTCCGTGCTTAATTTCAAGTGGTACTTGTAAGTACCTAAAGTGTTTATGTCCACTATTTTCTTCGTATCTGTCCTAGCGAAATCATATGAAAAGTCCTCCATATCTTTTGGATGGAGGTAGGTGGACATGGTTTTAAATTTGTGGTTCGGAAAACAAAAAACGTTCGTCGAAAAAAACGATATGGGGCCGTTGAAAGCCTGGGCCATTTTTATTGTCAGCTTCATCAACCTGAAACAATGAGATACAAATGTAAATACTTTAGATGATTTCGAATTAATTGATTTACCTTGGTTTATCTCCTTTCACAATGAGAAATGTGTCGACCAAGATTGCGGGGATTATTTGAAATAAAAAGAATAGGATACCGAATAAGAATTTGTTGGTGACGAAAGACGACGATGGAGCCCACAAACACTCCTCCAGAGGATATCGGCAGACGAAGTCATGGCATTCTTCAGTTATTTCACTTAGCTTTAAATTTAAATCATCACTGTAATTGCAGCTGACCACTTCAATCCCATTCGTCCTATTTCTACGATAAAAGAAGCAAATAGTTTGTTTATAGTGAAAATAATGATATATTTGAGAGTGCATCTCAAACTCTTAACACGACACAAAAGAATGACACAATTACGCAGAAAAAAACACTTTGATTCCTGAAGATGATCTCAATAAAGATCGAAACGTTGGCACGATAAAGAAAATGTTTTTCTAAAACCTTCGTCACACCAGACCTCATATCACGATCTCCGAATAATTGTATATAATATTAAATATGATATTATTTTTAATATTATATATTATATTAAATTGAACGCAATTATAACAAAAATATTACACTGTCTAGGAGAATTTTATTTTTTAGGTAATTTTCTGGAAAAAATGTGTATACCGAACTAAGAGTGGATGTTTAATATCGCTTTTGCCCATTGCGGATTCCAGAGATGAATCGTAAATTTCAGTTAAATCCATTGTAATAAAAAGGAAATAATGAAAACATAAAACTAAGTAAGCTAACTACACCAGGTTTGCCAGCTGCTGTGGTCAGCCAATTTTAACTATTTAGAGATTTGTGTGATATACGGTAGTGACCGTTAGCCAATGATTATTTGGAGATGGTGAGGTGCGGTCTGGTGTGACGTAGGTTTTAGAAAAACATTTTCTTTATCGTGCCAACGTTTCGATCTTCATTGAGATCATCTTCAGAGCTCAAAGTGTTTGTTTTCTGCGTAATTGTGTCATTCTTTTGTGTCGTGTTAAGAGTTTGAGATGCACTCTCAACACGACACAAAAGAATGTCATAATTACTCAGAAAACAAACACCTTGAACCCTGAAGATGATCTCAATAAAGATCGAAACGTTGACACGATAAAGAAAATGTTTTTCTAAAACCTACGTGACACCAGACTTCACCTCACGATCTCCAAATAATTATTTAGATATTATTAATCAATAACCATTGACCATTTATTATAAAAATATATCTTTTGTTATTCATCATTTATCATCCAACAGTTGTGTTCTGCCATCTCGTATCTCACATGAGTCATCTCTCAGATCTAATTTCATCTAACATTTTTACCGTTTATCTTTTGCCATCTGGCATTTGTCATCTGCCATCAGCCATTCATCATTTATAATCTCTTTCATATCATCTCTCATCAGATATCTTTCATCTTTTATCTATCTAGCTTTTATCTTTCATTTCTTATATAATATCTTTATCATCCCTTACTTTCATTTATAATTAATTGCATATGAAGCCTCATTTGACATTTATCATGTTATATTTGTCACCTATCATAGTCATCTCGCATCTGACAGTTTTATCTGTCATCTCTCCTTTGTCATCTGTGTTTTATCGTTTACAATCTAATACTTGCCATCTCTGACTCTCATCTAACATCTGTCATCTCTCCTCTGTCAACTACACTTTATCGTTTATCATTCATCATTTGTTATCACCTTTCATCTGACTTCTATAATCTGTCATCTGATGGCCAATCCGTTTTTATTTACCATCCGTCATCTGTCTCGTATATGTCATCTTTTACATGTCATCTATCATCTAATCATATGTCATCTCTTCTCTTTCCTTTATGCTTTATCCTTTATCATTTATAATTTTTCGTCTAATATATTTTGGGACCTCTATAATCTGTCATCTGATAATCTATCATCTTTCAGTTATGATCCGCCCTTTTTCATCTCTTATATGTCAACTCTCATTTTTCGCCGTTCATTTGTTATCTAACCTCTGTCTCTCATGGTTTTTTCTTTATACTTTATCATTGCTCATATTACACCACTTCATACACTTGATGTTAAATATATTATGTTGTCATGTCCAAATTCCATATTCCGCTGCTTTTTATGTGTATGCATATGTCATATTACACAGCACAAAGCCAACGTACCGTTCATTGTATGACCATATACATACCACCATATGTGTGATATTTAATTTTGCCATATACATATTTTATATACATTTTTTTTTAACGTGGGTTCGCAACAGCAGAGTTCATATCAACCCTCGGGGTGACGATGTTTTTGAAAAAAGCCCATTTGTAAGTATGTCGGGTTCAAATGCAGAGCCGCTGGATTCGAACCCGGGACCTTTACCTTACAGTAATGAGCCCCGTGTCAACGCCTAAACCGTTGCGACCACCGACGCCCCCTATCATAAATCTATTGATGTATAACACGAAGAGAATGCATTTTATACTGTGTCTTATACTATATTGAAATTCACTCCAATAATTTGTAAAAATTACTTTTTTCCTTCTAGGTATGTTGCAATGATGAAACACTTGATAGAATGGTCAACACTGACAAAATCAAGACAGGAATCCTTCCGGCCAATGATTATCCTCAAAACTCCAGCCCCGACAGCGAGAATCAGGGTCGTCAGGCCGTTCAGCATGTCTACCCAGCCCTCCATCGGATCGTTTAAAGTGGCCAGAACTAGAAATATGTGAAATTAAAATTTTATACAGTAAAGAAGAACGAAATAAATTACCAAGAGAAGGACGAATTACAATTACAGGGTAGTATTGGCTGTAATCGTTCATAACCTGCTCTGCCAAACCCTTTGTGAGTGTATATGTAGTAGGATGGCCGCACATGACTCTATTTTTTAAAAAAAGTTTGCTATTTTCTGTTACTGTAAATATTGCATATACATACTTATCTTTTAGTATTGCCACTGTTCTCGGGTCCGATTTGTGCAAATCGATCAATGGCTTCCAGTTTAGATCTAAAGGGTAGATTTCTTCTAAAACGTTCTTACAATGCATGTTGCAGTTTGAATATGCTGTTGACACGTGTATGAAGCACTAGAACATAAAATAATTTTATTAACAAAATCTCCATTTCATTAGGCGAATTTCCTAACCTTAAGATGTTTCATAGACTTGGCCAGTTCAGCTACCAAATACGTTCCATAAGTGTTTTCTCTGAACGAATAAATCAGATCTTCGGTAAACTGGACAGCTGCAGCAGCGTGATATAAGAAATGAACATTTTCTTTTAAAAGCTGGAAATTCGTTTGATTAAGTACTTACTTATACAAATAATTCATAATTGTTTTTAATACTTGTTTCTTTTCCTGGCTCAAACCGAGATCGGGCTTATCGATGTCTCCTTCAACGACATAGACTCGTTTTAGCTGTTCAGGCATTGTCTGTCTTAGTTTATCGAAGAGCTAGAAGGAGAAACCCCGATTAGCATTTTCCAACAAAAGGAAAACTGTATGCCCAGCTTACTGCAACTTGTGTGGCAGCGTCCCATCTTTCTTGGGCCGTTTTCCCCTTTTTTGGTCTAACAAGTACGTAAATTGTATTAACATCAGGGCAACTGCGAAGCAGCTTTTCAATCAGAACTTTACCCATAAAACCTGTACCCCCTGTCACTAATACATTTTTCCCAGCGAAGTATTCTGGAATTGTCAGCTCGTCCATTTCTTTTTATAATAATATCTGAAAAACCATATTGCCAATATAGAGTAATTCTACATAATTGCTCAGTAAAATTATTTATATGAAGTGTAAATACAAAAATGCATTTTTTTCAACAAGAATAATCGTCGAATAATAATTTTATATGTATAAAAACATTTATTCAACATAATAAATCTTATCATATTTGTAATTTCTTGTTTTATTTACAAAACCTACTTCGCAATAAGTTTATAATATTATGTGTGGTGATTAGTGACCGTTAGTCGATAGATATTCAGAAATCGTGAGATGCGGTCTGGTGTGATGAAGGTTCAGAAAAACATTTTCTTTATCGTGCCAGCGTGAAAAGAGCCTTTTCACCTCAAAGAAGCCGACGCCTTATACAAAAATGTCTTTTCTATACCTACTTTCTTCCCCACCCCTTCAAAATCCAAAGAATATAAACATAAAACAGCAATATCTCACCGGCATTCTCAACACGACACGCAAGAATGGCACAATTACACAGAAGACAAACACTTTGAGTGAGTAGAAATACTTTGATTGAATATTAAAAAAATATATTTTGCATTGTATAAATTCACTTTTTTCCACATCCTACATGTATTTGTTAAATTTAAACAATGTTTGTAAATCCCAGGCCATTAAGATGATCTCAATAAATATCGAAACGTTGGCACGATAAAGAAAATGTTTTTCTGAAAGCTACATCACACCAGACCGCTTCTCACGATTTCTGAATAATTTATAATGTTAATTGTGTTTTTCTAATTTAATTTTAATTTTGAAACAAACAAATTATAATTACTTATAATATAAAAACTAATACGGGGTGACCAACCCCGTATGAATCTATTTTTAACTTTTTTAGAATTTTTATTATATTTCGCACAGAAAAAATTAACCAATTCATTATTGTGATATTTTAGAATGATATAATTATTGAATGAGATTACATATTGAGGATATGTAATTGTATTTATTTTTTATGTTAATTATTTTCATATTTTTTAGCAATTAACCATTTAAATGAAAATGTAATGTACCTCCATCCTATTGATTTTTTATGTTAAAATGCAAGGATACTTCATTTATCTACCATTAAATTAAGTCCTTAAAAAATAATATTTAGCTTATTTAGCTACAATTTAATGCGCTTATAGGCACACATCATGATTCTTAATTATTGTTAATTAGGTACTACAAAAACGAAAAAATTCATCAATACAAACGTAAAAAACATTAAAAATAAGCAACATTTATGTAAAAATTTTAATACATAAAATAAAAAGATCAAAATAAAAATATAAATGCGTTCGATGTGTAATGTTTGTATCATCTTTTTAAGCTGTATATCCAAAAAAGATATTTTTTGCTGCCTCAAAGAGGCCGATCCCGTTTTATGTTTAAAGAAGATTGAAGACGACATTTTCATGAGTCAATTCATAAATGGAATCTTCTTCTATGAGACAGTGTTGTGAGTTCAAAACAATCTTGACATAACTCTTCAAGAGAATCTTCAACACAATCAACCATTTCTGCCACAAAATATTTTTCCGACTTTTCCCTGATAATTTGACGAAAACATAGTGTACAATCCATTATATTTCGTTGTCCTTCTTTCTTTTTATGTAAAGTATTGGTTGAAATGAAAAAGCCAGTGTCACGAGCGGGATTCGAACGCACGACTTCTGCTAAGTCACGATAGCTCAAGTAGTAGAGCAGCGGCGTATTTAGCCGAAGGTCGTGGGTTCGAATCCCGCTCGTGAAACTGGCTTTTTTTATTTCAGCCAATACCTTGCATAAAGTTTAATTAATTGAAAGAATTTATTATTAATTTCAGCGATTAACCCTCTCATCTCCATTGATGGCCTTGAGGCCCCATCAACTTTAATCGGCCAGAGGATCTTCCCAATCAGTACATATTTAAAAACAAACTTTTTATCTTAGTATAGCATTGTTTGACAACGTTTTGCCAATAATTAATTAATAATTCTTTACGCCCGTTTTTACTCATTTTCCAACCACGTCGGACTGCTGCCACGTTTAAACAAAAATTACTTTCGCAATTATCAAGCAAGTATTGGGAAATGTGGTGAACGTAAAAGTTACTGGGTAAGAAAGCAGCTTTTGAAATTTATATTGACCAAGGGCAAAAGTCAGGGGGTCAGTAGTACGATATTAGTTCTCATAATTTTTCAATGAGCCTTCTTCTATTACGGCGGAGTAGGTAGGTTGTAGGTTGAGATGAAGAGTTGGTGTCCGAAAGGATCGAGGTCGCAATAGCTCAAGTGGTAGAGCAGCGGCGTATTTAGCCGCAGATCATGGGTTCGAATCCCGCTCGTGACACTGACGTTTTTATCTCAACCAAGAGCTTACATAAAAAGAATAATTAATTGAAAGAAGTAACTTGGTCAATTGACCACTAAAGCATAAAAGTATAAATATTTGTTTAGTTTATCCATAAAAATAAAATAAAATAAATGGTTATTTCCTTTCATTGAACCCCACTGTTACCCCCACTCAGGCACGATGATTTCAAATTGAAACAACCTGTTTTGGAAGATATGCTTGCAGTTTAGGGAAATACTTAAAAAGCACAACTGCAGAAATATGAAAATATGAAACTAAATTTTTAGAGCGAAATAACTAAACATCCAAAAACTTGACATAATTAAATTTTTGTATATGTGATAAAAATACAGTAATTTTTTGGGAGGTGGATTCTTTTAAAGATTTTAGGGGACAGGATGGATGGAAGATAGACGGTGTGTGTTCGCGGTGATCGCATCATAAACACTATTGGCAGAATATATTCATTATTATTTCCAATATAAATAATATAAAATTAATAAATATTTTGAAACGTGGAGATAATTTTTACGGTTTGGAACAGGTTAATATTCGAAAGATATTGGACGCCGATGTTTCGAAGTTTCGATACTTTATAACGAAACATTTTCTTGTTCCATAATTTTAACATCGATGTACATGTTTAATGCTTTGATATCGATGTTGAGTAGATGTTCCAAAATCGCTGGCATTGTGATCCATCTTTGTGTTTGTCTATCAGACACTTTTCGTAGATAAATAGAGAAAGAGAAATAAAGAGATAGAAAGAGAGAGAGAAAGTGATAGAAAGAGAGACAGAAAGAGATCGAAAGAGAGAAAGAGATAGAAAGAAGGAGAGAAAGAGATAGAAAAAGAGAGAGAAAAGAATAGAAAGAGAGAGAGACAGAGATAGAAAGAGATAGAGAGAGAGAGAGAAAGAGAAGGTGAGAGAGAAAAGGATAGAAAGAGAGAGTGATAAAGACAGAGAAATAGAAAAAGAAGTAGAAAGAGAGAGAGAGGTAGAAAGAGAGAGAGCAAGAGAGAAAGAACATGAGAGAGAGAGAGACACAGAGACTGAGAGATTCGTCATTTCCCCATCTTCAGTGTTGGTGTGAATTTAAGTCACTTTTATAAGGTTGTGTGAGATGGGTTTGTCGGTGCCTTGGTGAATTAAGTCTGAGTGTTTTTATTGTTCCGGTCTGGTGGTCGTTGGTCCCTTTTCTTTTTACATTTTTTAATTTTTTTCCGATTGTGTTTGTGGCTTTTAGTGCTGTTTTAATGCCTAATTTTTTAAATAGATTCATTAGTTTATACGTTTCTTTCACTTCGTATGTGAATGCGATCCAGTTAGTGTTTCTTTTTATGGTATTGTTTTGTTTATTATTTTGTCGATTGTGATTGAATTTTCGATTTCGTATTTCTTTTTAATGAGTGGTACTCTCCTGAATTTTAATGCTACCATTTTGTGTCGGTGGGGTGGTTTCAGTCGGCTTGTATATTGTCGGTCGCTGCTGGTTTTCTGTATATGTAGAAGTAATGCTTGTTACCTGTTTCTGTGTTTGTCAACCTCAGGACAGAAGATGGCGAAATGCCGAAACATCTGACAGACCCAACCCAGCGAAGATAGGCAGACAACAAATGTTTGATACCGTCCAAATTACAGGTTAATCACCCCCGCCGACATGGAAAAATCTCACAATCTATGTTTGTATTCCATTTTTAAACATTGACTATTTAAGTTGTTTTAATTATTGTTACTGTTTGACGTTTAAAAGAATAAAATCAACCCCTGACGATAGCGAGAAGCGTCTGGCCTACCAAAATGCCGTTGATAGGCTAAACCAAAGCGATCGGAAACCAAAATAGATATCCCTGGTATTGTTCGATGAATTAACTTGGACAATATGATGATAAGATTCTAACATTCTTCTTTTTTTCTTTTTTTAAATTGCTTAGTTGTTTAGACAGAAACATTTTCGCATTTCACCATCTTAACAGCTTTTCTCAAATATTAAATAAGTTTTCCGGATGATCTGTCGATTCATTAATTATTTCTTTCTTTATAACTTCTTATGTTTTGGTAAGCTTTGGTATGCTCCATGATTAAGAAAACACAATCCATTAATTACATCGCTTAATCATGGAAAAATTCTATCATCGTGGACAGTATTAGTGAATATAAATGTAGTCCATTTTCATAATGACAATGCAAAATTAACGGAGTATTTTTTAATTTTTCTTAAAAGCTTAAACTACTACATCAAAGGTTTAAATCATATTCATCAGGTTCAAATTGCTATGTGAGAGATGGGCTCTTGAGAACTTTATTCTGTAACTTTCAGACTGTTGAAGGCATCGTTCATTATGCAACGAACATCAAGATTTTCAGAAGAGGAAATTCTTGGGTGTGAAAAATTATTAAAACGGTTCTGATTTTAGGAAACCAATGTAGATGGGAAGAAAATATGTAATGAAAGTGGGAAACTTTTGGTTATAATATTACTTTTTATTAGATTATTTTTAATGTGTTTTTTAGTGATACAACCTGCACTAGAAAGTTGGACTGATCCATTTTCATTTACAGTATTTTGCATTGTACTGTTTAGTTTAACTAAAAACTGTTAACCCCCCTCACTCTCACTTTTTCTCACTCTCTCTATCTATCTTTCTTTTATAATCTTTATCTATTATACTATAAAATTTTCTTGTGAAATCTTACGATAACGTCCCTCTTCACTGTAGGCGTGGAGAGAACGTGTTTAGCCGGTTTTCCGTGTCGTCTTAAAATTATCATCACTTACTGTAGGATTTAAAAAGAAAATTTAAAAAGACCATGAAATATTGAATTGAATAAATTTGAATATTTCAAAAGGCCATCATGTTCTAATATGCATGAGCATTATTCTGATTTCAATAACTGCTGTTCACCGGCTGAATAATTAATTCAATGAAGAGCAATTGATTCAAATTGTATGCACCTAAAATCAAAATTCAATAATTTAATTATCGTAAAAAATGCAATCATCATAATTGATTAAAGCTTACTTTATGGTGGGTTTATGATACTAAGCAAATTTTAATATTTTTAATATTTCAACTGTCCACAAAAAAATAAAATATTAACCTTTCATTTTTACACCGATTGTTTCACTGGATTATTACATCCATTTTCTCTACTTAAGTGAACAACCATCATCACAGAGAAGATGAATGGGTAAGTTTTGACAATACATGAAAATAATTTTGGAAGAAAATGATAGGCTATGTATTATTGTAAATTAATGATAAAATAAGATGCCTTAAAGATATATTTTTTTTATATCCGTTATTTGCAAATTAAGTGCAGAATTCACCAGCTATCTTGATACTATTGTGTAGCATATTATATCTATTGGGCAGCTAAAGTATATTTTTGATGCAATTTACATGCATTTTCTATGGTTTTTAACTCTATAGAGAATAGTAAATTAGAAGAATCAATTGTAATGTGTGCATAAAGACATTTATCAAGTGGATATATCATTTATCAGCAATATTGTGATATAATAGTTATTATTTATTAGAAATAAAATTGTAGATTTTGACAAATTTGGTTAGTGCCAAAGTAGCACATAATTCCACTTTTGCTAATAAGGGAAGTTATTTTTACCTACAATAACGATAAATAATAAATTTAAGCTGAATTGTAATGAATGAGATGAAATATGTAAAAAGTTATAAAAACCAAAAGGCTTTTTTTTTTTACAAAGGAAAAGCATCACATAGTATCGTAAATATTGAAATGTGTACATGTATACCAAGTAGGTATATTTTTAGCAGGAACCAAAATTGATATTTTTTCACCCTAAATAACCCCTGAGTACAATTTTTAGAAAAAAATTTCTCAAAATTGATACCCTTCAAAGCCTTCCAATTTTTTTTTTTTTTGTTCGTAAATCACAAACATTATGATAAGTTTGACATGACTCCACTGGTCCTCTGGAAAGTATACAGAGGTGTAGAACGATAGAAACTGCACAACATGCAAACATCTCTTTTAAGTAAAATGTTTTTTGGCTTACTTTACACGAAACGTTATTACAAATTCCACTTTTTATTTTCTTACCTCAGTTTAAAATATATATAAATATTTTGTGAAAACACATACATGTGTTTTATTAAATATTTTTGACCTAATCCACAAAAACGTTTCATTAAAATGTTTCTGTAGCCTCCCCTTGTAATAAAATAAATAAAATAAAATTATAATTAAATTGAGATTAATTTTTTCACAATTACAGTGAATACATAAGAACTCAGTTTACCTTAAGTTTGTATTTGTTTGTGTAAATCCAATTATATGAAAAAAGGGAATATAACTCTTTGAATGGTTTGATCATCCCTGATCATCTTTGGCCAGCTACAGAGGGGGGTCGGGATGATCAGGAATGACCATCCTACTGTCATCAAACTCAGTCTATTCCACTTTTGATCTCTAAATTTCAATCTAGCTCACAGTTCTATTTTTAAAAAATTTTAAAAATACCCACAGTTTATTTCTCCTTAAATCACCTGCCTTTGTATAAACTAAAGGTTTATAGTTCACTTAACATGAAATCCAAAATTTCAAGATTTAAACAGGCTTTTACTGTACTTTATTGCTTTTTTTTTTTCCTTTTATTAAATAATATTATTACTTACCCCTGTACGGATAAGGCCACGTTTTCAGATGTAAGTTAATAGTTAACTGAGGTAAATTGAAACGGCTCACTCAAGTTTACCTTCTGAACTAAACGCTTCTGCGATTATCAAATATGACCCTACTTTACATATAATACAATGGACAACATCATGAACCCCCCCCCCCAACTAGGAAAATTGAATCTTTTCCAGTTCAATTAAAGACAATTCCCTCATTTAGAGCCAGTGAATTTATTTTAATATCTTCTATTTTTATATAAGAAATAGAATGAATTTATTTTCACAAGTTTTTAGGTTATATAACAACAACATTCTGACAATATATAATACATATAAACTAAATGCTTAATGGAAATTTGAAAATTGGCTAAGACAGCAATTGGCCCTACATGCACTGATTTAAAATAAATTAAATTTTTTATATATAGTTGTATATTTTTGAACTAGGGTATTAATAATAAAATGTCTAGACCTATTGCAATCATTATAGCTTATCAGCACGACAACCCTAGTTTACATATAATGATTGATGCGCTTGCACAGTGCAAAATTTAGTTTATGGTTATTTAATTCAAATGGCATAAATGCAACCAGTAATTAGGGTCTTGGCTTTTGTGATAAATGATCTTGCAATAACTAATAAACAATGTTGTCAGGTTTGAAATTTTAACTTGAGATTCACCAGTGAAATACAGTGATTTAAAATGAACTGGAAGGAGGTAAGATTTTGACATACATTTTGTATGGAATCATGGTTTTAACAATTGTAATATGACTCTATTTCATACACAAGTTGTTATGAGTTTAATACAAAAATCAATTATTGAAAACCAATTCAAAATCAGGTCAGATTGTGTCGAGTTTCTGTTCATTGAAAACATGAAGAGAATAGTTGATCAAAATGATCAGTATTGATGAAGCTGTAAGTTACAAAATTGAATCCATAGAATGTATGACCTACAATGACTATGGTCATTCCTGACTGTTATCATGAATGTGTACTATATGTTCACAAACAATATTATAACTAGAAAAAATCTCGGCAACATGCGGATGAGGTGGCCAAATCTGGGACATCCCACCCTCGAGATCAGGCCCTCTGATGCTAAGCACGCAGTGAAAAACAATAAAAGAAAGATGGCAGCATCTGGGGGTGAGGTCATCGGATAGGCTCTCATGTGTCAAGAGCATGACCGATAGATCCTGAGCAGAGAACCTGAGCAGTAGGCAAGGGACCGTCCTCACCTGATTGAGGATTGGGCATACACAGGCACCTGCTTTTGGGCCAGAGCCCACACAGGTGCCCCTTATGCAGAGAAAGGTTGCTCAATATGTTCCACATAATAGAGACATGTCATGCCTTGGCTCCATACAGAGAGCGTGTAGGTTTGCCTGGTTGAAGAATGGTTCTCAGACATGGTGGCAAGTTTCAGGGTCCCCCGTTCTGCTTTCTAGAGAAATCGGGGATTTTTTATTGTATATAGATATCAAAATATATGTTTTGTGTTTCTGTTTTTTGTATTTATTAGAGTGAATGGGTAGGGGCTGAATGAATGCAATGTATATAGGTGTGAATGTATTTATTTGTGTGAGTGTGTATTGTATTTCGCATGCGCTCGGGGCTGGAATCATCAAGCTGTCGGGTGTCCCTAAAAGATCTAATCTAAAAAGTCTAAAATCAAAAATAGAAAAAATAAAAAAATAAGTTCAAAAATGTATTTTCAAAATCAAATTTCATACATCTCAGTATCAGTAACGAAGCAATTTTAAATAATGTATATACAGCTATTGTTACAAACATGATAACTACAGTGGCATATATCTTGTGAACCTAGGAAATAAATATTCTATTTATTTCCAACATCTAAAATAATAAAATTTAGAAAATTAATTAATGTGATGTAGATTAATTTTCTTACTTAGAATTATGTACTAGTTTTTTTTCCCCCCTAATGAGCCTTCTGACATGTCTTCATTCAGGAAACATGACACTGCTGAGACCCCATTGATACGAAACAATTCATGTCAATTGTAATTTGGAAAAAAAAAATGGAAAAGTCTTTTTTGACCTCATCGTGCAGCAGTTTGTTAAGATTTGTGGAATTGTCATTTGAAAACAAAAACTGCCTGAAAAAGAAGCTTTTAGCTTTAATAAAAACTGAATATTTATATGCTAATAATGTTTTATTTGTTTTATTGTTTAAATTTTACAAATACACACACATACTACACGTATTTGTAAAATTTAACCAATGTTTATAAATCCCAGGCCCTGAAGATGATCTCAATAAAGATCGAAACATTGGCAAGATAAAGAAAATGTTTTTCTAAAACCCACGTCAAACCAGACCGCATTTCACGATCTCCAGATAGTCATTGTCGCTATCCTAATATTTGATGAACAATTATTCACCCATTGACTCAGTTGTCAATTAAATCGTGATTTTTTGTAAATGAATTTTTTTGCGAATAAAATATAACGTTTATATCGAATTGTGATGGCTTGGACTCTCGCGTACACGGGTCGACTCTCCATCTAGCGGCTGTCAGAAAAATACACGGTTGTCAGACATTTCAAAAGATGGCGGTTACGTACGTAAATTAAATAAATCAATATATTTTTTATTAACATAAACCTGGTTTTTAGAAAATTATTACTTCAAGGATTTTTATAATTTTTCAACGATCAGAAATACAGGAAAAACAAAATACTTTCGTTCTCAGTTCCTTTTTTTTTTAGAATTGATTGCTTGTAAATTGTAATTTTACATGATAAAAACAGAACAAGTATAGCGAGGAAAGTAGGCACTAAACAAAAATAAGCAACAGATAAATTCTTAAATATAAGAAAACGTGAATTTTTTTGTTCGTTATAACATTCATTTTGACCTCTGGAAAATCGACCAAATTATTAAAAACGGTTTTCGTCACGCGTTATGAACACATTTACAATTTATGCTTATTCTTCATTCATGTGCGAAATAATACTTTAACTTACTTATTTAAAACGTAGCAGTAGTATAGTAGTAAGTTAATTAAATACCGGACCGGGTATATTTAAGCCAAATAAAAAGTTTAGTCTTATAAATTCATGGCAAGTTTAATAAATTAAACAATTGACAATACTTAGTTAATAGAGAAAAGTTCGTACTTCTACAACAGAACGCAACGTACTTATTCGAGTAAAGGATTTTACAAACTTTATTAAAAAGGTAAAAAACGAAAACAAAACATAATTATGAAATCGAACATGTTTAATGCATACATTTCTTTAGATTAAAAAAGTGTGTTGGGGTAAAACTATAAAACTCAAGTCCCCTTTGTTTTAATGGAAGCCATTCACTTTAACAAGCAACAAAACACAATTTAAATTTAAATACAAATTTCAATTAGTTAATCTTTTTATGTAATGTATTGATTGAAATGAAAAAGCTAAAAAGCGGTCACTAGCGGGATTCGAACCCACGACCTTCGGCTCAATACGCCGCTGCTCTTACCACTTGAGCTATCGTGCCTTCGATTCACATGGACACCAACTCCTCAATCTGGAAAATTAGGTTAGGTTGAGATGACCTGAAAGAGGAAAAGGAGAGAGAGAGAAGAAACGGTAAGCGAGAGGAGAAAGTGAGAGAGAAACAAAAGAAGATTGCAGGGAGAAAGATTGAATGAGTTAGGTCAAATTAATTAATCAAGAACATTTAAAACAATAATTTTAAACAATTTAAAAAACATTAATCGAAAGAGAAAGAGAGGGAGAAGATAATAAATACAGGGAAAGAGAAGGAAACGCAGAGAAAGAGAAAGAGAGAGAAATGTGAGAGGAGAAAGAGATATTGAGTTGGAAAAGAAAGGCAGAATGGAAAAAGAGCAAAAGAGAATGGGTCAGAAAATTGGATAGGGGAGATAGATAAATTAAAGATATAGTACAATGGGAGGGAGAAGTAAGAGAAGTAAAAAGCAGTGAAAAAATTAGTTTTTTGAGTGGAGAATTAGAGTAGTGAGAGTGAGTTAAAGAAGAAAGAGATGGGAGAGTTAAAAATCAGGTATGAAAGAAAGGGAGAGGGAAAGTAGAAAGAAAGAGCGAAATGAGAATGCAAGGAGAAAGAGAGAAAGTGCGAGAAGAGAAAGAAATGTCAGGTTCAAGGAAGAGAGAGTAAGGTACAGATGAAAAAGACATGAAGGAGAAAAAAGTGATACAGAAGAAAGGATGAGCGAGAGGAGAAAGAGTGAGAGAGAGTGAGAGAACAAGATTGAAGGGAGAAAGATTGAATGCGTCAAAGGATAAAGAAATATTAGGTCAAATTAATTAATCAAGGGCATTTAAAACGATTATTTTAAACAATTAAAAAAATATTGATCGAAAGAAAAAGAGAGGAAGAAGATAAGAAATATAAAGAACCGCAGAGAAAAAGAAAGAGAGAGAGAGAGAGAGAAATGCGAGAGGAGAAAGTGATATTAAGTTGGAAAAAAAGTGACAGTGAAAGAAAAACAACAGAAAATGGGTTAGTAAATGAGATAAAGGAGATGGATAAATTAAAGATATAGTACAATGGGAGAGAGAAGTAAGAGAAATAAAAAAACAGTGAAAAATTAGTTTTTAGGTGGAGAAAGAATTATTACGTTAACAGGAGTGAGAGTGAGTTAAAGAAGAAAGAGGTGTGAGAGATAAAAATCAGGATCTATGGAAGAAAGGGAAAGGGAAAGTAGAAAGAAAGAACGAAAGAGAGCGCTAGGAGAAAGAGAGAATATGCATGAGGAGAAAGAAATGTTAGGTTAAAAGAAGAGAGAGTGAGGGAAAGGAAAAAAGAGTGACAGAACAAAGTGATGAGTTAGTATAAAGAAAGATTGGCAGTTAATTTCAGAAGGCAAAGCGAGATTGGGTTGGAAAAGAGACCGAGTAAGGATGAGAGATGATAGTTTACTAAAAGTAATAATAAAACAAATTTGAGTTATATTTAAGCATATTTCATCAAAAAATCTCAACATTTTAGTTCATTTTTTCTACATTATTTTTAAATTAGATTTAAGGTTGAAAATAGAAATGTGTGGTGTTTAGTGACCGTTAGTTAATGATTATTTGGAGGTCGTGAGATGCGGTCTAGTGTGACGAGGTTTTAGAAAAACATTTCCTTTATCGTGCTAACGTTTCGATCTTTATTAAGATCATCTTCAGGGCTCAAAGTGTTTGTTTTCTGCGTAATTGTGCCATTCACACAAGAATGACACATCTACACGGAAAACAAACACTTTGAGTGAGTACAAATACTTTGAATTTAAAATTTCTAACATTGTATAAATTCATGTTTTTTCCCACATCCTACATGTATTTGTAAAATTTAAACAATGTTTACAAATCCCAGACCCTGAAGATGATCTCAATAAAGATCGAAACGATGGCACTATAAAGAAAATGTTTTTCTAAAACCTACGTCACATCAGACCGCATCTCACGATCTCCAAATAATCGTTGAAAATAGAATTCTGAAAATGATTATGGCTATGTCATATTCTATCGGCAGTATATTTCTATGTGTCTGTTTGATTTTTTGATACTTGAAATTGTTTACTATTTGAGATTGTTTCCAATGGCGGAGGTGGACAATTATTAAAACCAAGGCCAAAACGGATGACTAACACCCGGGCCCGGCCTCACTCCAGGGCGATTTCAGATGGCGAAACTCCAACCACGATAAGCCGAGGAGACAAAAGGGAAAGCGGAAAATCACTAAGGCCGACATCACTTTTCACCAGGTCCACTTGGCGCCATCTCGTCAAAAATATTCACGCCGATAACTTAAAAATATATAGATAAATATAAAATTTAAATATTATATATTGTCATAAACTTCAGTACATGAAAACATGTGTAAGTGAGCAAACAAATATGCAGAAATACAGTAGAACCAACATGCAACCATAATAAGCAAATAAGTGCGTGTTTTTAGTAAAATGTGTAAAACTCATTAAATAAAAGAAAATTCTATATTAATAACTGGTCTATGTCGAAACATTCTTTGATGACCACCTCGTTATTTAACGAAAGCCAATAACTGATAATTAATACAAACAGTGAAAGTTTATCGTTAATTATCTGAATAAATACAAACAGTGGTACATTCCTAAAATACTGTTTCTTGTAGCAACTATTTCCTTGTTTATACTGAAATAGTTGTCTAAAACCAACAACTGATAAGTAGTTTAAACATTTAAGTTCGTTGTTAATTTTGTACATAAGCTTCTTTTATGTACTAATTGAAATCACCGATTTGTTTATTTACAATGATTTATTGAAATTTTACAACTTGCACTATTTTACTGGCAATATACAAAAGAGAGAGAGAGAGAGAGAGAGAGAGAAGTAAATGTGGAGAAAGAAATATCAAGCTGGAAAAGAGAGAAGTAAGTGAAGAAATGGAGCAGTGCGAAAAATAATTTTTGTGAGAGGATAAAAAATTATTTGGTTAAAGGAAGAAAGAATGAGATTTGAGTTAGCATAAAATTGCAATTTTACAATTCGTATTATTTAACTGGCAACATACAAAATATTAATCGAAAAAAAAGAGAAATAGAAAGAAAAAATAAGAAAGATATGGGGGGAGAGAGAGAGAGAGAGAGAGAGAGAGAGAGAGAGTGAGAGAGATGTAAGTGGAGAAAGAAATATCAAGCTAGAAGAGACAGAAGTAAGTGAAAAAAAGGGAGTGGGAAAATTAATTTTGGTGAGAGGATAAAAAAATTATTAGGTTAAAGGAAGAGAGAGTGAGATTAGAGTTAGTATAAAATTACAATGTATTTCTATTTTACAATTCTTATTATTTAACTAGTAACATACAAATAATACTAAAAAAAAAGAAAAATAGAGAGAAAAAATAAGAATGATAAGGAGAGGGGAAGGAACAGAAAGAGAAGTGTAAGTAAAAAAAGAAATTTCAAGCTAGATGAGAGAGAAGTAAATGAAGAAAACGTACAGTTAGAAAAATAATTTTTGTGAGAGGATAAAAAATTGTGTGGTTAAAGGAACAGAGAGTGAGATTTGAGTTAACATAAAACCGCATCTGACGGTCTCCAAATAATCATTAACTAACGGTCACTAAACTCCACACGTTAGCATAAAATTATAATGATTTATTACAATTTTCCAACTTGTATTATTTTAGACAAAAATACTTAATACATCATGTTATTTTTTTGAAAATTTGTCAATAGAAAATTTAGTTTTGTAATTGTATCAGCGATGATCTTCAGAGTGGGTTTAATTCGACCCGATATCGCACGATCCAAAGGCTCGACTGACTTTTCCTAAGTCAATCATAAAACTGTTAAATGCGATGATTGATGCCGTTGTTTGTTAGCTAAACATATCCATTTCATAGGCACAACTAATCAATTACGTGAGCCTCGGTTATTACCACTGCTATTTCTTTACCGCCGGGCCAGTAACTTTTATCGCAATATCCTTCTATCGGTTTTTTTTTTACCTTTGGGGGTCTGAAGTTACGGTTGAGCTCAGTTTAACAACAGCTACCCGTTGGGCGTTATCGTTTTACTGCATAAACAAAGGTATATTTTACTATTACTTAATATCACATAGTACGATATAAGTACATAATTCAAGCCGGACTATTCGTAGTAGCTCGGGCACTCGGGTTAATTACGAATTATAGAGATTTTTCTTAATATCGACTTAATCGGGTTAATTAAAAAATTTAAGAAATTATTTAGGAAAGCTTTAATTTAGTAATAGTATTTAATTAGTAGTATTTAATAGTAGTAGTATTTAATTTAATTTAATTATTTAGTGGAAATACGTATTATAAATCATTTAAGCAGCCTTGAAAATAAGAGTTTATAAGAATAAGTGAGGAGTCAAAGCCAGTGGATTTGTGGATTTTTATGAATAACCAGAATTTTTCCAAGGGACCGGTTGTTTGTTCCAAATAAATAGGAATTACATTATAATATACTATATATATTTTATCAAATAAACGAGAAAGAGAGATAGAGAAAGAGGGAGAGTGAGAGAGAAAAAGAGAGAGAGAGAAAGTGAGTGAGAGAGAGGGTGACTGGCGATATGTGTCGAATTTGAGGTGTTTCTACTCACCATATGCAACAAAAAAACTTCCTATAAACCCCTGCCCAAATCTTAACGGTCAAGAAGTAATTTCAGATTTTGGGATTTTTAATTTTTCGACTTACGTCCACAAAATTGCTTATAAACTTAAGATTACTGACTGAAGAAAAATCTGGTTTGGGCTGCCTGAAAGAAAGTTAAATTTGCTGTAAGGAAACCTATTACATTGCAGCAAATTTAACGTTCTTTCAGGCGGCGCATACCAGATTTTTCTACAGTCAGCAATTTTGAAGTTTATAAGCAATTTAGTAGACCTAAGTCGATTTCATCCATAAAGGTACCTACCTGACTATACCGCTGGTAGCTAATTGAATGGAGAACTTTTGATGGAATTTGAAAAGCTCCAGGAGTTTGTAGTTATTAACAGTTACCAATCCAACAAAAAAAATCCAAATTTCAACGTTTTTTCTGAATTTTTCGTGAATTTTTTCATCAATTTTGCAATGTAAAAAGGTTTCCTTACAGCAAATTTAACGTTCTTTCAGGTGACAAACCTGATTTTTCTACAGTCAGTAATTTTGAAGTTTATAAGCAAGTGGACCAAAGTTGAAAAATTATAAAACGCCCAAAACCTGAAATTACTTCTTTACCGTTAAGATTTGGACTGAGGTTTATATGAAGTTTTTTGTTGCATATGGTGAGTAGATACACCTGAAATTTTCTACACTTATCGCCAGTCACCCTGTATATACAAAATCGCAATATAATTTTATATAAAATGTAGAAATAAGTTAAATTATTGTAAGATAATTAAGATATAAACAATTAGATTGATTAAGTAAGCAAAAATAAAAGATATTCATTTTTTTCACATGAAATAACAAAAATTTTTATTACTGGAACAAAAGTAAATAGTGAATAGAGTGAAGTTGTTCAACAAATTATTAAATATGAAGGGGAAAATTTGTTGTATTTTAAAATTTTTAATTAAAATTTAAAATTTGGAAATACATACATGCACGTAGTATAATGAATGAACCAGGTCAAGTAAGCACTCATAAGTAATCATCTGGTGCCGTAAACAATGCCTGGCAGGCTTAAGGATGTCACGGTCCCTGAGCGAATATTCCACGGTTTAAGGTGCAGCATTTTGAATTTACTGATCACAGAGTTGAACCTGTCTCTTCTCGAAGCACGTCGGCCATTCCAGCTTTTACAAGAATTTACAATAAATTGCCGGCAGGCCTCGAGACTCACCCACCGCGGGTGTTGACAGACCATGGTCAGACCTCGGTCTTATCCGTCCAGCCAAGGAGGTCGAGCTCCAGGGGTTACAAACAGCTAGGTCACTTCAGCTTTTTGTCAATGTAATTTCTTTTAATATGTACGATACCCCATTAATAAGCATAATAAGCATATAAGAAGATATAATCTCTGTACTTCTTCAATTATCTTTTTATTTACTACTATCTAAGTCTATATAAATTTATTATTTTTCAGTTTTAAACACGTATTCTGTTTGTTTTTCACACACGCTTCATGAATAACAGAATGTTTAAATACAAAAATGTAAGCGAAACTGACTTAGTGTTAGAGAGAGAGAGAGAGAGAGAGAGAGAGAGAGAGAGAGAGAGAGAGAGAGAGAGAGAGAGAGAGAGAGAGAGAGCGAGAGAGAGAGAGAGAGACAGAGAGAGAGAGAGAGAGAAAGAGAGAGAGAGAGAGAGAGAGAGAGAGAGAGAGAGAATGGAGAAGTTGGAGAATTAGTATCCATTTTTTATCAAAACAGGTTATCGCTGCAAAACATCTCTCCTAATTGTTTTTCCAATACAAAAACGAAGAAAAAATTTCCATTTTAGCAATTCCGTTTTAAAACTCTATTGCTTTAGCATTAATAGTTTATATATTTATAAGCTCTATCCTGATGAGCATTTTGTTAATCCTTTAATACGCTTACTACCTCGGAGTCATTACTGAATTCTGTACTACACATACGTTTTAATTTTCCAAATCCTTTGGTAGTACGGGAAATATTCCTTTCGTCCCATCACAAAACGAACGGGGCTGTAGTCTTGTAGATTATACTATCAGACTATATAGAAAGTACGCAGGTGACATGCAAATAAGTCATTCATACCTTATCGGAACCACTTAAGTCCTTGTGTTCATTACTCAACGACAAACGGGCTGCATTTTAAACCGGTCGTTCAAATATTTCATTATAACATCACCAAACAAATTAGAAGAGATGTGCATTCAGGGTTGGCGATGTTGACGATAGAAATTATACCCTTAGCGATTAGGTTTACGTCAAGCTTTAAGTCCTTATGTACATAAAAGATTATTCTTCTCCGATTCTAGGTTAGAACTCTCTTACTTGGCGTCAAAGTCTATTAAACTGATTCGTCGGTAATCTTCTTTTTTTCCCCTTAAGCCGGGAACACACTTACCCGATGCAACGCTACGCCACTACTCGATGCTACCTGACGCCTTGCCACGTTTTGATAGGGTATGCACATCTATGCGACGTCAAGCGCACGCCACGTACAGTCATACAGCGTGTAACACAAATCAGTATCACAATCGCAAAGCCTCTTTTGTTCTTAATGCATTATTTTGAGTAAAACCATGTAATAAATTGTTAGTTAAATTTTATGAGCACAACCATATAATAAATTGTTGGTAAATTTGATTGTTTTAAATAAAGTTATTCCGATGTTTTGATAAATTTTCTGCCTAACCATCATTTTTATAAAAACTCATGAATTTTTGATCTCGTTTAATTTGGTTTTTATTAAAATAAGAATGTTGTGGTTAATATAACGACAAAATTACATTGTTAGTCAATTAGTTTGAAATAAACTACAAAAATGTGAGTTCCTGTTCTGACGCTTCTCGTCGAAAATAGTGTAATTGTATGAGCAAAACCATGAAATAAATTGTTAGTTAAATTTTATGAGTAAAACCGTGTAATAAGTTGTTAGTTAAATTAATTATATCAGAAAATGGTATTCCGCTATTTCGATCAATTTTCTACCAAACCTTTAATTTTTTTTTTAACTAATGAAGTTTTGATCTCTGTTAATTTGGTTTATATTAAATAAGTTTGTTGTAATTAATACGACTATAATACATGTAGTTTGAATAAAAATATGAGTGTCCGGTTCTTTTATCTTCGACTGTACCCGATGCTACTCGACGAAAATCTGGACAGTGGGGATCGGAGAGTGAGAGTTGGGTAGCGTTGCGTAGCATCGGGCAGATGTGCACGGGGGTAATACAATCTTATGGAAAAATGGACTTTGGATTTGCGTCGGGTAGCGTGGCATGGTGAAGTGTGTTCCCCGCTTTATTCGTATAACTAAAACCCCCTATACATCTAAAAGGGTTGAAAATATCAGGGGATATTTCTGGGAAAACCTTTAAATTCCAAATTGGAGCAGAGTATATCAACAGGGTAAATTAACTTCTATAGTCCACCCATTTAATTCGAAAAGAATTAACTTGGCTTAAAATTGGCTAGGAATCGCGTGGTTGTAACAGATTTAACATAACTTTCTCATCTAGCTGACATCCGTCGAGCATAACTCAGAAAAGGTCGATCTATCGAAATTGCCTTCTCAATAAAAGTAACATAACATAAGCTCTAGAATCGAATTGTGCAATAAAAATATGGTATCCTTTCTCTAAAATAACAAAGTTAGTGTCATTTCCCAGCTATATGAGAAAGTTATGTTAAATCTGTTACAACTACGCGATTCCTACCTTAAATTAACTTGGAGTTTGTATAAGGCTATTTTTTGCTAGGGTTAATCGTTTCCGAATTAAACGAGTGGACTACAGAAGTTGATATACCCTGTATGTCTATCTATAAATTATCCTATCTATTTATCTATTACTATATATATATATCGGGTGTTTCAGTTCCTTCTGACGAAACTCAGGGAATCGATTCTACTCTTCGTTTGGAGCAAAAAATGCCCAGGAGAAAATTTTAGGGAAGTTCTCTATTTTGAAGATATTCGTCAATTTAGGTTTTTTTAACTTTCCACTATCTTACCACATAAAAACGCTTACAACTTCCAGAATGTTAAGACTACAACAAATCCAATTACACCATTTGAAAGAACGCTGAATTTGCTGTAAGATACTTCTATTTGCAATAATCCGAATGACATAAAATGTTGCCAATATCAGTTGGAATATGTCAAAATTACAAAATTTAAAATTTTTGTCATGATTGCACGTTCTACTGAGGTTACAAAAAATACCTATAACTTGTCAAATTTCACAAAAACTTCATCTAATATGCTTTACGTTGATATATCCAGGTTTTTAAATAACGTTCTAGTAGAGTTGAAAAATAACAATTGAATGTTCGAAAACGTGAGCTAAGGTAAATTTGAAGGGGGGGAATAGAAATAAATCAATTAGAACTCGCTTTGTAAAATAAAAAAGACACATCTGTGCACACTTGTGTAAACAAAATCACGTTTCAGTAACACACCCTACCTGATACATTTTGTGATGATTATTGTTTAAACTTCGATCCCATCCAGCATTTTCATTCAACCGGTCAAACAAGTGTCATTTTTATTTTACAAAGCGAGTTATAATTGATTTATTTCTACCCCCCCTTCAAATTTACCTTAGCTCACGTTTTCGAACATTCAATTGTTATTTTTCAACTCTACTAAAACGTTATTTAAAAACCTGGATATATCAACGTAAAGCATTGAGCCTGCTTCAAGTGACTTTGTACATGAATTCTACCAAATATCAAAGATGAAGAAGTTTTTGTGAAATTTGACAAGTTGTAGGTATTTTTTTGTAACCTCAGTAGAACGTGCAATCATGACAAAAATTTTAAATTTTGTAATTTTGACATGTTCGAACTGATACTGGCTAACATTTTATGTCATTCAGATTATTTCAAATAGAAGTATCTTACAGCAAATTTAGGGTTCTTTCAAATGGTGTAATTGGATTTGTTGTAGTCTCAACATTTTGGAAGTTGTAAGCGTTTTTATGTGGTAAGGTAGTGAAAGTTTAAAAAAACATAAATTGACGAATATCTTCAAAATAGAGAACTTTCTGAAAAATTTCTCCTGGGAATTTTTTGCTCCAAACGAAGAGTAGAATCGATTCCCAGAGTTTCGTCAGACGGAACTGGGACACCCGGTATGTGTGTGTGTGTGTGTGTGTGTGTGTTTATTTCAAGTGAGTGAGCATCTGTTGTGGTAATTAATGGTTTATATTTTACTTCAAACTTTCACAATTGCAGCCTTATTTTGTTTTCACCTTAGTTTGCTTTATTTTCCAATATAGGAATAGAGCCTGCTTCAAGTGACTTTGTACATGAATTCTACCAAATATCAAAGAATGCTATCATGGATTATTTAGTAGTATCGTCTGATCTGACGATATCTCTGCCATTGCTTTATTTAAATTTATTCAACACCCCGAAGGATATTCTATAACATTTTCTCCGATACTATTCCCTCTGAATGCTAAGCATGTATTGCTTGAAATGTAAAAAAGGATACAACGATTCGACCGAATCAGGCTGGTAGTAACAGATTTAACATTTAGCTGGCATCCGTCATAACTCAGAAATGGTCGACACTATTAAAACTTTCCTTTCAGTAAAATTGGCATAAAATAAGCTGTAAAATCGAATTGTACAATAAAAATTTGGGATTTTCATTTAAAATAACAAAGTTAGTGTCATTTCCCAGACAGATGAGAAAGTTATGTTAAATCTGTTACAACCACGCGATTCCTTGCCAAAAGTTACTTGAGGTTTGAATAAGATAATTTTTTGCTTAAGTTAATCTCAGAAATGGTCGATCTTATCGAAATTGCCCTTTCAATAAAAGTTACATAAAATAAGTTCTAGAATCGAATTGTACAATAAAAATATGGGATTCTCATTTAAAATAACAAAGTTAGTGTCATTTCCCAGCTAGATGAGAAAGTTATGTTAAATCTGTTACGACCACGCGATTCCTCACCAAAATTAACTTGAAGTTTGTATTGTATATAAAACCATTTTTTGCTAATGTTAATAGTTTCGGAATTAAATGGGTGGACTGTAGAGTTGATACCCCCTGTATATACAGTGGCAGACAATCAAAGAACCTACTAGCGATTTTCGAAATGAAAGAAACTATGCATGAAAGGATGTAGGAAAAACTTCAAATCATAATAGGATTCTTAACAAGACACTGAGGACTGAATGGCCATTTGAGGAATATTGCTATAATCCAACGCCGCAGATTCTGCAAGGAAGCAGAGGAGACACCAACGCACCTAGTACAAACTGTTATCTGCAAATGTTTAGGATAGTTCTTACCTAACCGTAGAAGAGAACGGGCCTACTAATAAAATTAATTTATGAACTAGGACCAGTTTGCTATAGGTACAGAACAGGGGATACAATAGCTATCAAAGGGCGCAGTATATTAAACCATCCCTGACTTACTACATCTTATATACTCGCAGGTTTTTATGTGACTCAAATACTTTGTTATTCCAACTTCTTGGAACAACTCTCTATATTCAACAGCCACCTTCAACTTTAGGATATTTTAAGTAAAGTTAAAGTTACAACTAGAGTTAGATTATATTAGAGTTATGTTTGAAGACATATCCATGATTCAACGTTTTTGATACACAACATGCAAGTGTAAAGCACTAATATTTTGACATTCACTTGTTTTTATTTATGGATTTTTTTAAACTTGTAATCTATAATTAGTTTTTCTTGTAATATTTTTTTTATAATCCATTATATTTCGTGGTCCGACCAAACAACTATTTTCAATTAATTAATCTTTATGTAAGGTATTGGTTGAAATGAAAAAGTTGGTGACACGAGCGGGATTCGAACCCACGACCTTCGGCTCAATACTTGAGTCTTGAGCTATCGTGACTTCGATGTCGAGCTCAAGTGGTTAGAGCAGCGGCGTATTGAGCCGAAGGTCGTGGGTTCGAATCCCACTCATGTCACTAACTTTTTCATTTTAACCAATACCTTACATAAAGATTAATTTTTTATAATTAATTCTCTTGGTTGTTATCAGGGCTGTGGTTAAAGAAAGATATTTTTAATTTTAAATCTACGCTTTGGAATTTTACTGTACCTTCTTCTTAACTTAAGTTCTATTATTTTCATGTTAACACTGAAAGCCTTTTCACTTTCTTCTTCGCCTAGTTGAAAAGGTTTATAAATAAAATATAATTTAAGTTTATATACTTCCGACCAAAAATCAGTAAATACAAAAAAGTTGTGTCTTGTTCTTATAATATATATTTGATGCAATTAATTATTCTTTTCGCCTAAGGTTTTTGGCTGAGATGAAAAATTAGTGTCATGAGCGGGATTCGAACCCACGAACTTCGGCTCAATACTACGCTGCTTTAACCGCTTGAGCGGCGTATTGAGCCGAAGTTCGTGGGTTCGAATCCCGCTAGTGACACTAATTTTTCAACTCAACCAAAAACCTTAGATGAAAAGAATAATTAATATGGTCAATGATTCTGATTATTCAGAAATCGTGAGATGCGGTTTGATTAAATATAGACCATATATATGAATTAATATGGTCAATTATGGCCACTAAACAAATATGGATTAATATGTATTATATTAATACATATTAATATAATACATATAGATATTAAATTGGCTAAAATTAAAATGTATAATATATCCTTTTGTAGAGCCCTGAGGAAGGTACAATAAACTTCCGGAGGGGGTGTCGGTGGCCGAAACGTTAGACGCTGACGCGGCCCTCATCACTGTAAGGTTAAGGTCCCGGGTTCGAATCCAGCGGCCCTGAATCCGAACCCGACATACTCTTACAAACTTTTTTTTTTTTTTTCAAAACCACCGACACCCCGAGGGTTGATATGACCTCTGCTGTTGCGAACCCTCGAAAAAAAAACTTCCGAAAGAAAGGCGAAGAGTTAAAATTAAAAATATCTTTCTTTGACCACATCCCAGATAACATCTAAGAGAACATTATCTGCATAAGTTGGTCGATAAATCTACAAAACTGGCAACTTTTTCAATAAGACTTAGAATTAGGAATAGTGAACAAGGAGTATATGAGATGAAAGAAAACAATTTTAGTTTGTTTATTTTTAATTATTAAACTTTCTGACTAATAAACAGACAACAAATATTAAACATCGTTTAAATTAGAACATTATACTCTTTGTTTGGCTCGAGTCTACGGAACTAATGGAAACTTTTCTGCAATGCCGATTTTATATGAAAGCTTTCTGCGCATTTGAAATATGTAAGAGAAGTAATACGTGCATGATTTGTTTTATCTCATTTTCATGACCTTCAATATTAAAAATCAAATAACAAATCCGACATACACAAACTGATTAGAGCCCGTTTGATAATTGATTTTGTTTATACGAACATGACCGTTTACCAAATTTAGGAAGAACCGATTTTGTCTGTAATTTTGCCCTTCAACCATGTCAAAGATGAAAAGAGAAAGACAAAATAGTTCCTCAAAAAATAAAAATTGCACATTTGCCGACATTATCCTTGGTAATTGGAATGTTAAAATGCAATTACCATCCCTGTTCGACATTTTTCCCTTAGTTACGCCCACACTTCGGAAAACGAACATAAATTTTGGACCGTAGATGATGTCAAAACGGTATTTTGGAATTATCCGTTAGATAACGTTTTTGTTGCCCATCCGCGATAACTCTAAAATAATCTTATTACACCCGCTGTTCATTTTTTTCATCCATCAAAACATATCATAGACGTTTGCATAGTAAATTACCAAATCATACTAACTAATTCGATTACTCCATTCCCCACAATTACCACGTAAACGTCTGAAAAGAATATGGATAAGGGACCTATTAAATGATTAATTTCATTTTATTAATCAAGAGAGACTGCCAATGGGTAGCTTTCTATATAACGCTCGTAATGCCACATTCATAAATCGAAATCCAATCTGCTGGTTGTATATCATAAATGTACAGTAGACAAAAAAATAAATGAAGTAAAAAAAAATAACCGACAATCTTGATCTAAAATATTTTTACCAACAAATTAATTTCTAACTTTATAATTCCACCTTTGGTACACATTTTTAATTTAGCTTATTCACTTGGTCAATATCTGCTTTTAAAAAATCCATAGTAATACCATTATTTAAATTTGGTTCAAAACTAGAGGTTAATAATAGGCCTATCTCATTACCTTTATTCCCAAAATTCTACATAAAACAATTAAACATGATTATTGGACTTCTTTATTGAAAATAGAATAATTTTTCCAAAACAGTATGGTTTTCTTCCGGGCCGATCCACTGAGCAGGCTTTGTTTGATATTAATAATTTGATTTCACAATAAATTAACAAAGATAATTACGTTACTGGATTATTTCTGGACAATAAAAAGGCTTTCGACACTGTTGATCATAATCTCCTTGAATCATATTTATCGGACAGAACTCTAGTCACAAAGGTTGGAACAGTTTATAGTTATTTTCGCGTGGAATCGGGAGTACCACAAGGTACAGTCTTAGGCCCAATTTTGTTTCTTTTGTTACTTATTTTTTGAAAATTACATTCTCTGTAAAAATATTTATTATGCAGATGATACTTGTATCATTTTCTCAGGTGATAATTTAATTAATTTAACCAAAACTATAAATAATGATATGAAAATGATTAATTTTTGGTTAAGCTCAAACTTTCTACTTTTAAACACACAAAAAATGTAACGTATTACACTTTTCATTAAAAAAGAAAATAAATATTAATAATTTAAAATTTGCTTTTCATAGTTGTGATGATGATGTGTGTTCTTTCATGCCTATCCCTTTTGCTTACAGCGTTAGATATCTCAGTGTGACATTGGACTCAAATTTGAAATTAAATTTACATATTTATTCATTGGTTTCCCGTCTCAGAAAGCTCTTTTATAAATTTAGAATTTTACACAATTAAAATTGAACTCTTAAGGGCAATATATTTTTTCTCTTGCACAATCCATGATAGCCTATGGTATTCCTTCCTGGGGAGGTACTAATAAATGTTACACTAAGACTCTGTATGAAAATATAAACCCACTTCTTAAAATTATTTTACGTGAACCATATAATACGAAAAAATTATACAGTGAATTTAAAGTAATGAATGTTCATGTTTCTACATATAATACTTATAACTTGCATTTCAAAAACTATAAAGAAAGAAAACAATTTCTAATTTCAAAAATTTTAAATTGTAATTAAGATATTTTAAAGGCACGATTTAATTTGGTTGGTCTTTTTTCATGCTATACGTTTATTCTGTATTATGTTGGTTTATTTGTTTGTTTTTCATTATACTTTTGTACAGATATATTCTGTTGATTTCTCTGATGATGTCCAAAAAGAAAAACTCCTGCTGTCTAGTACAAGCTTTGCTTTTTGACGGCAGGCAGGGATGTACCGAAATATTTTTTTTTTGTAAATTTATATGTAACGTACATTCATGCAAATAAAGATTTATTATTATTATTAAGTCAAAATTATTATTTAAAAAAAAATTAAATACTTGAGGCAGGATTTTAAAAGAAGAGTGAAAGAGCATCCACACTATCGCGTATCATTAGTAGAAAGGGAAACACGAAAGAGCCGTCTTGTGTCATCCCTTTTGACGAGAAACATAAGTTAAATCACACTTAATGGGCGGGGATTGACGTAAGGAAAAAAAGGGAAAATATTTCGTCCTTCGTTACCGTTGGCGGCATTGAGCCAAGCGATACATGTGACTCAGGGCCAGCTGGTCGGCCGCTGACTATCACCTTCCCTTGTTCTATTATCTCTCCCGAGTTAAAGATCGGCTCAGAGTCGGAACTAAGATCGTCACCGGTCCGGTCCCTGGATGCTCTAACCGCGAAAGATCTATGTCAGCCGAGGAGCAGCCGCCCGACCCGGCCGGGGCCGGCGACGGCGGAAGGAGGGTCTCCACCTCTTCAGATGTTTCAGAGCCGGAAGAGACTTCCAGCCTCGTCCACCCTGGGCAGGGACTACCTTCGATCGCATTCGCGCCGAGCACCAGCAACGGCGGCCCAGCTCTAGAATCCAGGAACAGCAACGACGAGCGAGAGCCGCTTCTACCCAGGATGGACAACAACCAGACCCTTAACACCAACCAATTCCCAGGTGGGCACCTCTCTATTTCAATTACAACATTAAAAATTTAAAAACTAAACACATCAGGCAAAAGCGACCGAAAAAATCAATCCCGACTGAATCAATTAATTAAAAAACCTCAATTAACAAAAAATCCCTTACAGCCTGATTACTAAACTATAAATATCAAGATATTAAATTTTAAAAAATAATCGCTCAAATTTAAACATATCAGCTTCTTTGATCTTAATTACGATTTAAACAAATCCAGATTAAACATAATCCAAAAAAAAGTGATTATGTAATAACCATTGTAATGACAAACCAGTGAAGGCAGATCTGGTCTGTATCTCAAGCATATAAAAAAAATTCTGTTATGTAACACTTATGTCGACTGTTTCTATTGTTTACAAACTTGTTTTTTTGTTTTTTATTTAAGAAAATAAATTGCCTACATTATAGACCTGACAAACAAATAAGTACAGTCAAGAATAAACGTTCACTTATATATATACAATTGAGTGGCTAGTCATATTTGCCATGCTAGGGGTTCTGAGTTTGAAAACTTAGCATAGCTCATGGAATTGGAATAGAGTAAAAAAAGAAGTATTTAAAATTGTTTAAACCTGTCATCTGAGACAACCAATGGATAGTTGTGCGTTAAGTCTGTATGACAGGAATTACTTTATTTTTCATCATACGATTGGTCGTTAACCTCATAGTGTTTTATGCCAAATTTCTCTGGATATACTAGCCCTTGTGTTTGTTCATCTTTGAGACGATGAATACATGATGAACTGATCACACTGCCAAAAATGTAGAGGTGTCAGGCTTGGCAACTTTTTTTAATATATGATTGGTCTCTAACCTGACAGTGTTTTATGCCAGATTTCTGTTTATACACATCCTTGTGTGCGTTGTCTTCAAGTCGATGAACACATGATGAACTGATCGACACTGATAAATTTTCTAAGTTCGTGTTTTGTTGCTAGTTTACACTCACAACTAGTTTACTCTGACAATGGAATTCCTCACTGATGCTGGCATGAGACAATAACATTCAAGAGAAATGAAAACCCAAGAGAATAAAGATTTCTCTTTATACACCAGCCCTTGAAGATTGTGTATAATCAATCAGCACAAAATTTTTTCCTTTCACATCTAAGCCAATGTTAAAATGTGTGGTCGGTATGCAGACCGACAAACACAAGATACACTGATAGGCACAGATCACTTCTATGGGTCTGTCGATTCTCACACATTTACTGTTTATCTTTCCAATAAATGCCTATGTTAAATTATAAAATTTCCATGGGTTCTGCAGTATGGTGAATCTCATCAGTGTGTTTGGTCCAGCAAGGGTAGGCAGAGCAAAATAAAATGAAGTGAACAAACTATAAATGTCAAGATTGTTAATTTTTTATTCTAATCAAAGTCATCATATATTAATCCATATTTGTTTAGTGGCCATAATTGACCATATTAATTGTTCCAATTAATTATTCTTTTCACCTAACATTGTTGGTTGAGATGAAAAATTAGTGTCAAGAGTGGAATTCAAACCCATGACCTTCCTTTGGCTCAATACGCTGCTGTTCTAACCGCTTGAGCTATCGTGACTTCAATGTCCTACTTTGATAGCTCAAGTGGTAGAGCAGCGGTGTATTTAGCCGAAGGTCGTGAGTTCGAATCCCACTCGTGACACTGACTTTTTTTTATCTCAACCAAGACTTTACATAAAAAGAAAAATTAATTGAACGAAGCAACTTGGTCAATTGACCACTAAAATATAAATGTATTAAATACAATTATAATCCCTGGCCAAATTGTGACGAGATTTTTGCCTAAGTATCTTAAATATTATAAAATTTACAAACCTCTGAATCCCTCATAACCCTCTTAGAATATTTGTACTGAATTTTTCAGTTTTAGAAGATTTAGATTCAGTTTCCACCCCTCATAAGATTGTATGAAATATAGCATAATCTGTATTAATTAGCTTTTTTTCTTGAAAACAGAATTAATTTCTTAAAATCTTACACAAACTGAATATCATTAGATAAATCATGACAAACTTGTATGGCAGAATTATTGCTGACAAGTGAGAGAGAACATTTCTACATAAATGTACCTTATCTAGCAATAGACATTTCTCTTATTTATGAACTTTCATTGCAAAATGATGCTTTGAAACAGACTCATGGTGAAGTGATGCAATAGAGTTTCACATAAATATCGATTTTTTTTTTTTTTTTTATATGAATTACTGCATATTATAATCAAATTTGCTTTTATTTCTTTCTCTTGCTAATATTGTACTATAAATACAACTTCGTATTAATGAGAAAATTCTTATATCACGGAGTTATTCTATGCCATAATTTAACTAATTTTATGATCTTATTATCTGGCTAAAATAAACACAATCAGATAACTCATGTTTTCTCCCTTAATTATTCTAAAATACATACACACACATACATGTGCATACACAAGCGGGATTCGAACCCACAACCCTCGGCTAGATACGCCGCTACTCTACCAATTGAACTATCGTGACTTTGATCCACTTGAAAAATGGCAAAAAGGAGGGAAAATTCAAAAGATGGAGTTGAGATGGGAAGTTAGTGTCCAAGTGGATCGAAGTCATGATAGCTCACGTGGCAGAGCAGCGGCATATCTAGCCAAAGGTCGTGGGTTCGAATCCCGCTCGTGACACTGACTTTTTTATCTCAACTAAAAACCTTAATTGTACATAATCTTCATTTCAACCAAAAAATATTTTTGTTACTAATAGTAAAAACATCTATTATCAAGGTAATTCTTTTATTTGACCTGTTTTATTGTTTATGATCTTTTATATTTTAAATCAATCTGCCAGGAACATACTAACAAGCAAGAAGAATTTGCCTCTAACGTGTCTTATTGTATTTTATACCACTGTTTCTGTTTTAGCCCCCCCCCCAGGTTAATTGTTTTATTACAAATAAAACTTCCTCTTGTTTGGTTAATTTCATAAATGTTTATTCTTCCAACTTATTACAATTAAATATTAAAAATTATATCTATATTTAACACTCAAAAAAATGAAATAAACCTTTGCATCAGTTGGTGAAGGTAAGCTGTGTTAAAGTTGTATGCCAGCTTTAGAAAAAACCTGGTGTATAACATTTATGTTATGTTTTATTGTTTATTTTATTTTGTTCAGTTTTCAAAAAAAAATTGCCAGGATCATCTGCAAGCTAGAATGTACAACATTCTTTCAAAACATGTACACAATTGCTCTTCAAGATTTGTGGTGTTTTAATTTAGGACTGTGTCTTACAGCTCCCCAGATAGTTTCTTTTCTATTATCAGTACTGTTTCTTCATCATCATTCATGCCAACAACTGCAGTTTGTATTGCCATAAGCAAATAAGTTATTTTCCTTGTTGTGCCAAAGGTATTTCAAAAATTATGATTAGCATTATTTCTCAACATGCTTCTAACTTGGAGTTATTCAGTGCAAGAAAGCAGCCTGCATGCTCTAGGGCACGTTTTTCTATCGCTTGGTCGAACAGATGGGTCAAAATGTTCAATTTAAAAACATTAATAAAAAGTCTTACAAACACAAACAAATTAACTTTTCAAACGAGGGATCAATAAAAAATCCATAGGTTCTGTCGGGATTTGAACCCAGAGCTGCTAGTGTGGGCAAATTAGAGCCAAATTACACATTATATATTTTAAAACAAATTATGCAACCATGATTTTAAAGTAGCTCTCGGGTAATCATAGCACCTATTAACTAAAGAGAACATTTCTACATAATACATAAATGAACTACAATTGCATAATTAATAAAACTATTATTTTTCAACTTTTTGTTGAAAAATGTTGACAGAATCAGTGCAATCTCGCAATCAAAAGATAAAAATTGTGAAGGTTCTTGCATAAATATCAGTCTTTAACTTGATGTGCGGTAAATTACATCATTCTCCCTTTTAAATCTGGATCTCACAGATATTTTATTATGAATACTGTGCTAGTTTTTCTCTCCAATTATGATCAAGTGCATAATTATTCAACAAGGGATCTAAACATTATTTAAATAAGCCATGTTCAATCAAAATCTCTAACTGTTAGAATTATTTGTTAACTATAATTAATGAACATCATTTTATCTTCAGAGGCTGTAAATCAATTGAAACATTTTCTCACGTACAAACGGGAAAAACATGGAAACAACCCAAAAATTTTGGAAATTATACAGATTATGGTAACAGATACAGTTAATCTGTCAGTTTAACTTAGAAATTAATAATAGAATGAAAGTAATTTTGCAAAAATCATTAGACTATGATCATTATCATTATAAACTTCTGAAATCTAGTCATATTTTTCAACTGTATTCTGTACTCATGGAATCAGATTTTTGTCAGGGTAAATTTGACAATTGACATCGTTCAAGAAATTTGTTGCTCCCTTTTTACTTTGTTTCATGATGTCACCGCTTATCTCTTGTTGGGAGGGAGACATGTAATTTCTCCAATATCAAACAAAAGATAAAACCACACCCATTAATTTTTTTTTATACAGTTTATTTTTATTACATTACATTTTCAATTTTGTACAGATTTTATCACCAATGTGCCTCATTTGTGCACGTTTACGAATACCTGAAATCAACATTTAGTAAAAATTAATCCATATTTGTTTAGTGGTAATAATTGACCATATTAATTATTCCAATTAATTATACTTTTTATCTAAGGTTTTTAGTTGAGATGGAAAATTAATGTCATGAGCGGGATTCGAACCCACGACCTTCGGCTGAATACACCCCTGCTCTAACCACTGGAGCTATCATGACTTCGATCCCCTCGGACACCAACTTCCCATCTCAACCTACAACCGTTCGAATTTTCCCTCTTTTTGCCATATTTTCAAATGTCGTGTAATCTAGATTCGATTCTCAGCGACTTATGAAGTGGCCACGGATTAGTGAAGTAATTACTTCTTTTAATTATTAAATTAATCCAAATTTATTTAGTGGTCATAATTGACCATATTAATTATTCTTTTATCTAAGGTATTTGGTCGAGATGAAAAGATGGCCAAAAAGAGGGTAAATTCAAACGGTTGTAGGTTGAGATGAGAAGTTGGTATCCAAGAGGATCGAAGTTACGATAGCTCAAATGGTAGAGTATCAGCGTATTTAGTCAAAGGTTGTGGGTTCGAATCCCGCTTGCGACACTAATTTTTCATCTCAACTACAAACCTTAGATAAAAATTAATTCCTGTGATAAAGGTGGGTTTATCCAACTACTCATTGAGGGTCCACTTTTTTCCAAATTATAAGCAATAAAAATTCCATGGGCTGGACCAAGATTCGAACCCAGAACTGCTAGTGTGCTAAATACAAATCAGATGCAGTAACCACTGGGCTCCCATTGACCCCCTTAATCAATATTATTTAATGTATAATATTCAGTAATTAAATAGCTTTGATATAAACGATGTTTTCTTTTATTTTGACCTCAACATTTTAACTTATGATTTTTCCTTCTTGAAGGTGGGATAATAGGCCATCTCAAGGGGGGGGGGGACCACAACCTGCCAGTTTTTATCCACAACGTTTCAGATTTATTTTAATCCTAAAAACCTTAAAATGTGAAGGTGTTTGTTTAGTGTATATAATATAGTTAATATTTACCTTTACAAGCATGTAGAAATAAAATTAAGCTAGAGTTTACTGATTGCACAGTTAGCTACCTTATAAAAAAAAAGAAAAAAAAAATTTAAAAGAATAACTAGGGGGATCGGTGGTTGCATTAGTTAAGTCGTTGACTCATCACTGTGAGGTAAAGGTCCCAGTCCAAAACCATTAACCTTACATTCAAACACAACATACTTGCAAATGGGCTTTTTGCAAAAACATCGGCACCCTGAGGATTCATAAAACTTTATAACTTTGTAGTAGAAATACTGTCATTAGAAGAAAAACATAATAAGAATTAAATATGAAAACACACATAAATGAATCAGTGTTGGTATGTTGTTTGGTTCGCTTTTTCTCTCACCAGTCTATATTTAATTTTTTTTTTTTTTTCAGATGATCCGTTTTTTTCTGATTTGATGATCCAAGCCCACACAGCGATCGAGAACAAAGTTTATCCTGAGAGAATTTATCAAGGATCATCGGGAAGTTATTTCGTAAAAAATCCTAGTGGAGTGAGTATTGACATTTGACTTTTTACAATTATATACTTGAAAATAAGTAGTTGATTTATTTATTTTTATTTTTCTCAGAAAATAATTGGCGTATTCAAGCCAAAAGATGAAGAGCCATATGGCAGACTGAATCCCAAATGGACCAAATGGATGCACAGGCTATGCTGCCCGTGTTGCTTTGGAAGAAGCTGCTTAATACCAAACCAAGGCTACCTTTCTGAAGCAGGGGCTAGCCTTGTTGATCAAAAACTCAATCTTGGTATCGTCCCAAAAACTAAAGTAAGTCCTTTACATTTTGGGCCGGTTTATGTTTAAAATATATGCTTTTTAATTTTTACTTCTAATTTTAGGTTGTTTATTTAACCAGTGAGACATTTAATTATGATTCTATAGCTAGAGGAACATCGCATTTTAAACATTTTATGTTCGATTCGTGTCCAATCGTAGGAAAGAGATTTAACAGATTGGGTCTTAAACCTAAGGTAGATTTTGAATTGGATTTTTTATTTTATAAAAATACAATAAAAACGGTTTTCCAGGTCGGCTCATTTCAAGTATTTGTCGACGGTTATAAAGACGCTGATTATTGGCTGAGGAGGTTCGAAGTAGATGGGATGCCACCCGCAACGCAAAGGGAGTTCAGATTTCAATTCGAACGACTTGTCGTTCTAGATTACATAATAAGAAACACAGACAGAGGTAACGACAATTGGCTGATTAAATACGACCCACCTGTTGTGAAAAATCAACCAAGGCTAGGAGGAGGCGATGAAGAAATGAAAGATCCCACTGTAAGTGTTTATAGCACATTTGTTCATATTTGAACTACAGTATAACGCTTTGTTATAATGCTCTTCTCAAGTCCAACAGAAAACAGCTTAAAATGAACAAAAATTATTTTGGAACATAGAATGTATAAAAAAGGGTATGCAGGATGTAAATATGTATACATAAACTAAACTAAAACACAAAATGTACTTATTCAAGTACATATTATAGTCATGCCTGGACTAAAATATGTAATCATATTTTTTTCAACCAATACAGTTTTTGAAGGTGTAATATTCCAATCTGTTTCTTTCGTTGATTCCTATTTTTACACCAGTGTTACTGGGGGAAAAATGTGCAAAATGTTTTGATCGCATTCAAAACATCGGTTGTTTTTGGCACAATTGTTACAGGTGTATCATCACTTCTTCATCATCTTTCGATGCACTGAGACGATCTTCAATTATGGTTTCCAAGCTTGAAGTTTTGCCGTTCACAAGATTATTGTCAAAAACATTCAAAACCTTTCAACTCACAACTCATTGTCTGTTGTTATAAGGTCTTACCAAGTTTCATCATTCATCTATGTCCAAACCAAAAAAAAAAAAAAGCCAAAAAGTTAAAATTATAAATAAGAAAACAATCAACTTTTCGATTTCTTGGTGTTCTGAATTCCCAACTCCTGCTTTTTTAAAACAATTCAGAATTGTTTCTTTCTTAACGCCCATCCAAGCAGTGTCTAAAATAGAAATTTTTGGCAAAGTTGTAGATAATCGTCCTTTATTAATACGTATTTTTGTACCATTCTTCTGTAGCCGAGAGGTTGTGTCCCTCTTGTGTAGTGTGTCATCCACATAACTGATTTTTTTTTCTTCTTTTTCTTCCAATTATTTTCCTTATTTTCGGCCTTTTTTGTGTGTAAGTATTTAACAACAAAAAAAATTTTTAATCTCAAGTGTTGTAAATTTTATCTCAAACCAGAGATCAGATCGTCAAAACGAAAAAATTGTCGTTGAAAAATCGTTTTGGGACCCTGACCCCCGAAGGGAAAAGAGCGTTATAGCCGGGAAATCGTTATAAGGGGGAGTGTTATAAGAAGTTTTACCACAAGAATTTTTTTTTACAGGATTGGGATACCGCAAAGCCAAATATTTCAGTAGCCGCTATCGACAACGGTCTTGCATTTCCTTTTAAGCATCCAGATTCTTGGAGGGCTTATCCATATCACTGGGCTTGGATTCCACAGGCAAAAGTCCCTTTTAGCCAGGAGACGAAAGACCTCATTCTACCTCGCATTCGAGATATTAATTTTGTCGAAGAGCTTATTGATGATTTACGTAATCTATTCAAGGTTGGATTTTCTCTTTCATTTAAATGGTGTATAACTTTAGTTAACGTTTGTTTTTTGTTTGGATACAGCAAGATAAAGGGTTTGATGGTAAGGCATTTGATCAACAAATGAGTGTAATGCATGGTCAAATTCTCAATCTTAAGCAGGCGCTAATTGACAATAGCAGCCCATTGCAGCTTGTTCAAAAACCAGCGATTGTCCTCAGAAGGTTAAATTTTTCTATTAAATCAACAAATTTGTTTTATTTTAACGATGCATTATTGTTATTATTATTTTATTATTTTATTTTATTTTATTTATTTTTTTACAGGACGTCTGGTTTGGTCGGGACTACATCCACTTTTAAATCCTTCTCCGATGCCTTCACAGAAGATGTTCAAAGGAAAAGCCCATTTTTTTCCTGGTGTTGATTTTAGACTCGGTAGAAAAGTCTCTTTTTTTTATATTTTTCATTTTCTACTCGTCACCCCCTCTTTTTACAGATGCTCCTCCCTCTCTTTATTTTGCGGTCTTAAGACATGATATGGTTGTGCTTTATATTTTAGAATGGTAAGATAATCGATTAGAAGTTTTAGAAAGCTGGGATGTATATATTAAAACTAAACAAAAAAACATGTTAACAATGAAATGACAATGAGACAGGCCATTGTTAATAGTATATTTTTCGAACACTCTTCTCATTATACAACACAATATTTGTTTGAATTATTTTTGTTATGTTTATTGTTGTGCTTTGTTTCTTATAAAAATGAGGTAGTAAAATTGATATTTTTTATTATAAATTTGTAAAATAAAGGCATTTTAATTTTCCAATGAATGTTAATTTTTATGCTATGGAAACCACGGTAAAAGAAAAAACAAACAAAGCTCTTGATTAGCTAGTTTCTATCCTGATTGATATATTTAAAGGATCGCAATTTTTGATGCAGAGTTTTTAAAGGAGCCAAAACAGTTTTGTTCAATTTTGGTGGTAATTTTTTTCTTTTTTTTAATTTTTGAAGTACAAAATCTTCCATAAGAAAATCTTTGAAAATTCCTTTTATAGTATATAAATTTTGACCATTAAAAAAAAACTCATTTTGTTTTTAAGTATTCATAAAAAAAATATTATTTGGATGCAGCAAAGCCAGCTTAATTCAACATATTAATTATATAATTATGTCAACTTTGAATTCCCACATTTGACTGAATTTGAAAACAAATTGAATTGTCTCCCTTTTTTCTCACACGCTCCCATGATTTTGATCAGTGCCGATAAATTTTTATTCGATCCATTTTGAACAAAGGACAAAATCAGTTAGCCAAGTGTTATAGTTTAACTGAGGACTGATAAATTAAGAAAAATATAAGGTTAACAACATTAATTTTGTTTAGTATTGTTTATCTAATATGCCTGTTATTACAATTTTTAAGATATAACAACTGTGATGTTTTGGATTAATTATTAGCTTATGTATTGTCATCAAGCGTTATTTAAAAAAAAATGTATGCTTTATTATATTTTTGCGAATATTTTAAAAAAAATTTAGTCATTATTTGCACTATTTATCATTCTTATTGACATTTAATTTTGTATTTTAATTTAATATTTTAAACAATAGGCTTGAAGAATAATTGAATCATTTATTTTTTTCTTTATTGTGAAGTGGTTATATGTAAATTAAGAGAAAATATGTTTTTTTTTAACAAAACAATATATATATAAATATAGTATTTTTCTAATAAAATATTTATAAAAATACTGATTATGAGAAAGAACCCTTTATAGCTTTCCCTAGGAGGAAAAAAAGAGAAAATACATAGCACTACAATAGTTGCCTTGATTTTATCTTCTTTTTTTTACAATTTTATGTAGAAGGATAGAGTACTATATTTACTTAACCTACAATTTTGCAAAAGCTTTGTAAAAGGAAGTCGCTGATAAAATGAGAGGTAGTGATGTGCGTCTAAAAAACAATTTGCCACCTCTTATGCCAAACAAAAGAAAAAAAATTTAATCAATTCCCTCGCTACAAAACTGTACGATATATTTTATTACATTTTATTTACTTTTATGTTCCTTCATAGTAGACAGTAGTTCTCTTAAATTAAAGAAAAACACTAATTATGTACATTTTCTCCTACCAGATGAAAGTCAAAGTGGTTTAAATATCTTTTGATTCCATTATTCTATACATTGAGTTCAAGCGTGCAGACCAGTGTTGGAGAAATTTTAAATTACACAAAATTTTACCACGTTTGTCGGTTTTAGTCACAATACACTTTAACAGCTATTAAATTAGGATTTTTTATCTTGTAAAACAATAACTGCTTTATCTTTTTGTTTCTCCCTGTTATTGTCATGTAATGCCAACTTGAGCCAGCTGGCTAATCTCAGTTCCTAAAAAAGGATTCCACTTACGACATATTGAACTGCTGATCTCCAAGGATGGGTGTGCACATTCTCTCTCAGTCTCTCCGCACCCTTTGGAGTATCTGAGGTCGAACTGCACTGTGTTGTTTATTCTACCGAAGTATCTATCTGTATTTTTGCTAGATTGTAGAATAAATTCGTTATTAAAAGACCACATTAAAATATTTGTCTATATCGCCAAAAATAATTTTGACATATAGTCACATGTTCCAAACTTTCACACTAAACAACAAATTTTTTTAAGTAGGCATTCCAAATTCCACGAATCCTGGTTCTGCACATGCTTGTGGGTTAATTATTTTGTTTTGTATGGAACCATGTCACCTAGGCTACAGCATAACTAATTGTACAGTTGCACCAACTTCACTCGACAAAAAATCATGACAATTCGTTGTGTGAACCCTCAGGGTGTCAGTGTTTTTGGAAAAAAAACATTTGTATGTCAGGTTGCCTCCAACGCCTCCCAACAAAAATTTAAAATATGTTTTTAGCTGATTTATTTTGTGTGGACCAACTTGTGCCATTTTCAAGAAAATTTATTACTTATTCAGAAATCTGGTTCCAGACCGCATCTAACGATTTCTGAATAATTAAATTATTGATTAACGGTCACTAACCACCACACAAAATTTATTACTTAAAGCATTTAAAATTTGTGGCAATTGTTTTCACAAAAAGACAAATTTAAAAAAAAAAAATTCATTTTTGGCAAATCATGTTTTAAACTAAGTTTATTTTGTTAAAACAATATTAAGAATTTAAAATGTTTTAAGGAATAAATTTCTTGAAAATGGCACAAGTTGTAGAAACGTAGAACAAATAAAAATTTTCATCTAAATTATACCTTTAAAAAAAGGCCTAAAAAGTAAAATAATAGGTTTTTTTATTAACAATTACACAAAAAGAAAAAATAGGAATATTCTAAATCTTAGTTTAGTTGTCTCCAAGACACCAATCATCCTTTCTACTTATCCTCGCTTTTGGTATGTCAGATATATTTTGGTATTATGCCATCAAAATATATGGTATGTTAAAACACCATACAGGATAATCGTTACTATCAAAACTACAGGATCACCTACCCACAGAAATTTTCAAAATTCTAAATCCTCCCACTCTTATTGAACAATTTCAAAAATACCAAGTAGTTTGGAGAAAGGTGATTATTAAATAACAGAGAATACAAAACACCTCTTTTATTTAACTTTTCCTTAAAGTAGGTATTAGATACACACTCAGCCTTAGACGTAAGTGGTGCTTTGTTTTTACTTTTAACAAAAAGTTTAACAAATACATTTTTTGTCAACACTAAATATTAAAATTCAACATTATTTAATTTTATTGTTGGAAAAACAAAGTAATGCAGTTTTTTTCAAGGCATAACTCGTTCAGGTGTAGAGGTCAAAGTTTAACTTTGACGTTTAATTAGAAATGAAAAATAAGAATCCTAATCCACTTTGTAGTTTAAATGTTTGATTTTAGGCAAGGGTCATTGACAGAGTTTCTTGTACCACTGTTTCGACTCCTCGCAGTTCTTGTTCCGGCAGTGTGGGCACCTTGTCAAAAATTTCGGGTTGATCCGCTGGTCAGAGTTTAGGTGGGATGTCACAACATCGGCCAAAGCTGAAATGAAAAGTGGATGGTCGTTGGGTGCTGCAGCCCTTCGTATGCACTCAATGCCAAGCTTTAAAAAAGAAAAAAATGACAAGAAATTTTCTAAGCTTAATATTCAATAATTTACCTCTTCGCCGAGGTCTTTGCAATACTCGATGTCCATTTCATGCAACGTCTCTATATGCTCGTTTACAAAGGCTATTGGTACTAAAACAAAATTCTTTTTACCCTGTTTAACGTAATCTATAAAAGAAAGAAAAAAAATTGTGAAAACGGTTAATCATTAAAAAATGATTGGATCACCTCGTATAGCATTATCGGTGTAAGGTTGGAGCCAAGGAAGGGGGCCAACTTTCGACTGCCAAACAAGACAATACGGCTGGCTGTTTCCAAGCTCCTGCATAACTAATTGTACAGTTGCACCAACTTCACTCGGATAAGAATCACCGCGATTCACAGCCTGCAGTCAATTCTATTATTCAAACTATTTACTGAAACCTTAACGTTACATTTTTAATGATAAAAAAAAGCCTATTCTAAGAAAACTTGAATTGTATTAACATTCTGTTATAAATTCCTATGAGAATGTCCAAGGAAAAATTTTTTAATCCATTTGGAAAGAAAAGTGATATTTATTGTAATAGCACAGCGTTTTAATGCTGTGAATATTCGCTCATCAGTGTTTATTGAAGCAGTCTACACTCTAGAGCATAAGCCAAGGGTTTTAAATGCCATCATAAGCCACTATCTTATACTTGTGATAAAATAAAATAATCTATGAAAATGTAGATATTGTCTAGATTGGTTAGACAAAAAAAATTAAACTCCATTTGGTTGAACTTGAATCTTGCCTCACTGTTTATACCCCTTGATGTCAAGTAACATATAAATTTTGCTTTATGAGACCGATAATAAAGCATTGCTGCATAAGACAAAGTGAGTTACATATTGTTTGTTTTGCACAGGCAAAATTTAAAGCAATAGTAGGAGTCAGCATCATGCCTCACCCTGTTTATATCCCTGACATGAACACATGAAAATATCCCATTTTAATCCATTGGAACTGGAATAAAGTAATGCTGCAGTAAAACAATGCTAAATATTCTTTGAGTTTGACACCATCCAAATTCCCCTGTAATGGGAGGAGTCAGCATCTCACCTCACCCTCCTTATACCCCTAATGTTGTTAGAACATCTGAATAATGAGCAAATAACAAAATGCCCCAGTTTATATACCTTGAAAATAAATTATGTTAAATAAGACGATCTACGTCATTTGCTTTTGACAGGGAAAATTTGCATTACCCTGGCATTAAGCCATATGACTATGCTTTGTAAACTATTTTAATGGTTCGAATTCTTATTTATATTTTATATTAATTTTAAATTGTAAAGTTCCTACATACAAGGACTTGGAATAGGACAGTAATAATTGAATTTAAATAAATAATTAATAGAATATCCAAACAGAAAATTAATAGCAATAGTACCTTAAGAGGAAGAGAATGGGCAGAGAAGAGTATTATGACATCTTTTTGTTTCTCTACAGGAAATTGTTTCAATTCTGTTGTTATCCGATCGGCAACAGTTTTGGCTAAGAGTGGATGTGCTGACCAGCGGTCAATTAGACTCCATTTTATCTTAGGATTCAATTCTCTGTAATAAAAATGTTTTTGTTTTTTTAATCAGATTTAAATTTTAATGGAATTTAAAACGTACTTCTTCGAGAGGGCGGTATAAATGGCGTTCAGGCTTGATCCGGTGGTTGCACAGCTGTATTGGGGGTACTGGGAAAAAATGACAACCCTTTCTGGCAAATCCCTTTGTAAAAAGACAAATATTTTATTAAAAATTATTAATCGTTTGGAAGAATAAAATTTACTTTTCGATTTGTTCCAAAGCTTCCTCTGTCATCGGGTCGACGTAACGGAATGCAATGTAATATTTGTGCGGTGCGGTCGACGGAGACAGAACATCTAATTTTTGACATAACAGCTCGCCCTAAATGAAAAACAAAGATCCAAGTCAAATGATACAAAATGGACTACAGTCACTTACCTGCCTCTTTGTCCATTTAAGAATAGGAGAACCACCTCCGATCTCTTCATACTTTTTCCTCACCTCCTCTGTCCTTCTCTTTGCAATGTAAGGGCCTAATGTACTAGTAAAAACAAAATTGGAAATAAAACTAACAAAACCTGATCTATAAAATCATAAATATCTAAAACAAGCAGAATTGTAGTAGCAAAACCAATGATGAAAAAAAATCACCAAGATGATCCTTGAAATTTTTACTTTTGCCTATACTAAAATTTAGGTTCCTAATTTTTAGTAGCTAAATTCATACTCCTGAGTAAACTCAAGGTTGAACTTGGCAACTGTGTTTTTTTTTTTTATAAGTTTAACATTTTAACACCGCCCCTGGATGCAAAAAGAAAATAAAAACAAAGAAAGAAGAAATAGTAATTGTAATTTTGGAAATCTTCAGGCAGCCACTCAGCCACTGGATTAAACAAATTTTAAACCATAAACTCCTCAATCTGGGCCTTTATGTTTACCGTAAGAACTTAGTTTTCTATTTAATCAAATAAATTGAAAATTTTTAAAAAATAAATATTGCACAACCATTCAATTCAATACATGTTTAGTTAAAATATGGTTAATTAATAAACTATGTAATTTTTTTGTGTGGTCTACAAGATGCCCAAAAGAGGGTGCCCAACTTGTATTGGCCACACTAGCGGTTCTGTACTTTATTGTAAAGTAGTTCGATCCCTCATCTACTACACTTTACTTTTTTTTAAATTTTGTACCTAGCACAAATTTGCACTATAATTTTTCAGTTTTAAAGAATTGAAGACAAAAGGAATGAGAATAAACAAACTAGGACAGTTTGAACAATTGTCTTAGGCTAATATTTAAATAATCCTCCTTTCCACAGTTTGTTTTGGTGTACAACAAGGTCAAAAAAGCTTTAGTATGATTTTTAAAAGTTTTATTGCTTCTTTGCTACAAGTTATGCATTTGACCTTTGATTAAAAGAGTATAGATTCAGCTGGAATCATTGCATTGCTGAAAGATGGATAATGTCAAGCCAGTAGGGTTTTTTAATAATGTTGAAAAAAGTACCCACTGGTACTCTAGAACCCTAGTCTCTATAATGCATAGCTACAATCTTTCCGTCTATAACCATGAATAATACACATGTCTAAAAGATAAAGCTGAGAAAGATTGGGTTAAAATCTTGTTTTTCGTGTTCAAGTATCGACTGCTTTTTTTCACTCACGAACATTTTGGATCTAGGTATAGTCTTGAAGATATAGGCAAATTCTGACTGTGAGAGCTGTAACAATCCTTGTCAAAGTTTGGACTGAGTTCATCTTCAAAGAAATTTGCGATCGCCTGTAAAAAAACATCAATATGTCCATCTGTAGACATACTTAAGACTATTTTGCTCTGATGATTACTTTAAAATAGGTCGAAAGCTTGAGTAACAACTGAATTTGCTTTTTCTTCAAGAACATATCTTGATCCAGAGTGTTCATCAGAGTTTTCTCTGAGACTGGAGTGTCTGGGAAAAAGGGAATTATATTATATTGAGATATTTTCACTCCAGGTCCCCATAAAGGGTTCATTAACAGGATGTGAGATACTCATTTAGCAGATATTCCATTATTTTATGTGTTATTTTATGTTGATTTTATTTTTAATCTATGATAATACCAGGCATCACACAGCAAGGATTTTCTGCGACATTTTAGAAAGAGTCAAGGGTCAGCCAGCTATACCTATAGAATGGTTTGTAATGTCGTGTTGTAAGGAGGTTTTCACTAACGAGGAGTTTGCCGTTGGGTTCTAACGTAACAATGGCATGTCAGTCTGATTTAATAATTGACTTATGAAGTTTGGTCATTTCATCATTCGACACTGCCTTCCCTATTTGACTTTTCCCCCCAAATGAAGTCATAAGGATTTGTAGCTTTAGCACTTTTGTCGAGTGTGCCAATCTCTGCTAATGGATTTCCTGAAAATTATTCGTTTATTTTATTAAGTAAAGAATTATTTTCAGGGGTATATTATCAAGATTTGTGTGGATTTTTTTCCCCATTTCTATGGTGTATTTATATGGTACATTGGCCAGAGATGAGTTTGATATATGTATTTTTGAAGGTAAGGGGAGCATGAAAAAGGCCAGGGGTGGTAGGAATTGAACCCACGACCCCAGTGTCTATGAGCCAAAGATCTAGCACGCTATCCACTTGGCTGCCGCCATTTTATGTGGTTCACGAACAGTTTTCCTAAGAACCACAGCTTTTTCCTAATTATTGCACTATTCTTTTTTTTCTATTGTTTTTATTCTTAATTCCAAAGCTACGTTTTTTTTTTTTTTTCCTGTATGTGGCTGTATTTTATGTCAAACAATATATTTTGGCCTATGAGTTATTTTGAGGCTCTTTTTTTTAGCGAATATATCATATATAGCTTTCTCATTACATATGATTCCCTCATAACTGGGCTTAGGCTAAAAGGATCCCAGTATTTTTAGGTACTTAAAGAGCCTTTAGAGCTGCCTGACAGTCTGAAAGAATGATTATTGTTGCACTTTTGCGATGTTTTTTGTTTATTTCATGTGGACAGGTTCGGCTTGAAAGGTCATAGTTGGGCCGAGGTACATGTGCTCAAACTTAGACCCTATTGTAGCCATGCCCTTATCATTTCTCATTTTTGAACTGTCCGTATACCAAAGAGCTCCTGATTTAACTTCTTTTGCTTTATATTTCCAATTAGCTTTCTTTTCAATAATTATTTGGAATGGTTTTTTGTCTAGTGTATTATCTGATGAAGTTTGGTCATATGTCTGATTTGGTCAGTCAGATGCATTTCAGCATTTTATCATCTTCAGTGATGTGTGAGTGAAATAACACATCTGACCAAACCAGTCAGGCCAAAACTAGATGATCAAAAACGCAAATACAACACATCATCACAAGACACAGATTGATACCAATTAATCAGATCGTGCACTCCGTAAAATTTGTTCCGGAAGAGAGACCTCCATGTTACCTTTGCACGGGTAGCTGGATCATGTCCCTGTCTGTCATAATGCGATGGAGGTACTCGCCGACCTGTTCGCCCGTCTGTGGCCCACCCATATTGAGCATCATCACCGCAGTCCTGACGGGCTTTTTGCTCGCCTCCAGGCTTCCTGTCGTCGAAAGCCATCTAGCCAGCCTCCCTGAATTGGACAGAAAGTTGAAACATCCTTAAAGGTTGTTTCAACAAACGGAGCTGCATTAATAATTTTTCTGCCACATCACTCTATACCTAATTATTTGTCCTGAATTAAAATAAAACCAAAACAAGCTGCGAATTTGTTTTTTTAAATATATATGTTGGTACTTTATAAACGTCATTTTAGAATATTCACCTCCAAAATTGCTGAGGGACAAATTTGATGACAACATTTGAATTACAGCTTATCACAGATTGATAGACCAGTTGAACAGCCAAAATTCAACCACTGAAGAAACCTCCTTTCTTCTAATTGAGTTTGTGCACACCTTGATCTATCACCACAGACTAAATTTTATTAAAATTAAATTAATAAAAATTGGCCAAAATATTTGATTTTAAAACCATTAAAATAAAACACCACTAATTTGATACAAACCCTATTGAAAATATTCAAATTAAACCAGCATAAACATGAACTTTTATCCCTCTCAGTTGAATAAAAATATTATTTTTTTACAATTTAAGATGAAAATTTCATTATTTACAAAATATTAGGCTAATATATTCAATCATATATAATTTGACGTGAATTTTTTTGGGGGGAACAATCCAGCGATTAAGCTACAATTGCAATATTACCCGATTAAAAATTTATTTCATTTTAAAGGTACAAACAGCCTTTAAGCCCATTACATATACAAAACATAAAAATAAATTTAGTTTTATAAACATAGTTTATTTATTTACAGTTGCCCAATTACAAATTTATACAATAAAATATTAAAGTTATAACTGTATGTAAATTTAAAAATATTTATAACAATAAAGAAACACAACAATAAAACAAACAATTTAGAATGAACAATTTGAAAATGTATTAACACTATATATATTATGCAGGGTGGGCGACCAAGACCTGAGGGGTTAAATGCCTGGGTAGACTCGTACCCCATCCCTAAAAGGTCCGGTACTTGGTCGGCTCACGTGTCTTGCATAAACTTCTTGGACTTGTTCACAAACCCCAAGATTTTGGACCATTTTATCTCAGGAAGTGATTTGATGATGTCTTCTCCTTCAAAGATTTCAAATCTAGACCTAGCATACCTATCACACTCTGTGAGATAGTGCCTTGCCGTTTCTTCTTTTATTTCGCAAAAACAGCAAAAGGGATCTGGTAGGATACCTATTACGAAGAGGTGTCTTCTCAGTGGGCAGTGGGCCGTCAGAATACCTATCAGCCTCCTAATTCCCTTCCTTGAGATATAGTATAGCCATTTCGATTCTGCTGGTTTGATCGCCTTAACAAACTCTTTCGATTGCCTGTGTCCGGGGGATAAATTCCACTCCCTAAGAAATTGTTTCATGCCCCAGTAACCTGAAAGAGATCCTATTTATAAGATCTATAGTTTCCTCCACCAGACATGAGGTTGACAAATCTTTTTGTAATGACCTAAGACTAGCCTGACTGTCAGAAAATTTTTAATATCTTTTCCCTTAATTTTATTTTCCATAAGTGTTCTACAACACACATTGATGGCCCAGATTTCCGCCTGAAAAACGGGGGTGTTATTGCCAAGAGGGGAGGAGATGCTGAGTCCTAATTTTTGTATGTAGATTCCTGCACCACTCCCTCTACCTTTGATAAGTGATCCATCTGTGTAGCAGTATATGTTACGATGGTCATCATCCAGACTATAATTATAATCACAAGGGGTGACTACCTGAAAGTGCTTTTTCCCTGAAGGGGTTTTAATCTTTTGATCACTAACACTTAATAATTGACCGTTAACCTTACTCAATAGTTGTGAGATTTTCGAGTGACCTATGTTATTGCACTTATGATTCCAGATTAACACTATATAATTACCAATTACTAATTATAATCAAATTCAATATTAATTATATTAATGTTACAATATTTAATTTTCTAATAATAAAATTTGCTTAAACTGACATTAAATATATCTATATTTATTTTTGAATGGTTTAACAAATTTGTTGTTCTTGGTATAAAACTGAATTTGGCATAATTAGTTCTATGGTAATCGATGGAGAATGTTATTTGACTTCTGGAATGGTAAGATGGAACTTGAAAGTTAATTCGTTAAGCAGTAATGTCCAATCAGTTAAGAAATGTAATAATTTATACAATAAATAAATAACCTTTTTAAGCATCCCTAACCATAGTAAAATAATAACTTTAGGACAACAATTAATAGAGAAGCCATTAATATAAGGTGGGGCTAGGCAATCTTTATTAATTGGTGATTTTGGAAATCAATAAAGATTGGGATTTGTTAGGATTTAAAATAATGATGTCGTTACTTGACTATTGATTGAGAAAATGAAGATCTTGGTTGAGCAGAGAGATAGCTTCAGAGATGTTGTTAGCAGGACAGTGAATTTAAAGCTGTGCCATCAGCATATAGATGAAATTATATGACTAAGCTATTTGAGGGTTGATAGGTACTCAATAACCCATTGGCCCTTTCACACTGCACAACCATGCTAGTACATACACTCAATTTACACAAAGGAAAACAAGACGAGATCTAAAGTACTATTCGCAATGCCTCAAGAATCGCCCACCCAGGGTTTGGCAGTCCAGGGTCAGAACTCGTTCCAATTCATCCAGCTGGCAAGATTGGGCTCTATTCTTTCCTATTTACATACCATTCACTCAATTTGGGTCATGGAGTACTCAATATGCCTACATCATCCTCTATACATATGATATAACGAATCTAATTGAAGGTTATGGGATACCCATTATTCCACCATAGACCCTCTCACACTAAACATTCACACTAATAAATACATTCACTCTCAACACTACAGACACAAAATTGTCAGTATTAATACAATAGCCCTGTTTTCTCTAACAATTGGAAGAGGTGACCCAAAGACTCGCTGCCCAAGCACAATTCTCATGTCAGGTAGCATTCCTCCTTGCTCTCTACATGGAGCCGATGAATGTCCCTCCTTCAATTAAGGTGGGACACATCGAGCAACTTCACATATGCAGAATTTGGCATTTTGATGACAAATTGAACTTTACTTTGTTAAAACTAAAATTTTAGCTTGAGCTTTTATTATGCTAGATGCAGGATATGAACTTGACTTTTTAAACACTCTTTTCCTAAAAGCTAATCACATTGCAGACCTACCACACTTTTGTAGTTATATATTTATTTTCTACCTAAAGTGATGATTGGTTTTATTGTGTGTAAATTTACAACAAAAAAAGTTCAAGGATTCAAGCAAATAAATTTTACATTGCATTTGTATTAACAGCATCGTTTTGCCACACTAGTGGTCTTGGTTTGAATCCTGACATAACCCATGGAATTTTAATAGTAATATAACAAGAAAGTTTTGTAAAATGATTAAGAACCCTCATCCATGACAACCCAACAGTTAGTTCACATCAATCCCTCCCGGATGACAGGAACGTTTTAAAAAATTATTAATCAAACAGTAAACTACTTTGTTATAAATGAATATTTCAAGTTTGAGCCAATCAAAACAAAATTTGCATTGGCAATTTAATGTATCACTGGTTTCTTCTTTTAATGGCAACATTGTCAAAAAATTGTTAGAAAGAATTGTTAATTGCATTTTAAAAGTCCATAATTTTTTCAGGTTAAAACACACTCTAACTCCCATTCAAAAAGGTTTAAAATTAAGCCCTTTTTAATGATTGTTGTCAAATTATATATAATTACTGAGAGAATAGATCTTTCTTTTAATAAAACAACATATCTTATGCTTATGAACAAAGACAGCCACCAAAGATGGTAAATTGCTGACGCACCATTGTCTGACCAAATTATATGGAGATATGCTGACGAGGTAGATCAGATTGCTTACAAAGCATTCAATCAATTCTACTAGCATCACCAGGCAGTTTGCGACAAAGTTTTATTGCACAAATGATTGATTTAATTTTTTACAAAGGTTTATGAACAATTTATAATTTTGAAATAGAATTCAAAAGGGTACAAAAAAAAAATAAAACTATAATAAATTTATATTTGGTATTAAAACAATTCTTTTCTTTTTGCCACAAGGCTTACAATCTCCTTTCTTGGCTGTTTAACAACAAATAATTTGGCCTTGATGAGGAGCATTGATACAAAAAAAAAATCTATGAATACATGTAATCAGAAATTGTTTTCCTTATTATAAAATAATTCTAGATTTAATTTTTTTCATTTTATGTTTGTATTTATTTACATATTGCGTTTTTTTTTTTTTTTTTTTTCATTAAAAGAAAACATTTTCAATTAAATTAAGCTTACAATTTGACAAAAGCTGAATTTTAATTTCATTAAATGGCACGATGTTTACTCCTTTGAACAAATTTGATTCCGAATACTTACAACAATTTATTTCGTTCAGAATTGAAAGAAAATTTAGAATTTAATTTTTTTTCTCAAACACATTTAATAACCTTCCCCCTCCCCAAAAATATGCAGATTATTTTGTATTTGAATTAAAAAAGGCTAATCTATAAAATTGTTTTTAAAAACATGGTACCCTAAATATTAAACTTAACAGTACACTGCTTACATTTAACTATTAAAATATAAATTTGGTAAAAAATATATACTTTATTTGTATAACAAATTGATTGTATATCTTATATATTAACGGATATTTGTGTAAAGCATGACTTGGGAAGGAGGCCGTTGGCGGGATGGCGTTTTTGAAAATATATTCCAAAACCGAAGTGTTTCATCTCCAGCACCGGTAACAATTGTTTCTCCGTCGGGGGAGAGGGCGAGGTAAAGTACCCTGAGAGAATGGCCAGTTAATTTTACCACTTGGGTCATAGAAGGGTAATTCCATAGAAGGATTTGATTCTGAGAATAACCGTGAGTGCTGACTAGTTGGGATGAATGTTTCGACCAGGCCAAGTTGCAAACTTGAGACCCTGTATCAACGAAATGAAGGCTCTGCCCGGTAATCATGTTCCAAAAACGAATCGTCCTGTCTGCAGAGCCACCGCCAGTCGCCAGAAGGCCGTGGTTATGCGGTGACCAAGAAATCGCCTTGACTGCACTTGTATGTTCATAGAAGGTAAATAGTGGTTCATTCGAGTGAAGGCCCCAGACGAGAAGTTTGTTGTCATTTCCTCCTGAGGCCAGGAGCTGACCGTCAGTAGACCATTTCAAACCGCAAACCTCTTGCCTGTGTCCACAAAGGCGTCTTTCATTCCTAGAACTCGGCCTCGCCCTCAAATCCCTCTGAATTATGCTTCTGTCCCTGCCGCCAGACGTGAGGAAATTCCCTGTGTTCCAAGAGAGAGTTCCGACCCTTCCACAATGTCCTGTCAGCCTGTCGATTTGTTTACCACTTACAACGTCCCATATAAGCACCGAACCGTGATTTGTACCAATTGCCAGATGAGTGCCAAATGGATTCCAAGAGACAGACGTAACTGAATTGCCATGTTCAGAGAGCTCACAGAGACCTGTTATTTGGCTTGATACTGCTGACCAAAAATAAACGCTATTGCCGAGACCGACTGATAAAATATTTTGTGAGGACCAGTCAATTAGATTTAGATAGAAATCATCTTGTAAATTGGGTGCATCCAAAACCTGTAAAATAGAGAAAGAATATTAACAAAACTCAATTTTAAAAAATTTCAGTAACAATTATTAAATTCAACTAACTTTTCAGAGTATTCAAATTTTAATTACCTTAAAAGGAACAGTTGCTATTTTGGCATTTTCAAATTTAGGAGAGGACAAAAGCCGCTGACTGCTGGCACCAATTGGAGACAGTGTGTGAGATAAACAATTTTCCTTTGATCTATTATTTGGCGAGTAATGGAAGAGTTTCGATTCTCCTGATGTGTTATTCAAACTTCCGATGCTCGAGTCGAGGATTTCATTTTTAAGAAGACTCGAGTATACTCGCCCACTCTCCAGAGTAGACATGTTTACTGTTGTCTTTTCTTTATTGGAATTTTCATCCTTCTCCTCGTCCGAATCGTTCTCAAGGGAGAATCTCGATTGCCAGTTTGAACACAACCTCTTTGGTATATATCTAAAAAACATAATATTATTTAATTTAAAAATGTGATGATTCATAGCTTCCAATCGCTTGAGGAGGCAATAAAATTAGAATACAATTTCTCAAGCAAAATGATAAAAAAACAATCAGTAAAAGCTTGTGTTCACGATTAAAAATTTATCTAAAAATGTCCTTTTTATTTTATCATTTTATTAACTATTCGCAGATATAATCAACGACAAAAAAGTCCAAGCAACGTCAAAGTTACACTAGAAGTTATGTAATCCATTTGTAAAGTACATTGGCAAAAAAAAAAAGTTTAAACTTTTATCTGCCTTTTTGGATAATTTTTGATTAAAATTTGTCATGACAGTATATTTTCTAAGACAGTAGTATTAATAAAAATTCAGGCATGAGACTTCCCCATATAAGTGACCTGTGGCAAGGGACCAACACCAAGAATCTAGAAGCAATAAATTAAGATTGCTATCAAATAGTTAAATATTTGTAATCCATCTATTTGGGACCATTAAAACAAAACAAAATTCTTTAAGTCAGAAAGAATTTGTTAAAATTTGGTACAAACCAACTGAAAAAAATTTAAATGCAAAATGCTATAGGCAAATACAAGTCAAAAATATCAACTTTTCTAGGTGAAGTCTTAATTTTCTTGTCTGTAGTCTAATCTTGAAACATGTATGTACTACATTTCTATGTACAACGATTATTCGGAGATCGTGAGATGTGGTCCGGTGTGACATAGGTTTTAGAAAAACACTTTCTTTATTGTGCCAACGTTTCGATCTTCATCTTCAAGACCTGGGATTTATAAACATTGTTTCAATTTTACAAATAAATGTACGAGGTGAGGAAAAAATACTAATTTATATAATGCTAGAAAATTTTAGATTTAAAGAAAAAAAATGAGTAGATACAATGCTAGAAAATTTTAGATTAAAACAATGAATTTATACAATGCTAGAAAATTTTATTTAAAAAAATGAATTTATACAATGCTAGAAATTTTTAGATTAAAAAAAATGAATTTATACAATGCAAAAAATTTTTAGATTAATTTAATCTAAAATTTTCTTGCATTTATAAATTCATTTTTCTTTTAATATAAATCTTCTAGCATTGTACAAATTCATTTTTTATTTTTATAAAATTTTCTAGCATTGTATAAATTCATTTTTTTTAATCTAAAATTTGGCCTGAAGATGGCCCGAATAAAGGTCGAAACGACGGCAAAAAGGTGTTTTTCTAAATTACCTCATTCTTGATCGCATCTCATGATTTCAACAAATTATAATAAATTATTATTAAAAATAAGTGTATTTTAAAAAAGTATTGTTAATAGAAAATAACTTCTCTGTGTGTCAAAACTATGTGGCAACAATGAATTTAAAAGATTCGATTCAATTCTATTTATAGAAATCTATAGAAGAAAGTCAACAGCATATAAATTTCAATTTAAAAATAAAACAAAAAATATGGAACACCTCACAAACACTTACAGCCATAGTTTTCCAACGAATAATTATAATAAATTATTATTAAAAAGCCATTTTATTCAAAAATGTATTGTTAATAGAAAATGGCTTCTCTATGTGTCAAAACTATGTGGCACCAATTAATTTATTCAAAAGATTCAATTCAATTCTATTTATAGAAATCCATAGTAGAAAGTCAACAGTGTATAAATTACAATTTAAAAATAAAACAAAATGGAACACTTTACAAACAATTACAGCCATAGTTTTCCAATGAATAATTATAGTAAATTGTTATTACAAAGCCATTTTATTCAAAAATATATTGTTAATAGAAAATGACTTCTCTGTTTGTCAAAACTATGTGGCACCAATTAATTTATTCAAAAGATTCAATTCAATTCTATTTATAGTAATCTATAGAAGAAAGTCAACAGCGTATAAATTTCAATTTAAAAATAAAACAAAAAAATATGGAACACCTTACAAACACTTACAGCAATAGTTTTCCAATGAATAATTACAATAAATTAATTGTAACGCGATTTTATTCAAAATTTATTGTCAATATGAAAGAACTTTTCAGTGTATTTAGGAATCTACGTAGATAAGTTAAAAATATATTTTTTATGTGTTTAATCTACTAGACAATAGTTTCTTTGAATTAAGAATGGAAAAGAGTAAGAAAAAACGGTTGGGCCAATGAATAATTCAAACGGGGCAAATTTATTTAATCGAATTCGTCGTTTTAAAGGCGAGAGAAGGGGCGAAGAACGGGGACAAGTGGAAATTTAAAAAGGAAATCGCAACGGCCGAAAATCGAAACGGATAAGAAAAACAAGACAGGGAGCGTAAACAAAGGCGATGCGGGGGTTGAAAAAACCCCGCAAAGCGTGCGAAAGACAACCCGAGACCTGTTGAACGTCCTCGTAAAATAAAAAAATAAATATTTAATTTAATTTATTTACCTGTCTGCTGTTCTCGACCTCTTCGTCCTTGCGTTGTTTTCCAAGAGTGTTTTCGAGAATCCGCCTCTGGCCGGCGTCGAGTGGAAAATCGGCTTGGGCAACTGGAACTGGACCTGGGCTCCGAGTTCGTTTTCCGAATTTTCCAACTGAAACCCCTTTTTCCCGACGTACACCTCCTTTATTTTCGACTGCTGGTGCAGGAGCCGACGGGCGAAAACCTGATCCATCTGGCAGTCCATCCTCGGTCAAAACAAAAACTCAAAGGATGCACAAGACACGGAAATGTTTTACTGTCAACAATCGAAAGATTTTTTTTCTTTAACACTAAAACTTATCACATGTTTCACTAAAGGCCACAGGTTGTTGTGTTTTGTTTTTGTTCCACCACGCTTCCAAGTCAGAGCGGATGCGTCCGGCCGGCTTGACGAAGTCGGAAACACGAAAAACGAGACTGACTGACCACTGCTCAGTGCTCACTGACTGCTGAAAGCGAAAGGAGAGACACGAACGTCTCACTGAGTGGGGGCTTGAAATGCCGGACGGGGAACCAGTCCGTCCCTTTATACCAGCCGAGTCCTTATCTCTTTCACTACGTCACCGAACGACTTTTTGGTTAATCCCATCAAGTCCAATTTTTACCTGGATCGAAATCCCCTTTTTCTACTTTTCTAACAAACAAGATTAACTTTATCCAAATCAAGATATAATAGATCGAGATAAACAGGACAATTAAGAAATTTAAAAATAAGGTTTACCCGTTTATGAGTAAACTAAACTGCACAAAACTTAATCCCCTTTTTAATGAAAAAAAAATAAATAAATAAACGGAGATTCCATTAGTTGAATAACTTGACTCAGATATCCAATGTTTAAAAAAGTCAGCAGTAATACAAAGAAAATAAGCAGAGAATATTTTTCATTGTGTGTTTGTCTGATTATTATCCTTCAAAAATTGTCAAAATTTAAATTTGTTACATTTGATTTTTATGTGCATTATCCGGTCCTAATTTTCTCCCGGTTCCCTTGACTTTGCTAATCTTTTCTTGTTGATTTTCTGTTCTTATTTACGATGTACATCTTTTTTCTTTCTTTCCGCCGCTTCTTGAGTTGTATTCAGCTTCTTTATGTTTGTTTGGTTGTTTAAATGAACTTTCAACAGGTTTATTTTGTTTTTGATATCGCATTTTTTCCACATCTGGCTTTCTTAACTTTATCTTGTTCTTTTTTTCTATCCTTACCTACTGTGGTGATTTTTAGGCCTTCTTTTCCTCTTCTATGACTGTTTTCTAATTTCCTATTTTTTCTTGCTTTATCAATAAATTTTCAATCAATGTATTTTGATATTTTTGTTTTTATTTGCTAATAATGCACTTTCCTCTCATAGTTTTGTTAATTTTATCTAGCTGATTTCTTCTGTTCTTATCTACGATATTCTTTAGTGTTTTTCTTTTCCTATTATTTGGTTGTTTACGTTAATGTTTTTGTTACGTTTTTCTTTGATTGTTTTGTAATTTACCTTGTTTGTGTTTTGTTTTTTAAATAAATCTTCTACTAGAATTTGTTAATTTTGTTTTATTTGCAAATACATTATTTTTCCCTTCATCAGGCTTTGTTAATTTTATCTTGTTGATTTTTTCTATTCTTATCTTCCATGTTTTCTGTTCTTTTTCTTTTCTCTCCTTTGGTTATTTTGTAATTTACTTTTTTGTATTTTAAATGAATTTTCAACCAGTTTATTTTGATTATTTTGTTTTATTTGCTAATGCATTTTACACTATTCAGGTTTTGTTAATTTTATCATGTTGGTTTATTTTGTCCTTATCTATGATGTTTTTTAATCTTTATCTTTCCCTCTTCTTTGGTTGTTTGTAGTTTTTTCATGCTTTTTAAAAGAACTTTCCACCAGTTTGTTTTGATAGTTTTGTTTTTATTTTAGCATTGTCCCCTCATCAGGCTTTGTTAATTTTATTTTGTAGGTTTCTTCTGTTCTTTCCCTTTTCCTCTTTTTTTGATTCTTTTCTAATTTCTTTTGTTTGCTTTTTGTTTTTTAAATAAATTGAAAAAAAAAAGTTCATTTTGGTACTTTTGTTTTTATTTGTTAGTGCATTTTCTTCCCATCAGATATTATTTGTTAGTTTTATCGTGTGGGTTTCTTCTGTCCTTATCTACGATGTTTTTGTTCTTTCTCTTTTCTTCTTTTGTTGTTTTCTAATTTCATCCATATTTTTGTTTTAAAGAACTTTCAACCACTTTATTTTGATAATTTCAAGTTTTCATTTGCAAATGAATTTTCTCCCCGTCAGGCTTGGTTAATTTTATCTTGTTGGCTTCTTCTGCTTGTATCTACGACGTTTTCTGTTCTTCCTCTTTTCAACTTCTTTGCATGTTTTCTCATTTTCTTTATAGTTTTCTAAAATTTATTTATTTATTTTTATAAAGAAATTTCCACCAATTATTTTGAGAGTTTTGTTTTTATTTTCTAATACATTTTCTCCTCATCAGGCTTTGTTAATTTTATCGTGTCTATTTATTCTTCTGTTTGTGTCTACGACGTTTTTTGGTCAATCTCTTTTCCCCTTCTTTCACTTTTTGCTAATTTCCTTTGTGTTTATTTTATTTTAATGAACTTTCAACCAGTTTATTTCGATATTTTTGTTTTTAGTTATAGTTTGACTTTAAAACTGTCTAAATTATATATCAATTGATTTATATAACTATAATTATATATCCAACACTTTGCATAACCCGATCTCTATCTTTTATTTTTTAAAAAGTCAATCCTATTAGTTTAAACACAGCCCTTCAGAGACAAAATTCAGGGACGCTGAGATTCGAACCCTTTCTAGTGATGAGCCGCCGGGCAACGCCACCATAACTTAATGTATAGATTTATTTACTTAAATAAAAATTTCATTAATTTGTTTAGTTAATTATTATTGTTCTTCAATTGGCATTATTAAATAAAAAATAAATGTTAGATCTGGACAAATTGGAAACTTATTTTTGAGTCAATCCATTATAGTTCTATAATTAGTACAAATTGATCCATATTCAGTATTTACTATAGAAAACCGTTAATTTATCAATTAGGATTAAAAAAACACGTATTACGATTACACAAGTTGATCCAAATCTATTAAATAACAGACGACGCAGCGAGAATGCAGCATGGCGAACAAAAATGCTAACCATTTTATGACCATGCAATAATTGACCCAATTAAATGTAATCAATAACTTGTCCACACAAATATCGAAATTAGTTGGGGGGGAACAAAAAAAAACTTTTTACTATTCAATAAACATTCAACGGATTAGAACAGTTTATGCAAAATCAGCACACAGTTTATCTTAGTTAATAACAAAAATAAAAATAACATATTGTTGAACTCATTATAATAATGCACCGATAGTACTGAACAAGATAGAAGTGATAGTACTATAATTTAACAACAATAATTACACAGAAAAAACAAAAACAATTTGAAACCAATTTCATAACGTCCTGTTGGAGATAAATTAACTTGGACCAATTAATATCTTATCTTTTTAAATTAACATAATTCCGAACATTTTTTAAGCGATTATTATTGTCACAAATCTTGAAATTATTTGTTTTTTATTACATAGATTAATATGGTATTAATGTTCATCCATCGTTCTCTCCCCCTCTCACATTCTTTCTCACACTCTCTCACTTTCTCTCTCTCTCTCTCTCTCTCTCTTTCTCTCTTTCCCTCTCCGTTTCTTANTCTCTCTCCATACAAACACTTGTGTTTGGAGATAAGCATGTGATTGGATACTATTCCAAAGTAGCTAAACATGCGATTTCCGTATAAAATTAAATTAAATCATAGGCCACTTGGCACTCTTATGAATCATTTGAATTAGCAAAACTAAATTTGGTATTTTAACTCATTTTATTTCTTTATTCTGCCGATGTCGTATTTTACAATTTTATTAGGTATTCAATGTTTGTTATTTCATTATATATTTAATAAAGGCTAGATCTAGTATGGGTTTGTCGGACGCCCTAGCATACATTTCGTTCTTACAGATGACCTGTTTTTCTTGGTTAATTCGCAAAGTATTGGTTAAGATATTTACATATTTCATACATATATACATAAGATACAGATATGATATTTCTGCTCGTCGTAGTCAGAGATTCAGAAGATAGTTCTTCTCTGTAGATTCTCCATGTTTCCTTATGATTATTTAAAATTTCTACTTAATGAAAGTTAAGATAAAACAAGAAGAACCTTTGATTATGCAGAACCTTGGGTCAATACGACGGATCTTCTGTGCCTGTGAACTCTTCGGACTCGATTTAGTACGCTCAGCCCCTCGTTTGGCAAGTTGGTCCGCGTTTAATCCACTTTTTAAGTAATCATCTACTTCTTTGTACTTTTTTCGTGAATTTTGTTTAAAATCAAAAGCCCGAAGTGCTCGAAAGTTGATTTTTCTTAGTATACAAACACTTTTGATTTTGCTTGGCAAACTGAGACATGAGATCAGGAGTGACTTATCACAATATAAAAAAACTCGCCTTTTATTTATTTTGAATCTACCCGTATATCAAATGGGTTCTTTGTATTTTTTCAACACCCCCCCTAATTTACTGGTAATGGCAGTCAATTGAAGGATATTCGGTACCAGTGGATTTTCGTCTATCGGTTGTAAATATCAAATAGTTAATGTTAGGAAAAAATGTTTTTACTACCTACAGACATACATCATTACGAAAAATTCAAATTGAGTAGGTGAATGCAAAATAGAATAACGGCTCTTGAAAGCTTGAAAGAAACTTTTTATTTATTTTATTTTTATTTATCTTTTATATGGCATCTTGAAGGTTTTGTTTGTCATTTTTGTTATCAGCCGTGGCCCCAAGATAAAGCACTTATATTTTGATTTTGTTCAACTTTCAATGAAAAGCCAAGTCAGCTTATCTTGCATTATTGCAAAAACAGGTGAGTCACTCGAAACCGTTGATACAAAGCCTTACAACAATGGGAGAGAATGCAGAACCATTCGAATAACAGCCTTAATCATCGATTTAGACCTGTCTCGTATTTCTTTTGCTAACCTACATTTATTCAATCATTTATTTGAAGAGAAAATGTTCTTCGTTCCACGTGGGTCATTTTTTTCACATTCATCCAAGTGGGATTTGAAAATGCCCTGACATTGATCATATTGATTACAGGCCGACTAGCTTTGAAAATATGAAGGAAGAAGAAACAAATTTTAATAAATTTTAACGCAAAGTTGGAAGAGAGGAGATTTTTCTATTCATTCATTTCATAAAATTGCCTCAGTTTTACTGTTATTAGGTCTGATAGGCCACTAGAAAACTAATAAAAATATGGCGTTAATAACTAAATAATAACTCATTACTGACGGCATCGATTCTATCGCATTTATAGAGATATTAAACAAGATCGGCCTTAACATCGACCCTTGGAAAACCCCAAAACTTATGTGCCTTTATGTTGATTTACAATTATTTCTGTTGGGCAGGTAATTATTAATTAAATGTAGGAAATCGGTAAGATAAAAGTTTAAATATTAAACCTAGAACTAAAACAATAATATAAAAAACAAGTGAAAAATATTAGTTTGTAGTCAATCTGAGCAAAATTAAAAATAGCTAATGAGAGGCAGTTCGATTTTGCGCTCATTCGCCTATAAAAAAAACCTTAATTTCATAAAAACTTCTATTTTTTAAAACCCTCTGGTGCAGTCACTTTTCGATATAAATCATTATTTTCGTCTACTTTGACCCAGTTTAACTTTCAGCCTATTTCAAAATTTGAAGATGAAAGAATTCGTTCGGTTATCGGTTACGGGGATAAAAAAATATTGTCATTCACTAGGGAAGGCCATAGTAGTGCGACGTCAAGGGTATAAGCAGGGAGAGGCAGTAAGGCCCTTTTGATCTAATGCTCATTTCGCCTGTGCCAAACTGCTATAATGACGCATGGAACATGTTTTATGCGGAAAAAACCTTAATTTCATAAATACTTTTTTTTTAAATCTCTGGTCAGCCATTTTTCTATATCATTATTTTGACCCAGTATAATTTTCAGCCTATTTTTGAAGACGAAAACATTCGTTCGGTTATCGGTTACGGGGATAAAAAAAACTATTTAAAAAAAAATTGTTATTCAGTAGGAAAAGCCATAGTAGGTGCTACCTCAAGGGTATAAGTAGGGAGAGGCTGTAAGGCCCATTCGATCTAATGCTCATTTCGCCTGTGTCAAACTGCTATAATGACGCATGGAACATGTTTTATGCGGAAAAAACCTTCATTTCATAAAAACTTTTTTTTTTTAAATCTCTGGTCAGCCATTTTTTCATATCATTATTTTGACCCAGTATAATTTTCAGCCTATTTTTGAAGACGAAAACATTCGTTCGGTTATCGGCTACGGGGATAAAAAAAACTATTTTTAAAAAAATTGTTATTCAGTAGAAAAAGCCATAGTAGGTGCGACCTCAAGGGTATAAGTAGGGAGAGGCTGTAAGGCCCATTCGATCTAATGCTCATTTCGCCTGTGTCAAACTGCTATAATGACGCAAGGAACATGTTTATGCGGAAAAACACCTTCATTTCATAAAAACTACTATTTTTCAAAAACCTCTGGTTGAGCCATTTTTTCATATAAATCATTATTTTCTTCTTCTTTCATCCAGTTTATTTTTCAGCGTGTATTTGATGATGACAAACATTTGTTTGATTGTTGGTTTCGGGGATGGAAAATTATTTTGAAAAAGTTTTGTCATTGACTGGTAAAGACGATAGAAGGCGTGACGTCAAGGACATAAGCAGGGAACGACAGTAAGGCCCTTTCGTCACAGTTTGGGCCATTTTCGCATATTTTACATTTTTGTTCCCTCAAAAAATAAAACATACAGAGTGAAAATCCTGGACAATCACTCCTTTAAATTCATGTTTTTTATTTATCAAACGAACGTATGTTCACGGAATTGTACGCATAAAATCTTCATATGCAGGGATGTTTCACGAGAGTTATAGTTATATATTTGCTTGAGCATTAGTAAAATTTTAACTTAAGCTACCTTCTGTAGAAAGAAAGTATACCATTTCATTGCTCATTCTTTAATAAAACAGATGCGATATTGAAGGAAACTGTTAAGAAAACAAAGGACGCTAGACTCAAACGTGTGGAGCTAGGGGAGGATGAGACGGCGAAAATAAATTTAAGGTAATATTCCAAGTGATCCTCGATTTTGGAGAATATGATCGGTGTCTGAGGTTTTCCACATGAGGGCGACCAATTGAGGATCCCCCAGACGAAGCCCCTGCAGACGAGGGGTCCGCCTCCATCCCCAGTGCAGACGGACGCGTTCAAGACAGGCTGAAGGCAAATCCGTCTAATGTGTAAAATTGCAAAACATTCTCTGAAAAGAGCACAACTCCTTTTGGCACTTTAAGTAGTCTATAATTGTCACCTGGACGGCTTTGAGCACATCGGCGTTGTATTTGTTAGAAGCGATGGACGAAGAACCCCAGCCGATCAGCGTGCACTCTTCGCCTTTGTCCATGACATCGTCCATTCCCTCCCTCAGGGCGGCTTTGTTTAGGCCGAAGATCTTGAAAGGTTTGATGTGCTCTCCGAAGATTAATTTAGTCGAGACGGTCAACACGGCGAAGTCGCCGTCCCAACCGAAAACGTCCTGGCTCCTTTTGCAGCCCGGGTGGACGAAGATATCGGACACGTTTCGCCACTGGCTGAAGATGGAATCCTCCGCGGCGGTCCCCACATCCGGAAAGACCTGAAGGCCCGCTATGATCACCAAGGTTTCAGGCGATTTGGCCACCGTTTCGCCTTCTTTCTCGAAGCAGACGCAGTGACACGCAGTCATAACGAATATCGGTGCTACAATACTTCCTCCACATATCCTCCGACCGTTTTCTTTTTCTCTTATACTGACAATGAATGGATATTCTCCGAAAATAGGAACTCTCCCACCGACTATCTTGTCTCTTACGACTTTCCCAAAAACGCTGCTCTCGAGAGCGTTAGACGAACTTAGATGCAAAAACAAACATGTAATACTCAATATCGAATTGGCAATATCCATCTTTTAAATTTTTTAAAAGTGTACAAACAACAAGTAAATAAAAGACAAATTATTACCACATGTTTTTAAATTTATTTAAGAAAAGAGTAGACAACTGTGATGTGATTATTTTTATTTGTGATGATAGTCAATTATTCATTGAGGAAATAAAAAATTATTAACGATTTAAATAATGATGGTCACAATACATCTCTGATGTGGGTTAAAGGCTCAGGAGGAACTCCTAAAGTTCCTGGTATCCACCACAATAAAGAAATGCATTTATCCAAAAGCCATCGGATGTAAACATCCTTCACAAGAATCATGGCTATGTTTAAAAATCGTAACTTGGCATGAGAAGAATTTATCGTTATCCACAGAGTTCTAACGAATCTGGACTATGTCCAGCATATCTTTATTAGATCGGCCAGAAGTCTAATCTTAACTGTCCCATATGTTGGATGATCTAAACCACATATAACTTTGGAAACATCTCCTAACTAGAGCTCAACTGGACATGAAGCTCCATTCAGTTGTACTCCTAACCCTTGGGTAAAAATTGCTGCCTCCTCTAGTTGCAAACTGGAGGTGTCTGGTTCTGCAGATGGCAATGTGATATCTTTCGTTCTTCATATTTTTCGTTTTTTTTTGTTTTTTTTTGTGCATGTATTTTAAGTATTTATTTTTTATCAATTGTCATATAAACATTAATCTCTTTCCAATTCACATTCACTACCCCATCATTCACACTCACCTTTCTCTCTCACTCACCTTTTCCTCTCTCCCTCTCTCAATCATTTTTCTCTCTCTTACTCACCTTACTCCCTAACTCTCTCTCTCACTCACCTTTCCCTCTCTTACAAACTCACCTTTCTCTCTCTCACTTGCTCACCTTTCCTATCTCTCCCTCACCTTTCTCTCCCTTTCTCACTCATTTTTCTCTCTCTCACTCACCTTACTCCCTAACTCTCTCTCACTCACCTTACTCTCTTTCTCTCACTCACCTTTCTCTCTCTCTCTCTCTCTCACTCTCTCTCTCTCCCTCTCCCTCTCTCTCTCTCTCTTTCTCTCACTCTCTCTCTCTTTCTCTCTCTCTCTCTCACTTACTCTCTCACCTTTCTCTCTCTCACTCACCTTTCTCTCTCACTCACTCACCTTTCCTTCTCTCACTTACTCACCTTTCCCCCTCTTTCTCTCACTATCCTTTCTCTNTCTCTCTCTCTCTTACTCTCACTCATCTTATTCTCGTTCTCTCTCTCTATCTATCTATCTATCTATCTATCTATCTATCTATCTATCTATCTATCTATCTATCTATCTATCTATCTATCTATCTCTCTATTTATCTACGTATCTATCTATTTATCTATCACTGTTTCGTTGACCAAATCCAAATTCTGCGGTTCTAAATAAAATCGCATCCATCTCTCTATCTTTCTCTTTCACTCTCTTTCCCAAGTTTTCTCTTCCTCTCTCAACACTGAGTGAATTTTAAAAAAATATTGTACCCCAATTAATTAATTACAAATCATAATAATTTAATACTGTATAAAGACACCAGTAGACATTGAGCTATGTATAAATATATAAAGTACATGATAGTATACATATCTTAATATTATCCCCCCCCCCCAACATTTACTACAAACCACAACTTTAATAGATTATCTTTTTCACATGAAAGTAAAGCCTGAACGCTTCTACTGTTATTCTATCCATTAGGTCTTTAATGTCTATTGTGTTCGTATGATAGCCGTTGGAACCCCGTTTAAAGTGGACGCCCTTTATAACATCCCTCCACTTCTCATCTTACATATTATATAATATTTATGATCTAAACACGCACACGCACATACACTTGTCACACTGTGTGAGACAATCCCCTTAATATTGTTTTGTTTACTCACTTTGGGATTTAAGCCAGTGAGAGAAAGACCTCCGCCCGAGTAAGACGCTCCGTTTAATAATTGGTCCTGTGAGTAAAACAAAATACTATTCCTTCAATACTGCAAATTCAAATTTTAACTTCATTCTTCTCTTAAAATAAAAAAAAAGGAAAAACCAGAGGGTTAAATTATATTTTCTTACATTTTATTTAATTTTGTTTTTTTATCTTGTTTAAAAGTCTCACTTAAACTATTAAATAATATTCTGAAGATATAAAATTTTAATTTTGTTTATTTCATCTCTTTAATTCTAACATTTCAAAATTTATTCATTATAACAAATAAAGGTCAATTTTATTGTTAAAAGTAAAATCAATTAAAAAAAAAGGTATCTGGCAAATTTGAATAATTATAGTCAGACCGATCGAGGGATTTCCTCTGGGACCTAGACAAAGTCTAGGTTGGGCCCATCCCTTCATAAAAAAAACAATTACTAGTTAATTGTGACACACTTATGGGTGAACTTTCATCACTTTTCACCAGTTTCAGTTAATTGTCCCTTGTAAAATTTGTTTCTACTTTGAAATATTGTGAACGAACAGCTTAACTTAAAATAAACTTCAATTTACGTACAGACGTATTATCTTCTCATGTTACACGAATATCTGTGAATCTCAGAACCAATACACTCACAAAAATTGTTTGACTTTTACTAAAATGCTAAGTACACCAGAGGTTTTGCCGTTTGTATGCCACTTATTATTAATGATTAATATCCTAAGTCAACCTAATTGGTTCGGCAGGTCTGTGGGTACTCGATATTCCATTAGTCCGCTAGAGGATATTTGAACCTACGTATGAAATGGTTCCCTATATGCGACCATATACGTTTATCTGCTTCTTAATTCCTCGTACTCTGTTAAAATATGATTTCTAGATACTTATACGCCGCATAAATAGCATATTCATGATCTTTCGAACAAGGAAATTCCCATGTGTCAGCCTGGTGTGACCTTTCTGCAAGAGAGTCAATATGATCGTATCTTTCCCCATTTCCATGGGCCACGATTTGTCAGACTGTTTCGTTTCATGTAATTTGTGATGGAGGTTCAACCGTTCTGCCATTCTTTTCGGCATTGTTTTTGAGAGAATTTTTCACATCCGATGGACTTACCGAGGTCTCCGTATCTCCTTGCTGTTATTTTGGCTGCTCGGTCGGCTTTTCCGTCTAATACCAATGTCCTGGGATCCGAGATGGGTTTCTCGTGAATTTCTTGGATTAGTGGATCCGTAGAGATCATATCACGACTAAGATTCATTTGTGGTTATTTTAATACAACATTTCGATACATAGGTGAATTTTATATTTCAGGATCCATTTCTTGTTTGTTTTTTCCCAGTAAGATGAGAAACTCGATCAAGGCAGTCAACAAGCCGAAGGTTTAAATTGCAGGCTCGGATAATTCTTAGGTGATAAGCAATTGTTTCAAATGTCCTCTCCGTGAAATAAAGGTTTATTTAAAAATCAAGATTGATTGTTTAAAATTGTTTGTCTTTCTATCGAGTCCTAGTATTTAAAACGAATATATCAACAGAAAAAGAAAAAGAAACGGTTTTAAGTTTTTGATAACGCATAGGCGATAAGTTGTATCCGTACATCGTTAATACTAGTCTAAAGTATACCGAGATAAACCAAACGTTGCCATTGTTTGAAAGTCTTCGGTTATCTTGCCTATAGATTATTACATCCATGACAATTTTTTATTTTAAATGCAAGGTAATGACCTTAAAAATGCCTATTTACAGTATAATATGTAGTTAAAAATGTTAAAACGGGAAATTTCTCCGTGTCTGAGATAAGACCAAGCGAATACAGGCGAACGAAAATGATCTGTAACATCAAAATTACAGTGCAAAGTTCGTTGATCTAACACAAAATATTTCAAAATGGACGTGAAAAATCGTTATAACCGAAATCTGCAAAATATGGTAGCACACGTATCGCCAAATGCAGCGTGCATATCTAAATAGGTGAACGAGTGAGAGGGCAGCGATCTCGACAGCTAAAACAGGAAATTGCCAGGGGATACTGTGAATTTCAATCCTGGTTTAATCTAATCTCCCGATAAATATATAAAAGTGAGATTGATCGGTGTTTACTTACTGTATTATTTATGTCCGGTAATCCCAGTGTATTATTATTACGTTACTAAACATTTCGTGCATTCATCAATAAAAACAAAATCAGGAGCCAATTGTTTTAAAAGATGACTTCCTATATGATCCCGGAAAGATCCTATAAAGTTTTAACTGACACAAAGGTAAAGAGGAAATCAGTAGAAAATCAAACGCAATGTAACATGGAATACAGAGAACATCGAAAACCAGGGAAGGCCAAACTATGAGCCATGAAACTCATTAGGTGAATTAACCTTGATAATTCAATCAGAAATGTCTTAAAGAGTATGCCGTAGAAAATCTTAACAGAATTTATACTGACAATCATCGTAAGAACACACAACCAAGCCATAAAAACATAAACATGTAAAAATATCACATACAAAATTGTCCTTTTTTAAAAAGGATGAACTCCACACTCAACCCATCATTTATAATTTCTACTAAATAGTCGGTGAATGCTTCCCAAACCTCAAAACTTGGGGAAATATAATATCTTGGTTGCCATGGTACAAAGGAATTTGAACAAACAGACAAACCGGAGGTGGATCTGCAGTCTCCGCCATGTAGTAATGGGTTCACTTGAAGCAAAAGAAGAAACGAACTAGAGTTACAGTTGCCAAGCATAGAAAACTCTTTGTTATAGATGTAGATGCAGATGTAGTATTGGGGGTGTGTAATATACTGTGCTCTTTGAGAGCTATTGTATCCCCTATCCCCTGTTTTGTACCTAAAACATGCCGGTGAGTCCTATTCCGTCAAGGAATTTGACCAGTAGGGATATTTTCTACGGTTACGTTGTACATCCCAAATCACTGGCACCACAGTTGTTAGTTGGTGTGGTGGTGAGTTCACTGTTTCCTTGCAGAATCTGCACGTACCCTGTTGAGGTAATATCAATCTTCCACAAATAGCCCGTTCAGTCCGTAGTGTCCTGTTAAGAATCCTGTTATGATTCGAACTTTTTTCCTGCATCCTTCGATACCACCTGTTTCTTCGTTCGTAAACTAGCTTGGAGGTCCTTGGATTGTCTATATCCAATGAGTGCATTCCACTGTTTTTTTATTTTCATCTTAAACCCATGGTGACCCCTCGCCAAACTGGCAAACACATTGCTATAGTTCGACAGGGTAAACCTTAGATAAGTGATAAGGCTCTACATAGGTATAGCCAATACCGGTACGATAGAACCTGTCAACCGTATAGAACGTGCTAGAGATAACCTAGGGTATCAAGAAAACCCGGGTAAAAGAAGCAATTTCACCCGTTGCTTAGTATCATCTTAGTAATAATACTACGCCATGTAGTCAAGCGCTATCTCGAACTACTTAAAAACACGATCACAATATCAAAAATATAAGTACAATTGTTTTAATAAAAATATAAGAAATGAAAGAGAATAAAAAATATATTCATTTCTTGTTTAGACGTCTTCTCCGTCATGCAGTTTTCGTTTCTTGATTTATTCCCTGTTGGTGCGACGCAAGGGTTATAAGCAGGGCGAGGCAAGGCAGTGTGAACGATTTCACAACACAAATTTAGGTTATTTTCCTTTTTCGGAACCAATCTTGGCAAACATAGCCTTCTCATACCAAATAAGCTTCTTCAAAATTCCGCCCAACTTTGTATTTTGGATTCATTTGAGTATCGGCTCATCATAATTCGTGAAAATGATTTACTTGTTTCTTGACTGACGTCCTTATCGGCTGGACGGTTCTTAGTCAAATATGTAATTATTTAATTAGACTTTCAGAGCGGCCAGACACTCTGGATTGTCCAGCCAATTATATGGTTATAAATGTTATTTAACGACCATAAAAAAAATTTCGATCCAATTGAGGTCTGGCAAAGTGTGAAATTTCTCGGTGCGGTTTGCAGGGTATGAACAAATAATTTGGCCATTAGTGATCATCCTGGTCCGTCTGAACTGTATAGGTCCGGCAGACGCGTTTCGAACACCCCAGGGTACTTTCATTGTTGAAGTTGAGCAAATAAACTTTGTCCCTGGAATGTAAAGGTAAGCCAAAAAATAATTAATATTGGGCCTTATGTTTGATTACAAAATCTTTTACAGACCCTTGTTACAGCATTCGACCAACTCAACGACTAAACGGAGTCTAAACATTATATTTAAGTCCATTATGTTTAGTTGTCTGATTGACCAAATTTCTTCTTTAAATTAATCATTCTTTTTATGTAAGGGCTTGGTTGAAATGAAAAGCTAGTGTCACGAGCTGGATTCGAACCCACGACTTTCGGCTTATTATATTATTAAAGTTTTCTTTTGATCCCTGGACAACTGAGCAAAAACATACGGATCGGGCGAGTATTGACTTAAGGAAAGAAACATAGAAGATTAGAAAGGATTTTGGTCAAAAACGCCAAAATACAGCATGCATTAGCAAAATATCGGGTTATAATTTTCCAACAGAGTCCAGAGGTCTGTTTAATTACCTGTGCAAGTCTAGGGCCTTAGCGAAGGGCTTTCCCAGACTTTCCATTCTAATTTTTCCCAGTCTGCTGGGCCGAGAATTTTTGTCAAATCTGATACTTTCTCTTTAAAAGGTTTAGATAAAGCCGTCGTTGAGCTTATTAGTTACTGGCCTATCTTTAAAACGACATTGGACAAATTATTGGATTTATCAGACAGTGAGTTTAGTCATTTTAAAAAACCGTCCAACAGTAAATCCTGGACATATTGCTTTTCGTTTATAAAATTCTATAACAACTTCGATAAAAATATATTTTAAAATCGAATCGGTGTTTATTGAGAATTTCAATATTATCATATTCAAAGTCAGAAATAAACATGGCTGTATAAATCATCAAAATCTGGGTTGTTAACTTAAAAACACAAAGCAAGTCTTGTTTGTTTTTAAAACAAAACCCTTATCTTGTTTTGACGAATCTTGTATTGTATACAGGAAGGGATTTGGGAAATAACAACTTACCTGTTCGAAGCATGACCGGATTAGAGCGTACAAGTACCGTTGTGCTTTTATTCAAAATCTAAATGAAGGCAGATACTTTTTCCATTTCTACTAATAATTTTACGGAATTTTACGATGACAAGCTATGAGTTCCTCCAACACTGTGTATGTGATGAATTGATGACAAAATCAACAACAAAAATTTTTTGCCATCCCCTCCGTAATATTTATTCAATCAAAAAATAAAGCTGTATTCAATCAAAACATTTTTTCTTGTGTTTAATTTTTAAGCGATTTTATTCGAAATTACTGTTTCAAATGTTTCTCCAGTGATATTATTTTGCTTGTTAACAAATTCATTACAAATTATGTCTTCATTTTGAAAAATTTTAGTTTTTTCTAATTATTAATTAAATATTACAATAAAAAGAAGCTTGGTTATAATAAATCTCAGTTACTAACAAGGGTACAGACTTGAGTTAAAGCTACAAGCTAAAAGCTACAGACGTGGGATCACCAATTTGAATAGAATTTTTTTTTTGTGGTGATACTATGCCAAAAATATTAAGCTATCTTGCTGATTTTTTCTGCTTTTGTTGTGCATGGATTTCAAAGTTAATATACATTAACAGTAGGTTTTTCTATTTTTTTTATGTAGGATAAGAAAATAAATCGGATCGTATGAAATGAGATAAACGATACAAAAAGTTACAAAAACCGAAAATTGCTATCAATAAAGTAGGCCAATTTTTTTTTTTTTTTTTTTTTTAATTGCATCTTATTAACTTACAAGACGACAACCATTGGGGTTAAAGCAGCCACAATTATATTAAGATATTCAGTTTAATATAGTAAAAACAATAATTAATTTATGTTAAGCAATCCATTACATCAATCTATCCGACATCTCTCAACGGTGACCCAGAATTTCCCATAAGTTATCCGGAAAACCATATTTCGTAATATTAGTAAAGACGGGTATTTTTGATTAGAAGCACAAGCAACTGTTTCACGTACTTCATATTTGCATGTCGAGCATTGAGGTGGTGGTTCCATAGACGTCAGGTGTCTGTACATAATGTTTGCTTTGGTATTTTGTTCATCAATCTTGGCTCTTTATAAAGCGTCAGTCCTCGCGATTATCACAAGCCAACATGATCTCACTAAACTCAACGTGACTCATAGAATCCTTGTTTTCGCAAGTATATGATAATTTTCTCATTTAGACGGAAAGAGGTTCTTTCCATTCCCCGGTTGGTTAACTGTTGATCAGATCTTTTTCATATATGCCTACATTGCTAGAGTTGATGCACTTTTTCTTAGACGACTGACCCTTCAACTGACCTACGATTAGAAAAAAAATCGATGATTCCTCCTAAATTATCTAAATTGAGAGACTAAATAAACCGTTATCAAATAGCGTCCATAATTAGGAAGGAACTGACATAAATATACAATTTCTTATCTGAAAAGTAAAGGATAAAAATCTTTAGAAATAAAGATAAAGTCGCTATACGGTGATTAATTTGACCTGATAAAATTTTAAATAGAGCTTGGTGTAAAAATTAAGCCATTTATTAGGACTTTTTAAGCGAAAAACCTCACTTTTGAGGAAATCAATTTTGTGTTTAATAAAATTTATTGTTGGTCACTTACTGGATCCGTCAACCTCGCTGGTTTCTTAGTCACTTAAACTTTGCGCCATTTCTTGTGAGGGACTCTCATAACGTTAATGTTTAGCTTCGAAAACATTAACTTTGTTTCAGAAATTATTTTAAGAGTATATTTTTCCTTTTCAATCAAAGAGGATTTATTGCTCCGTTATAAATCAATTAAAATAGAAACCGAGTCTAATTTCATTAGTGCCAGGTTTTTCACGCTGGAGGGATTATCGAGCCATAATTCAGCCGCAATATTCAAGCGCAAGAAATATTACATGGTGAAACTTGAATTACAAGCATTTAACAATCAATTTTCGTTTAAAAGAAAATTATTATGGCTATTCTGATTTCCACCCCGAAGAGTTGTCACTAGGGTCTATACATCCGGGAATTCATCCACCCCATTATGTGTCTGGTTCGCTAGTATCTCCCGTAAGCCAGATGAGATCGTCGCTTTTCTACCAACAGGGTTAGCCTCCGACGGGGGATATCGACAGCTAGGTCATTTCAACCCCAAACCCATGCAAAGTATAATCTAGCCTAATACTAATCATAATAATCATCATAGATAAGTCAGTCGCACAAATAAATACATTCATGCATTACACTCTTTCTGATTAGGCAGTGTAGGCTTACACACAGTATTAATAATCTATCCTAAATTAGGGTAGATGGGGGGGTAGTCCTAAATTAGGGTTATTCCGCCATCGACCTTAAAACACACAGACACACACAGGGAGAGAGAGAGAGAGAGAGAGAGTGAGTGAGAGAGAGTTGGAGGGGCGATGGCGATGCTTTATTTTACCATCACCCCTCACTACTCACACTAACAAAATGCATGCATTCAAACAAAACACGGAATATTATACAGTAAAAAAAAACCATGTCTTCTAAAAACGGATCAGGTGACCCAGAAACCGGCTGCTGTGCTCGAGATTCTTAAATCCGGCAGCATGCCTACACGCTCTCCGTATAGAGCCAAGGCATTCACGCCTCTACTATTTGGGATACATCGAGCAAACTTTCTCTGCATAAGGGGAACCTGCGCGGGATTTGGCATATTATGGTGATTATGTGATGAGGTATAAACGGGCCCGGAAGTGATGTTAAAAAAGACAAATCAGTTATTTAAATAAGGACAAGTGTTTGGCTCTTTAAAAATATTAAAACTTTTGGAAGTTTTGTACAAAACAAAGTACGGTGAAAATTTAAACTTTTAACCAATCCCTGATCAACCGCTTATTCTCACTGTATATTTCGATCACTCACTTCATTATAATGAGATATCATAATTGTTCAACTAAACACACCACTAAGTTACCAAATTCTATCGGAATTACTAACGTAAAAGACTTTCCTGCTTGGAAATACACAGAAAAATACTAGCCTTTTTTTTGTCAATTTTAATCTCTTGGTTCACTAATGTCGCCAACTTCCCATGATAAGGTTTGTACTTGCTTGTAGTTGAATCATTAAGCTCATCAAAAATAAACTTACCACGCTCTGCAAAAGTGATAAGGAAGTGGATAGTGATACTTCCCTTAAACATATGCTGCCCCTGTGTGGGTGGATACACAGTAATGTGCAACACATTAGAACATTATAATCACGGATGCTGCTAAGAGTAACTAAAGCGTAACGCACAATTTCATACCATGCCACATGCATCAATACCGGAAGAACGCCCTATTATTTCTAACTACTATAAATGGCATTATTCGACAAAGAGCTTCACCAAGGTTTAGGGTAGATTTCACCCTATTAAGATCAATGCTGGAATTAACAACGCGAAATCAGACCTTTGAGCCGACGAAGGAAGCTACGTGGGTGACATATGACCCAACACGTAACGATGTCTTTCCTTCTTCCAACGCACCAATTTCTTTAGCAGCCGACTTCAACCTGTACACGACAGCAAACTGATAAATAACATATATATTATTTTAGTAAGGATCGATATGTTTCACGTAAATGCAGTGTAAAAACTAAAAAGTTCAGTTGGGTCAATAAGCACGTACAATAACTTTTGTACTGCACTGAGCTGATCATGAAATGATAGCTGTAATGATAAATGTAAGATGGGATTTTCGATCTAATCTTTATGATATTTTCTCTTGAAATTACCACATAATTGACCCATGATGTGTGGGAAGTTTTGTAAATTTTTTATTTAATTATTCGTCTTTGGGTGATGAAAGTTCACCCGGCTGGTATCTTGTCTCCATGGCTTTATGTTAAATTATAAATATTAACAATATATTACAATTACAATTCGTATATCAGGCTGTATTCGTTTTTTCACCTTTCATGGAATTGGAAAAGCTAATCTTTTAACATAAATTGTAAAAAAATTTATGATTTTGTCCCGTTTTTCAGGAAACGAAAGAGCTCGGAAAAATAGACTTGATTCGTTCCACGTTGACAGCGTAATTAAAACAAATTGAAACCGTGTAACAACGAAGTGAAATCGTTTACAAATATACACAAACAACGTAAAATTGATTAAAAACAGCAAAGCAAGCCATGTTTTGAAGGGTGTTAAAAGGCAAAGCCTCAAGCTCGATATCCATTTAATTGAAAATTCTTCTCTGGCAACAATTCTTTAATTGAAAAGTTCCTCTATTCTTTTCCAGTCTTTCTCATGTTTTAATACTTCTCATTTCTTTTCATGTTTCTCCAGCCAGTTTATAATGTCATATGATGGAACTCGTCAATTACAGATAAAATAACGCAAATAACAAACTTAATAAATAAAACATAATAGACTGGTTGACATTCACTCTACCCCAGAGTACTCGATATTGTTCCGGGCGATTGGGGAAAAGCCCTGCCATTCATGCTAATAAATTACACACCACAATTCAATCACAGTACCCCAGAGAACTCGATATATTCCTCGGGGTAATTGGAAATAAGCCCCTTCAATCACGCTAATAAATTAAATTCACACAACAGGCTTCATTCACATAAAGTACTCGATAATCCTCGGGGTAATTGGGGATAAACCCCTTCAGTCACGCTAATAAATTACATTCACCCACCGGACTCCATTTATAGTACCCCACAGTATTCCGCAGCACAATTTGGGAAAAGCCCTGCCATTTATGCTAATAAATTTCATTTACACACCACAGATCATTCTTAGTACTCAAGAGAACTCGATTTATGCCTCGGGGTAATAGTAGATAAGCCCCTTCAATCACGCTAATAATTTACTTGTAGAAGTTAGTGACCGTTAATCGATAGTTATTCAGATATCGTGAGATGCGGTCGGGTGTGATGTAGGTTTCAGAAAAATGTTTGAATATAAAATATATTTTGCATTGTACAAATTCACTTTTCCACATCCTAAATGTAATTGTTAAATGTAAACATTGTTTGTAAATCCCAGGCCCTGAAGATGATCTCAATAAAAGATCGAAACGTTGGCACGATAAAGAAAATGTTTTTCTGAAACCTACATCACACCCGACCGCATCTCACGATATCTGAATAACTAATAATTTACATTCACACACCAGATTTCATTTACAGTACTCGATATTCCGCAGCGCAATTGGCGAAAAGCCCTGCCATTTACGCTAATAAATTACATTTACACACCACAATTCATTCATAGTACTCCAGAGAACACGATTTATGCCTCGGGGTAATTGGTGAAAGCCCCTTCAATCACTCTAATAAATTACATTTACACTCCAGACTTCATTCACAGTACTCGATATTCTGCAACGCATTTGGGGAAAATCCTTTCCATTTATGCTAATAAATTACATTTACACACTACAATTTATTCACAGTACTCTATAGAACTCGATATTCCTTGGAGTATTTGGGAATAAGTCTCTCCATTTACCTGCAAATATAAAGTTACATCAACAAATCTACATGCAATTAAAATATCTATCTATGGCCCTGAGATATTGGATCAGCGATCTGTCCCTTCTGTCGTACCCTAAGGTCATTCTGGATGTATTTTTTTCTTTGCAGACTTAGTTGCAAGTTGTCCGTGATAAGTTGTCCGTAGAGCGGGCATGTACGTGGTCTCACTCCCATTAGGTGTCCGTGTGTGATCTTGGTATGACCTATGCGTAACGAGTATGACCTTTTCCCTTCTAGACCCAGCTTACGGGCTAACAGGTACCTGTGAATTTTTTACATTTGTTGGACGTGTTTCTTTCGTTCCATTCATTTTTTATTGCGTTAGCAATCGTTCTTTTTAAATCCACTGGACTGAATGGGTCACCTGTGGTCTCATCATGTTTAACTGCTTATACCAATGTGCCCGGGACCCATGCCAGGACAGCCTTTTTCCCACTGACTTCTAATTCATGTTATTTGTTGATATAAAAAAAAAAAACAAGATTATTATAAGTCAACAAAATACACATAAGGTATTTCTAAAGATTTAGCCGCAGATTAAATTATTAAATCCTATCGCTCCCGCATACACAGGAAGCACGAAGTGCCTCATTTGAATGCTTTAAGGTGTGATGAAAATAATGAGTGCTAGGTGTTTTATATTCAAATCAAAACAATTAAACAAACATTTTTCTCCTTCGTTCATTACTTTTTCACATTCTTACAAAATTGTCATTTTATAGATTTATCTTTTGTTTTTCCTCAGGATTGTCAACCGATGTTTTTCACTTGATAATAACAAATTAGATAGCTATTATTATTCTATCGGGCAGAGAGAGAACAAAACGCCACGATTTGAAACATTAAACAAGAGAAACTAACTAAAACTAGAGACTTTTTAAATATGGTACCTGCTTTTTAGAAAAATGACTTTCAAATTAGAAAACTGTCTTTAACCAGAGATAGACTTCCCAATGAGGGTTAAACTGCAAAAATTAGAAAGTAAAACAAGAGTATTAGGGCAATAAAATAGAGAGAAAACCTTTCGTTTTGCGATAACAATTCCTAATAAGGGAAAAATAAGGAAAATGTACTTTAAGATCACATTAACACAATGACATTTGCTTCTTCAAAATACACAAAAGGTGATGTAAGGCCAAAAATTTTGGTCAGATTCGGCCGAACCTAACGAACATTTGCATTTTTTTACTATACCCACTCATGATATGACAAGAACTTTATAATCAATTATAAATTATTATTAATCAATAAGTTATATTATGCCTAGATGTTTCCCTTTCTTCACACTTTCAATAGGAGTTTTGCCCTTTCCGTCAAGATCGATTTTGCATTGCTCATCCTTTATTATACAGCTTCCACTTCTTTACTTTCATCCTGGACATAATCCCGTTCTTTTTAGTATATTTTCTTCCAAACTTACTTTTTCAAACGGTCATTTTTATAGTTTTAAATCGGTTTAATTTCTGTTTTCCTTTCTTGTGTAATAATGCTTTTCTTTTATTGTTAATGCTTTCATCTTCTTTATATGCGCTTTAATACTAATAAACAGCGCTTTCTGTTCATATTTATGAGACATGCAAAAAATTAAATGAAAACTTTGGGAGGTCTTCAGGCAGACGAGGTTCTTGGGATGCCCTGCCAATTCCATGATCCAAAAATTAGATATAAAATTTCAAAGAAAATATCTGCTAGATCTGTCTGGGAGAAAGGGATTCCCATTTAATGCCGATTAAATCTGGTATGCAGATGGCTCTAAGATCGAGTGTGTGTATCAGGAGCTGAATGGAAAACCAAGGACTAACATTCAAACAAACCTTGGGCAATATGCTACTCACTTTCTGGACATCATGGCTAACTACACTGTGCCAGGGAGATCAAAATCCTGGTAATTGAATGAATAAAAAAAGTACTTTATTAGATAAACAAAAGAGAGGAAAAAATTGTACATAACTAAAAAGCACATAACGGAAATGGTTATCAACCGTCTGCCGGAGTTGGACTATAAATTTTTAATAAACAAACAACACATTTCTTCTCAAGGAAATAACAAAAGAAAGAAAACTATATAAGTAAACTAAAATAACAGCGTGTGGTGATTAGTGACTGTTAATCGATAATTATTCAGAAATCGTGAGATGCGGTTTGCTAGGTTTCAGAAAAACATTTTCTTTATCGTGCCAACGTTTCGATCTTTATTGAGATCATCTTCAGGGCTCAAAGTGTTTGTCTTCTTTGTAATTGTACCATTGGGCACTCTCAACATGACACGCAAGAATGGCACAATTGCACAGAAGACAAACACTTTGAGCCCTGAAGATGATCTCAATAAAAAGATCGAAACGTTGGCACGATAAAGAAAATGTTTTTCTGAAACCTACATCACACCAGACCGCATCTCACGATTTCTGAATAATTAAAATAACAACATATCTATGTATATTTACATACACTTAAAAACATACAAATAACCAGGGTGTCTCTGATATATACAATAAACATTTAATAATTGAAATAAAAACTAGTATTTTCCTGTAGTTCCAGTATTCCCTCGCAAACTTTACTAATCTTAAGGACTCGGGGTTATTTAATAAAGAGATTAGGTGCTCTCTTGTCAATGTGGGCAAACCTATATGCTGTGCTCGGAATTCCACTAAAACCGAGCATTCTGCTAAAAGTGAAAACAATCTTCTCGAGCCTGCCTGTTGCAGAGAGAGCACTTATTGGAACTTTTTACTCTTGTGGGATTGTAATTAAGATAAAGTAAGTCGCACCTAACTTTGAAAAACCAGCAAGCTAGTGGAATGTATGGAATTTTAGAAATTTGCACTATTGATTGATTGACATTAAGGTCCTTACACAGCAAAAACCTAGAGGAATTGCATGAGACATTCATTCACTTTTACACTCAAAATTGATCAACCATATGCGCACCTCTCACACAATGAAATGTCCTGGTAATTACCTATAAAAGAATATGAACACTCTGGATCAAGGTAGGGTCTTGAAGAAGAAAGCAAATTTAGTTACTACTGCCAAGTTTTCGACCTATTGTAGGGGAAAACAACTTCACATATATTTACAGAAGACAGGCGATCTCAAATTTCCTTGAAGACCGACTCAGTCCCAACATTGCCAAGAAATGTCAATGTTGTCTAAATAAAAAAAAAATAACCATCTACTCGGGCAGTCAGGCAGCACTAAAGGCAACTACCTCATCATCAGAGCCTTTTGGGTTGCATTAAGGCCCTGACAGACATTATGGAAAACAACAAAATTCCCTTGTTTTCGTACAAGGCTGATAAATTCATCCTTTGAAAGACTTGCTCAAACATATACTCAGAAAAATTCTGTAGATTTGTTCTTTCTAAGTATCAGCATTTTATTGAGCATTGTTTGTTCTCCTTTTGGTTTAAATTGTATGTAGACATGTTTAGTTTTGTTTTTGTAAAGCTCCATCTCCTTTAATTTGGCTGTCTCTGATCATCTTAGTTTGTCTGTATGCATTAACCAAATTGTGTTCATCACCTTGCAGCCAAATTATTTGCCATTTTTCTTTTATTGTTATTATTAAAAAATATTCTGTACTATCATTCATTATTTAATTAAGAATGATTAAAAACATTAATTTGCTGTAGATAATATTTAATCGCAAAAATGTTTATTGCGTCTGATATGTAGAAAACATTTATCAATCCAGCATTTTTTTTAAACCAAAATGTTGAAAAATCTAGGAACAATAATTTTATATATTATACTTAGTATACTAAAAATTCATGATGTATGTCAATACATCAGTTTTATATTATTACATAATACATTAATTATGAACATTGCTCAAACATGTTTTAAAATAAAAACATGTGTTAAGACTATTGTGTTTTTTCTAACATATGCTCTTCATATGTTGTTAGTTTTTTAAATTGTCACATTTTAATCTTTATCCATTTTACCTTTAGGGGATTTTCAAAAGTATTTAGTTAGTTTCAATGTTCTAATTTGAAAGTACCAAAGTACAGCTAACTGACAGCTTATATGCAATAATCGTTGGTTTGTTTTTGCCAAAACAAGGGCCGCTTTAAAATACTGAATCTGAACTGAGTATAACAAAATGGTAGAAGTGCAACAACAAGACTTACCGAGGGTAATTATTATGTTAGAGCAATAAATTTTTCAAAAAGTCAAATATAATCTCTCAAACATTGCATGAAGAAGAAAACATTTTGCTCTAAGTTTTTTAACATTTTTTAATTTTTTTTCCAGGCGACACCAGCATGGCCACCAGGCCACCAGTATGGTCTACCATGCAAATGTCAGCAAATCTGTGGGAAAAAGGTTTTTAAAAAATATTTTCAGTCCTTATTTACAATAAAGTAACATAAAACGTTTCATTACAGAGAATGCGGTACATCCAACCGGCAATACCGATTTCATACAAACCTTTGAAGGTAATTGAAAAAGTACATAAAGCTTGGTGTTTGTCATGTAGAAATTTATTATTTTGCTGACAGGTATACAGACCACCAGAGATAAAAATGCCCGATGGGACTACCTACAACATGTCATATGAAGCATTTGATCCGAAATTAATAAGGACCTGCAGAGGCAAACCATCATTTACTAAGGAGAATTTATCGACATCAGGAGCATTTTCAGATAAAACTACTCATAAGGTGCAAATACTTTTACAATGCCAATATTGTCATATAATATTGGTTGTAAGAGAAAAACTATCTATGACCACAAGAGATCACATTATTTGTACTGTCTGTAACTGTAATATCAATTTCTCAGATGAGCTACGGGGCATGGCCGAATTTGAAAAGGCCCGAGATCCAATACCCAAAGGATCACAAATTAGTCGGTGATGGGCCAATTTCTGAAATGACCACCAACCGCCATGATTATACTCCAAAACCATTAGAGGCGATACGAAAAATCATACAGCCTTGCGCTCTTGGGATGTCCAAGTCAAAAATGGAAAGTAAGTATTGCCGGTGTTCATTTTGCCAACGGTGGTAAACTGAAATACATTTGAAAATCCCCTAAAGGCAATAAAACAGTTGGAAACATATTTTTGACAATTTTTTCCCCCTATTTTAATTATATTTTGTAGATGCTACAATTCATACAATGTCATATAAAAATCCTGACATGTCGCGTTTTGAGCCTCCTCAATCTTATAAACCCATCAAAACGTAAGTGTTATTAAATTTCAATATATTTACAATAGAACAATGCCATTATTTGTGTATGTTTTAGATATTTCCCTCCGGATTCACCGCTCGAGGGAGAAACCGTCCATAGATTATCATATATGCCTTGGGAACTGCCACCAAAGGAAGATATGCCTTGGACAAAGAAAGGAAGTTATCAGAAACCTTGTATACCATTGGACGGAAATACAATCTACAATGGAAGGTGTGCAACTGTAGTAAAACAAATTTTAGAGTTATTTATATATTTTTTTCTTTTAGCTATATTCCACCAGGAAGATTGGAAGAAGACCCTCTTGGACATTGCATTGGTACGTACACACAGTAATTTCCATAATATATATAAATTGAAATATATAACGTTTTTAGGGTGCTATTGCTTAACCCCTATCGAATGCCTTAACAGCGAAGGTGACCCACCGAAAAATACTCTAGTTTGTCCAGAAGGTGTTGACCCAAATAGTGACCAAAGGAAGTACGTATAAATTCATTAAGAATTTTATAACAAAAGCTGTTAATTTTTTATTTTTTTTAAACTATTTGTATAATGGAAAGTTTAAACTTTAAAGAAATATCTTGTTTATAGAAAATTTGTTTTTAAAATATTTATCAATTGTCCCTGATCATCGCAATTTGCTTTTTCACTTTGTTCATTGATCATTGTGTTCAAAAATTTCAGGATGTAAATCTGGTGAATTCCAAGCTAAAATATCTGTGAAAATATCACGATAATCGGGGACAAATTAGACACATTTTCAACTAGTAGATCACCACAGATTTTTTTTTTTTTTTTTTTTTGTTCAACGTTAAAATGAAACATTTTTTTAGTACTGATAACAATGACCAAGTAGCCAAAGCAGATGTCTGCCCAGACCCAAAATGCGGAACGGAAGCAGGAAACGTAGAGGATAAGGTTTGTATTCATTAATTTATTGAATTTATTTTTGAAAAAAAAAGTGTTTTTTGATACATTCTTTAATTCAAGAAGGATGTGATTTTAAAAAGTGAAAATTTCTTGTGTGAAGGCAAAAATTCGGCTTGCCCAAATATTGGAAAATTTAGGTAATCCCTTCGTCATTTTGCTTCGGTTCTAACTGCATGACTTTATTATTGTTTAATATTTATTTATCCAATTATTAATCAAAATGTTAAAGTATCTTGTGTACAATACGATGGCTATTACTATTATTAACAATTTACTTTGGCTTATTTGGGAAAATAAATTATTGCACTACTATTTCAAAAAATATATATATTTAAAATGTTTATTTATGAATTATTTTCATTAGTGCAAGAAAAAAATTACAAAGTTATCTTATTTATTAAGTATAAAGTAGTTTTTCAAACAAAAGACAATATTTAATTGTGATTTTTTTTACTAGGTGCTTGGCTGTTAGAAGATGTTACCCAATTTGTCAGAACCTGAAACTTTTGGAAAACTGCAGATCTAAAATCATGCTCTATGAAAAAGGCTTCCTTTAATACAAGATTATAATGGAAAGTGGATTTCAAATTTGCTATTTGAACACGAGAATGCCCGGAAACTGACTGCAAGTTGTGTCGTTGTTAAATGTTTGTTACAATGATGTTGTTTTCAATAAATGTAGTCTCGTGCATCTTTTTTTTTCTTTTTTTTTAATATAATGATATATTGATTGATTAATGAGTGGAAAAATATTTTTCAATTGGCCCGAATACAAGCTTACAAGAGAAAAAATGAACTGAAAAATAAAAACAAATAGTAGATATTATATTCAACTTGTTTTATAAGATTTAAATAATTTGAAGTATATCTTAGTGAAAACAATGTGGAATCAATAAAAGGACAATTTAGTAATGTCATAACAAAATTTATTAACAGTAATAAATATGAAAATAAAACATTTAAGAAGCCAGCGATTTTTCCTTGACAATTCCTTTTTCAATTAAATCTGGCACTTCCACAGCCAACCAAGGTCCAAGCTACAAAAAAGGAAAAAATGAAATACAATAAAAAAAAAGATTATGCGTACAAAAGCACTTACACCTAGAGCCATGGCGTGTGCGATGCCAAATTTCGGTACGTTACGTCCCCAAAGAGGTTTGAAATGGTCTGAAAGGCAGATTTTACCTCCTCTAAACATTTTCGAAGTCTTGCCGTCCAATTCAGGCAATGCGATTTCAGGCGCCGTCAACGGGTAAGTGACCGGAATCTATTAATATTCCAAATGAGTAAAAAGACTCGGCAAAATTAACTGATATAATTTGTGATATACATCAAATTCGATGTCAAACTCATATTTGATCAGGTTGTGAATGAACCAGCACTTCCCAAACCACTTGGTACCTTCGTAATTTGATTCCAGTCTAAACCAATCATTATCGGTTTTTTTATTGTACTGCACATACTGAAAAACAAAAGCAAAAGCTAAAAAAAATTTCAAATCGAATTACATACATTTGGTACAAAGTATAATACTGTTACTGCATTTTTTTTTTTTTTTTAAATCCCCAAGGATCTGAGGGGATTTCAACTACAACATTTTAGAACCCTTGGGTGTTGGTATTTTTGAAAATTTTGAAAAAAAATTGTATGTATGTCGATCCAAATTCAGGGTTGTTGTCAACTCTGCAGCAAGCAGGCAATTCCAGCTTTTGTGTAAAGATAAATTACCAGCAGCAGTTCTCATCCGTCCTTGGATCTTTTTCTTTTTTCAAAAATACCAGCACCCAAGGGTTCATATAAGAGAGGGTCTCTTTTAACATACGAAGTTAGGAACTCTCGGGGTGCCGATGTTTTTGAAAAAAAGACCATTTGAAATTATATTGGTATCCTACAGTCCTGCATTTGAACCTGGGACCTTTACCTTAAGAGCATTGTGTCAAAGCCTTAACCGTTGCATTTAATAAACAACTACTAAAAATAAAAATCTCTGCTTCCTGCAACAATCAGAATAGGGGATTCAATTCTATAAGCGTGTGTATGTATGTACATGCATGTCATACACACTTAATATATATAGCCAAGGAGAGGCACCCTTCATGAGTATTTCATGAGTGAGATAATGAGCAACCTATCTCTATATGTCAGACACACAAAGGCTTTGGCCTAAAAAAAATTAGGGTGGGTCAACTTCGCATGGCCTATTCTTTATCAGTCACTTTTAGTCAGATGCTTCTCTGCCAATCCGGCCAACACTGTTACTTGTTACCACATATGCAGTTTCCTTCAGATAACTTTATTACAGCTCAAAGAAAATAATGGCCTTCCATACTTTCTTTTATTATTAATTGTCTGATTGATTTACTAGGATCTTGTTCACCAGAAAGTTCAACGATAATAAAAAATAAAGTCTAAAATAGGCTTGATAAATGAGAAAATAAATGGCTCAAAAATTAATAGGGATATTTGTAATTTATTTTTATTACATTAATTTCAATTAAATTAACTTATATATTCTTGTTAACTGGATAAAACAAAATAGAGCATACAAATCAAAAACAAACAAATGTTAATCCTAATTATTAATAACGGATTTACTTAAGAATAGTAAACATGAAGATTACTCATTTTGTAAACAAACACATGTTCTTGTGTTTTCTCGATCCTAATCCATGGTATTCTCATAACCACAGGAAAACATAATCGTGAACCAGAAGTTCCCAATATTATTGTGAAAATGAGTCATCGAGGTCACCAGCAAGTGGATATTGCAGAGGCAGTTAGCATTTCTCAGAGTGTGGTATCCTGGGCTTTAGCCCAATTCAAGAAACTAAAGTGCCAATAGGTGTCCTGGTAGTGGATCTCAGCGCACTACGACGCTAAGGGAGGATAAAAATACTGCCAGTGCTGAAGACAGAACCATTTCCCAGATCCTAAATGAAGTGTGAGATGTTTTGGCAAGGCCTTTATCAAAACAGAAGATTTGTAATTGTTTGTGGGAAGTTGGCCTCACATTGTATACTCCTTTAAGACAATGTGCAGCAACAGCCCACCACCAGCAACTCAGGAGAATATGGTGCAGGGAGCACCTAGAAGACAACACAATTGGCATGCCTACTGATGAGTCGCGTTTCTGCCTGTATAAATATAGCAGGTACCAAAGAGTTTATCAAGAACTGGGGATGCATACAATGCCCCAGGTCATTCTCCCTTCAGTGGTTTTGAGGAGGCGGTATAATGGTCTGGCTTGGGATTTACAATGGAGGACAACTCCATATTGTTGAAGGCAACCTCACTGCAGTCCGTTACATTCAAGAAATTATCAAGGACTGCATCCCTCAGACCAGAGATCTCATTGGCAGGAATTTTCGATTTCTGGTTGACAATGCCAGACTTCATAGAGGCTGAGTTGTTCATCAATGTTTAGAAAGCCTGGGAATTTCCCCCATTGTCACCAGACCTCAATACCATTGAGCACTTGTGAGATGCATTGCAGAAAAGGCTTTTCGAGGAGCACCTTTTGCAGCCAGTTGACCTGCAACAACTATGGAGTGAAATTCCTTATGAAATTAGTTACACTTTATTAACAGTATGCCAACAGGTGCGCAGAGGTTTTAGTTAACAAAGGACGTTATACACATATACGACGTTATATTAATTGTTATAAAAATCATCATAAACAAAATTATAGAATTAAAACCTTTTATTTTGTAATTTTTCAAAATCCCTTAATTAAATTTTCCTTCAGCAAAAAACATAATTTCTAATAAATTTTAATGCAATTTATAATAAAAATAAGATAAAATGCTAGGTAAAGTAAATACTACAAAACTGGCAATATCCCTATTCATTTTTGTACACTTTAGTTAATTAATGGTTACGAGAATTTTGAAAAAAGCGGGCTTTTGACGTCTGAACCGTTGGCAACATTGAACGGAACACACAATACAGCTATAACCACCCAGAAGGTTAATTTTTAACTATACTACACAACATTATTGAATTAAAATTTAAAAACCAACTGTACATTTAAATTTACAAATGATTAGACACTTACATAACACACTTTTTCGCCTGGGATATGAAAACGAGGCCGTGCCATTAATCAAGGAACCGACGATAGCTGATATGTTTATTGGTACATGTTCACGAAATTTACATCCAGTGTGGTATTAAACTGATACTAAGGTCCCAGACGACTTCGATCCGACAAAGCAGAAAGGAAAAACAGGTAAAAGTATTAACGACTTGCCTGGATTAACGACTGGTACTCTTCTTTAAGTCGTAAAGGCCACAAGTCCTTGTCCCTCGGGCCGGCTTTCGTCTTCAGGAGTGGAAAAGACTTCAAAGTGCTCTTGGCACAGTCGTCTGCCATCGTTTCGACGTGGGACGAAAGAAAACGAAGGCCCTCCAAGTGAAAGTCGACGGGTCGACGCGTAATCGCATATTCGACGGGGTGACGTCGTTCGAATCGATTCGGTTGATAAGCCGTCGTCGATTCATCGAGCCGTTATCACTCGTCTGAACCTTCTTGGAAAAAAGACTAGAAGTAAACAAATACATCTATGGAAGTAATGGAGATCCAGCCTTAAATGAAGAAGAACAAGAAGTTCGACTGTTAGACGGTAATAAAAATAAAAAACACTATTTCAAATATTTTCTAACGCATCTCTGGTACTGGTCTGTAACTCATAATTGAGCAGAAGATAACGCTCAAGAATGACAGTGACTGCAAAATTTCAAATAGAATGTAATTATCTAAAGCATAAAAGTTATGCTGTTATAATTTCAGAATTTTGCTTTTACCAATGGTAATTATCAAACATTTTGTAATTTTTAAAGATCCCATGTAGCTAACTGCAATAGATACATAGAGCTCTGCCAAGTGTATACTACATTCATTTGCTATTTTGATTTACACTCAAACTCATTTTTTGGGTCGTAGAATGCACATCATGTACCTTCCTCTATTCTGGAACCATCAGTGAAAACTAGGCGGTGATATCATTGTGGATTAAACAATTTGCTAATAATAAACAATTAGCAATTCGTTGATTATTACCAACTTCTGCTGACTTTTACCTTCATCCATCTTTTTCTTTCCAGCACTATACGACAATGTTCACTGAGTTCATTTGTCAGTTTGCCAAATTCAGATCAGAAAAATAAACTGAGTGTAAGCGTTTTCCTAAGTTCAATCATTTTTCCTTGCAATGATAATGATTGGAGACTAGGAAGTGGGGTTTTATGTTCCTCAAGTATTGCAGTCTTCTGGCTTACTGTACTTTTCCTAGTTCCTCATTAAGGACCCCATACACAATTCAGCCAGCCTGTTAGTTATGCCTGAACAGGCTGCCGGTGATCAAATGAAAATTCAATCGACCTGTAGCAAGTGCAGGCAAGTTGGAACAGATAATGGCCACCTTTCTGTACTTTTCTGTTACCCCTGTAAAGTTAAAGTTATTAACTTAAATTACTATTAAGTAATTAAATTAATTAAGCACATTATTCTGTTAAAGACATAGGTCAGATTGGCAGAGAAGCTATCACATATCAAGAGCATTTTGTGGAGCAGTGTGGCCCTCGGAAGAAGGGTCATCCTCACCTGGTTAAGAATGGGCCATGCGAGGTTGATACACAGACACTTACTTTTGGGCCAAAGCCCATGTATGTGCATGGATGCAGGTTGCTCGATGTGCCCCACCTAAATGAATGGTGCAACTCCTTGATTCTATATAGAGAGCGTGTAGGTATGCCAGTTGATATGAGAATCGTGCTTGAGCATGGCAGCAAGTAACTGGGTCCCCTGTTCTGGTTCATGGAGATAACAGGGTATTGCAGGTAGTAACGATAGTGTTGTGTCCATAGCATATGTTGAGATTGACTGAAATAAGGCTCATTGACCCCACGGTCATGGGTTTGATACTCTTGCTAATATTGTAAAATAAGACCATTAATAAAAAAGTTATGACTGACATTTGAGTCTAATGTAAGTTTCTTTGTTTTTACCTTGTTTAGTTTTGCTTTACAATGTGCTTGTGTTTTTGGTGGCTACAACTTCATTTGGAAGTTGCACAGCTGGCATGTTTCCTGAGATCCCTTCATATCCAAGCTTCCATATTAGGATTTTTTTCCCCCTTCGGATTAGAGAAGCGTTTAGTACTTCCAGACCAGCTATACATAATATTACATGCAGGCCTTGGCTATCTTTATACCGTCCTGCTAGCTTTACCATACAGTGATGAGCACCGAGTCAACACCTAAATCATTGTGGATCCCACCTCTTTATACCTTTAAGAAACCTTTGTATTCAAGCTTCAGTCTATTAGATTTAAAAACCACCCATCCATTGCAGACCAAATGTTTATACAATCATACATTAATTAATTTATTATTAATATTTATTTTTAAGTTTTATTTATTAATATTACTGATTAAATTTGTTGATTTAATTCTTAGTTATTTTTTCAAACTTAAAAATTAGTTGTACAGAAAATGAATTGACCAAAAACAATATATTTTGTGTGATTATTATCTCTAAGGATCACTTAATCCTGACAAATAAGACAGAATGTAAGCAACAATATAAACGACATGTTCTGAGCTGCAACAAGGTACAATTCAATTTTGAAACTAGATCAATAATTGTATGTTTTAGTTTGTTAGCCTTGAAAAGGGGCATTGGTCCTGAAATATTTTTAAAAATAATTTCTACATTAATCTAATTGAAACAAATTTTCGCATTTTCTATGAGGATTTCATATCAATCTTGTTTAAGAGATTTATTGCTAATCTTGTTTAGATGGATGCATCTGAAATGTCCGGGAGTATGACATTTGAGGCAGGATGCGACCCGGAGAAGAAATCGCTCGCACTCACAAATGGAACCGTTTCAGATTCAGTCGAATGTGTCATTTTCCAGCAGTTTGACATATTTGCCCAGGGGTTCTCGGCCATGGAGGACATACGCAGACAAGGCAAACTGTGCGATGTCACCCTTAAGGTAAACTTTTTTCTGCCCCGATGTTTCCTGTTTTTATTACAATAATAAATTGTAATTAATAAGGCATTTTCATGTACCCACTTTACTGTTTTCTTCTGTTAGAAAATTTTACATTTAAAATTGTTACAGGTTGATGATCTATCGTTCAGTGGCCACAGGCTTGTTTTGGCAGCATCCATTCCTTATTTCCATGCTATGTTTTTGAATGATATGGCTGAAAGCAAACAGAAAGACATCACAATTCATGGCATTGATGCTGTGTATGTTTACTCAATGCAATAACACTTAGAACTTATTTTTTTAACTTTTTATTTTTTTTTTAATTCAACTAGGGCCCTGGAAGCATTAGTAAACTTTGCATATAGTGGAAAAGTCACAATAAACACAAATAATGTTCAAAACCTCATGGTTGGTGCATCCTTCCTTCAATTAATGAAAGTCAGAAATGCTTGCGCAGATTTTCTGAAAAGGAGGTAAAACACCTTAAGGTTGTTTTTCATTTGAAATTTTTAAGAAGATTTTTATGTTTGTTTGATTTTTTGTTTTTCTTTGCAGATTCCACCCTCATAACGTCCTGGGCATCAGACAATTTGCTGACACCCTTGGCTGCACTATCCTAGTTGAATCTGCTGACAAATATATACAGCAGTATTTCCATGATGTATCACTCTCGGATGAATACATGGCTTTAGATATTAACGAATTACTTGATATAGTGAAAAGAGACGAACTTTATGTCATTTCTGAAGAGCAGGTAATTATAAATTGTATATGAAATGAAAAAAAAAAAAATATATATATATATATATTAAACATCTTTTTCAAATTGCACCAGGTGTTTGAAGCGATAATGCGCTGGGTGAAAAAAGACTGCGAACTCCGAAAGTTAGAACTGCCCAGGCTTTTGGCCTCGGTCAGACTGCCGTTGTTGGCCCCACATTATTTGGTCGACAGCGTTGCTACTGAAGAGCTAATCCGTACATCACACGAATGCCGGGACCTCGTAGATGAGGCGAGGGACTACCATTTGATGCCTGAAAGGCGACCTCTTCTCCAGAGTTTCAAAACAAGACCGAGACGTTGCAATTTCATTATGGGGCACATATTCGCCGTCGGAGGCCTTACCAAATCAGGTACTTGAAAGTCAGAAATGTTTGCGCTGATTTTCTGAAAAGGAGTCATTTTAAGTCCATCGAAAGTTTTAATTGAATTTAATTTTTTTTTTTTTTTTTAAGGTGATTCGGTATCAACAGTGGAAGTGTTTGACCCTGTAGTCGGCAGGTGGAGGATGGCAGAAGCTATGAGCATGCTCAGATCTCGTGTGGGAGTCGCTGTCTTGAAAAACAGGCTGTACGCCTTCGGTGGCTATAATGGCACAGAGCGGCTTTCAACTGTTGAAGTTTTCGATCCAGTTAAGAGAATCTGGAGTAAAGTCTCACCCATGCACTGCAAAAGAAGGTTTGTTTGTGTTTTAACAAAATCAAATATTTTTTAAACATTTATTTTATTATTTTTTATAATGTTTTTAGTGCTGTAGGTGCTGCAGCTTTAAATGACTGTCTTTATGTGTGCGGTGGTTATGATGGCGTTTCCTCCTTAAACACAGTTGAATGCTACCAACCTGACACAGACACTTGGATGATTATAACATCAATGCAGAAACACAGAAGCGCCGGTGGTGTCATTGCTTTCGAAGGCTTTGTCTATGCGCTGGGAGGCCATGATGGCTTGTCTATTTTTGATTCAGTAAGATAGTATAATTTAATTTTGCCTTTTATCCCCTTCTTCTTTCCCCATGCAGGTGTTGACTTGGCGGTTGTAACTTAAACCATTTAATATTTCTTTTAAGGTGTGTCCCTCTTTGTGATGGAACCACATTATATACACTGCTCCATAAAAAAAAAAGTGGCACACTTTGAATTTTTTAAATATTTTTTTATGTACTTGCTTTTGCTGTACTATTAACACCGATATTTTTTATAATTCGGGTATTTAATAAAAGATTTGGTTAAAAAAAAAATAAAAGTTTTTCTCACAAACAAAAAAATTAATTAAAAAAAGAAAAAATCACTTTTGTGTACGAACATTATAAAACAAACTTAACCATCTTTAGTAGGGTGAATTACACTATTAAATTTGCTCTTATTACACACTTTAAACTTCTCAGCGTGCTCATAATTGAGCTTTTAACCACTTCTTGAGGAATTTCATCCCAAACCTCAACTAATGTAACTCTCAGTTCATCCCAAAAGTAATCAATGAGTTCAAATCAGGAATATGCCTTCAGATGTAATTGTTGCCAGCATGCATAACACTGGTGGCAACAGTTGGTCTTGTATTAATTTGCATAAACAAAAATTGTTCACCAATAAACGGAGCAAATGGCACCATATATTCCTCAAGAATTTCTGTCACATAAACGTTTTTACCTTAAAGAAATTACACTCTACACCGTAACTAAACAATCTCCAAACGACCCTCTTCCGGCAATGTTGCATTGGCTGTAGAGCTCTACAGCAGCTCGATAAACTCGAAGACGTCCATCTGGTGAATAGAGAGAAAACTGGAACTTGCCTGAAAACATAACATTCCTCCATTACTGTTTCTGCCCAATGTTGATGTCCCTTGCAAACTCCAAGCAGTTCCGACGTTGGTCTCTGGTAAGCACTGGATCCGTTGCTGGCCTTGTGGGATGTAGACTCACTTCTACAAGTCTCCTTCTTACTGTTTTAGCGCTAACGGACACATTCTGCACAGTTTGAATTCTTTAAGACTTTTCAGAAGCAATGGAAAAGTGACATCTCAGAGTGAAATCTGATAAATCGATCATCAGCTGGTCCTTTGACTCTTGGCCCGATCCTGGCCTCCGAGTACACCTTGCAATCTCCTGGTACTACTGAAACAACTGTTGTTTTAGGCAAATCTAAAACTCTTGCAGCATAATGCTGATTTCTTCCATCCTCAATGAGTGCAATGATATGGGCAATTTGCTCGCTGAATCATTTTTTGTGCCACTGACGCATGAATAAAGGCATTTTTAAAGGGTTAAATGCCCTTGTTGATTATTTACCTTGTGAAGATTTTAAATCAAATTATTAATTATAATTAAGCAGTTTTGTCTCACTATTAGCATCAAAAAGTAAAACAAAACATATGACTGAAACATTGTCAAATTAAAAAAGAAATTAAAATTTCACAGTGCGCCATTTTTATTGTGGGACAGTTTATTATTGTTAAGGTAAAGTCAAAAATGCTTTTAGTTCCAAAAAAATCTGCTGGAACTAAAATAATTTTTGAATATACCTACAATAATATTTAAATCATTCAAGTCAATTCAATGCAGGGTATTGATACATTGAAAACTTGTTCAGGTCAATCGGCTCAACCTTCTTGTGGTCATGGGTTCAATTCCCACCATTGCCCCTGGCCTTTTTTTTATGGTACACTTCCCCAACAATACATTGTCAAATACACACCATTCTCTAGTTAATATGTTTGAGACGTATGGCCATTAAAAAAATAATAAAAATAAAATTTAACACGTTCATTATGGCAATGATTTTTAATACCACTCCCAAAATAAAGGATTTTTGAAGACAATGCATTACAGGGACACCTGTGTCATTCTAGAACAACACCTGTATGTAGTCTCGTAAGGCTTACTTTGTTGTACTGGACCAATGCCCACAATGAAACTGTTGGGACGAAAACATTCCAATGTATTATTTTCCTTTTAACCAGACTAGTCAGGTGATAGTCTGAAGGAGTAAGGTCAGTTCTGTAGGGTTAGAAACATTTCCATTTTTAATAGCTATTTATATTAATTTTAAGGCGGTTCCCTTTCCTAAGACCTATAATTAACAAGTTAAACTATGAGCCAACGTCACTTGAAGGATTTTGTAGACATGCATGGCAATACAGATATTTTTATGTCAATAAAATGAATATTTAGTGTTTGGACAATTTAATTTCAATTTGTTATCTTTATTGTTGTTCTTATTTTATTTATTAATGTTTTCAGTTTATGGTTTGTTTTTGGTTTTTTAATTTAAAAACTGTTTATATTTTCATTCACCTCCAGCAGATGAAATTTTTCTGTACTGGTACTTATTTGTAGCAGTAATTTAATTGTACTTTATTGGATTATAACAAATAAAAGTGTCTACATTATTATTTTCATTTTATATTCTGGAGATTGCCTTATTAAATTAAAACTTAACTAAAGTTGATCTCCAAAACTTGTAAAAGTTTATTATAAAACAAAAAAAACTTGTTTTATTTCATTTAGGTTGAACGTTATGATCCACACACTTGTGAATGGACATCTGTCACATCGATGATGACGAAAAGGTGTAGACTTGGTGTGGCGACTCTAAATGGGAAGCTGTACGTATGCGGTGGCTATGATGGTGTCACGTTCCTCCATACGGTGGAAATGTACGACCCTGTGACTGACAGATGGAAATTTGTTGCATCAATGAACGTCATGAGGAGCCGTGTCGCCCTGGTCGCCAACATGGGAAAGCTTTGGGCGATCGGGGGCTACGACGGCACGTCGAATTTACCTACAGTCGAGGTATACGACCCCAACACAGACTCTTGGTCTTTCGCCTCATCAATGTGCGCCCATGAGGGCGGTGTAGGTGTAGGTGTAATACCAATTTGTAAACTCGAATAAGGTCAGTAATTGAAACATTTAATCTGGTAGTAGATAATAAATATTAATAATGGTTCGTTGCAGGCTCAGCTACATCTGGCCGGAGCTAATTCTGCTCAAAACCAGGTAGACTCCGAAATTCAGTTTCAATAACTCTCAAGGCATCTACATTATTAATTTTAAACAAATCAACTGATTTAAAAATAAATCCAATTGATTATTTTTATTTAATAAAACTTTTTTTAGAATAAATTTTCAGATTTAAGCTTTGGCCCATAATTGATTCAAAAACTTTGTCAAGATGCTCCTGTCACTTAATAAAATCAATTCAACCTTTTCAAAGCAAAACTATAGAGACAAAAAAAAAATTTCTTAGAAAATCAATTTAATCAACGTACAAAAGTTAACAGTGTAAACCTTCAAATAATCTTTCATGTAAACTTGTCTTTAGATGTAATTTTAATTGCATAATAATTGTGTATGGGATAGAACAGATTACTTATAATACATAATATGATAACTTGTGAATGATAAACATTTAAGTGGTAACTTGTGATAAAAAAATATTATTAATAATTAAAATGTGGTCTCGCTAACCTAATATTATAACTATTTTCCAAAGTATCTTAAACATCACTTTATTTTTGTTAATAATATTTGTGTAATTTAAATGTTTGTTATTGTGAATAACTAGAGATTGAAGATTGAAATTCTCATCTTTCCAAATCTTGTACTTATTTGATGCTATGTTGGGATCCTGCAGTGGGTAAAAATTGGATTTTGTTTCCTCCTATGCTGCTGTCCATCTCGCTTTAACTTCTCGATTTCCATGTGCATTTAGATTTTCATATAAGAGCATTTATTAATTTAAAATAAAATTATATATGGATAAACAAAAAAAACTAATTATAAACTGAAATGGTTTGAAACTTTTTGTATATTTTTGAAATATGTAACTAATTTGTGATCAGTTTTAAAATTAATTGTTGAAAGTTTTAAAATTTAAATGAATGAAAAAAGAATTTATTATAAATATCCAGTTGTATGTTGTTTTTGTTTTTTTTAAATAAAATATTACACCACCTCCTCCTAACCCTACCCTAAATATCCCACTAGCTAAATAATTTTTTTAAATATAATATTTATTTGTATCCTGTACATGAATTTTACATGTACGAACACTACAGTCAGCACTGTTCTTGGAAGACATGTGTTATGAGAAGCCAAGATTAAATGCAAAGAGATCTCAGGGCCACTGTCTTTTTATGCGACACGGAGGGTTCTTGGAATGTGAAGTAGACGAGAGGGCTTGAACCTTAGGGCTAGGATGGATTGAAAGATGAAGTGAAACTTGAGGAAGCAGGAACAGATCAATTCTTAAACGAAGGAAATTTTTAATGAAGAGAGTGATAGTAAGAAGTTTAGAGAATTCTTCTAAGAACTTCTGATTGGAATGATCTGGTTGAATATTAGACTGCTTGGTGGTACCCCTCAGCTACACACCATATGTCCAGATAGGTTGAAGTAATGTTTTGTACAGTTTTAGTTTTTTCTGTATAGTCATGACTGATTTTGGACTTATAATTCATTGTAGTTGTACAAACAGTCTATTTAGTTTTTGTCAATTTAGTCTTGTGTGAGGATTCCTCATCAGTTTACTGTCTAATTATTTTAACTGTGTAGGTAGTTCCATGCCTAAAGTAACAGCAAAGATGACTAAAAGGAACAACATTCTGAGGAGGCCCAGTCAAGGCAACTTGCCTTGGTGTCTCCCTTTTCATTCTCATACGCCTGGAGTCAATTGGAATAATACTTTTACGTCTTAGTTTAATAAATATTGAAGGGCACATTATTAAAAACTAAAACCAGTTCTACATACTAGAGTAAGCAGCATGATAATTGCAAAATGTGGTCATCTATTTTATTTATTGTTACACGAATGAGTGATGTTAAGCACTCAATGTATTATGAAACAAACAGTACAATTACAAGTGTACCTAATTTACAAGTAAAACCCTTGTAGATAAATAACAATTTACAATTAATATGATGTTAATGACAAGTATGGTAACCAAATTTCACAATAAAATTCTGATTAAAAAATATTAAATGGATAAAGAAAAAAAAAAGAGTTAGGGAATTTTTAATAGAAGACAAATGATCTTGAGCCAATGACATTTGAAGGCAGATTATTACAATTTTCTACGACACAGTTTGAGAAGAATGTTGATCCAATTAATTTCTGCAAGCACTGTTTTTGAAGTTGCATGCAAGGCCACAAATTTTAGAGGATGTATGTAGTGAGAAAAGTTGAAGCGAAGAGTATATTTATTTGTAAGAATGTTATAGGTTTCGATGAGATCTTGCAATCTGTATAATCTTGAAGAGTTGTGAAAGAGGAATTTAAGTCAGTTGACATAGCAGAACAGCTTCAATTTTTTGACTAGTTTGTCTTTTTGAAAGTAGGGTTCCAAATACTACTTGCAAACTCTAGTATGGGTTGTACATAGCTAAAACCAATTTTTTTAAGTATTTCAGGCGTTAACAGAAATGTACATTTAACTTGATGCATGAACTGCTTTAAAACTTTTGATAGTGTTATCCCAAAGTCTTTTTGAAAGGATGTAGAGGCCAAAGAACTACCATCATGTTTGTAAGTTAAACAACAGTCTTTACCACCCACGCTCTGCTTCCATCTATGAGGTACCCCAGCTAAATACCAGGGAAAGACCTCAATTGGGAAAGAAAGTTCCAGTGGTTCCCTCCCCCCAAAATAAGAGGGATTTTAAGGGGATAAATCTCAACACTTATACCTTTGAAAAATTTTCTTTAATTTAAAACAATAAATTTACCTAGAGATATAAAAATGATTATTTAGAAAATACGTATACAAAAATAATTATATTAAATTAAATTAAATAATACAAACTTCTTTCATAAAAAATAACACAATACCATGAAATATACCATGATTAAAGTTTAAATATAAAATCTTTCTTAAAATAAACATTTTCAATTATTTACTAGATCGATGTATACAACTCGTTTCCAGTAATGTATGCATCATTACATAAAGTTTTCCCTGTACAGAAAACCAAACTCATTCAAATACTCAGCAATACTTAAGTTAATTAATTCCGCCTGATTAACACCCAAAAGTAGCAACCAGTCAGAAATCTTAGCAATTCAAGCATTCAAGTGATTTGGATCAAATGCAAAAATACTGATTTCATTGTGAATTTTGTCCTTTATATCACTGATATAAAAGATTAATAGAATTTGACCTAGGAATGATCCTTACGGAACTCCACTAAGCACTGCATAGGAATTAGAATATGCTTGATCAACCTTGACTTCAAAACTCCTGTCAGAAAGTTAAAATTTTATGTGTGGTGATTAGTGACCGTTAATCGATGATTATTCAGAGATAGTGAGATGCGGTCTGGTGTGATGTAGGTTTCAGAAAAACATTTTCTTTATCATGCCAATGTTTCAATCTTTATTGAGATCATCTTCAGGGCTCAAAGTGTTTGCTTTCTGTGTAATTGTGCTATTCTTGCGTGTCGTGTTGAGAGTGCCCACTGTTCATGCTAATAACTATTCCATACAGACAAACAATATGTACATACATCAACAAGTATGCACCTATGTTCGACATTGAAACAAATGAGAAAAAATTATTAGGGGGCCTAAAAAAAGATAAAATTGATAAATTAGTTTCTACAGTTGAAAGAAGATGGTGATGAATTAGCAACGTTTCAGCTTTCTTAATACTCTAGAGTGTGTGTTTGAGTTGGAACTGGAAAAAGGGAGTTGAAAAAGAAAAACTCAAACACTGGACAAATACTCCAGGTAGAGGCAAGCTAAGAGATTTATAAGCATCTCAAAAGGAAGGGGAAAGAACCCCTTTTTCCCAGCAGGCAGGATTTGAGAAAAACTATAGGCCCCTACCCTTTGGCCTTTTAACTATCATCTTTACTCAATTAATTATGCACAATTTTTTTTTTTTAATGAAAAATTTGTGTCAGGTGGGATTCGAACCCACGACATTCAGCTAAATAAGCTGCTGCTCTACCACTTGATCTACTGTGACTTCGATCGCCCATGCCACAAACTTCCCATTTCGACTCCCTATTTATTCCAATTGTAAGTCATGGGTTCGAATCCGACCTGTGACACAAATTTTTCATTTCTAAAACATTGTGTATAATTAATTAAGTAATTATATAATTAAGAATATCTGATTAAAAAATAATTAAAAAGTTAATAATTATTAATTGATCAAGTGGACCACAAAAACTAGTGAAGTTAGTATTAATCTAGATTCACACCTGTGAATCGAACACAGTCCCTCTAATGTAGTACAATAGTTAATAAAATGTGTTTCTATATGAAAGCGTGATTTGCTTACAATTGGAATATACAAGGAGTCGAAATGGGAAGAAATGCGATTGAAATCATGGTAACTCAAGTGGTAGAGCAGCGGCATATTTAGATAAAAGTTAGAACTAACATCTAAGAAGATGGGCATGGCTGAGACAAAAACGTGCCGGCTCTATCAGGAGGAACTAGAGACATTGGCCCACATCCTTTACAAATGTAAAGCATTAGCCTGTTTACGGTACAGCCACTTCAGTAGGGCATTTGTCATACCCAAGGAGATCCAAGGAGGCGCCAAGGAAAGTGCTCAATTTTATAAAGAATAGTGCACTTTCCAAGGAATAGCTAGCTGTATGCTCTAAGGGTTCCACTATACACTTGTTTAGGTCGCAGTGGAGGAGAGAATTGTATTCTACATTAAACCCAAATAAACCATTTAAATAAAAAATTCAGACATTTGTTAATTGCTGTTAGCTCTGTAGTGTAGATGTAGTTGCTACAGTGCTTGGGAAGTGAGAACATGTAGGTACAATTGGTCTCTACAAATGCTGCACTGGTACCATTTTCTTTTCTTGACCCATCTGTAAAAACGAGCATTGGCCTCGATAGGGATGTTTTAACTCGAAGAAACTCTTTTTTTATATATACATAAATTTTAAAAAAAATTAACAAACAGGCAGTTGTACTGGACATAATAAAATATTTGTAAGTAAAGACAAAAAGAATCTGACAGTATGAAAAATACGACTGTATTAATTACTGAAATTCCAATGAATTTTCTAATCGTAACGAAGACCGTGATCAAATTATTTAATGAATAATAAGAATAATGGGGATTGTATTATTAATAAAATCATCTGACCTTTCTCGCGCAAACTTTCAAATCGAAATTGTTTTTCATCTGAGATAATCGAGAAGTCGAGAGTGTCAGTGAAGGATCGATCTTTTACAATACATTAAAGGAAAACGGAAAAAATATGTTTTTTCTTTTAACTTTACGAGTTTAGTTTTAATAAATAATTTAAATTATTTTTATTTTTTGTTGTTTAACAAAAACTAAAAGGTTCTGTTTACTTTGAAAGTTGTATATCGCTTTGAAATCGAATAAATCGAAACATGGGTTGAATCGTGTTTTAAAGTCTGAGTCAGTGTTCGTACAACTGCAAGAACGAGTTGGAACTTGTACGTTCATGGTGTATGTTCGTTTATCAACAAGGAGAGTTTGTTGTTTTTACCATGAAAATAAGGAGTTGCGATTTATTCAAAACTAAGTGCATGCCATTTGATAAGATGCTTTAACCGAAACGAGTTGTCCTAGTCGGAAACAAACACCCAGTCCGGGTATAACTGGCAAATACCTGCTTGGACTCGGTACAGGACATATTTACGAATTATGCTGCGGTTGTACGATGTCGTTTTATGTTTTTTCCTATTCGTTGTTGCGCCGTCGTTTCAGAACGAGAACCACGAATTGGAAAAGCTTCCAATATGCTCTAACCAGTTGTCCAAGGAGTTGAAAAAGTATGGCTTTATTTCAATTTCTTCTTTATTTTATCTGTGGATCAGTGTTCACTATATTCCCGCTGTTATTAGGCTGGTCTTCGTGAGCACCCTCGATGGAAGGGTCTCAGCGCTCAACCTCGAAGACGGTGGATCAAAGGAGTGGAGCGTACCAACTGGGCCAGGCCCTATGTTATCCTCCAGCATACACAGGCTTGAGGTGAGCAATTGACATTCAGCGCAAAACTCCGGGAGCAGGCCCTTCACCAAATTCCAAAATATAGGACGCATACAAAATTGACATTTTATGAAAACAAAACATTGACCTTACATGTCCTTTGTTGATAACAAATCTTTTTTGCATTAGTTCATTATCACCATTTTTTTACAAACTTTTAAATGATTGATAATTTTAGATCAAATTATTGTTCGATAATGAATAAATATATGCAAAATGCTGTAAGATACACCATTTGTACTAGTTGGCATGATTATCTCAAAAAGTTTTTTGATATTTATGCCTCTCGTTTTTACTATTTCTATGATCCAAAATGAATTTGCATTGATTGATGACATGGCAATATGTCTAATAACTGATAACAAGAATATGAATCTTCATAGATCAGATAAACTTTTTTTTTTTTTTTGTCTCGCGTAAATACTTCTTATAAATTTGGTCTTCTGATTTCCACCATCACATTACTGGCACTAGATCACTACCTGGAGGTCATGTATTGAGGACCACCTGGCCCTCTTGCACTTGAGGGATTATGGGGCAAGTAGGTCTCTGGGCCAGTGTCGTTTAAGGTGATAAGGAAGATTATGGGGATGGGAAATACTAAGGGCTTGAACGGAAGGGAATCAAATCTTGGACGAAAGGAATGTTGAAGCCATTGTAGATTGTAAGATTAGATAATAGTAGGAAGATTTAGATAATTTGTCTAAAGACTTGACTGGAAAATTTGGATGGGTTGGGTATTTGAAGGCACCACGTTACCCAACAATTCTGCTCTGTATGTCTAAATAGGTTGAATTATTTTAATTAATTAGTTTTGTAAATCTTATTCGGTTAGTCATGTTTAATTTTGGTCCTAGCAGTCTTATTAATTTAATTGTCCTGATTTTTCCGTTCAGTTCTTATTGCTTCATTCTAGTGTGTTGATTCCGTCTAGGTACAGTCTTCAGTAATTGACTTGTGAGGATGTCAGTAATTCCTTGTTGGCATATAGTCTGGAGCAATACTTTCTGCACCATTCTTTGATGAGCATGAGGTGTTTCTGAATATTAGTGGCGGTTAGAATGGGATTCGGGTTCGTACGTAACATTGTGTTAACATCCACATAGGTTGAAAGGATTGGTAGGTCAGTTATTAATAATTAAAAGTTTATTTATATTCTAAAATGCTTTGTCAAAAGTTTAATTATTTTTGATATGTTTACTTGCGTAAAACACAATTTAAAAAACTATCACTTGATAGCTATAATGAAAACTAGCTTTAATTGTACTAAAGAATCTTTGTGTTTTATTGGTAATTTTTTTATCATTATGATCTTTCTTTCCTTGACATTCTTAAGTGATTACATATGACAAAATGCCTAAATGCAACTAGACCAAAACAGGAAGGATAAGCAGGCTGTAATAATCAGAACTGACCAAACTGCATATTTATTACCCCCCCCCCCTGTCCTCAATAAGTCTTCAATTTATTAATAAATAAACCTCACAATCGTTATATTACAGTTTACACTGTCTTGATTTTTTTTTTTTAACGAGGGTTCGAACAGTAGAGGTCGTATAAACCCTCAGGGTGCCGATGTTTTTGAAAAAAAGCCCATTTGTCGAATTCGACCACTGGAATCGAACCCGGGACCTTTACCTTACAGTGATAAGCGCCGTGTCAACACCTAAACCATTGCGGCCACCGATGCCCTCTTGAAGGATTGTTAATAACCATTTTGATTGTTATAATGTTATTTTATTAGGGTTAATCTATTCTTGTTGAATCTGAATTTTTTTAATATTGGTTGATTTAACTTTGTTTAAAAGCTTTAGATATTTGATTCCTTCTGAATTGGTAGTCACGAGACTGAAATTCTGTTAAGACATCCATTGTACCGGGCATTATCATATTTCTCAAATTCTCGGTTTGAATGCAGATTTGCCTTTGGAATTATTAAAACTAAATTTTTTTTTATTTAGATATACTTAAAACAACTTGAAAAATAGGGAACAATAAATCATGATGTTTTTATTTCCCTACTGCGTTTGATGAATTATGCCATTAGTAACTGTTGCATCATTATTGACACAAGAATGACGTTAATCAGTAAATAAGAGAGAAAATTCATAAATGATTTTTTTTTATTACCAGATACAAATTCAATTGAATGTTTTGTTCAATTATAATGGTACAAATTATTAAACTAATAAGTGTTTTTAAATTCATTTTATTAGCACGGGGGGGGGGACTATTTAACAGTTGTTATTTTGTGTAAATCATGTTTTCATAACTTGCCCAAATGATAAAACTATAGGGAAGTAAAATATATACATATATAAATATATAAATAGTGGAAGTATAAATAAGTTGCACTAAAATTAATATCTGCTTCTTTATTTTGATTAATTGTCAATTTTAAAATTTGCATATGTATGTTTACATCCTTGTTATATATCCTTGTTATATATCCCTAAACAATCTTCCTTATCCTAAAGGAAAAAACATAATAAGGGAACAAATCTTTTTTATCCAGTTTTCTTAATTGCTAGTTGAGGAATCAGCCAGGGAGGAAAAGAGATCAGTGTTTATATTTGCCATTGTATTTCTAACAAAAAAGAATCCAACAGGACCGACGAAAAAAATAACTAGCTTTTATATATTTTGCCATTAAAACATTCCTTTAGATAGAATAAATAATTACTTTTTTCATAATTTTTTTATATAAGCTGATTGCCAACCATCATATATGATTTTTCAGTCTGACTTATTTCCCATCATATTTTGTAATTTATAATAACAATAATTTAATTTATCAATTTTTTTCTATGCATATTTTTTGCTGATATGTTCTCAGATGTTTGAGCCTGGTTTTATGCCTTGCTCGCTGGTTCTAGGTCAGTTGCTAGTTGTTTATGCAACACTATATTGATTTTTTTTCCATTTAACACATTTCAACACTGAGCACATCTATGAATTCTTGTTACGTTTTGTTCGTTTATTAAAAATTACAATTCTAATCTGCAAAAAATATTGGATGCTTCAACATTTAGACTTTATTTTATTTCATGTTTTACAAAGATGCATATGTTTGCATGTTTATTTTTGTCTATAATTTACATGCCTGTAAAACACAGTTTTTAATTCCATATATTCTTTAATATGAATTTTATAATTTTCGTGAATATTCTTTTCCTTGTTCTAAATCCTTTCATAGCAGCATTCTTTGTGATAAATATTTCAACAGGAGTTGTTAAGCTGACAGGATTATTTCAGCAAGCCTGTGTTTTTTATTTAAATAGTACATTGACATAATATCTTTGATATCATTTGATACGAGTATGTAGATTGAGATCTTTATCTAATACTGGCATATCAACAGTTGGATCAGTAGTGGCCATATCAACATCACATTAGTGGATAATAAAAAAATTCTAAGCTACTTGTTTGAAATTTAAATGTAGACTCTGATAGAACAATGATTGTTTGTCGACTATAAAAAATCTGTACTAAAAAAATGTATAAAAAGATTTGTTGACAACAGTTGATAATTAATAATGGAATTTGAAGTAAACAACTTAGCTCAACAAGGGTAATGACACATGCAGCGGTTTTGGCCGAAGTGTTTATCAAGACAAAAACTGAATCAGTGAGTCGTCCATAGTTGTAGTATTGTGCTTACACATATAGCGGTGCATACCAGCTGTCAGTTTTGAAACAGAGTCAGATAGTGATTGACATGACTCTAAAAGTCAATTTGGAAACCGCCTGGCATTCAGTATTTGCATTGATTTCATTCAGCCCCGACATATGTGGGGTTTCTTTGATTGATTCATTCTACCATTGGAAAGATTGATCAGCGAGATTGAAAAGCCCTCCTCCCTTGTGAGACTTGAGAACTCATGAGTAGATTGATTGAATGAAAATCTTAACAATATGTGTATTTCAATTAATTATTCTTTTTATGGTCTTGGTTGAGATGAAAAAGTTAGCGTCACAAGCGGGATTCAAACCCACGACCTTCAGCTCAATACGCCTCTGCTCTAACCACTTGAGCTATTGTGACTTTGATCTTTCCTAAACAACCGAAAAGAAAAAGATCTTACATAAAAAGAATAATTAATTGAAATAAGTAATTTGGTCAATTAGACCAATGAACATAAATGGATTAATATTCAATAAGTAAAAAAGTATCACTTTTTTTTAGACACCAGCTTCCCATGGCCAATTCATAAGTCGCTGAGAATCAAATCCTTTGAAAAATTGAGACATTTGGAAAATGGCAAAAAGAGGGAAAATTCGAAAGGTTGTAGGTTGAGATGGGGGAGTTGGTGTCACAAGCAGGATTCAAACCCACGATCTTTGGCTCAGTACACTTATGCTCTAACCACTTGAGCTGTCATGACTTTGATCGACTCGGACACCAACTCCCCATCTCAACCTACAACCTTCTGCATTTTTACCTCTTTGCCATTTTTCAAATGTTGTTTAATCAGGATTCATTTCTCAGCAACTAATGAAAATGGCCGCGGTGAGCTGTTAGTGAAGTGATTACTTATTTTACTTATTATATTAATTAAGTAGGTTTAGATGGGGAGTTGGTGTCCAAGTAGGTCGAAGTCACGATAGCGCAAGAACAGTGCCATATTGAGCCGAAGGTCGTGGGTTTGAATCCCACTTGTGACACTAACTTTTTCATCTCAACCAAGACCTTACATAAAAAGAATAATTATTTGAAATAAATAATTTGGTCAATTTTAAACTTAAATGGAATAATATGTGTATTTATTTACCTAATAAGACATTTTGAGAAATACTAGGGAAGAGAACTTAATAATAGCCTTAATAATAAGCCTTAACTTAATAATAATTTTTAAGCCCATTTGTCAGTATGCTGGATTTGAACCCGGGACCTTTACCTTACAGTGATGAGCGCCGTGTCAACGACTAAACCTTGTGGCCACCAACGCCCCGGTAACAGCTGTTTGTTGTTACCTGAATTGGTGTTTTTTATATTACAAATATTAAAGACACTGCATTTAAGACAACATTTAACTTAAAAGCCACAGTAATATGTGTAAATTGTTAAATAACAATTAATTTTTAGTTAACAAATAATGGCCAGTGGGTGAGGATGATTCCATCATTAAGCGGAGGACTTTACAAAATGGATGGCAAGAGTATTGAAGCCGTGCCAATAACAGCTGACAATCTTCTCAAATCTTCTTTCCGATACTCTGATGATTTAATCATATCAGGTAGGCCATTTTGATGATTGATTTTTCTTGTTTAATAATTTTTTGATTTATTATTATTTCATTTATTTATTTTTTATTAGGTGGCATTGAAAGTAGAACTTATGGTATAGATGCCAAAACGGGTAATGTCATGTATGAATGTTCGATGGCAAAATGTGATCATCCAAACGGCACCAACAAGCCTGCTGATGTGGTACTCGTCCAGAGGCAGACTCAGACTGTGAGAGCAATCGAACCAAAATCAGGTGTCGAAAGGTGGAACTTTAGCGTAGGTCAGCACGAGCTCAAGCTGTCGTCTTCGTCTAATTGCCACAACAGTGACAAATCCGAATCGAAGACGGACGACTTTTTCTTTAAGGTCATCGTCCCTGAAGGGCTGATTTGTGCTATGAGCAAATCCAAGCCTGGCATTGTCATGTGGAAGCACAAAGTGAGTAATTTATTTTAAGTAATTTGACATTTAAAATTTATTATGTTATGCATTTTTTTGGGTTTAGTTTGAGTTTCCAGTTGTAAATGCTTGGCATATAAGTAAAGGGCTTGTACAAAAAGTCGATTTGTTTGGGGGAACTCAAAAGCCTGAGAGCAAGTTCTACATTCCAGAATCACCTGTCCTTTATGTCGGAATGCACAACAAGCAGGTAAAGTACAAATTACTATCAAATATTTAAGAAAATTGGCAATATTTAAAAATTAGCTTACACACTGAAACGACTCCATCTGTCAGAAATATTGAGTGTATTTGTGAGAAGCACAGATCTAAAATATATAGTTAAGATTTTTATTGTGAATGGGTCCTCTAAGCCAGGGATGCATGGACTGTAAAGAACATTTTTTGTTTATTTTTTTAAGAATAAATATATATAAAAAATATAAATAATTTATATTGAGTTTTATAAGTTAAAAAAATACAAAATTATATAAACTTCACTGTAATAAAAATTCTATTTTTCTTAAAAGCGAAGCCTTAGGTAGTGAAAAACTCAAAAAATCCCAACTTGCTGGGATCGAGTCCCAGGACAAAACCAAACAGATGTATACAAATGTTTCAGTCGGTTCCAATCAGAGAAGGCTCATGATATTCCCCAAGTTGGGCATATACTGAAATTCATAAATCAGATGTAGTCATTTCCAGTATGAAAGCAGCCTAAAGCATTTCTTTCATGCAAGCTACGTCTTTTTAGCTGTACATCCAAGAAAGTGTTCTTCTGCAGAATAAAATACTTGAAAATATCAACAAACTAAACCAACTCATGATTGGGGATGAAAATCTTCCTAGCATACCTTGGAAACCGATTTATGGTATTGTGACATTTAAAATAGTTTCTGATTAGCTGAGTACAGTATCGATAGCCAAATTTTCTTGTTTTAGCTGGTGTACTTGGAATAGAAGGCTCGACAGATCCAATTTTACAAATAACAGATGAAACTAGCCATGCATCAACCACAGGTCTGTCAGTGCTTTACGCTTCTGAATATGTAAACGGTATTTATAACAAAAACTTTTTTTTCTTTTTCTTTTTTTTAAAATAATTATGGCATATAATCATTATAATTTTCAGGTCATGGTTTTTTCCTTTATGGGCCGGCATACAAAAAAGAAGATGCAAACAATATGTTGTGCAATTCAGAAGAAAAAGTAAATATTACACTGGAGCTGGACAAGAATCCAGATGCAGAAGATGCTGAAACGTTCATCGAGGAAGATGTTTATAAAGAAACAGAGACCGAGACCCCTGTACAAGTCATTATAGTATCATTTTGGTACTGGTGGTAAGTACTCGAATTTGTCACTTATGTGACCTCCATTGGATGACATTGTATAAATTTGTCATTTAACAGGAAAGAAGTCATGCTGACAAGTGTTTTAACAGCAATATTAGTTAACATTATCATACAGAGGAGGTTCATCAGTTTCTTATTCCACGTCAGGCAGAATGTTATAAGACAAGAGAGCTCAGGAGAGACGCAAAACACGGATGTGCAGAGTATTGGGACTACTGTAGTGCCGAACCAAATTCATGAATATGTTTCAAGATATTTGACAGATTTTGAACCTGTCCACTGCCTTGGGAAAGGTGGTTTTGGCATAGTTTTCGAGGCCAAGAACAAGATTGACGATTGCCATTATGCCATTAAACGAATTCCTCTTTCTAACAAGTAAGTTAGTTCTTTTTTTGTTTTATTATTTATTGAGCAAGTCGGTGATATCTTCATTAGCTTTGTTCACTAAAGGTGAAGGTAAAAGGTTGCTGGTCAGAATAAAGCATCAAACAATATTTCTCTAAACAAAAAAAAGATTATTTGAAACATTCATGATAAGTTACTAGTAAAATTAACATCGCAAAGATGCTAGTGGATGTATTGCACAAACTAGTACAGGACAAAGAAAAAATAATTAATCTTACAGTTATTCAATTTATCTTATAAGATAAACTTTTTTTCTATATAATATCAAACATTGCATTACTTTATGTTCATCCAGAGAGGAGTCGCATGACAGAATGAAAAGAGAAGTGAAAGCACTGGCCAAACTTGACCACCAGAACATCGTACGATACTTTAACTCGTGGGTCGAGGACCCGCCGCCCAACTGGCAGGAAACACAGGACAGGGAATGGGCTCATAAGTACAACAATAGCATGAATGAAATCGCTGTTGATCTGAGTAGCCAGCTGACGCCAACGAGTGAGCATGGCCCCTCACTCCGTAAGAGAAACATAATAAAGTCTCTCTGGGAAAAAGCATCCAGCTTTTACACTAGCAATGTGAAAATAGAAAATTCTTTTATTAAAGTGAACAAACAAAGAAAGGTGGAATATACAACCTCTGGATCTTCCATTGTGTTTGAAAGGTGAGAACTAATTTTAAATGACTTATCTTTATTTATTTGCAACTTTACTCGAATTTAAAGAGAACATTCATTTTTAAATATAAACATTTTTTTAACAATTAGTTTTTATAAAGATTGAACAACATACTCAATGGTGGTCATTACGTTTAAAGTACTCGTGAGTTACTCATCACTGTAAGGCTCACGATATACTAGGCATCCAAACGCTAGACACAAATAGTAGTGTCTGAACTGAAAATCGCTGACTGTGTACATTAACTGCGTGCAGACATACTGAGTGAACGCTGGAAAAGAGTGAACTTCTAGACGTCAGGGTTCCCATGTTTGAGGTGGGAGAAGAGCGTTTTGATGCCTAGTATGTCATCAAACATGAAAAGCAATTTTTTGGACACAGTTTTAAGTGTAGCATTTAGATGCCCAGTATCTCATGAGCCTAAGATTTGAATTCAAATCTCAGTAGCCCTGAATTCAAAGCAAACATACAATTCCCAAATACAATTACAGCATACATACTTTTTCTAAAAACACCGATACCCTAGGGGACCGCGGTAGCCGAGTGGTTAGCATGAGAGACTCTCACGCCGCGGTCGTGGGTTCGATTCCCACCGTCGCCTCTGGCCCTTTTTTCACAATAACCCCCCCAAATTTGATCACACATCTATGAATTGTCACTTGGCTAATATGCATAGTTCATAACGCAAAAAAAAAAAAAAAAAAACCGATACCCTAGGGGTTGATATGACCTTGCAGTTAAAATATCCGTGTAAAAAAATTGTTTACACACATTTTCTGTTAATTCTTGATCAGTTAGTTGATTACAGTTTAAATATGCCTAGATCAAAAAAGGATCAGAGTGAGTCTGTGATATTTGAAGAAGAGGAGGTAAAGGACAGCAATAACGACTGTAGCGAAGATGTGAGCAACAGCCGATTTAATGATGAAAGTCGTTATGACAACAGTTACCACAAACCAAATCTGAAGAGGCCTAAAACATTAGATCTCCACATCTCCGGTTCGACCAACTCCCCAATGCAGAGCAAGGGGAAGAAGTACCTTTACATACAGATGCAGCTTTGCCGTAGGGACTCGCTGAAGGACTGGCTCAGTGCGAACCAACAGCGGGACACAAATGAAGTGCTGAGGATATTCAATCAAATTGTCCAAGCTGTAGAGTACGTCCATTTTCAAGGGCTAATCCACCGAGACCTAAAGGTAGTCAATATCATAAATTCCCTTTTAACATTGTTCATAAATGAATTTTTGTTGTTATTATTACAGCCTTCAAACATTTTCTTTTCCCTGGATGGCCAAATTAAAGTCGGGGATTTCGGCCTGGTCACAGCGATGGCAGACGAAGGAGAGGAATTTTTGAGCCCTGTCTTGGGTAGGAAAGTGTCAAATGAGAAACATACTGCACGAGTAGGCACACAACTCTACATGTCACCAGAACAAGTTAGTTTGAAAGTTTGCAATTAACCTTATGCCACTTTGAGAAGTGAAACTGTAAATATTTACATATTCAAGATATCACAGTTAAAAAATGGGTTTATTGGCTTATCCATGACAAATTTTGAATTATTTTTTAAAAAAATTGTTATAAGAAATTTACATTAAAAATTACTTTTATTTTTTAGGTATCTGGACAGCAGTACGATTACAAAGTTGACATCTACTCTCTCGGGGTAATTTTGTTTGAGCTATTGACAAATTTCACAACCGAAATGGAAAGATGGAAGACGTTGGAACAGGTGCGAAAGCTCCAATTCCCATCAAAATTCAATGATAAATTTCCTCACGAGGTGAGTACTCTCTTAAACTGTCAACTAAATTTATAAACTCACAAAGACAGCTAATTGAATAAAACATAAAATCCTGCAGTATGAACTCCTCTGTTTGATGCTGTCCGAGAATCCGAAAAAAAGGCCGACGACCATTGGAGTGCGGGCGAGAGAACCGCTCAAGTCGCTGCAATCCGAAAGCTCCATATCTGACGACTGGCACTTTCAGCTGCCGCAGAGGCATCGCGACACTTCATTCAGTCGATCTTGCTCCGGTCAGGAATAGTCAACTCTTTTTGTGTAATTATTTTAGTTAAGTTTATTTATAAGTTTATAAATGTATTAGTATCATTACATACATTTTACCCCGGTGAGAATTCAGTTTGACAGTTTTTTTAAAAATAATTAGTAATTAATTTTAAAAAAATACAAGAGAAAATAAAGACAAATCTTAAAATTTTGACTGTTTCACAAAGAAATTTCTTGTTTAAAACATGATATTTTGCATCTCTATATTAAGGAAACAAAATGTGCTCAATAACTACCTTTTACATTTAATGTGCCTTATCCCATGTAGTAATTAAGCTTAGATAAGTGTGAATTTAAATTTAGATGTGATAAATTTTCCACCTTTATAAATAATATAACTTTTTTTATTTCCTTGAATATATAATATGAATATGTGTATATATAATTTTTTTTAAATTACTTAATTATCTTCTTTTTCTCATTTTCTTGTTTTCATTTTTGTCAAAATTGTTATGCATTACCTGTTGAACTAAATCGGATTATTTTTATATAATAGATCTTGAATCTTTAATTTTTCTAAGTGTGCATAATCTATAAATATCTCTTGCAATGGTTACATTAACTTGTTTTATTTTTAAAAAGAAACTGTGAACGCTTGTGTCAATGTTCCAAACTGATATTGTCATTGTCAAACAAGATTGTGATATATGTAATAGTTATTTTCAATGTTCAAGTTGTATATTGTAAATATGTTGCACTGTTAGTTTTAAAACGTTGCATTGTTAGTTTGTTATTTATTTAATTTTTTTGTGTGGTGTCATTCGAGATATGATTAAATCGCAGTAATCGCTTGTTAATCTCATTCATTATTGAATCACACAAAAAATGTTAAAGGCAATCAATTAAAGGGAATTTTCATGTTATTAAATATTTTACCAACCCTATCGATCGCCATTTTGTAGTTTTATTTTATTTAGTTTCAAATCTTCAGTTGGTCTTTCTAGCTAAGGTACAGACATTACTGTTAATGAATGACGAAAAAAAATTGTTTAATTGGTAATATAATGACTGATTGTTTTGTTATTGTACATTATTTATGTAAGTTAATTTAAATAAGACTATCATTTAAAGACAAAAATTATATTCCTATGTATAAATGAATGACCTTATGACTCAACTATGTATATATTATTTTTTTGGTTCTCGAAATTTAAAGTATAGTGAGAAAACACTATTAAACTGTACATAATTTAAAAGTAAATAATCTATGTTTGATATATAATAAACCTTTACAAATGATTTTTTTTTTTATGTTATCAAAAAGCGTTAAGAAAAACACCTGAACCCTAAGTTGAAAAAAAGTTAGTCTTTCCCACTGTACAATGAATTTGTAAAAAAAAAAAAACTAGGAAAGTGTCCGTCTGAGGCTTAAAGAAGTATATTTGAATTATGTTGTTAACCTTTTTAGGACTAGTGACAAAACTTTTTATTCAGTTGTATGCTCCCTAGGCCCAGTGACGAGTTATCCTCATGATTTTTTTGCCTTTTAGTACCCCAAGCTGGACTCTCAGGGCATCTATTGGGCTGAAGTTGTATCCAATGTGATGCCTCACCCCTCACACCCTTCCTTTCTCATCATCACCACCAACTAACCTCTCTTTTCTACCGTCTTCTGTTCACGTTTCTTGAAAACTATTCAGCCCGAATAGATACCTCTCTGGGAATGTCTTAGTTTCACCTATCTCTCACCCTTGCCCATCTCTACCCTTTCCTACTCTATCCCCATCCTCTACCCAACTACCTTATTGCCTTTTTGATTTTTGCCCGAAAAGATTAATAGCTAAAAAAAATATCTAGTAACGACCAGTGGTAGAAGGGCATAAATCCACTAAATAGTATTTTATTTATATTATTTTACTTCTATAACAGTAATTTTTCTTCCAAATCTCCATCGTCTTTCTCCTTCATATGAAAATTATCCAGTGTACCAAGTTCACATCAAATTTATTTTAAATTTTAGTAATAAAATGGAATTCCGTTTGTACAATTGATTCATCTTGGTTTAATGACTGAACAATCTTGCCTTAATGTTGAAATGAAACCCACGTAAAATATGTGAAACTTTTTATTTCAATTAATTAAACCAATATTTTGAATATTGACTACTTTATACAAAGAAAAAATAGATAACCTAGAGGAACATTGAAACTTGTTCAATTAATATAATAGAAATAGTATTGAATAAACATTAAAACTGTTAACACTATAATAAAACGTTACAAAAAAGATGTAAAGTCAAATCAGCCTTAATTGGTTAGCTTTTTCAAATTGAACCCAACAGACTCCAACAATTTTTCATAGTCGGCAGCTGTAGTCCTTGGCAGGAAGGGGTCAGAGAACTGCACAAGACGTTTCTTTATTTCCTGACCTTGTGCAAGGTATTCCTCGCATTTTGCCCCAGCGTCTTCAAGCTCTTCCAGTTTGATCAGGACATTAGGATCATAGAGCGTCACAATTTCCAGTAGCATAAGTGAAACTTCATCTGTAGGATAAATATTTACAAATTATATATTCATGTGATTATTAAGTTTATCTGCATAAATATTTTTTTATCTGTAATATAGCTGAAGCTGTGAAAAGATTGGAACAGAAATTTACAATTGAGTAAAAATTAAACAATTTATGGCCCTTAATGTTTAACAAGCAGTGTTGGGCCAAACTACAATTCTTGAATAACCAACTAAATATGCCAGTTCGTGTTATCACACAGTCATAACAGGCTTGATTTTTATTGTTTCTCGCTTCAAAATTTTTGTAATGAAATGATTCTATAGTTTGGTTATTTCTGATCATTTGGCCTGCCTATTCTGATTGTTTCGGTCTGACAGAGTGGGTTTTAGTGACAAAACAGTGAGGATAAGTAGACCATGACTAAACCACAGGTTCACCACCACTTCTCAAGAGGAAATTTCACAATAAGATTATTAAGTTAAGGAATAATCTGGGTGATCAAGTTGGCCAAATTTATGCACATAAACATCAAGTTCTCTAATAAATAATTAAATATATAACATCCTAACATAACGGGCATAATAAAAAATGGAAGATTTCTCCATGTTGTCAGCAGGATGCTGAAACTCATGTTGGATTGTTTCTGGTCATCACCTGTCCTTTCTTGGATTATTTAATCACTTATCATATTTTCCACTATATTCTTGATATTGTGAGGTTTTTGCTGTGGGATGTACTAGAAAAAACGACAAAAGACCCTTAGAATCATCACTGAATCACCACTAAAAGTGAGAAGCTAAAACAGAACAAAACAGCGAGGATAGGCAGACCAAAATGATCAAAATCAGAACAATTGGTATTGTAAAATTCCACCTGTAAGTCTGAAAGTTGATGAACCTGAAGTTCGGCCTTTCTGATATCCCGTCCTTGCGAACTTGTTCTGAGTCACTTTTCATATTTCTCGTTACATTCTCTATTTGTTACTTTTTTGGTAATAAAGAATTGTTTAAAATAAATGGTTATTCCAATTTATAATCCATTATAACAATAAAAGTGTGATCATCATACTTTGCACCAAATTTTTCATCCATATCGAACATTGTAGTTTAGTCATTTTAAATCATATTTGTCTGGCTACCATATTGGTAATACTAAATTACTTATACTATATTACTTATGCTAACATATTCTGCAGCAGAATCTACAAGAACCAAAGACATTCCCATTTCTTGATTTAAAGCTATTAAGAAATCATCAAGGATAAGTAGACCGAAATGATACGAATCGGAACAATTGATTTTGTGAAATTTCCTAAGTAAGTCTGCAGGTTGATGAACATTAAGTTGGTCATTTCTGATCATTCTGGTCTGCCCTTATGGGTTTGGTCTGTCAAGTGTTTCAGCTTCTCACTTTTTCAGCGGTGATTCTGTGGAATAAACCAAGTAAGGACAGCCGGACCAGATGACCGGAAACGATCAAACTTCAGGTTCATCAACTTGCAGACGTAAAAAGGAAATCTTACAATCTCAGTCTAACAACGGCTATGCTGTAGTAGCACAATCACTGCTGAAAAAGTGAGAAGCTGAAACACCCCACAGACCAAACCAGCAAGAATAGGCAGAATCAAAATAATCGAAAAAGACCAAAATACAGGTTTATCACCCTAGAGACACCAAGAAGAAATCTTACAATATATTGGAAGTTGCTTGTATTGTAACGTTCTTCTTTAAATATGTTCCAGTATTAATTAAGCGGCATCTACTTACTATAGAGTTGTGTCACCTTTGCTGTCATTTCTTCGACCTTCAACAAATTTTTATTGATCTGAGCTAGAAAATCTTTGTAAATATCGTTTGAATCCATTTTCCTGTAGGCCTTTAAATGTAACGGTTAGGTGGAATTTTATTCTTTATTTTTTGTTTTGTTTGTTAGGGTAAGAAGTAAGTTTGATTTCGGGAGGGAAGGGAGACGTGTAGGCGGCATTAAATCAGGTGATTGGGCAGCTCGGTGACAGGCGGAATCAGCTGTTCCAGCTGATAAGGGCTCAAGTGTGACTGTTGTGAGACCGAGGCTGGGTTTTGGTGCTAGGTGAGTGTGACAGGAGGATTTTTTCAGTGAAGAAATGCGGAAAATGGGCCGAAAGGTTAATTCCTGCATGATTAAATGGAATAACAGGCTGAAAATCCTCATCAGAGGACCGCGGGAAAAAATTATTTTGTACGTAATTATCCCTGGCCCAGGACCAAATCCCCTCTTCTTTTCCAGCCGCGGTCCAGGCCCACGATAATAATAGACACCCCTGGATCAAATTCAAAATTCCCGGGGGTGGACCGATTTTTCCAAACGCGTCTCTTTTCTAGTACCGACCGCGCCGATTTATTTCCTTCATAATTTGGATAATTTTGGTTCTTTTTGGTTTGAGGAGGAGAGGACACGAGATGAGCGACGGACAACAACAGTTTTGCCTCCGGTGGCACAATTACCAAAGCAGCCTACTTTCCAGCTTGCCGCAGCTCCTCGACTGGGACGACTTGACCGATGTCACTCTTTACGCTGGCGGTTCAAGCATCAAAGCACACAGGATTGTCTTGTCAGCCTGCAGCCACTATTTTAAGAGCATATTTAAAGTGAGTACATTTTACTTCTTAATAATATACTGCATTGGCAACAGTTTTGTTTCACATTTGCTTCACTTGAATTAAGAATTCTAATTATGGAGATCTAAGATATCTCTCTAAACCTGACGTAGCTTCTAAAAGAAAGCACCTTGCCTGAGATGTACAAACAGGAATAAACTGTACTTCTCTATTACAAAGGCGACCATCGTTAATACCAATAGCTCCAAGAATTCAATCGGTGTGGGAGCTCCAGTAGTTATACGTTTGCTCTTCCTGCAATAAGTAGCAACCTCACCGCCAAGCTCGTTGGGCTGCATAAAAGTTTGAATATTGCATTCCCTGTCACACAAAAACTGGTCGTCGTTGACAGATTATGAATCAATTCTCCCTTAATTCCATAATTCAGGAAATACTTCTAGCCCCGATCTATTGTGGCAAAGATCTTGCTGACGCGGCAATCACGGAAGGGATCTAGACAAATCGAGTATTTGGGGAAAACTTTCTCACCCATATCAAGGGAACAATTTGGGAAAAGTGGTGTAATGAATGCCCCTTAACAAGCTTAGAAAAATTAAGGAAAATTTAAAATAATGGATGCCGCCACTCAAACCTCCCATAATAAAGAAACAGTCCTAGCTCGTCTCAGAATGTCACACACGGTTTCCTCATGGTGAGAGGGCCTTCTCTGATCTGTCAAGGTTGTCAGGAACCACTAACACTCAAACATATTCTTACTGTCTGTACTCAATTTGAGCCAGAAAGGAGAGCACATGTGGTGTTTCAGATAGTTTATGACAGATTGTCAGAACATGAAAAACTTTTCAAATTCTTGAGGATGATTGGTCTGCTCTTTAAAATTTAGGAGACGAGGCATGAATAGAGGTGGTGGCTGAGGCCGTTAACGGGTATGGCAAGCCTGGCATGGTCATGTCAGTCCTCTTACTGGGCAGCAGTTTCTGTTCATCACCATCCTAAACATATTTCTGTTCAAGGCAAATTATGACCCTTAGAGGTTGCTTACCTTTATGTAATTTAATTTTAAAAAATTCTGTTAAAAAAGATATTCTGACAAAGCTGGCTTCAGTTTGTTCAACTATATTTGCCCTAATTGTAAGAAGTCAGCTGACTCTTTTAGCATTACTCTGTGAGATTTCTTCTTGAGTTCCAAAATGGAATCTGAAGTATTTATGCTGGTCTCATACTGGAATCCACTACAACTATTCACTCGTATGACTTGAGCTCTCTCATTGAAACAAACTTGTCGGGGCCATCTGTCCCTTATTGGTGGTTGTGTCGTGGTTGACATGAATTCTGATTTATTATTTTGTGTTTGTAGGCTAATTAAATAGTGTTTAAAAGTGGGTTGGTCTACTTAGTTTACAGTAGTAGGTTGATGAAGCAGACAAAGATGCTCACAAAGAAAGGAACTGGTTACCTTTTAATAATGGTAATGAAACAGTAAACTCAAATATTAATAATTCACACTGCCACTTGTGATCATATAAATTATAAAAACTGTAACTCACTGAAATTCGTGGATTATTCTAAATACCCGAGTGTGGTTATTGATTTACTGTTTTACTAAATATAAGCTCAACTCTGCAATACACTTGTATACACATAATACATGTACAGAGTTGAGCCTATCACTTTCTGCAATCCACTGGCAATGCTAAGTTTTATTTTCTACAACAAATTACCGGGAAGCCTTAAATGACCTATCCCGGATATTGGCAGACCAGGTTCAGACCTCAGACTTATCTGTCCAGCCACTGGGAGGTTGGGTTTCAGGGCTATCAATAGCTAGGTCATTTCAGCCTCCGTTGTATTCAATCTCCCATTCACACTTTCACTCTTAAATACATTCTTTCCTATTTACATACCATTCACTGTTAAAATAGTGGAGACTTGATATTCCTTCATCACCCTTTACATCGATGTAACTAACACGATTGAGGCCCACTAACATTCACACCAATAAATACTTTCACCAACAACACACCCCAACACATCCACTAGACACAAAACTATACATACATCATCAGTACTATATACAATAAAACAACCCTCTTCCCTCTAAAATTTGGAACAGGGAGCCCAAATACTTGCTCCTGTGCTCAATTCTCATATCGGGTGGCATTCCTATATGCTTTCTATATGAACCCAAGGAGAACACCTTACAATTAAGTGGGACACCTCTCTTTATGCCGAACACATACACATACTTTAGACCAAAAGTAAGTGTGTGTTTGTCAACCATGGCCTTCCTCAATCAGGTGAGGATATCCTTCTTATAAAAGTCAGATCCTCCAAGGGACCTATTGTCAGTGCTCTTGATATGTGAGAGCTTTCTGCCGATCCACTCTACCCTTTCTTTTAATAATGTGTTTTAATGCATTTTTAGCATCAGATGGTTGGATGAGAGGGTTTAGTTCAGAGATGGGTCATCCTGGCCTTAGCCACCTTTTCATTATCCTGTAGACCTATGGGTCCAGGAGGATACTCAGACCAACTATTTGACTAGTTGATGGTGTATCTCTCCAACAAATGCACGAGAGGGTCGATGGACTGGTCAAACTGTCTAAGTTTGAGTTTTGTTGAGCGTTTATTTGGGTGGATATACTATCTACAGTCAAATGTATTTTTCTTTTAAATATTAAGAACAAAATTAAAGACATCAATGTATTTAATAATTACTGTAAATCATCATATATCAAAACAAGAGGAATCCAATAAAAATTTAAAAAATGAAAACAAAACTGTGGACCTCTTGCTTTACTCGATTGCTCATTAAAAGAAGAAGCATCGGCTTTGCTCAGTTGATATCTACACAGTCGCTGCATTCGTCAGGAATTACAAAACCTTCTTCAACTTCATATAATATATCTAATATCTTTTTTATTGTTTCATCTTCTTTGTCTTTGTCTTCACAGAGTAATTCAATTTTTCTAAGTTTGCCATAGTAGAAATCTCTTTCATTTTCCATGCCATCGAGTGCTATGTTGAGCATTTCGATTTCACTCTTAAGCTGGTCATATTTGTTAGCCATTACTGTTTCTTTTTTCGACTGACAGCTCGAGGCAGATTCCGATGCTTTTGCAGCCAGTTCATTTACATTGTTTCCCAATTCAGTATTTGGGCCCGAGTTAGATTTTCGTTTTGCATTTTTCAAAGCGATTTGCGATTTTATCGACAGTAGTGATTTGTCACTGCCTTCCTCCATGCAAAAATTTGCATCATGGAATTTTTTGAACCACTGCAGAAACTCAAAGTTGTCTTGGAACTTACCTTTGACAATCCTGTCGATTGGTATAATCTTGTCGATTCCGTATTTGTTGAACGCAGCTTGCAACAATTTGAAATTTTGTATATATTCATGTTCCAGATTTGATTGGAATTTTACCTTTTTAATTGGAATACTCCTTGGAAACAGGAGGTTCATGAACTGGCAATAAGCTGCTCCTGTACACAGTGATTCCACTTTCAAGTAATTGCTGTCCAAACATTTATTCAGCCAAGACAACATTTCATGTCGGCTCAAATTGTCCATTGTGATATTTGTTGCATACACGTTTATGACAGGCATAATACAAATTGTTTATTCAAAAATAAAAATTTCAATCTATGCCACCGGATAACTCACCAGTTTTCCAAATACACAAAACTATCGTTATTCTCCTCAATTCTGAGATGAAATACCGATAACATATAATTTTTAACTTTCAATTTGTCATATTGATTATAATAAATCAGATGGACAATATAAATTATGTGCCAAATTTCATTTTTTGTAATGATTTTAAAAAATATGGTTTTAAGACTAGTTGTTTTCCTGTCGGTTTTCAATGTGAAGAAATGATTGATTCATTGATGAACATTTGATTATTTTGAATAATTTGAAATTTGTTTGTGTATATTTCTTTGTAATAAAATTTGGACAAAGTTGAGTTTGAAAATGTTTGTCTGTATATTTAAGTTATTTAAAATACTGCCCATTTCCAAATTACGATCATCTGCTATTTTTTACATGTTACTTTTTTTCCCTAGTACACATATTATAATACTGTATTAATAAAGTCAACGTAATAATTTTTCATGGATCTATTACTGATTTCTATAAGCTGAACTCTGTACACATACATACATACATACACACGTGTACAGAGTTGAACCTATTCAATTCCCACTTTTGTATTATTAGCAATAAATAACCAACAGGATTTGAGACTAACCCACCTCGGGTGGGTTTTGACAGTTCAGAGTCACACGTCAGTCTTACCAGTCCTGTATTTAAACTTGGGCTCCAGGGGTTATCCATATCTAGGTCATTTCATTCTGCAACACATCAATTTCTAAATCCAAAACCTGTGGGAGCACTCACTATTAAATACATTCTTATTCACACTATTATTGAGTATCAATCATAAATTTTAATCGACCATAAGATAGAGTTAGGTAGTAGATCGCTGGTCAACTGAATAAAACACTAGCCACTTTTGCCAAGCTTTCGGAGATATATTTTCTTCTTTCTCAGGGCCTATATTTATGTACACAATTTAGGTTATTACATTATTTATATAAGGCTTTACAATTTCTCAGGAACTACTTATATGGTGACTCTTATTAACTAGTAAAATTTAACATTTAGGTTTTTGTCTTAACAATTGAGTCAAATATCTAGAAATTTGTAAAAATGTCAATGATAATAATAATAGTATTAACAATAAAAAGCATTAACATAAATACAGGCCCTGAAGAAGGAGAAAAGCATTGTAAAGCTCGGCAAAAGTGGCTGTTTTATTCAGTTGACCAGCGCCCAATCTACTATTCATACTATTCACTTATAGGGTGGTGGAATACTTATTATTACTTTAAACATGTTATTCATATAACTAAACTAATTGAGAGTTGGTGGGGTACTAATATTGAGCCCTCGCACACTACATATTCATGCTAATAAATACATTCAGTCTCAATATGTACAAAGGAACACATGATATCTATAAAATACTAAATTCAATGAAACTTTATTGAGCGTGAAAAAAAGACCGGGGGCAACGGTGGGAATTGAACCCACAACTGCAGGGATCCATTAGCTGAAAGTCTACACTGACCACTCAACTACTGTGGGCCCTCTTTTAAATTAATTTAATACATTACAACTTAGTAAAAACTGTGAGGGGTTGGAAATTACTGTAGATGCAATGTACAAGAAACAGTGTTTTTAAAAAAATTATGATTTTAAAGTTTTTCGGTATAATCTAAAAATAAATTTCATCTTTGTCAAATTATGATTTTATTTTAGGAATTGCAACCTATGCAACACCCTGTTATAGTCGTACCCGGTGCAGATTTTTCAGACTTGAGCGCTCTCATCACATTCATGTACAACGGGGAGGTTAACATATATCAGCACCAACTCCAGAGCCTTATCGCACTTGCAGATACACTGCACATCAAAGGGCTTGCTCACTTTACCCAAGTGGGCGGTGAGCCGCCTGAAGACAATGGGTGGTTTACGAGCAACAAGAGGCCACGTTCAGAAGAGCCGACCAACCCTGTTAACAACAATAATGTAACTAATTCGGTTTTCAACTTATCAAGCATGAGCAACGGTTCACTTATCGGCCCTTCTCCGACGAAAAACATGTATATAAGGAAGGCAAAAGGCCCGAGAAGGACCAGCCCTGGAGTGCAGCCTGTTCCGACTGGGCCTGAAGATCTCAGTAAAAAACAGGAGGATTCACCATCGCCTCCGTCCAATTCTAGTTGCTTCCAACAAGCAAAAGGTAAGCTTAGTTTTTTTCCCCCAACATCTATTTCATCTATTTTAAGCCTCATTCATAAGAAAGTTTAAATTTTTATATAAAGGCTGTTATCTTAACTTAGTTGTAATGTTAACTGTAGTTATCAGTCTACAAAAATAATAATAATCTTTTCTAGAAGAAGGCGGAGGCGGAAAATCTTTATCAAAGCTATATGTAACATGTCAAATCTGCGGAAAGCACTTAAGCAATCAATACAATCTTAGAGTCCATATGGAGACGCATTTGAATGCACATTACGCATGTTCTTCTTGTAGTCATGTATCTAGGTCTCGTGATGCACTTCGGAAGCATGTTTCTTACAGGTGTTGTCGCTATTTCTTTAATGATTATTTATTGTTATTTTAAGCATAGATATAACTTTTTTTTTATATTTAGGCATCCTCCTCCACAGCCCCAGCAGGTGACTACACCGCCGAGCTCAGAAGAAATAACAAGCCCGTCCAATTCAGAGCTACCACAACTTCAACAGATAAGCTCTCAGCAGTCATCCCAACTTTATTGACAGTTTATAAAGCCCTGGCTTTTTACGAAATGTTTAGACAATATTGGATGATTAGGGTTGAAATTAGGAAAATTTTAATTCATATAAAGCAACGGTTGTATATAGGTGTAACATGGTTTTTAAATAGAGGTAAACGTGCCTTTCTATCTTACGTTAAAATCACTTTTTGCCCATTTTTTAAAGATAAAAGTATTGAAATTTTCATCAGTTGTTTTAACATACTACTTTTAAACTGTGACTTCCGAATTAGCAGATGCTCTCCAGTGAAATAATACCATTCTTTAAAAGACTTGATATATATTTAAAAACAAATATATTTTACAAAATATTACATTAGTTCATGAAATTACTTAGACAATGCTTCATGTGCATTTTCTTCTTCATTTATTTTTTTTTTCACAATTGAAGCCCAAGTTACCAACCTTAAACGGTACAGAGTATTAGGCTCGAAATAACTTACTTGATTAGATAGATAATTTATTTTAAAATAAGAAAGCTATTTTCGAAAATGTAATTAAGTATTTTACCAAATGAAAAAAGCGCACAAGATAACACAGTAGTGTGATCCCGTCCGATTATTTTAAATAAAATTAGTCACTTTTTCATCTTTAATGTCTTTTTTCTAACTTAATGAATTTTTAAAAAAGGAGTGAGTTTTATTATTTCTTAGAAGAACTTTTGATGAGTGGCAAGCAGTCTTTATAGTTACCAGTTGTAATAATATTTAAAATAAAAACCAACAATAAAGTACAAAAGTAATTAGTTAAAAATTTATTCTAGTGAGATTTTTGTTGTTCTATTATATATGTATAAATATGTATATTTATTTTTAATTTTTTCGTTCGATGCAAATTAAATTCAATAAAACACGGCTGTTTATTTAGGTGCCTTATAGTTCCTAGGTTTTGTGAATAAAATGTACTTTTCAAACATGTTAAAAACATGAAAAACATATTGTAAAACAAAATCAAATAGTTATTATTTTTTCTTGGTTGATATCTAGTCTGTAATGAAGTACTTAGTCATATTATTTTAGTGAAAATAATAATAATAAAAAAGAACAAGCTCATCAACCTGGCCTTCTTTCAGTGGAATAAAAGATACATATAAAAATGACCAAATATTCATTATTAAAAAAGTAATAATAATAATAATCCTCCATTGGATAGAATGTTTCAAAAGATTGTACCTATTAGAATGACTTCCCGGTGTATTTAAATTAATACAGCGGTGTGGGAATGTAAAATTTAAAAAAAAAACTTATTTTATAAGTATAAAAATATGTATGCAAAAAAATTGGTTGTGATGGAAAGTTTTGTTAAATTTGATGTTATATTTATTTTTGTTGAAAAATAGACAATATATTATATTTATTTTATTTTATTCTTTTTTTTTTTAAATGAAATAAATTCTGTTCATTTTTTGAAGGAGTTCATGAATCCTTTAATCATCCCTTTTCAATTTAACAATATTGCTTTGAATCCCTCCCACTCACTCTCTCTCTCTCTCTCCTTTAAATATCATAATTATAGGACTAATTAATGTTTTGAGTTTTAAACAGTGTTATCCTTTAGTCACAGATCATTTGTAGTCAGTCAGTGGACTTTCGAAACGTCTTTATTTTTTTCTGCATTTTTGAAGCATAAAAATAATAGTTGAAGTCAGAGAATCACCCGTGTTGGACGTATATTGATTTTTTATGGAATGTTTACCATTCCTGAACAATGCAGGATAGTTGCAATGATCGTCATGGAGACTCATAAACTAAGGAAGCATGTCTCTCTCCGGCAATGGGCATTTCAAGACAGAGGTAATAATTTAATTTTATACATTTTTACCGAAGGTAGATCAATTGAAAAATTAGTTTGTGAATCAATAAACACCTGTTCTTAATTTGAAATGATTATTGGAATTGATTGAAATCCGATCCCACCTCATTTTCGTGGTTTTCACTCTATTGGAGCTGAGTGGAGAATTAGAATTCTGTAGTAAATGTTAAAAATAAAATGTGATTGCAAATTAATCGATCAATAATTCAAATTCTTTGAATAAAACATAGGACAAATGTCCAAAACTGTTCTAAAAAAATCCATATGTTATCTATTGTACAGTGCTAACATTATAAAAAAGAGCTTTTTTATTTATAATATAAATAAATCAGCACTGAAGTTTTCTTTTAACTAAAATGGAAGAAAAGCCAGATTATTCTGAAGAAAATATTATTTCAGCTCAGGTAAAAACAAAGCTGGTGTATATATTCTTCTGTTTATATATTTAAATTATACTCTTTACATATATTTATTTCTTTATTGTAGGATACAAAGGAATCAGATACAAAGTCTGAATATTCGAAGCAAATATCAGCAAAATCGTTAGCGTCCAACGATGTGAAACAGTTGAAAAAGAAGAAAAAGCCCTATCCGATTCAGTTACTCAAGGATTATCAAATCGAGGATTTAAAAAAAGCTTTTGTCGTTTTTGACGTGAAAAATGAAGGTCGAATGTCTGTGAGGGATTTGAAGGTAAATTCAACTCTTACATTAACCAAAAGAAATTGAAATTCCTATTCTTTTGGCATTTCTAGACGGCGATCCGTGCTTGCGGATTCGAACCAAAGAAAGATGAAATGAGGAAATTTCTCTCCGAGTTTGACCCTAATGACGAAGGTCTGAACTCTCAAACTTTTAATTTAAAAAAACAAAAAACTTTCATACAAATAAAACATTAACTGCCAATTAATTTAGGGTATATATCTCTCTCCGATTTCATAACGATGTTCACAATGAAGCTGGCTGAAAGGGACCCAAAAGAGGAGATGCTCAGAGCGTTCAAGTTCTTCGACAGGGAGAACAAAGGCGGCATAAGCTTCGAAGATCTCAAAAACTGCGCCTTCGAAGTAGGAGAAATGTTACACGATGAAGAACTCCAGGTAGAGAACAATCCTTCAACATTTTAGGTTCAAGTTTTGAAACGTTACATTTTTGTTTTAAATACAGGAGATGATGGACGAAGCCGACATCAATGGTGACGGTTTAGTGGATCAGGACGAGTTTGTCAAGATTATGACAAAAACTTATTTTTACACTTAAACAATGTTTACATTTTTATTTTTAAATATTCAAGTGTAGTGCACTGTAATGTAATATTTTGTATCAGTATTTTTTGTATTCAGTATTATTAGAAGAATTAACATAACTATAATTTTATTATTAAAAAAAAGAAAATTTGTTTTACAATAAAGTAGAAATCATTGTTTTAATAAATGAATTATTTCAAACTGCCAACAGACTTGCAAAACAAATTCTCTACCCTCAATTAAGCACAGAGTTTTATGTACTTTTTGGTTTATTTTATAACTACGATTTTTAGTCACAATAAGCAAATGAGATAAGACATAATGACTAAAAATCACCCAGCAGTGACACCCTTGGGTCAATCAGTTTCTCAAGAGATCTCTCGGCCACAACTGCTTCCAACATGTGGGATTTCTAAGAATGTTGGGGCAAGAAAGCTGTTGGACAAATGGATATGGGGGTGAAGGTTTAAATTTTTGTATTGGAATTTAATAATAATTACAAATGGGATTTAGAGACATTATAGATTATTAGGTTTGAAACATATCAGGGGCAGTTTTATATTTTTTTAGCAATTGATTGAATGGATTTGATTTTTTGTTCTCAAACTTCAATTATTCCGTATGCCCATATCAGCCTCAAGAGGGTCTTGTAAATGGTAAACTTTTTAGTAAGGTTAATTTAAATATATGGCCAACTAATTCAAGGAGTAATTTGCAGCGTTATTTACTTTCCTGTCTTTTCACTTATAAATGAGGATTCCATTAGCCTTTTGTCAACATTTAGTTGTAGTCAGCACAAAATATCTAAAATTGAAATGTGCTTTCCATTGAAATAGACTATAGGGCAAATAGATTTTCAAATGTAAAGGAAGTGTAAGTGTATTTAGATTCGTTAATTTTCATTCTCCATTTGTGTGACCAATATTGGATAAGATTTAAATAGTTGGGTGTCATTAGCAAGAGAAAGATCAGGATTATATGACAGGATGGATGGGTCATCAGCAAAGTATTTTTAGGGAAGCAGGAATGTCGACTGTGTATATTGTGAATAGGAAGAGCCCTAGGTTGCAGTCCTGTGGGACACCCGCTTTAACAGGAATTTAAGAAGAAAAGTTACGTCTCCTGAGTACTGTCAGATAGGATTTTAATATTAAAAGGTATGTGAAAGGAAGGAAGCCCTTGAGCATCAACAGCAAACCAGAATGTATTCTAAAAATGTAACTGGAAAAATCAATATAGATAATCAGATAGATTATCAATAGATAATAGATCTTAGATATCAATCAATAAAAGATAATTTAATACTTGATTACAACTTTAATATTATTGATATTTACTCGGCTATACATTTATATATTACATACTACTTCAAACATCAAGGCATTCCTCCCTAAGTGGACATTAACAACCCTGGGCAAAAGATTCTTTTGATCGTAGTTCACTGAAATACAACCTTTACAGAAATTATTTAATTAATTAAAAATAAAAATCGGAGATTTGCCAAGATGCAAAGACCTTGTGATATGTTCTTTGTGACTATAAAACAATGATACAGTACCACTACTTAGACAAGAGTACTAAAGAAAATAGAAATTCTCCATATCCCTCATGCAGGAAGTTAACATCATAAAAACCAACGGGAACTTACGAAGTGACCCACAAGGGCCCTGCCTTTTTACATTTTATTTTCTATATTAATATTCTCTATTTCTATATTTCATTTTTTTAAATATACTTTATTAGCCTAAAAAGTGAAAGACAAAACAATATGAAAAGCCCATATTTTGTCGAGTAGATTGCTGATTTGAGAAAATTAAATAAATTACATATACTATCGTGGTTGCTGCCTAGTATTTGTTCGATGTTTACAGGCAAGGAGAGCAAAAGTGTATGGGCTGTATATAATGTGCGTGACGTAAGTGTGTTTTATTGTGATGAGCTGATTCCACAAATGGGAAGTGCCTCTCATGCCATCAAATGACCCTCTTTACAGCCCGGCATTGCACAGGGAAATAATAAAAAGTGTTATTTCTCTTTTTTGTAAATCCTGACGTCCATTATTTATTATATAGTGCCTTCTAACTTCTAAGATTCTAATTGTTTTCTTATTGTTCGACTTTACGATGCAATTCATTCTAGAGTTCATATAGAATATAACTCGATTACACCTCCATTCATTATAGCTGAAATAAAATGAAATTTGGAATAATAAACTAACTAGTCTTATACTAACTTTTATTATCCACATTTTAAACTAATTAACAAAAAATAATACTATTTATCACAATAGGTTCTAAGGTAACTTGAGTACCCAAACTTTGTTATATTATAATTTAATAGGAACAATTAGTTTATTATTATTATTATAATTTTAACAAGATCTTGGAATTATATTACCCCAATTAAATTTATTTTTCTTTCCAATTTTTAACAATTAGAAATTTATTTATGCAATGTGGTTTTTATATAATATAAATTTATACTGTTTACCACGTTTTACAACAATCTCTTACATGATACTTACATGCTTAATTGGAAAACTAAATAAATAAAAATCATTCCCTTCTTTGTAATTTGTAAGAAACTTTGCACTCTGGGCTTCCAGATTCATAGCCAGACTCATTATTAACTTCTGACTTTCTTTTCCTGGGATAATTTATGTCAATACTGCAATATAAGTCAGGATTAAAATTAATAAGACTAATTAACAAAAAAGTAAAACATACTCTGTAAGTAGGGCTAAACAGGATCTAAGGTTATTTGCACTATAGCCAGTGAGAGCCACCATCACATCAGGCCAGGCAGGCCTAATACCGTGATCAAGCCTAGCAGCTAACAAGCAAGCAGCCGCTACTTGTGAAGCGAGATATTTTAACATTCCTACTTCTGATGATAAAACTTGAATGCTTAAAAAAATTTGCGTATAAATTCAACCTTACAAACTCACCTGACAATGAGAGGTCGATGAATTCTCTCATCGTCCTCCTCACCGCGTCTGTCAGGTTTTTCGAACTTTTGTGAGTTGGGTCCCGATCGCCTTTGACCACAGCAAAGACGGAATAGAATTCTGCAAAATGTGCCACAGTCGGCCAAGAGATGTTCCACGAAAGCGACTGGAGGACAAACGCCTCGAGGTGGATGAGCTCGGATGGAGTCGATGTGATGTTAAGAACAGAAGGGATGTCGGTGAATTTAGGGACCTGGACGTCCTCCTCTTCGAATTTTGCTGCAACAAAACTTGTCAGTTCGGGGACCAACATAATCAAAACTAACTCTTACCAGCTAATATCAAGCAGACGACTGCTGCAGGTACAAGTCGACTGTTCAGTATGTTATGTTTGTCCATAAATTTATCAAGGAGGAATATGCCCAAATGTAATGTTACTTGCGATAGCTTTAACTTTTCGGATACTGTTTTTAACCAATCAACTAACTTTGGCCTATGAAGTAGCTGCAATCGCAAATTCCTTTATCATATTAAATGATAAATAAATACCAAACCACAAACTATGTACACAGAAATAATGATTCAAACTGCACACTACAAAGTTGAATAAAATATCTATTAATGCATCGAGATGAATAAATAAACAAAAAGGTTGAAGCATTCATGATTTATTTATTAATTCAAATCCTAGAATAATAAAAAATAATGAAGAGGAATAGCAATTAAAACATTTTAACACAAATAAAAAGAGATAGTGTGCAGTATAACTATCAAATTTAATGGATATTTGGCAAAATTATTTATTTACAAAGAAAAGCTTAGACAACTTGCAAAACTGAACTAATGATAATTAATTTTGTTACAGAATAAAAAGAGCCTAAAGAATAAATTAGGGATGCTCTGTATATATAGATTTTTTTTAAACTGAATTTTCTAGGGTGAATGTGTAGTGTGAGAGGATTGATGGTAGAATATTGAGGACCCCATTAATTAAATTAACTGTATAATTTATAATTTGATCCTTACTGATCATCTTGGTCCGCCTATACTCATTGTGTTGGCCTGTCAAAAACAGTTCAACATTTTTCCATCTTCACAGGAGTGAGACTGGGTATTTTTTTGTGGCACACTGAAGATGGCGAAATGCTGAAACATGTCTGACAGACCAACCCAAAAAAGATAGGCAACAGGAGGAAATCTCATGATGAATAATTTGTGTAGAGTTATGGAGAAATTTTGAATACATAATATACATAGGAAAGGATATATTAAAGAATGTGTGAGTCTATGTTTAGATTAAGACTACAAGTTAAATGACCTAGCACCAGAGCCAAACTGGCAGACAGGTCAGCTAAAACTCAGATCCGACTGCCAACACTGAGTAGATGAGCTCCAATTCTTCCAATTCAAAATAATTGAATATATAAATCTTATTGTATTTTTTCAAATCTAATATGAAAATCTTTATTTGTACAAAGGTATATTATTAGTTGGTATAACTAAATATAAATTAAATAATAAAGAATGGAACTTTTGAGCCTGACTTTACGTCTTAATTTTGAATTTCTGAAGAATTAAGTTTTAAGTACACAAAAATCGACTCATGAAATTAATTTCAAAATGTAAAATGAAAACAGCATGGCTTTCTTCAACCCAGTGGGAATATTATTGTTTACATTATCAACTTTTAAACATATCAATTTATCCTTGAAATTATGTGCAGATAATTTAGATTTACAAAAATTTTTGCAAGTTATTTCTTTTCTCAATGATACACAAGAAAAATTGAAAAAAAAAGACAATGACAAAAATTTTATACTCCATTCTGTTTAAAGCGGTCAGTTCGATCAATGTTCTTCTAAGACATTCTCAGATACTCTCAGTCAGGCAGGTACAAAGGTACTAAATGCATATGCTTTCAACTCAAAATTTGTTTGGGAGGGCATAAATTTCCTAACAGCTCTAAGAAAACAACAAGATTACATTAAACTAGTTCCTGAACATGAAGATGCTAAAGGAAATGAATAGACTGACCACCTATCCAAAAAATGGGCAGCCTTCTCACAGGGCTAGAACCACAACTAGGTGCACAGTAGTTGGAACTGGAAAAATGGCTTCAGAAAGAAAAACCCAAGCACTGGACAAAAGCACAAGGTAGCAGGCAAGCTAAGAGATTTATAAATTTCTCAAAAAAGAAGGCGAAGGAACTACTCTCTTTAAGCAGGCAGGATTAGAAGGAAATTATAGGCCTCAATTCCTTCCACTGCCACCTTAACTACCATCTAAAGATGGGCCAAGCAGAAACAGAAGCATGGCTACTCAGTCAGCTCAGGAGAAACCAGACATCAGCAATATATCCTTTTGAATGTGAAGTATAGCCCTGTTACAGCCACTTTGGTATGGCAATTATCATACCAAAGATGTGCACAAAGAGGCACCAAGAAAAGTGCTTAGGCTTACAGCAAAAAGTGCACTTTTCAAGTATGATTATAATTTATATAGATCCACAATATGAAGGTCGCAGTGGAGGAGAGGATTTAAAAAATCATCCATAACCATCCCTAAGACATTTGCAGATTTCCGAGTAGATCTTTGGCTTATTCAAATAATCCTGAAAGGCTTAAATGTTAAGAAAAATAGACGTGACTGTTTACAACTTTATTATTTAATTTTTATTATTCGTTAATAATTAAATAAAAAAGACCTGAGGACTCTGGAATTTAATATTCCTCCCAAACAGTTCTCGCTCCTTGAGATTCCTGTGAATGTCCAGTGTGTAGGGGGTGGTGAGGCACCAGGAGAAAATTTCATCCATCTCGATTCGACAGAAAACGAGAGACTTTCTATTTGGCCACATCCATCGAAGGGAAATATTATAATAAATATAATAAATTATTATGATATGACACTCTCCGTCGGACGGCTACGATCTTTCTTTTCTCGTGGGAGCCGGCCGGTAAACAAAACCACGAGGGCCGGTAGGTGTCAGGATCAAAGTCAAACTTGAAACCTACAAGCTGGGTGGCCCGTAATAACAAAAACTATTAATTTTTTTCTACCAAAAAAGATTGTATTTTACATATTACATTATCACGTTTATTGCAAATAAAACCTCATTAAAACGAAACACATTTCAAAAACTTTTTTAACAAGAATTCAAAAGTTTATAAAATTAAGCAAATTATGAAGGGGCATACGTGGTCATTTATATTACTACTATTACTATAGCACAGACCAGTAATAAAACAGGTACAGTCTAATAAAAATGAGAATGTCAAAAAGATTTATAAATAAAATTTGGGGTTTCAATATGTTTTGTTAAACGTATTTCATTTCCTTATTCAATCAGTTGTTAATATACAGTTTATTGGCATGGGGTCACTTACTATTGACGAAAAAAAGTCTTTGGTATGCAGAGAAAGAGCAATGAGAGCAATACATAATTTAAATTATCATGAAGACTGTAGATAGAGTTTTAGAAAAATAGGGGCATAATACAAGTACTTGTATTATATGTATTGTATCACCAAGGATTGCAAGGATTTATGTTTAAAAAAACACTATGTACTCTACACTAAATGATTTTCCTGTGTTTTGGTGAATTTGCCTTCTAACCATCATAATTAAATATTTTTTAATTGAAACTCATAAATTTCTGATCTCATTAAATTTAGTGAACATTAAAATTATAGTTTGAAATAAACAAAGAAATATGATTGTCTTTTTTAAATTGTATAATTAATTAATTCGTTTTTTTTGTGTGTGTCTTTGATCGTATAAAGAGAGCAAAGTCAATTAGCTTCAAATCTGGATACCTAGTCCATGCTCACTCAGACACTTACTCTTGCTCCAAAGCCCAATCCGTGCTTTTGTGTAAAGTTTTATTATATAAATTATATTATATTACATATCTTATATATACATATATATATTTTTTGTAATTAATACCTATTTCGTAAATATAAAAAGCAAGTATGTGCGTACATACTTAATATAATTTTTATGTAATAACTTGATGAAATATAGTAAAGACAAAGCCTAGCAAAAAAGTCATGAACATAAAATTTGTATATTATAACACAAACCAAAAAAAATCATAAAATAAAAAGAAAAATTTTATGTTCTTGTCTGGCGAGTGGCAACACTGTCTTGTGTTTTCTGAGTTCTGTTATAAGTTTTAACCGCTCTCGTTTTCCCGCCATGCCTACTTTTTTGTTGTTGTTAGACTTTAACAGATTAACTGCTTTATCCAGAATTCCAGAGAGCCAATGATGTAAACAAGGACTATGCTCTAATAATACTCTGCTAATACTCAGTAAGAAGCTTAAGATGATGCTAGTTTGGTTCTATTTGCCTTCGTTTGCCATTGTGTGCACAGAACTTAAAACGTTTACTTGCTCATCTAGATGAATTTTCCGGCGGCTGATTGTTGGTGAGTTAGTTTATTTTATGCTTAATTCCAGTGTATATTCTCCAGTCAAGCCAAAAAAGGAAAAAAGCTCGTCCTTTCCGAAATATAACTGTGAACCTGAAGCCTGGTTTCCTGATGAAACCTGTCCATTTGGAAAGATTCAGTGCACAAGGGCGTTTTCAAAGAGACCCATTTCTTTTAAACGTAGCAAGACAGATTTTCAGGACAACACAACAAATTCCTTCCAGTCAGAACAAAAAAAGAATTATAAACTTAGGTGTCCAAACTGTCTTGGTCTTTCCTTAAAAAAAGTTCAAAAATGTCTTATTATCTCTCAGAAACTTCCTGCTACTGGCTATCAATTCTGCTTGGGCTGGCTTTATTTCCAACAGATTCCTTGTAATTCGAAATTCGCGATTAATTTTGTTAGTATGCTGTGCAATTTTGTGTTATGCTTGACAGGGTGCTCCCAAAATCGATCGTCTCATTTTGTTCGTGCCCTTTTGGGAATACTTTCTTTTGGTAATGAGTTTTTATATATTTTATATATATATATATTTGAGAGAGAGCCAACGGGATTTTTCTCATTGTGGCCCAAGGTTGAGGTAACACCTAGAAGCCCAGATAAGGGTTGTCCATTGTCCTTTTCCCAGCCAAGTTTCTAACCCTCCTGTTTCCCCTCTTACTTCGTTCGCAGAAGGAAGCTTCAACCTGAGGTGAGTGGGAAATCCTTGTTACAACTTTAATTTAATTTATATATTTTATTATTATCCAACCCCCCGTGAGAACATTGAAAATACTGTCCACTCTAAGCCAGAACACATTTGATCAATTTTAGTAAATAAAATGTATTGAAAAAACATTTACAGTGCATGTGTCTGCCTCATCAGAATCATTTCATAGAATGAAAAAGTCCAAAATGTTGAAAAACTAATAGGCATTATTAAATTCTAAAGAAACCTATTTAAAAATTTTTTCTTCCTCTTTTTTATTTATTTGCACCTATGTCGTTTATTTAGTACACCTACCACTTATTGCACTTTGGTAAATTTGATAGCATTTTATAACATAAAACAAAACAAAAAGAACACAAAAATATACATAAAATAGAAAAAAAGTAACTCAAGTCACTCTATATTAGTAGTAATATTCACTGTCACTTAGGAGGTCGTGAGGCCATTGATGCTTCAGCCATTGGGAAGGATGATTTGGATTTGTATAGGCTCATGTACAGATATATGTCACCTAACCGTGGATCAATAAAATTTAAAATTCCCTCCTTCAAGCTTCGGCCCAACAAGTTAGTTTTACTTGCCCCAGTGGTATTTTTTAAAGGAATGAATTTTATATTTTATTCTTATTCAGTAAAATAGTTATGTTAATTAATAAAGATATAAAATGATGAAAGATGAAAATGTAAAATAATAAAATATTTTGTTTTATTTTTTAAGTTAAACGTTTACTATAATTAGGAAAGATACAATTAATACGAACAATTTTCTTTAGAAATTAAAATAAAATACATTTGTGTTATTACAATTTTTAATAATTCGGTTTTAACTATAAGAAACAAAATAATATATTTTTCCTTTTTTCTTTCTTAACAAACAAAATAAATTCACTTGAAATTTTGTAAAATAAAATAAATCGAAATAAACAAAATGAATTTAACTACAATCACTCGAAGGAAATTAGGAATAGAAAAGAATGATCTTAAATACCTTATGCGTTTTCTAATTAGGTTGTTCCAACTCGGGTTCAGGAGAGAGAGTCTCCGATCTCTGTCCCCTCGAACTCCTCTATGTTTATCTTTCTTTTATTTACATTGGTACCAACCTTTGAAAATTCTTATTAATTAATTTATTATTATTTTTATCTATTTTAGTTTATATTATTAATTTAATTTTAATTAATTTAATTTTTTTTTTTGGGACATCTGTTTTTTTTTTGTCACCGGCAATTCCAGCTTTTGCTATTTACACTAAATTGCCGGCAGACTCAAGAATCACCCACCCTGGGTATTGACAGTGCAGAGGCCGGCCTCAGTCTTATCCATCCAGCCACCAAGGTTGGGCTCTGGGGAAGGGGTGCTGTCAATTCAGCATCCAAAACATGCAGTTCCAAATCCATTTGTATTCACGTTCTTAAATATGTTAGACCTTTATAGTATTTTTTATGAAAAAATAAAATACAATTATAATAATAATAGGAATACAGAATTTATTCATTCCAATTATTTATTTTTAAAATTAGATTTACACCACCATTTTTGTTCTTTTTAATGCAATGTTCGAACTTAAAATTTACAAAAAATGAAAACCTACTCTCCTTGAACTAATATAAAAAACTTAAAATATAATAAACAAGAATTTAAACTATTATTAAAAATAAATTAATTAAAAGTTATGTATGCACAATCCCAAAGGAATGAAATTAAGGAAATATGGAAATAAGAAATCTCACGCGATGAATGCTCTTTTCTTGATGTTCTCCAATCAGATGATTCTTCACAAGCAAAGTTGAAGTAGCCAAGTTCAAGGTGGTTTGATTGTAGTCTCGAGATGGAATGTCCCCATTATTCTGCCTTTCAGCCTTTCTCGACCCTTGTCTCCCATAAGTTCCAAAGTTTATTTTGATATGTTTGTTACAAATACTTTCATTCCTATTTTCATACTCTTCATTCAATTAGGGTAATGGAGTAATCGATCGGTATTCCTTCATCACCCTTTACACATATTATACAACTAGCTTAATTGAGGTCGATGGGGTACTTGATACTCCGCCATCGACCCTCTCACATCATACATTTATGCTAAAAAGTCGTCTGTCTCACACTTGTGAAGTCACGATAGCTCAAGTGGTAGAGCAGTGGCGTATTAGTTGAAGGTCGTGGGTTCGTATCCTGATTGTGACACTAACTTTTTTATCTCAACCAAGAAATAACAAAGAATAATTAATTGAAAGTAAATGTTAATAAATAATGCTTTTATTTTATTATTATTGTTTAATTATTATAATTATTAAAATTTAAATTATAATTATTATTATTTAATTTAAAATGCATTTAAAAAAATGAATAAATAAAAAAACATGGAAATGTCTGACTTTAACCAACAAATTTAAAATAATAATAAAATTTTGATTTAAAAATAATTATTTTATTATATATTTTTTCATATCATATAAAATGAAGAAGTCTACAATGATGTTGAAAAACCAATAGCCATTGTTAAATTCTAAATAAACTTATTAAGATTAAGATTTTTAGATCTTTCTCATCTTTAAACAACTCCTCTGTCGTCATTAAGATTAAAAATAAAAATTATGGAAAAAGGTGCCTGAAGGACTTGAAATAAATTATTGATATAATTTATTTCAAAATTGGTGGACATGAAGTGGAACTTATAGGGAACGATTGAAAGGCACATGTTCAGGTTCAGTTGAACCAACTTTGCACCAGGCTGGTAGATATTTCGTACTCCAAAAGTACACTGGCGTTGCTGGAACACCAAACAGTATGCAATCTGTTCTAGTTCTGCACTGCTGGAACCTGGAATACCAGTACCACACTTTGTCACTACTGTGCATGCGGTAAGTAAGCTGGAACCAACTTATTGAGTTCCCAATAAGTATTTGTGGAATATGAAAAATGGAAACTACCACATATATCTTGTATAATCACTCTTGTTTGGGTACCAAGGCATGCACGGCAGAAGGGCAACAAGGAGGTCAATAAATTGGCCGAGGAAAGTTTGATGGAGACCTGTTGGCCATGGACCCTTTTGCAACATACCAAAGGAAATTTTCCTCAGCACACTGCTTTGAGATACTCCAGATGGAATCTCATGCCACTGGAAATAAGCTTTCCTGCACATTTTTATAAATTGCAGTTATCATATTTGTTTGGAATTTTAAGAATTAATTTGTTTACTCTTTGTCATGTATAACGCTCATAATACTCTAGGATCGTATAATTTTATATTATATTGACAAGTTTTTTTTGAGATTTTTTATTTATTCTGTTTTTAGTTCAGTATCTATGCAAGGCCAAAGTGAAATGGCGCACACTACTTCTAGGCAGCCATTACTCGGCCATATGGACGAGACATTGTGTGAGCAAGCAGTCAATCAAATGCAAATGCGTGTTTTTGACAAGTTAAATGCTTTGGAAAAGGTTTTGAATCTCGTGAGTTGTTTACTTTATCTCAAAAAATTGTTGGCTCTTCATTTATTTAAATCAATCCTTATTCTCTTGCAGACTGAATTTGCCGTCCTTTGTTCTGACATTATTGAAAACATAAATGATTCAAGGATTATTTCTAGAAATGTAAGTACTGGGTAGTCTTTGTATATCTAATAATTCCAAAATTATTCTAATTATATTTGCCTTTTTTTTTTGCCCTCTCAGGTTGATCATAATGCACCTTCTGTATCTTCTTCGTATTTTCCATCTCAATCCACAATACAAAGTGAGTATTTTTTTAGGTCTAAATTGTCAAAATAGTTAAAGAAATTTAGATATTTACAACACTCTAGAAGTTCTCATATATGTTATGAAAATAAATAAAGATGTGTTTTGATTAGTAGAAAATAATTTTTCAAGATGTGTGTAGTATTTAGTGACACAATTTCAACTTCAACAATCCAAAAATATTAAACACAGAACAAAACAAACATAAATGTAACTTTTGAGAAATGGTTTACATCAACAGAGATAAGCACAGCATCAATTACAGAACCCGCAGCTACACTAATATCATAAATCAAATTCGATATCAATAACATAAAACATATAAAACAATTTCTACATAGTCTAAATATCCAATAATTTATCCTTCCTTTCCATAATAATCCCGGCTATAATAATCCTGAGTAGATAACTAAGCCTGAATGACAAACCATTACCCTTTTTTTTCCCATTGTCGGCCCCTATCACCTCAAAGAAGCTGACTCCTTATAGAAAAATGAATTTCTTTCCCTACTTCCTTCTCCACCCCTTCAAAATCAAACATGTATAAACAAAAAAACATTTATATCATACTAACACTCGCAACACGGCACAAAGCCGTGACACATCTACACAGAAAACATACACTTTGAGTGAGTACAAATACTTTGAATAAACCTAAAATTTCTATATTGCGTACATCATTGTATAAATTCATTTTCACATATTATATTTGTATAATCCAAACAATGTTTGTAAATCCCAGGCTCAAGGGGTACGAGTCTACCCAGGCATTTAACCCCTCGGGTCTTGGTCGCCCACCCTGCATAATATATATAAATCCCATCCCCCCAAAGTTGGATTATGCCCTTCCATTTTGCCGTACCTAAAGATCACTTTCAGTTAATCTTTTTCCTTTGTTGATTTCATTTGATATTATTCTTATTCTTTACCTTTTTCAATGGCTCCAGTTAGGCATTTGAGTAAGTACAACAGTGTCAGGGTCATAACATTATTAAAGAAAGGATACAGCCAGTGTCACCAGGAGTCTGAGTGTAAATCACTCTATAAAAGGAAGGGTTCTTTGGCGCTTCAGAGAAACAGGACTTCACACTAGAAGGCCAGGACAGGGTTGACCTAGGTCTACAGAGATTGAGATCATTAAGTTCAACGAAACCCCAATATTACGGATGATATAAAAAATCTGATAAGAAAAATCCAAAATGTTTCGATTTCTTCCAGGACTGTAAGAAGAAGGCTCAATGAAAAGAACCTCTGAGCTCAGCACCCAACTCATGGAGCTCTTCTGACCATAGATCAGAAATTGGCCAGGCTTCAACTCACATGAGAACATGTAAATTGGAATTGGAAGATTGGGGACGAGTTCTCTCTGCAGATAAGGCGACAGTTGGCCTCAAATCTTTAGATGGGGTTAATTTCATATAGAGACGCTCAGGAGAAAGGGATGCCGCATGTTGTGAACTCAGGTGGCATTCCATGGTGGGCCATTGATGTTCTGGGATGTCATTTCTTTGAATGCTCGCGCTATCTAGATTTATTTAACTTCAAAGAGGTGCAGGTAGACAGATGATAAGACAGAAGACATAATCAAAGAACATGTAGTGCCATTTGCCCCCCCCCAACTTAGGTGAAAGATTCTTGTTAATGCAGGATAATGCCAGGCAGAACACGTATTGTGGATAACTACCTGACGAGATTGGAATTGAGTGCTTGGTGTGGCCAGCTCAAAGTTCAGATTTGAACCCAATCGAACACATTTGGGACCAACTTAAGTGATGAATATGATGGCGAAACCCAGATCCTAACACCCTAGCAGAGTTGGGAACAGTTGTTCTTGATGAATAGGAAATAATTCCTCAGGATTTTATTAGAAATATTTTCCAAGTTAATTCAAAGGCTTTTAATGGATGTGATTGATGCCAGAGGTGGAAATACTCATTAAATGGGACAAAAAGTTTTTTTTTTTTTTTTTATTTTTATTTGTTGAATTTTCTGGATAAATTTTAATTTTTAAATGTCTTATTTTTACAACCAAACCTATTTTTGGTACGCAAAATGTGAATATACCTAAATACATTTAAATTTAAGGGTGATGCCTTTATTTTGTCCATCAGTGTAATATGTAACTTGTATGTGTAACTTTTTTTTAATGCAGATACTTAACTTGACAGATAAGTAGTTTAAAGCCCAAGAGTTTTCTCGTTATTACTTATTTAGCTTTCTAATAGTAAAAATTTTATAACCATTTCATAAAAAAATTATTTTCAGTTCATGATATTTTTGTAGATGCATCATTAATTAGAAATGTGGAAAATACTCAATTCCAGCCAGTGTATTCCCAAAACACTTTCAGACATCCCAGTAATATCCAAATTCAGAATGGAAAGTACAACAGACATGTTAACAATAATAATGAGCCACAAAAGCTACAAGGTAAAGCCCATACTACTAGTACAAATTATATATTAATAATAAAAATTTTAGGGTCCATTTACCATGGAAGTACAGCAAATTCAGTCACCTTCAATCGCTCGAACAGAGGTAATAAACAAATAAAAGCAGCCACAAATTTGTCATCTGTACCAGAAGAAAATGGTGAGTTCTTTTTATATGTGTGATAACAATATGGAAAAAAAATTTTTTTTTTTTTGTTGAGCGCTGCCCTGAGACACCATTCAAATATGTTCTGGTCTATGTCCAAACCAGACGTTATAAGGAGAAAAAAAATTTGCACAATTGGTCATTTGAGTTTGTAAAATTTATCTAAAAGTTCCATTTTGATCTTTAGAATATCACTTGCCTGGGTCTTTCCAATGGAAAACTTCACAGCCTAGTCTCACGCACATAGCTTTCACTTTATGCATATTAATTTTTTCTTAAAGTGTCAAATGCACTAAATAAGTACTTAAACATGTTTGCAAAATGGCATAACAATCTAGCAATATTGGGAAAATATTAGAAAGTGTTTCACAGAAAACGTTAATTTTCTGGATAATGCTGTCTGGGAAGACATCGGGGATAAGAATTTGCCTCTTCAAGTTTCACTGTATTTATGATTTTTAGACAACCTCATGTATGTGTTTTAAATTTTAAACTAAATATGTAACGTAATCCCTGAGCACCTTACGGCTCTAAACAGCAACTCATCCAAGCACTTAGGCTGGCTCCACACTAGATGAAATGTGATGGAAATTTTGCGTCGAAAAATTTGCCCAACCCGAACAAGTCAAATATACAGCAGAAATTAGCGGAATGACTACAATAACTGTATGGATATTCAATTGATAACGTGACTCAGTTGGTCGTGTACGGTACAATGAAACCACTTTTCATTTTGTGTATTTACAAGGCAATAGAGAAGCAGAAGAAAATATTGGATTCATCCTTTGAATATGAAAAGGGTAACACTTGGTCAATTCTACTACCTGTATGAGGAACTTCCACTCTATCCTGTCAAGTTCTTCCAATATTCTACTATAGCTGATGATAATAGCTTCATTTGACGATTCTGGACTTCATCCATCCTATATTAGCTTCCTTTGCAGTTTCCCTGTCCAAATGCCTGCCTCTTCCATTCTACGCTTTGTCAGTGTGGCCTTTACTTTGCACTGTTTTGATCTGTTTAGGTGGAACTCAGCGGAAAATTACGTTGACGGACGATGGTGCACCAACGGCGCTTGATGGAGGCATTACATAATGTCTCCACCTGCATAAATAACTGTCTGTCGCTTGCTGTGTTTTTTGAATGTAAAGTTGTGCAGCGGACTTCCGTATAGTGTAGCGCCAGCCTTAGTTGACATCTTCTCCCTTGAGAAGAATCCCTGGCGTCTTAGTACATTTGTTAAATTGCTTATATAAATTTAATAAATAAAACAGACATAGTATTTTGAAAATGGTACAAGATGCCAAAACAATGGATAACTCATTTCATATTAAAACACCTTCATTGCAAAAGGCCTACAAAAAGAATTTTATTTATCCATAAATATAAAAAGGACAATAACAAAGAAAAGAAGAATATTGAAATATTTATCTTGAAAATTTTTATTTTTTACATGCTTCCTCTGTACACCTCAAACATTTCATCTTTATTCTATTATGAATTATTAATATATCGGATATTCTGTATCGTAAGAAAGTACTGGTCCCTAAAAAATCTCGTTAAATTGTATAAAACCAATGCATTTCAGTCCTGTTGGTGTAACATATTTTTTTCCGCCTTCAAGGTCAACAAAACGTCTTATAATTAGTATGAATTGAAATCCCAATTAATATGTTGTATGAATTGAGTGGGAGGGGTTTCCTTATAAGGATGGACCAAAAGCTCCAAATCAAATAGAACACAAGGAGGGTCTATTGCAACCAGTTGTGGGTGTTTCCAGGATTTTGTTTGTTACATCCGATGTCACTGACTCAAGATAAACCACATTGCTCAGTGGAATGAATATTGCAGACAAAGCAAAAAAAATTACTTAAGTACATGTGGTTTCCTAAAGGAGGATATATCAGCCATGGGACTGGAAAATGAAATCCAAGCCTGCATCTGATGCATCTCTTGTCACAAAATGAAGAAAATCCCGTCACTTTTAAGGGATTTGTTAATTTTGACAATGACATTGCAGTTATGCTGGAATGCTTAACAACGATGAAATTTTAACTGAAACAGCCAACATGGATGGTGAAGAAGGAAGTTTTATTTATTAAATCAGTCCTAAAGTGCCCAAGAAATTGATCAATTGTGCATGTTATTTTTTAACAGCAAATGTGGTTGAAAACGTGTTCGGTGCAATTCAAACTATTGCATTAGTAAAATGCAGCACATTTTTAAATATTTTAATGCAAACAAGAATTGATCAAACAAATCAAAAACAATATATACATATGCAAATATAAAAAATACAAACTTTCCTTACATACATATGCAATACACTAAAAAAATTAAAACATTCAATATAGTGGATTTTTCTTTATGCCCCCCCTTTTTTTTGCCCTCGGTGTACCATAATCTTGATATTATCGTATACCGTATACTAGAGCAGCGGCGTATTTAGCCGAAGGTTATGGGTTCGAATCCCACTCGTGGCCCTAGCTTTTTCATTTCAACAAAACCTTACACAAAAAGATTAATTAATTGAAAGAAGTGATTTGGTCAATAGATCACTAATTAAAATGGATGTATTAATTACTTTTACTATACCCGTTTTTAGAACATAGGTAAATGATTTGACCCATGATGCCAAAACATTATAACACAAGTAAAAGTATTATCTTTAATCTATTTACCTACCTTCCAAAAAATGTTCTAGTAAAAGTAATTTATACTAATATTAATAATTATGTTTTTGTAAGCTTTACAATTGGAGAAAATTAATCCTGACAATGGTTATGTAGGTAGTCTAATACATATAGTAATAATATATATAGTACAAAAGAATTATTATTATTCTTACTTTTCTCACTTACAGATGAAAATTGTGTGAAGATTGGACCACCGGATAATAGCATACTAACTCCCTCAGAGGAGTTGATGTCACATTCTTTTGAGTCTTCTGAGCCAGAAGAATCTGTTGAAGTGATTAAAGTGAATAAAACTTCTTCCTCAATTACACAAGCATTGGCGAAAACTAATTTAAAAGTTGATTTTATTATTAGTAATTGGACTTTAGAACTCATTAATACTACATTGAGAGTAAAGGGAGATAAATACTCAGTGTAAGTAGCTTTTTATTTTATTTTTATTAATTAATTTTTTAAATTAATTTGTACATTTCTTTAGGTCTGATGAACAATTACTGATTGCTCGAAATCCAGATGATTCCAAAAAAATAAAATAAAAAATTTTACTTTCTATAACTGATGGTTTTACTCCTTGATTTGTTGTTTACAATGATCCAGATTTCGAGCATTAAATGCTCATCAGGTTGAAGGGTTATATACGATGTTTTATGAATCATTTAAATACAAAGTTAATTGTAAATTCCCTGGAGGTTTATTTTTAATCTGTTGATCATACCAATCTGTGTACAGTGATCCCTTAACACTTGCGGTTTTGGCATTTGTGGATTTTGCTATTCACAAATGAAAAAATAAGGAAAGTTTTGTCATTTGCATAATGTACGATTTTTTTATTCGCAGAAAAAATAGTTGCATAAACAACAAATGTATCAAAATAAAAAAATATGGATTGGAGGCTCTAATTTTCAAAAACTTTTGCCTTCTTTCAACATACTCTTCCTTCTTTCTTCTCAGTTTGTTTTATTCTCTCGTGGAAATTGTGTCGCAAAATGCCGCCTCTTCCAATATGGAAAAACTGACGACTCTTGGTGAAAGAATAAAAATTTTGGACTTTTGACATTTTTTATGCAGGCCAAAGCTTTTCTTCAAAACAGCTCAGGGAAATTTTAACCTCAAGGGACCAACTTAATAAAAAAGCAATGGATTTCAACCCATCTCTAAATCAAAGTTTGAAGTTTAAAAGGGATGTCAAGGCTGCTTCAAATCCTCATTTAGAAATTCTTAAAGAAATTAATTATTCAGCGAAACCGTGAACAATTAATAGTTATTTCTTTCCTTGCACATCAAAAATTACAAACAATGAAAACAATTAACATGTACAAACACTGTTATGTCTTCTATTACGTTTCTTTTGAATAAATGATTTTTTTTTTTTTAAGTTTTGAATTATATCCAAATTTTTGGCGCCGTGGAACATAACCCTCCTTTTAGCATACGTTACATAGATTCAACGTTCACGGATTTAACATTCAAGCAGTTTTTTGAACCAAATGCCTACGAATGTTAAGGGATTATTGTATTGCATGTTTTGGTCAATGATAATTTAACCTAGTGGCGAGCTTAGGTCCACAATTTTCCCATTTGCTTCTATTGTACAATCTTTTACAATGTTATAATATACATATATAGAAAATTTAAAAAATTTCTTAAAATTTTGTTTCAAGGGATGGAAAATTGGTGGAGGAGAACTTTCAAACTTCTGCTATAAAAGCAGCCAGGAGGGTGAAACCACTAACAGTTATTAAAACCAACAAAGAAACCTTTTGTTTAGAAGGATTGCTGATGGATCCTCAAAACAGTAAGATTAAGGATTTATTATACCTTCTTTTTCAATTTTAAAAATATTTTACAAATTTGTGTTATTTGCGACCGGTTGTTCAATAATTTGTTGAAGCCATGAGGAGCGGTCCATCCTAATTTTGTGGAATTCCATAATATGTTGATTGGTAGGAAATAAATTTGTCTTTTCCACAGTAGGCATTTTCAGTCTAATATAAAGCATCTTCAGTGACTTTTTAAAATAAAGTGGTTTGATGTTCCATTCCAAATAGCTTACAACAATGTATAGCTTACAAACCACTTTGTTTAAAAAACAAAACAAATAAGCCACTAAAGATGGTCTATATTAGATCGAAACGCGTCTGACAAAAAAAAAAAAAATGCCTATTGTGGAAAAGACAATTTATTTCTTATCAATCAACAATTATTCTTAAAATGTATTGTTTTACCTTAGCTACCGAATAACCCATATGTTTAGTGGTTATAATTGACCTCATGTATTGTTTCAATTAATTAATTTTTTTATGTAAGGTCTGGGTTCAGATGAAAAATGGCCAAAAGAGGGAAAACTTGAAAGGTTGTAGGTTGAAATGAGGAGTTGGTGTCTGAGTGGGACAAAGTCAAGTGGTCAGAGCAGTGGCGTGTTGAGGCGAAGTTTGTGGTATTGAATCCTGCTCATGTCACTAACTTTTTTATCTCAACCAAGACCTTAGATAAAAAGAATAATAGTTGAAATAAATATAACTTTTTTTAAATTTACAGCTATTCCAAAACCAGTCAAAAGCATGTGTAAGAACACATTCCCAATCTTCTGGAAAAAAGCTGCAACTTTGTGGATTTCCTGCAGTAAGAATTAAATATGATTGTTTTATTTTGTTAATCTTTTTTCTAGAAATCAATGCATATTTACTTCTTTTTTTTTTCTTTTTTTTTCAGATTCACAGTCTAAGAAGGTGGATTCACCATTAACTGTAAAGGTAGAATTGATAATTTTTCATAAGATTGTATTACCCCCTTGCACATCTGCCCAATGCCACGCAACGCGACCCTACTCTATGCTAAGCGATGCAATCAAGTTCCCCACTGTCCAAATTTTTGTTGAGTAGCATCGAGTACACTCAAAGAAAAAAGATCTAGGCACATATTTTTTGTAGTTTATTTCAAACTATCTGTTTTTTTGTCATTATATTAATTACAACATGCTTATTTAATGTAAATAAATTAAATGAGATCAAAAATTCATGAGTTTTTATAAAAATTATGATTTTATGTTGGTTTGGCAGAAAATTGATCTTAATGCTCGTAAAATTTTACTAACAATTTATTACATGGTTTTGCTCATAATAATGCATTAAGAGCAAAAGAGGCATTGCTATTGTGATACATGCTGTGTGACTGCACAGCGTGCACTTGATGTCGAACAGATGTGCACACCCTACCAAAACGAGACAAGGCGGGAGGTAGCATCAGGTCACGTCACGTTGCATTGCATTGGGTGTGTTCCCCGTTTAATATTTTCTTTCTGCTCCCTCTTCACACACCTACACTGTAGGTAGCAGTAAATGATATAACCAGTTTACCAGAAAAATTTGAGCATTTATTATTGTTTTAATAGTGTTAATCAATATTTCTCTTAATATACGAGGTTTAGGAATTTACATCACCATGAGAATAATGCACTATTTTATTAAGAGAAAAGGTTTTGAAAAGTTCACTGTAAATATAAAATATTTCTTTCTCGTGGCTTCAAAATCCATAAATTGTATGTGCTTCATCACCGAACCCTGGAAATAATGGAAATCGAAATAGACCAATCTATCAATATTCTTGATCTAAAAAAACTAGATCTATTAATAAATTAAATTTTAGCATGTTTAGAAAACCAACTCACACAGGCACTAAAACACGCCCAAGCTTCCCATCCAACATCTCACAAACTAGCTGCCTTTCATTCCATGATAGACAGATTTTACAGAGACCAAGTCAATCGCTAAAACCAGTGGATACATACAATAACCACCTAATAGACAAATTAATTTTTTTGGAAAGAATCTACCATGGCCAGAGACCTGATTTTTCCTAGTCCAAAAAATACATAACTCTTCCATACCTAGGCAAAATTTCAGAACAAAAATAAAACATTCTACATAGTACTCAATCCATTGCCTTTTACAACAGAAACAATTTGAGGACACACATTTTACATTCTAAAGATAAAATTAACCTTACGGGCAGAAATGGAGTATATAAATTAACATGTTCATGCGAAGCAGTTTACATCGACCCCACTTACAGGAAATTCCGACCACACAGCAAGAGTATTACTGGGAAAAATAATAAATCCATATTTGCTGAACACATCACACAAAATGCCCACACTTTTGAATACACGTCAGATATAACAATCCTCCATACTCCAAAATCACAATTATTACAAAACACTGAAAATTGCCAAAAGCAAAATAAGTAAATAAACCTATTGTGGAAAAGATAATTTATTTCCTGCCCATCATCTTATTATATATATTATCTGAAAAGACTTATTATATAAATTAACAAAAGAATTTATCCTCATATAAGAAAACATCCTATTTTTTCAATTGCTTTATACAATTTGTTTGTTCATAGGTTCCCAATCAGAAAAGAAAAACAAAATCTAAAGGTGAGTCACTTTTTTTTTAACGTCCCCTCTACACAATGGCCATTTATTGGCCTTTCACCATTGATTGGGATGATGGATTGGCGTGATGGTAGTGGTGAGGGGCATGACTTTGGGAGCAGTTTTTCCCAATCATCAAATGGAACAAACCTGCACAAACGAGTGGGCACAAGTTCCTACCCCGTGGGAACCCGCTCATCATTGACCAATGTGTGGATGGGCATACTTGGACTTGTCACCACTGATGGCGACTGCCATAGAGGCCATTGTGTAGAAGAGGCAGTATTAATGTGTACATTTTTAATCATATGGCTTTAAGGGGGGGATGCCATGGTGTCTGTCTTATATTGCAATCTAGAGGTTCTGGGTTCAAATCCTAGCAAAGCCCATAACATTTTATTAGAGAATAGTATGAAAAAGTATTGTAATGTCATTTGACCCCTCGTCCAACCAGACAGGTTAGAAGTGAAGCCCTCCTGCGTAACAGGAATTACATCACTTTTCTTATAAAAAAAAATTTTAATTTAAAAAATACATTTTCACCAAATTATCCTTACTATAAAATGACCCATGCCGAATACTGAATTATAGACATATTTACAAAGACCAAAATTATTAGAAGTAAACTATTTATTAATATTAGTAAATGTACTATTTAAAAAAATTAATGTTCTGTTTTTTGTCTTTTAGACCAACTGCAAAAAGAAAGAGAAGATAACCGAAGGTGTCTTCTTGATCAGTTGATGTCCAATGAGGACTCTTCGAGAAATGTAAGTTATTTCATAATTTTTCCAAAGTTCTTAAATGTTGAAAAGTTTAAACAGCCATTTTTATTTGTCTCGCCTTAATATACATTTATTTTAACAAATGTTAAATTAAATAGTTAGAAAAAATAACTATTTAGTGTGGCTTTGCTTTTTAAAAATTAAATTTATTGTAAAATAATTATTAAATTTATTACAATTTATTGATAACAAATTTTTTTTAAATATTTTTCAAGGGAATGACCCCCAGCTCTCTTTTAAACTCGGTGAAAAAAAAAAATATCCAAAAAGGCCAGTACACACCTCCGACAAAGATCATCAAAGAGGTGATAGATGTCTGTAAAGTTACGAGTGAACAGAAATCAGCAGTGAAAGAGCCAATCGAAAAGGACAGAAAAAAGTAAATACCATTCTTTGCATTTTCATGCTCATTATAATCATGATTTTAAAACTAACATGTCTCTAGAGAAAGAGGTCTAATTTTGCATTGTTTCAGGCACAATATTGTTGTTGAGAGGATGGCAAAAAATCTCAACGCTAAAAAAAGAATTGTAAAATCTGTTGAGAAACCTGTTTCAACGGCAACTGCAGCCGTCATGGAAATCCCTGTAAGAAATGAAGATAAAGATGACAGTTCCTGTTTCTCTAATATTAGTTCAATAGAATCAGAAAGTTGAACAGATATAATTTAAAACTTAATAATTTATTTTTAGAAATACAAAAAAAAAATGTTGCTTGCTAAATGCAGTTTTATTCATATAATTGTAACTGCGGCTTTTTTAATTCCATTAAAAGTTGGATGTAAAAAAAAAATTTAGTCTATGTGATATTTATAATAAAAATAAGTGAATTGTTATTTTAATTTTGTTATTGTTAAAAAGAATTGTAAAACCCGTTAAGAAACCTGTTTCAACCGCAAGTCCAGTCATCACGGAAATCCCAATAAGAAATGAAGATAAAGATGACAGTTCCTTTTTTTCTAATCTTAGTTCAATAGAATCAGAAAGTTGAACAGATGTAATTTAAAACAATAATTTATTTTTAGAAATACAAAAAAAACTGTTGCTTGCTAAATGCAGTTTTATTCATGTAACTGTGGCTTTTTTCATTTTATTAAAAATTGGATGTAAAAAAAATTTAGTCTATGTAATATTTATTATAAAAATAAAAGAATTGTTGTTATTTTAATTTTGTTATTGTATAAAAGAATTGTAAAACCCATTGAGAAACCCATTTCAACAGCAAGTCCAATTGCTATGAAAATCCCAATAAGAAATTAAGATAAAGAACAGTTTCTTCATCCCTGAGCTTAGTTGAATAGAGTTAGAAAGTTGAAAAGATGTAATATAAAACTTTATCATTTATTTTTAGAAGATACAAAAAAAAAATTGTTGCTGGCTATGTTTGGTTTTATTCATATAATTGTTCGTAACTGGCAGATTAATTACTTTTTTAATTCCATTGCAAGTTGGATAAAAAAAATTGAAATATATGTAATATTTATAATAAAAGTAATTGCTTTAATTTTATTGTAAAAAGTAATTGCAAAACCCATTGAGAAACCCGTTTCAACAGCAAGTCCAATATATATAAATTTTGAACAAAGTATTTCATTTCAATCAGTTCTGAAGATGACCTTGAATAAAGGTCATGTATGTACTACTAATCATATGTTAATCTAATTTAATTGATTTACTGTCTGGTCATTTCACTTAAAATAATAACATTTTTGTAAACAATAAATGTTTTGACAGTCGTATAGTGAAAAAACCTTCAAATAAATTTGTTTTTCTTTTCTAATTTATCCTAGATGAATGTATTGAGGGACAGCACCACAGTGGTGATCAGGGGAAGTGAGCATCAGCCTCTTAGTTAATCAAAGATCCTGCGGTCATGGGTTCAATTCCCCCTTTAGACCCTGGTATCTCTGATCTCTCAATGAAGTAAAAAAAAACTTATGTTCAACAATTATATGGGTCTTTGGTAAATAAGTAAAACAAAGCCATTAAAAAAAATTCTAACATAATATATATTTCTCTCTAAACTTTTCCTTATAACATTAAATAAATAAAATTAATCAATAACAATTAATTTATAAAGTTACTCTAGAGTATTGTTTTACAGTTTCCCTGAGCCATATTAGATGATAGGAAACGTTTGTCAGGACACTAAATAGGTTGGATTTTCCAGTTTTCAACGAGACGACACCATGCACAAAATGAATGTCTGCTCGGGTGAAAGTCATCCCTCCTCCGCTGTCACCAAACTGGGCTCCAGAACCTTAAATCGTTGGCAGATGAGCCAAGTTGTTTAAATTTAAATACACGTGCCACTCACCGTTTTGGTAGATAACACAGAACTTATCTGTGGTGATGAAGAGGGTGAATTCAGGGAATTTTTCCCAGCACTTTTGTTTCAACAAGTATGGCATATGGATCTCTTTAAGTTCATCACTGTATACCAATTCCTCAGTGAAACCCCAACCGACAATCTGAAATATTTATTACAGATTATTAGTTAAATAATTCCAAAAAATAATAAGTTTAATAATATATTTTGTAAGTTTTGATTGTCTTACTGTTCCTAATGCATTCAGGGAGTAAATGCCTTGTCTTTGCCAGTCAATACATGCTGGAAGAACAAAATCGTTTAATGCAAGAGTTTCAGCTAGATTAAGTACTGCAATATCATGCTCAAAACGAGATTTAAATCCTGCATAACTTTCTGGAATAATTATATCCCTAACCTATACTGGAAACAGAATATTAATATAAGAAATTATTTATTGGATCGCATGTACTCACTCCTGTTGTTTGCTGAGCTTCTTCGTGATCTTTTAAGTTCCTTTTGAATTTCCCTGCCGCTACTACTACTTCCGATGCGTTTATTACTTTGTTATTCTTGTCAACAAGACAGTGAGCAGCTAAAATTTGTTTACCTGATTAATTTGAACCGCTTGCAAAAAGAAACAATCAAAAAATTGTTGCTTAATTTAATTACCAGTTAAAACCAAATTTGGATGAATGATAGTACCACCACAAACATTGACATAACTGTCATTGTAACTGAATAGTTTGAAAACACCTACGTGCCAAGGGTACTTTCCGTATTTAGCTCTTTTGCCTCCTGATATGGTTAATTCTACAGAGTCCCTCTTGTTCACAATTCCACATTCTAAGCAAACAAAATACATTATATTTATTATTATGATTTTATATTGCATTTTCTTTTTACCAGGAATGCAAGTTGGTAGTGTCTCTTCCCATTGTCCAGAGATTGTACATTTTGTGGTACCAGTGAAAGCGAAATAGTCCTTACTTTTATAATAAGGCTGGCATTTATATTCAAGCTTTGTGCCAGGGCGGACGTAATCCAAACAGCTTACTATTTCACCTTTGTAAATGCAAGTGGTAAGGACGAATGCCTTTTGCACAGGTGGACACAATTCTATACATTGAACACAACTGTAACAACCTTCCTTAATAATCAAATTAATTAATAAGTACTTATGCATTCTGGGTCTTCGGGGAACCAGGATCCCGCATTGCAGATCACAGTTTGCTTCCTGCCTTCAAACGGTGAGGCGTATCCTTTACCGCAATTGACGATTAATTTTTCACTTTGCTGGACCAAAGATAGAGGCTTCAGCTCGCAATTTCCTCCAGTACATTCTTGAACAGTGTAGCTGACACCCCCCTTCTGATATGGCAAAATACAGGCACCCCTGATAAATTAAAACTTACATATCTATGTCTAACAAATGGCTCAGAAAATGAATATTAGATATAATGGTCACCTTATCTTGAAAGGAAAATTATTAGTTAAAATGGTTATTAATTAATTTACAGATATTTCAGTGCTCTCTCGGTTCAAACTAATCACTGCAGGGGGGGGGATATCGGAGCAGGTTAAAAAAATACATACATATGAACAAAGAATCCAACACAACACTTTATTAGATATATGTTGAATGTATGTATATATTTTTTTCTGTTAAAAAATCAGCTGTTTTTAATTTATTTAACAATTTCTTCATTGCTTCTTCCTCTTTTTGTCTAATTTGTAGAATACTATACCTAACACAAGAAAAATGATCTAACATTTCATTTTTTAGTAAAGAAGAGAAGTGAAGGTTTGACTGAATAAAAGATCATTTTTGATTCATTCAACTCTCACACACAACTAATTTGTATGTGATATATTTATAAGTAAGCTATCACCAGTTAATGTATCTGGTATTTCATTTCATATGTTCACCATATTATCACCAAACAGACGTGATAAATGACTGGGGGATGTATCACCCGAATGATTCCTCCAACTTATTAATGAATAACGTTATTAATTCTATGTACTATATACCTTCTCTACTTTTATTTAATTTTTATTTTATGCAGTATTTTAATAGTAACAGACTTAAAGTTACGCAGAATATTGTTTCTGAAAATAAAACTAGAATTGTGTCTAAATAATCATTAAACCTAGAATATTGTAAAGCCTGTTAGAAATTTTTAGTTACTCACTTTAGTTGTCCGTTTGAATCGAAAATATTCCCGCACTGCATGCTTGATTCATCTGAGCCATCGTCACAATCTGGGACCCCATTACATTTGTCCCTTTCATTTATGCATTTACCATCATTGCAAAGGAATCCGTTGCATCTAATTAGATACTTTGTTAAATAAATTGTGCATTTTTATTATTTTTGACCGAATACCTTTCCATAGCATCGATTAAAGCCATTTCATCCTGAATCCAATTTTTGTATTTTGTTATATTTGTCGCAAGGGAGAATTCATCAGCAACGTTTGCACTAAGAATGCCTTGTATGTAATTAACATTGTTGACATTAACAATCACTCCAGTACCACTATCCCCGTCTTTCCTCCCTGTTGTGAACAGACAAAAATAACGCTTGTGTTTTATAAACAATATATTGTAATGTAATAACCTTGACTGGTGATTATGCAGAATTTGTCATGGTTGATGAACCTTTTGTACCGAACTGAGGTGTACTGAGCAAGACACTCAATCGGGTTCTTGTACTGAAGAACGGCCTGCCTTAACGTATTGCTGTACTTTCCTTCTCTCTTCAAGCCCCAACCTGTCGCCTGAAAAGAATTAAACTGCCATTCTTAATTAGATATCCGTCCAATGTGGTTGTGCATTTATAATACTTACTTTGACAGTTTTCCAATCGACATTCTTCCCCACCTTGTTATTCCAAATAATACAAACTGGAGAAATAAACTCATTGAAGTCAAAATCGCTGGACAGACCGAGAAGAGCAATGTTGTTTGAATAGCTTTTAATATCGCCCAGATAAGCGCTATGAACTGTAATACTCAACACCTGCAGTGGTCAATAAAAATTTAATAATATCAAACGTAAAGTTCTTGATTATTATCTGAATACACTTACACTCTTTTCTTGTGCATTTCTGTCTGCCTCTTCCCAATAATAGGACAATTTTCCAGCGGCTACTTTAAACTCACTCGGCGGTAATGGTTTTAGCGCCTTATCATCAAAAACACAATTCGCAGCTGGAAAACAAATAGAGAAAAAAATTGACTTGTCCACCAAAAATAAAAATGCTATGCTATTACCTGTAATTATAGTGTGCTTTGAAATAATGCTACCACAGCAGATATTGCTGTATCCTGTTCCGTTAAATCTGTACACGCCGACATGCCACGGAGTTTCTCCAAAAATGGATCTTTGAATCCCGACGAAATCGCTGTGATAATTGTACTTTGACCTTCCACATTCTGATACAGAAGTTTCAATTAAAAAATAAATTTGCACAGAAATACTAAACCAACAAGACATAACAACATTTCAAGTTTAGCATACCTAAATAATTTTATTAATTATTAGTTAATAAAACATTTATCTAAATTATTGTAATCTTATTATTGAAAAATTGTAGTGCTACATCTAGGATCATGGAAATTTTTTATAGTCATATAATAAACAATGTTTTGACATCTACATCCCACAGCCATGAGATCATCCTATTATCGACCTTGAATCTCACTCTTCTGCGAATTTCCAATTAATAGTTTCAAGAGTTTTAAAAGATCATAAACATAATTCTTGATGTATGTAATCTGTGAGACATTAAAAAAAAATTGAATGTATGATAAAACAAGCAATACTACATTTCAATTGTACTCATTTATAAAATTATCTTATCGCTTATTTTAAACCAGAAATCCTGCATTAAAAGAAAATATCTCTACCAATCTGCATTATTATCTACATCAGCATGGGAAAAAACTGGCTTAAATTAATATTTAGATTGATTTTTTTATGAATGTTTTTTGGCTGTAATTAATTAGATTGCAATTTGTTTATCATATTTTATATTGAAGGTCAACTTTGTCAACAGTTAGTTGAAAATAACTTTTATGTGAAAAAAATAAAATAATTATTGCCTTTAATAAAATAATGAGTTTTAATTCTACATCCTAATTACCGGTAAAAAAAGAAATAAATATAAATAAAAATAAAATAAAATCTTAAAAACCTCATAAAAATTGTTTATGTAAAAACAAAAAACAAGGAAGAAAAAGAAAAATTTTAAATACTAATAAATAATTAATTATGTTGAATTAGACAGACAAAATGAATTATGCATACAAAATCTGTCACACATTTATATTGTTAATATTATATTTATCAATTCATGTATTACATTTTTTTGAGCTTACCGAATCTATTTCTGTATTCGACACCAGTTACTGTCGTCAGTTTGAAAACACCTGTATGATCGATGGAAACGGTTTAGATTCAATTTAAATAATTTAAATTAACATCCCAAAGTTAATATACCATTGGTCGTTTAAGTCGCATTTTTGTGTACTTACACGTGAATAGGATTAACTGGCAAAGCATGATAGACTGGAACCTGTTTTGAGCCAGTGGAGCTATGAAAAAAATCAAGTTGCCTGACCTTGAGAATCTGGCCGAATCCATACTTCCTCCTGGGGATTAGGGGATTACGTGCTGCCAGATACTGTTATTACGAATTTGTGAACAATTTAATGACCATAAACGAGAATATATCAGAAGATAATTAGATAGATAGTTTATCTGCTATATATTACTACGTTGTCAGATATAATATATATACACAGATGCGCAGATGAATTGATCAATGACTGACTTCTAGCGTCAAATAAATGCAGAAATAAATAGGTAGAAAAATATTGAAATAAATATCAAACAAACCACACAAGTTAAATTTTTATATACAGCATATAATGTATAATATAAACAGATGAAGAGTATTAAAATAAATAAAGAAAGAAATCTGGTGTTGTTTGTTTTTTTGGACATTTTAAGCTATTGGCACATCAGCAGACCAAGGGCTAATTCGTGCTTAGGACACAAAAACCAACAGGCATTCCTTTCAACAAATTTTAATTAAGGTATTATGTCATTCTTCCAGAACTGAAAGAAATCTGGTCTATAATTACATGAATAAAAAAAGAAATCCTGCATATCAATTTTTTTGGACTATGAATTTTAATCTAACTAAATGATAATTAATCAAATTGTTTGATTTTGGGTTTATTTATTGCATTGCTGTTTATTTTTACACTTTATTTATTATGTTTTTATATAATTATAGATATTATCTGCGAAAATATAGTCAAAATGCTTGGAAATATTAAATACTTTTATTTTGTCCTTTGTAGTTGACACGAGATATTATTATAGAGTACTTCAAAAGTCTTTATACTTTCTTCCAGTACCCAAAAACTCCTCCATCACAATGAGCCTTTTATGTGGAAAAATGGCTAGTGTCATCACCGTTTTTATTTACCTTCATTTATTTATTTATTGAGTGGCCAACTGGAATAAATGAAATATGTTTCTTGGTCCATCTTTGTTTCATTGACGCGATGGTGACTAGTAGTTCTGTCAAAAAACTCAAGGATTTTCTGCACGTGTGGGTACCGCACGGAAAAAAAGGCGCAATGAAGAAAATAACGGCATCATCCTTTGTAGATGGTTAAATGCTGAAAAGGTAAAATCAAAGGATGATCATAGACAGTCTAGCTATGAACTATATTGATGATTATGATTGCAACACGGCAACTGAAAGTAATAAAATAGAGTAAAACAATAACACTATTACAAATGTTACAGTTTGAATTTTAAAAAAAGTTAACACTACAATTTTATAAATAACATTTATTTTAGAAATAACACATATATATATCAACTATATTACAATTTGGACACCAATATTTTTCCTTCTTAAAAATATTATTAAAACCTATAACAAACAAGTGGTAGTTCACCCCGGTGTTTAAAACAAAAAGAAATACATCCTGATTGAAAAATAAGGCAAACATGACAGAATGTATTATAGGTGACAGATTTGTACTTAATTTTCTGCACCAAAGGTTTGAAATTTGATAGTAGTGTTGGCGCAAATGTTACAAAGTTCAAACATCAAGGTGCTTTGGACCCTTAGATAAAAGATTTTTTTTTTATTAACTTCCTCTTTTGGCACCTACGCCTGTATATTATTTTATTTATTTATTGCATCAATATTAATATCCACTCTTTTAGCAGTTGGTGCCTGTCTGGATTTGGTATCCTTCAACTATCCATGTCTTTTGGTTATGCTTTACATAAAAGCTGGATGTAATTGTGTTTTAAACTAACATTTTGGACCATTGTGTTCTCTATATTTTTTGTTTTTTAACCATATCTGTTGTCATTCTGTTTAAAGCGTAATTGAAGGTCTATCAAAACCAATAATTTAAAAAAATCCATAACTAAAACATTTTTCATAATTAAATTTACAATAATTGTATCTAGAAAGCTGAACTACAACTACAAGATACATTTGGATATTTGGCTGACCCTTTTTGAAGAGGAACTACATAGCAGTATTTTAAAAGGAAGATTATTTATAATGTTTAAAAAAATCAATTTAAAAGAAAAATTGACCATTTTGTTGTCAAATGATATAGGTTTGTTAATAACCTTCCTTGAATAAAAATTGACAATATTACATTAAGAATAACCAAGTAGAAAAATATAACGTAACTCTTATAGTTAAATTTATTTGTACATCAATAATTAAAAAAATATGTATTCAAAGTAATACTAAAAATACATATATATTTTTAACTTACATTTTTTCAATTTGACATAAGTATATTTAAATTAATAAGTTAAACTTTTTTTTTGTAATGTTACAAACTACACAATTAACCATGCGTTGTATCGTCTTCGACGAAATCATAAGCCTCTTCTCTCGTTACGCATTCAACGTGACTCACCTGGAAATGGTTTTCGTTGTGAATATTTTTTATTGAATTTTTTTCCCAACAATCTTTCGTCAATTACCTTATTTCTGAACTTGACACCGTAGAACTTGTTCGCGTGCTGAAGAAGCTCAGGCCTGAAAGTGGTCGTAATGAATTGTGCGTCCTCGGACATTTTGTGGATCATGTCAGCAACGGCTTTTCTATGTTGGGCATCCAAGGCCTGAAAATCAAGATACAAAAATATATATATAAAATTGTAATTTTTGACATCACAATTCAACAGAATGAACTTTTAAAATATGACAAAGTACTGAGGCTTATCTACAATACAAAACAATATAATAGACAGTCCATGAAGATCAACACAATTTTACAATTAAAAAGTACTTGTTGACTTTGGAAGAGCCCTAGACTGCTAAAATAAAAAATAAAAAAAACCCTATAACAGATCCTAGCTAACTTTCCAACAGCAAAGCATAAATAATTTTAGTATAAATTTTCATGTTTTAAAAGACAACTGCCACTACTTTTGCCTTATGAGAACTAGACGAACTAATAAATAAGTGGAGGTTCTCATCATTTATTCATCAAATTCAGTTTGTTAATTCTCACTAATAATTAAGAACATTTTATCAAGGGAACCGTAATGTCTGAGTAGTAGGGCCCACTCGTATTTGTCACACCAGTTGTTGTGGGTTTGAATCCCGGCAGAGCCCATGGCTTTTAAGTATACAGTATGAAAAATGTACTATAAAGTGGTTCCCCTTGTCCACGACGCTCACTGGATAGTTGGGAGATAAGCCCTCCTGAATGACAGTAATTACTTTACTTTCTATTGTTTTGTCATTGCCTTTGGTTATATTTTATATTTTGCAGAACAGTTTGTTTTGAAACAAAATTGTTACCCTGTGGTACATTTAGACTTTTAGTATTTTTTTTAAATTTTATTTATTTTTATTTTTTTAAATAGAAGTTTGCAACAGCAGAGGTCATATCAACTATCAAGGTGCTGGTGTTTTTGGAAAAAAAAATTTGAATGCAGGGAAAAGCTGGATGTGATGAGTGTTGTGTCAGTAGTGATAATTAGTTTCCATAATTGTCATAAATTGTGTTTCGTTTTAATAATATAATAAGGTGGGTTCTGAAGGGTCAATGTGAAGTTTTTGATAATTATTTACCTGGTCAATTTCATCAAAGAGATAGAAAGGTGCAGGATCGCATTTCTGTATTGCAAAAATAAGCGCCAGTGCTACCAGCGACTTCTGACCTCCCGAAAGCTGGTTCATTTCCCTCATTTCGCCGTGGCCGTTGAATGAAACCCTAATCATAACGCCAGAAAATTGGTCCGAATCGAGTTCCTGCAATTGGAAATAAACAGGTGAGATATATATCTTTGTCCCAGTCTATCTTGTTCTTACAGGATTATGTTCAAGATGTTCATCACCATCTGTTGTCTTCATAACTAACTGCGCATGCCCTCCTGGTACAAGTTCTTTGAAAACTTGTGAAAAAAACATTGAAACCTGTTTAAACATGAATTGAATCGCTTCGCATTTCCTCTGTTCCAAAACCACCATAAGCTCTTTAATTTTTTCATCACTGTAAAAATATCAGTAAATAGTTTTTTAAATTTTGAATTTGTATGCCTTTAAACCCACCCTCTGTCAAGCTCTTCTTTTCTTTTCATGAGTTTCTCCTTCTGATCAGAAAAGCTCATAAATTGGTCCAAAGCTTTCTTATTTACATGACTGTACTTCTTCAAATGGCTATTCGCCTTTTCAAGCTCTTTGAACAGCTGAAACGTCAAAGAAAATTAATAAACATCATTACAAATCTGGGAAATGTTTTTGTAATACGTTTTTGGTCGTGTACGACATGTATTTGTTGACCATGTCGGGAGATGGCATGGAGCCCAATTCTTGAATCTTTGTCGTGCATTCTTGGATTTTGGTTTGAAGCATCTGCTGCTTGGAAGTGACTTTGCTTAAGTCTTTGGTGTCTGAGTCTCTCTTTTCCTGTGCTTCTTTCTCCTTCAGCCTCCACTTTTCAACTTCTTCATGTTCAGCTTTTTGCTGTGTAAAAAAAATAAAATAAAAAATTGTGAACTTCAAATCAAGAATGAATACAATAAACTGAACATACCCTTTTTACAGTTTCTTGAACTTTCTTTTCACACTGTTTAAAGTCTTTGTTAAGCTTTTCCAATCGTTTTTCAATACCGTTCAGTTCAAGGCGGCTGTTGTCCAATGTCCGTTTTCTCTCCTCAACTGATATTTCTTGCAAAGCCTTGTCAATTGAACAAAATACAATTCAATAAAATGAAAATCATGAATAAAAAATCTAAAAAACAGATGAAAACCTACCTGGATAAGTTCATCCTTTCGCCTGATGAGATTGTTAGTCAGCAGGTTCTCAAGTTTGTTCTTATCGGCTTCAAGTTTCATCCTTGTGCTGAACGCTGCCTTGTTCTCTTGGGTCAACCTCCTGATGTCGTCGTTCAGCCTGTCCATATCACGCTGATCGGCCGCAGAGAGCTGTTCGAGCAAATCCTGGTGCAACTCAGATTCCAACCCCTGCTTAGTGCTCTGCATCGCTTCAAGATTGGAGATACACTGTGCCAAAGATCTTTCCTTTGGTGTCTTGTACCTTTCGATACTTGATAGTTCTTCTTTCATCAGTCTAATATCGCCTTTCAACTTGTCAAAATACCCTCTGTGACAAAACATACAAATGAATTTATTTTCAAATTTTGTTTCATTGTGATTAAAAACAAAATTATTACTTAGCCTTGCTGTTTTTGGTTTCTGTTCTTTGCATGTCTGAGACAATTTGGGTTATGTTTGTCTCAGTAGCACTCAGCTGTTCTCGGAGCTGGACAAGCTCCGTTTCTGCATCACGGATCTGTGCCATCAGCTCTGTCCGATTTTTTTGTATTTCTAGTTTCGACCTGATATTTTTGAAGTAGCCACCTGTGAGTGTACCTTTCGATGATACCTGATCCCCGTCGATGGTTATGCAGTCAAGGTTGTACTGCTTTGACATATCTGTGGCCACCTCTAGGTTACGACAAATAAGCGTCTTGCCAAATATGTATCTCATCGCCTTGTCAAATTTAGGGTCGTATGTCAATTTGCTTACCATAGCAATCGCATTCTAAAATTAGCAAAATTTAAAAATTATGCCAAAAGGGCAAAACAAGAAATTATTTACCTCCGATGAAGGATATCTTTGGTCTTTAACATGCAAACGATTTCTCGGCATAAATGTAACCTCCCCGGGAAGATTCTGCCTGTTGATTTCTTTTAAAATTTGAGTACCGACACTGTCTGACTCTACAATATGATAAAACAGCCTGAAAAATAATTTAAATTAAATAAAAATATCTCTTTTAATTGTTGCTTTTTACATTCTTTTCGTCAATTCTAAAAATGGAGAACATACAACACAAAGAACGCATAAAAAAAGCTTAAAATTTGTACGATTTACCTATTTCCAGCTGTGACTTCAACTGCAGTGTGGATGCTTGTGTCACAATCGAAGTTTTCAATGACCTGACCAAAATAGCTATCAGCTAGGTCTTTGTAAGTTCCGCCCCTTTGCCTGAACGTCTCTAACACCTTCCTTACGCTGTCTCGACCATTTAAAATCGGCTGAAACATTTAAACTTGCAATGAAACTGCACTTATGTTGTACAATTAAAATAAATTACTTTTCCAGCCATGCTTCGCAATGATTGATCAGCCTTGGCAAGCTCCTCTTTGAGCGATGTCATTGTATGCTGGAGCTGGTTTTCTTTCCTCCATAATTCACTATATAAAAATAAATAAATAAAACAAATACAGATAATAAAAACATAAAAAAGCTTATTTTTAATCTTAAAAGTCAATCATACTTTCTTGAACTTTGATACTGGTCTTTGCTCTTCTTTTGCTCATAGTGCTGCTTGTTGTATTCATCAATTGCTGTTCTTTGCTGTTCAAGTTCAGCTGTTTGTTCCTAAAAGAAATAAAATTGTCATGTTTGCTAAATTTAAACAAAAAAAACCTTGTATACAATGTCATTTTATAGTATACTGTTTTAAACTTAAGTACACAAATTGAATAATAAATACAATAATGTTTGTTTGTAAAATACACTTACTGTAATCTTTTTCTCTAGTTGTATTTGTTTTTCAGCGTCTTTTTTCAAATCTTCAGCTAGTCGTTCTTTGTGCTCAGTTTTGTCTTTGATTTGTTTATTCAAAGACCTAGTTAAATTTAACATTAAGAATTATTTAAAAAAATGTAAAAATCGATAAAAATTATAGCACATACTTTAATTCCTTCTCGATCCATTGATCTCTGTCGCCTCTGTTAGTAAACTGATTCCCTCTTCCTTGCTTGGCATAAAGTTCTTTCCGTTTTTGCTCTTTTAACGCTAGCCTGAAACAGAGCAATTTATAACCATTCAGCTGCAATTTTTTTAAAAATTTTATTTCACTTACTCCCTAGTACATTCCTCTTCCCTTTTCTTTTGAGCCTCATAGCGAGGCTTGAGTTCTTCAAGTTCAGCCTCTCTTTGAGCAATCGTTTCATTCAATTTTACCAATTCTTGCTCTGCACGATGCTGGAAAAGAAGAAGAAAAAATTAATCAAGTGATTAAAATAAACATTTATAGAGTGACTTACCTTACTCTTGTCATCTCCTTGCACTTCATCGGTCAAGTCTTTAATTGTGAGTTCTAACTTTGTTTTATCCTTTAATAGTTGTTGCTGCTCTACGCTCAAAGTTTCTCTTTCTTCTTTGGCCACCTGCACTTCTTTCTTTGTCTCTTTTAACTTTTTTGTCGCAGCTTTCGCATTGTCTTGGGCGGTTTTCAATTCACCAGCTAACTTTTTTTGCACCTCATCATAATTGTTCATCCTCGTTTCTAGCTGTAAAAATAAAATATTTTAAATTTATTGTAAACAAGAGAGTTAACTCTGATTGTTTATACTTCATCAAGCTTCTTTTTTGTTTCTTTTAATTCTCTGTCGTGAATGCAGTACTCAAGAGACCGCCTCATCTTGTCCCACTTCTGGTATTCTTTCAACTCTTCCTTCTCCTCCTCGAGCGTCTTCAGCCGCTCTTCAATTGTCCTTAAAAACTCGTCTATTTTGTCCAACTTCCCTTCAGTCTCTGTGAAATTAAACAATAAAATTAAGATTGCATGCTAGATGAGAAACATTTTCAAAAGAAAAGTCAAATAAAAAAAAAAAAAAATTGCCTTTAAGAATTGCTGTCGACTCTTCTTTACGTTCATCGTAGACGCGTGTCCCCGCCACTTCTCTTAGGAGTTTAAGACGATGAGAGTCAGGAGCTGTTGCAATTTGATTAATCTTCGGAAACAATTAACGCTCTTAATTATACAATACATAAATAAATAAATTATTAATCACTATTTACCTTCCCCTGCTTGACAATATAATAAGGATTAGACCTTGAAAACCCAGCAGACTCCAGTAGGTTCATAACATCAGAACGTGGAACCATTTTTTTGTTTAAAAAGTATTGATCTTTTTTCGCGCCAATCACTCTTCTCAAGACGATCTCTTCTTTTTCAATCTGAAATAAATTTAATGTTACAATCTTATACAGAACAACTCTAGCGTATAAAAAAAACCTTACAGGCAATCTGTTGTCAGTGTTGTCGAAAATTATTTCAACGTAGGCGGTTACCACTCTTGGACCCGTTCCTTCATGAAGCAAAGCTTGGCGCTGTTCAGGCCTCAGATGTGAAAACTCATCGCTCAACACAAACTGGATTGCTAAAAAAGGTGTTTATTTTTAAATAATCAATATGTAATATTTCTGTGTCATTCTGTTGCTTTTTATAATTACCATAGAAGAAATTACTCTTCCCTGATCCATTTCGACCAACTGTAACAGAATTTTTTTTAAATTTCTAAATCGGATAAAGTTTAAATTTAAAATCGCTAAGAATACTAATGCTTAATTGAAACTATACTTTTATAAAGAAAAATTTTCTCCCTGGCAGAAGTCTAAGAAGACAAATTTAAAAAACATTTATATTTTACATGTATTTATAGAATTATTTAAGGAAGTTAAAGAAATGTAAATAGTTTAAAAGCAGCAAAGGGAAACCCTGTCATCCATCTTATTTGATTTAGCACTGAATTATACCTTTATGAATATAAGGACTAATCCTAGTAATCCTAATACGCTGTGCTTGGCCTTTTCAGCTAAGTCTCAAAAAGATTATAGCAAGGGGAGCCCTACGATCATTTTATTTGATTTAGCACTGCAAAATACCTTTAACTGCCTAGTTTATTCAACTATGTTGCCTGGTTGACTCTCAACTAGGTAACTGCCATGAGAAAGACTTTCCTTGGCTGATTTCACATCTTAGAACTTTTGGAATCAACTTCTCGTCCCAACTGTAGGTCAGCACAATGTTAGGACCAGAGAAAGCAAAGCACTTCTTGTCCTTGCTCCTCTGCAAGAAAAGAAGCAAAAAAGGAGGAAACCCAGTTGAAGAAAAGTGTGGGTTCATCTGTTATTACGAAATCAGGAAACTGTTCCATGTTGAATCATGCAATGAAAATGCTTTCTATGAAAACAAGTACAATATTTTATGCTCTGATGGTCGCATACATTTATGGAGAAAATCAGATACTGCATTTAAAAATTAATGTCAGAACAACAATGAAACATGTGGAGGGAGCATTTTAGTTTAGTTATTGCCACCAAAAATTAATAGCTGGATGCTAGTTTTTAAATAAATTTAGTATTGAACGCTTAACATTTACATTTTTGAGATTTAAGAAAAAAGTGGGTGCCCAATACTTTTTTGACCCTTGAAATTCATACTCTTATTTATTATTTTTATGTTATTTTTATTTCACTCGATTTATTGCCACCAAAAATGAATAGCTGAATGCTAGTTTTTACATAAATTTAGTATCAAACATAGTTGTCACAATAGCTCATGTGGTTTGAGCAGCGGCGTATTGAGCTAAAGGTCGTGGGTTTGAATCCAGCTCGTGACACTAACTTTTTCATTTTAATCAAGACTTTAGAGAAGAAGAATTAATTTAAATAATTAAATAGGTCAATTATGACCACTAAACATATATGGATAAGTAGTATCAAATGATTAACCTTTATATTTTTGAAATTTAAGAAAAACTTGTGTGTGCCAATACTTTTTTGACCCCTGTACTTTCGGTTGAATAAACCACTGAACAACACTTCAAAGTTCTTCGATGAATGCCACTTGGTCCACAAAACTTTTGTGATTGATTGAAAAAATCAATCAAGGGATGATATGTTTGTGGCAAAAATCAGGCCGAGTAAAATTGCGGAGATGAAAAGATAGATTTAAACAAATGAGTAAGGTGAATGGAAATACTTACCGACAACATTGTGCCGTCGGTGAAACGGTTCGACGATTGTCTGCTCCCTGTAGGATTTAAATCCGTGGATAATGACCTGATAATTATATTAAACAGTTAATAAATTTAAAAAAAGGGTACAAAAGCGTTTTGGGCGTTGTAAATAAATCGAGCATTAAAACCGCCAATTACCTGTTTAATAAACATTGCAAATCGACCTGGTCCAGAATCGTGCAAGGATCTGCAACTGGGGAAAAGTTGGTGGTCTCAGATTTACGAGACCGGGGCCGTTCTGAAATAACAGCTCCGTTGAATTTCTCACCGCTGGAAAATCGGTTTTCCTCCTGTTTTGATGGAATCATGAAAATCATAAACAGCAAGAACGCCAAAATATACGAGGTTATTGAAATGTAGTTTCAACGGTCTCCAGCAGGACGACTTAGTTTCTAGCGGGACCGTTTGAATTAAGAAAATTTCACATCCAACCAGGATTTCAACATTTTTTTTAATTTTTTTTTTTATAGTGATTGTATGCTAGAATATCCAGAAACAGCCTACAACAGAAAGCCAGAAAAACAAGCCTAGATCCATGAAGTAGAACTGTGTGCACAAGAAATACTTACAAAATTATTAAAAGATATTCTTAGACAGCCAAGCAGCACCAAAGACCTTAAACTTTACTTTCTATTTAAAGGTAGCCTGGGAATGCTTAATCAACATATCACCACCAAACTGTTACAGTTCCTAGACTACATAATGCAATCATTTGCAGCATGGTGTCAAGTATAAATAAAAGAAATCAAAATTCATGCAAGTAAAGTACTGAACCGGCATTAGGTAACTTATTGGTTCGTGTTCACACATGGTTCAAGTTCTCAAATTTGTTTTAGTATTGTGCCATATTCAGTGAGGAACTGTCTGTCTTGCCCATATGCCCTGGGCTGCTATTGGGTCTATCAGTTGTTGCTGAGTGGGATTAAAGTTTAATGAGTTTTGCTAACAAATCATTTTGGTCTCAATTTAATAATTATCCTATGCATTCTCAAGCATCGAAGTATTGTATTTTTTCTTGGTCATTTTTGTCCATGTGGGGCACCGGTGATCAGATGTCGACATGGTGACTCACTGTAAGAGTCTTGGGTTTGAAAACCCTTGTCTTTTTTAATTTACTTTCAGTTCAAGTAGTTTGCTTTCCTTGTGAACTCTTTGAAAGGCTTAGACTTTAAAAGCCAAGCACAGCATATTAGAATTACTAGGATTATCCATAAAGGTATTTTACAATTGATCAGCCTTCTCAGTCTAAATATTTTTTTTTCCTTTCCAAAAGGTAGATTGGGGATGAGGCCAGGAAGACAGAAACAACATTTATTTTCTTGTCGAGCTTTCGGCAGAATATATCGCCTTCATCAGGACTTCGAAAAAAATCGTTATACTATATGAACAGGTACATGTGTGGATAACAGATAGCCTATTCGGATAGGCTTCAGGGAGTAAGTTTTTCTTCCTTTTATTGGTTTGGTTAACAAATATACATTTTAAATTAAGCATTAATAATAATAAAAAATGGTAAAACAGGTAAAAGTTCCTCACTGAACTTACATTTTTCAATATATGTGAAGAGTGTTGTGTTACTATTAAAAATTCTTTTTTCCCCATTTTTAATCGAAAAATCTGCAAGTCGAATTTATTCTGCAGTTAAAAGATGTCATTTCAAAAGAAAGATTTTTCAAATGTGTGGTGTTTAGTGACCTTTACTTGATTATTATTTGGAGGTCGTGAGATGTGGTCTGGTGTGATGTAGCTTTTAGAAAAACATTTTCTTTGTCGTGCCAACGTTTCGATCTTTACTGAGATTATCTTCAGGGCCTGGGATTTATAAACATTGTTTAAATTTTACAAATACCTGTAGAATATTTTTTTTAATCTAAAATTTTCTAGCATTGTATAAATTCATTTTTTTCACATCCTAAATGTATTTGTAAAATTTAAACAATGTTTATAAATCCCAGACTCTGAAGATGATCTCAATAAAGATAGAAATGTTGGCACGATAAATTTTTTTTTCTAAGCGTTCATCACACCAGACCGCATCCCATGACCTCCAAACAATCATTTTTTCAAATCTTACTCAAGCCAAGTCACGTTTTCAGACCGAAGCTGCTTTACAAAATTTAAGTAGTTGGCTTTTATTCTATTTTACATTTGACTCACTTTAGGCTTCAGGTTGAGTTTCCTACCATAGAAATAAATAAAAGAGTTTAACATTTGCATCGCCTGGAAAAAATTAATTATTTGGAATCCACACCAATAAAACAAAAAGAACTAAACAGTTGAGATTAAATCTTGGTAGATGATCTGAACTTAAGTTATGATGGATAGTGAGTCAGTGTAGGGCATGATTTTTTTTTTTTTTTGATCCATGGTAAAGATCACTAGGACATTGTGGATGTTCAAGAATGTCCAAGAATAACCATAGGAACTTAATTTTCAACAGTCTTAAGCCTTGTGACCTATGTACAATTTCTCAGTGTCTTTTTTTTACGAATGCAAAAGGACATTTCAAATTCTTTGAAGTAAAGAATTGAAAGGTAAAGAAAAGAAATGCCCAGATTACAGATTGGAAATTTTGCATTATATCAAAGAAATTAGTAGATTATAAAATCTGTAAGTTAAAAAAAATTAAATTTGTAAACAACCAGAAGCAGTTGAATGTCAAGCAAAAGACATTCTTAAAAGAAATCAAAATTCATGCAAGTAAAGTAATTCCTGTCATACAGGCTTAACATCCAACTTCCCAATGGGTGGAATGTACAGAGTCAAACCACTTTACAATTACGATTAATTAAGGTGTCTTCGGCCGGGTTCGAATCCCGCTTGTGCCATTGACTTTTTTATCTCAACTGAAAACCTTAATTAATTGGTCAAGCGGACCACGAAACTAGTGAATTGAACCACTTTACAATATTCTCCCATATTATTCACAATTAAAAATCCATGGGCTATGCCGGATTTGAACCAAAAACCTCTTGCATGACTAATACAAGTCGCACGCCTTAAACACTTGGCCACTGCAGACCCCTTGATAGATATCCATGTGGGCTAGTCTTAACTTAGAAATCAAGTGGCTAAAATTGTGCATTGTGAATTTTGTTTGAACAGTTTTTCTCTGATGTAGTGTTTTTTTGTATTGTCTAATTTATTCTATTTTTTTTTTATATGGGGATTTGCAACAACGGAAGTTTTATCAGCCACCGGGATGCTGGTGTTAAAAAAAATGTGTGTGGGTAGTCCTGAATTTGAACGCAGGAACTTTACCTACAGTAATGAACTGCTTTAATCATTGCAGCCAACGTCAACAATATTCTACTATAATTTTTTATATACAAATATTTATAATATTATATTTATTTAAATTAATATTATTTAAAATTATCATAGGAAGGAAAGAAAATTCAATTGCTAAAGAAGGACTTAATACAAAAACAATATTTGCAAAGAAAAAAAAAAAGGACAACTGGTTTAAAACTACATATAATTGAAATTAAACATAAAAGTAGATTTTGATTTTATAAAAATTTGAAAAAAAAGAACATAAAAATGAAAAATTGTTCTGGTAGAAAATGTATTTATAAACTTGTACAACTATACAAATGTCAAACAAGAGATCAATAATGTGTGCAATAAGTATAAGAAATGAATACATATGTAGAGTTAAAATGTTAAACAAAAAAGAAAAGAAAAAAGAGAGAGAGAGAGAGAGAGAGAGAGAGAGAGAGAGAGAGAGAGAGAGAGAGAGAGAGAGAGAGAGAGAGAGAGAGAGAGAACGAAAACGACGCAAGCAATTGTAAACAGGTAGAATGATAAAGCCAAATGATGGCCAAACTACTGACAGGTGAGCATGATGTTCTTGTTTTGTGTAAAATAAATAATTTTAATTGTATAGAAATTTTGGAATAACCTGAAATGCATTAAAAACAATTACTGGAATATTTTGAATTAACCAACACCATTGTCATTAAATATCATATTATTAAATTAAATAACAAACAAATATTTACACAATAAGTTAACATCATTACTTTCTACATTTAAATATTAAACAATCTAACATAAATTTAACAAAAATACATGCAACAAAGATGTCAATATTAATTTCATCAACTCCATCATGTCAGTTTTCGTGGCTGTCTGTTTCGTCAAACTGATTTCCATCAGGCAGCTGTAATCGGGTGCAACATAGTGGCATCCGTTACTTTGTTCCAGGATTGTTCGTACTGTTGCAAATACCCTAAGAAAATGGCTCCTCACCGGTGTGAATGAGCATGTGATTATCGAGGCTGGTTTGGTGGGCGCATCTGTACTCGCATGTACTGCAAGAATAAGGGGTTTCTCTGACGTGAATCAACATGTGGCTTTTCAGGTTCGACTGCTGAGAACATCTGTATTCACAAAACCCACAGGAAAAACACTCCTCGTCTGAGTGGATGAGCATGTGACTCTTCAGCGCATTAGATACGGAGCATCTAAAGTCACAAAGAGTGCAGGAAAAAGGCTCATCGCGTATGTGAGTCAAAAGGTGATTTTTCAAATTGCGCTGATGTGAAGATCTGTAATCGCAGTGATCACAAGAGAAAGGCTTATCCGCTTTGTGCAATAACATATGGCTCTTGAGATTGCTTCGATCGTTACATTTATAGTCACAAAGACTACAAGATAAAATTTTATCTTCTGTGTGTTCTTTAATATGCTTCTTGAGTTTCGCTTGGGTGGTACAACTGTAAGAGCAGAGATGACATGAGAAAGGTGTTTCGCACGTATGGATGAGCATATGGGACTTCAGGGTCCGTTTAGTGCTGCATCTGTATTCACAAAGATTGCATGAAAACCTCTTAACTCCCAAGTGACTGTGCATATGTTGCTTTAAACTAGACTGGTAAGAACACTTATAATCACATATGCAGCAGGAATAAGGCTTCTCGCCTGTATGAGAGAGGGTATGACTTTTCAGACTGGAGAGATAAGAACATTTATAATCACAAAAATTACACGCAAACGGTTTTTCCCCTGTATGTATCATAATGTGTCTCTTTAGATTTGACTGTGTAGCACACCTGTAATCACAAAAACTGCACGAAAAAGGCTTTTCTCCTGTGTGGATTGACATATGTCTCTTTAAATTGGATTGTTCAGAACAGTTGTAGTCGCAAAGTTCACAAGAATAAGGCTTCTCTCCCGTGTGCACAGACATGTGTCTCTTCATGTTTCGTTTGTCGCTGCAGTTAAACCCGCAAAGTTGGCACGAGTACGGCTTCATTCCTGAGTGTTTCAGCATGTGTCGTTTCAGATGCCACTGAGTCGTTCCGCTATAATCGCAATATTTACACGTGAAAATTTTCGGAGGCTTTCCTTCTATGTGCGACAGAATGTGCGTCCTGAGATTCTTCTTCTGGCTACAGCTGACATTGCAATGGTAACAATAATAGCGTACTTCTGATTGGACGGGCGCATCTTGTGACTCGACGCCATTGCTCGGTTTATAATCAAAATCGCACTCGACACAATCTAACACAGTATTCCATTCCCCTAATGAAGAAGTACTGCATGCCGTTTGTTCCTCCATTTCTAAAAAAAAATCAGTCTTTTTGTGACTGACAAAGCCTGCAAAATAATTATGACATTACAAACAATTAAAGGAAAATATGTGACAAAAAGGTAAATACTTTTAGAAAATTAGCAGTTTTCATTTTTTTTACTGCTTCAGTTAAATATATTGATATTTATTTATTTTTAACGAGGGTTGACCGCTGCAGAGGTTATATCAACCCCCCAGGGTTCCGGTGTTTTTCCACCGAAAAAAGCCCTTTTTGGAAGTACTTTGGACTTGAACCTGGCACCCTCACAGTGATGAGGCCGTATCAAACTGTCAACACTTTAAACTGTTACAGTCACAGTCAACAATCACTTAAAAGCCTATGAAAGGCAATTCAAAAAATTAAAAAAAAAAAAAAAACAAGGAAAAGAGAGTTTTCTTATAATAATTGGTTTGCCACACTCACCCTTTTTAATTAGGGAAATAAGGTGGCCATAGATTCTAAAGAAAACTAATGGTGAAGAACAGGGAGGCTCATTCTCGTATATAAAAGCCGAATTGACAACGAAAACAAACCCATTCGATCCTGAGATGGGTGGATCGATCATCACCATCATTGCTTTAAATTCTAGGAGTAAGAAATAAAGGATTGTACGTCTTTTTAAAATTGAAATTATTTTTATTTCGCCGGATAAACGAGCACTCTGAGATTCAACTTATTGAACCTGGATAAATCAATTGAAATTGTGTTTTTTTTTATCCGATCCTTCATGATCGATCCATTAATATTGTCTTTGTACATGATATGAAGGGATGATATGATATGATGCTTCCTTCGCTGGTTAAAGGCCAGTCTTACCGACAAACACAATACGCTTAAATTAATATCCTCAATAATTATGTGAATTCTCGCATAACTGAGCATATTTTAAGTAAATATATTGGAATCTGATCTACACTCTGAATTCAGGCCATCTATCAATCTTTTCTTTGCCAGATTTATTTATTTAACCGGCAACAAGCCTTTTTACATAATACATAATAATTGTATTTATTAATAATAATTATAAATTAATCAAAATAAAATAATAATAAATATTAATAATAATAATTTTATTTATTTAAATAAAATTAATAAACCATGCTTATAATGCAAAATATATATAGAATAACAGTAATAACCAAATACAATGATAATAAAATAAGTAATTTAATATTAATATAATAACTAAAATAACAATATAATATATATATCTATCGATCTAGTTCTGTGACTGACTGACAGACAACGCACAGACTAAACCGCTGGATCTAAAGGGCTGAAATTTCGACAGTGCATTCCTATAATGACATGGATAGCCACTAAAAAATTTTTTTGAAATTCCACCTTAGAGGATCTTATGGATGATTTTTTACCATGTATAGACTGGAGTGCACTGAAGATGAGAAAAATTTGAGAAACGAGACATTAAATTAGAAAGCCATACTAGCACTCTGCATCACATTAGAAAGGTTCATTAAAAGAGTCCCGCATGAATGAAGTTGCTGGCATAAGCTAGTGTGTAATAAATAGAGACAATAATTTATAAAATAAAAACACAGTGTAAGAAATAAGAAAACCTCCTGAAACCCCTCCATGGCCCATCCGACATATGACAAATGAAAAAGACAGATACACCTCCCCCCTAATATGCAAGAATAAACAACAATATAAATGTATGTATGCCGGAACTGAATCCAGTTAGGGATCGTTCAAGGAAATAACATTCATAGTGTGCACAAATTCCCTAAGCATGATACAGGAATTTAGGAGAAGAACATTCACAGACCCATCTATCAGACAAATATATGAACAATTGAAAAGGAATGATGTCAACGAGAAAAAGGTCATCCTTTCATGGGTTTCTGGACATGGGAATAAAAAAGAAGATAAGGCAGCAAAATCCACAACAAGACCACACAACTCTACCCACTCTGTATGTTGAGCGGATTTAAAAAGAAATGTTGCTAATGCAATACAAAATTAATGGAGAATCCACTGGACAAAAAGAAATACATCTAACTTGTACATATTTAAAAAAGACATCTGCCCGTGGCCTGCAGAAGCTGGGTTTAGAAGGGAAAAGGTCATACTTACCAGATTGTGCATAGGTCATACCAACAACACATGGACACCTAATAGGTGTGAAATCACGTGGAAGCCCGTTGTGTGAAGAAATTAACTTGGTAAAGCACTTAATAACAGATTGCAAATCGCTAACTCTTCAAAAAAAAACAAAAAAAAAAACAACATCCTCGGGCCTTGGAGCACAGCAGCAGGCCAGGCACAGATCGCTTATCCCCAATTACGCTTAGAAAGATCGGCTACTCTGGGGTGAATGAATATGTGAATGTAATTTATTAGCTTGAATGGAGGGGTTGAACTCCAATTTCCTGATGGATATCAAGTACTCTGGGGTAGTGTGAATGTAATGCATTAATGTGAATGAAGGGGCTTAACCCCCAATCCCCCGTGGAATACTAAGTACTGTGGCATAATGTGAATGAAGTCTGGTTTTAACAATTTTATTTACAACATTCAGATTGTACGATTTCAGTCTTCTTTCTTCCTTGACTAGCATCAGTTGCATCAAGGATGTTTTTCTATGCGACTTCCAAAAGGAAACATAATATAGGGTTCTTGTTCTGGTGTCCTTTAGCCAGAAACATGTCTTTTGGGACATTCATTACCAGCATAGACCTCCTCCTTTAGGCTGGTGGCTATACTTTATTTTGTGTTGATTTTAATAATATAATTAAATTTTGTTTCAAAACTTTTTTTTAAAAGAATCTTCCTCTTTTTAAAAGAAAGCCCTTTCAATCCTATCCTGATCCACCCCTGCATACTGTTATATGTGTGAATGTAACTTATTAGCATGTATATATGTATGGAGAAGTTTATCTCCCATTAAATTAGTAATATCAAGTACTCTGGGGCAGTGTGAATACTAACCAGACAATCATGTTTTATATTTTTTCTATTATTTGTTTTATTATATCCACAATTCATGTGGTCCTGAGATTCAGAGAACTAGCTAGCTGTAGGATAAAGAAAAGAGTCAGGTATATATCACATAATATCATAACTTGGCTGGAGAAACAGCAAAAGAAATTAGTAGGTGTAAAACACAAGAAATGCAATAAAAAAAAAAAAAATAATACCAAATGTTAAAATAAACATTATAAACAGTAGGATTTAAATTTAAAACAGTAAGTTATTACAAGTAAGATAAAGATTTCTTGAATATATATATAGAGAAAAATGACAAATTTATTGCAAACATTCCCCCAGGGATCACACATAGGACCCTTTCTATTTAACTTCTTCATTAATAAAATTATCTCTACTCTTAACAACACATATTTCTCGTATTCACAGACGATTTTAAAATATTCCACAGAAACCATTCTGAATCTGACTGCGTTTATTTACAGTCCAAATTAATTAACCTGGAAAAGTGGTGTACCACCAACTATTTGACATTGAATGATGACAAATGCAGTATCATCTCTTTTATGCCCATAATCCATATATAATACCTCATTAAATAGGATAAAAATGATCAAAGATCTTGGTTTTCACCCTTTTGTTGATTAACGGCAAGGATAGGCAGACTAAAATGAATGGTGAACCCACAGATAATTTTTTTTTTTTTTTTACAAAAGTATGCAACTACAGTAGTGTTAATGAAATAATAATCATAAATTAATTTCACCTGTATGCTCAATTATTTTATTTAATTTTTTACTTTAATGAAAGAAAAAAATTAATTTATCGATAATAATTTTAAACATAATTTGTGTTAGATTCATATACCTTACATTAACATGTGGATGTTATTAATTATTTCATGATTTTACACATAAATTAATTTGAGCCTCCAAACTTTTGCATTTTTGTTTTTCTTAGGTTTTAAACTGTGATTTTAATAAAAAATAAATAAATAAATTAGTAGTATTACATAAAAAAAGACCATTTCTCAATCTAAGAATAGTCATAATCGATTGGACTTCTGAAAGAATCATAACTTTTCAAAGTAAAAGCTATGATAGGCACACAAAAACGTAATTATTGTATATAAAACATTTGCAATTGATATTGCATACACTTTATATTTGTAATAACCAATAACATATCTTAGTAAAGAATTTTAATACCAATTAAACAGAGAAAAAAATATGTATAAAACATTTCATGTTCCTAGGCTAAAATCAGATCAAGGGAAGACATTTGTTATTGGGGTGACCCAGATTGCTGACCAATGACCTTCAACGGTAAGCGCCCATACATTCTTTATATTATGAACTTTCGAATGGTGAATCACTACGTATTCGGCTGTACGCTGAGAAAGTTATGTTTTTTGATTGGTTATCAATTTCTGATCAGAATGAGACAATTGTCAATTTTTACGTCGTCATGAAAAAGCCCTTATTGTATTCGAATCCTAGAATTGGCATAAGCAACATCAATGTTGAAGCTTTTGGCTTTTTTAGCGATAAACTTGGATATTTTTGCAAACTGCTACTATCAAAATTCAATCGTTGGAAGAAGCAATGATACTTTGGGTAAGATTCCACAAAAATTCAATTTTAAATGTTTCAAACTACTTATAATTAAATCACTTCAGCTTTAAAAAAAAAAGGATTTTCTTATTAATTATTATTAAATGAAAATCTATGCTTACAGACCAAGAAAGGCACAGTAAGAAGTAGGAAAAATGTAATTTAAAAGACAATTGAAGACAAATTTTAAAAATAATCTTTTATTTTAAAATTTAAAAATAATACACTGTAAAACTAATTCTATTTATATTTATAAGACTATAATGTGTCTGATTATTGACAAAACAATTTTATTTTTAGTAGTCATTGTTGATCCTTTCTTTATGTACCCAAAGTACAAAGGAATTGAGAATAAGCTCCGTAGCATCTTAAATGAAGCACTCCTAAACAACCTGAAGTTGAACGCAGTTGATGTTGTTTACCATATGAGCACAAAAGTTTCACTTAAACACGACACTACTGCAGTATTAAGCATCACATCGTGTAAGGACCTTTGGAATTTTTACCAGAGCCAAGGAAAGGACAATGGAATTCTTTATTTGTCTTTCACTGGTAAAATTTCAAAGCTGATTAAATAAGAAAAAACCTTTTTATTTGATTTTATTGTTTGAATCAGACCCAAATTGCCCAAGACTGCCAGCGCATGTAGGTCTAACTCTTCCCTTGCATCGTGTCGGCAAAGAGATTTCACAGATCTTACTTGACCTGAGATCGCAGAAAATTCTCGACTGGAGGAACACCGCTGTCATATACGATGATACAATTAGTAAATATTAATATTTATTAAATTGAACTTATTGAAAAAAAATATTATTAATTATTATTATTATTTATTTTTTTTAGATGAAGATATTGTGACTGAAATTTTAAAAGTTTTAACTCAGCCAATACCATTGTCAACCAGTTACAATAGCATAGCTAAATATTTTTTGACAAATATTCACGAAGTAGAGTGGAAAAGGTAATAATTTTATATCATAAATGTTTACCTATTATTTAAATTACTAACAAGCCTGCAAAAAAATTAAAACTTTATATTTTTGTAGGAGAAAATATATATTTGATGTTTTAGTTCATCTACCTCCTACAAATTTAATGAGTAACTTTCTTGTGGTTGTTAACCCAGAGATAATACCAATTGTCATAGAAGTTGTAAGAATATAGTTTTGTTTAAATATTGAGTTGAATAATTAATAATATGAAAAAAAAAATCTTTAGGCAAAATCTTTAAATCTTCTTGAACCAACAACGCAATGGCTGTTCATAAATTCAAGGCGTTTTAGAACAAAAGCGAACAACATTTCAAACTACATACAATTGGTAGAAGAAGGAGAAAATCTCGCTTTTATGTTCAACACTAGCAAAATTGATCAGAATTGCAATGTGATTATACTATTTCAAGTGTTAATTTAAATATATTTGACCTTCTGTTTGGTTTAAGTTTGGCCTGGAGTGCAATATGGTTGAAATAGCCGAATCATTTATGCTAGCCCTGGCAAGGACGATTGAAGTTGAGTCGAAACTGGCAAACGACGTTTCTGAAGAAGAATGGGAAGTGATGAAACTAACAAAAGTCGAAAGAAGAGAAATGCTTTTGAACATAATGAAGGTGAACTTTGTGACCTTTTTGTATGAAGATTATTAAAAAAAAATTGTACGTACATTATATCTCAATTCAACAAATTTCTCTTTTCAAGAAAGCACAAAAAAATCTGGGTAAATGCGATAATTGTACAGTGTGGAAATTTAAAGCCAGCGAGACCTGGGGGATGGATTTTCTGAAGAATAAACGCAAAATAGACCTCCTCGATGTCGGTTTTTGGTCTCCAAGGCCTGGCCCAATGTTAACCGACAGCCTTTATCCAAACATCGCCCATGGGTTTCGTGGTCGTGTTATTCCCATCGCAACGATTCATGTATGTTGTAAAATGATAAATTGTGATTAATAATAAAGAGTGATATTTTTCTAGTACCCTCCCTGGCAAATTGTCAAATACAATGAAAATGGCCAACCCAAAGAATTCAAAGGTGTTACTTTTGAAATAATTAACCAACTAGCTCTAAGCCTTAATTTTACGTGAGTCAAAATGATTAAAAATCTGTACACATATTGATTTTAATAATGATTTTTAATAATTCTAGCTATGAAATTATATTGCTTTCAAATGGAACTTCTACAAATAATAGCATCAGAACTTATAAGTTTGATGAAGTATGCACTTAAACTTATATATATATATAAGNTATATATAAAATTATATTTCTTCTGCAGAGTCTAGGGGAAGTCGTATTGGATGCAAGTGTTGAATTTATTGCTTGGGATCAAATTGTAAGGCTTATAAATGAGAAAAAGGTGAGAAGGAAAGTCATTTCCACATTAAACTGATGCCACAATTTTTTATCATTATTTGCTTCCAGAATTGTTGTTGTACAAGAAATAAAAAGTAAACATATAATTAATAATAAATTATGTTTTTAGATTATGTTGGGTGGTGTTGCATTTACAATTACCGAAGACCGAAAGGAATATGTTAATTTTAGTTCTTATATTAGCTTGGAATCTTATGCCTTTTTAGTCTCTCGACCTAAAGAATTAAGTCGGGCTTTATTATTCATACTTCCTTTCAGCACTGATGTAAGTTTATAAATATTAAAATTTACTGTACAAAATTTAATTTATTTTGTGTGTGTTAAACATTTCAGACATGGTTATGTATAATAGCGGCGATTTTGGTGATGACACCTCTTTTAAACTTTGTCCACCGAATAACCCCTTACTACGATCATTTTAGTCATAGGGGAAAAGGTGGTTTTTTGAAGATGATGAACTGTTTTTGGTACCTCTATGGTGCCTTACTGCAGCAAGGTATGCTCAGATATTTACACTGATAGTTAAAAAAAAAAAATAAGTTGTTACATTTAAGGTGGTGGTGTTTTGCCTGATGCTGACAGCGGTAGACTTGTCATTGGCACTTGGTGGCTTGTCGTGCTTGTAATAATAACGACATACTCTGGAAATTTAGTGGCTTTTTTGACTTTTCCAAAAATGGACAAGGCCATATCAAATGTAGACCAACTGATGGCCAAACGTGACTCTTTGACATGGGGCCTTCCAAAAATCACGACTCTACACAAATTACTCAAAGTATGTTCGCTCATGACATTAATAATTTGTTTTTTAATACTTTTTTTATCCAGTCCACAGACAGTCTGAAGTTCAACCATTTGTCAGATGCTGCCGAACTACACACAGAGATAACGCCTGATATCGTTGCAAGGATTCAAGCTGGCAAACATATATACATTGCAAGAAAGTCTGTACTTCTTTTTATAATGAAACAAGAGTTTTTGAGGACTAATCGATGTGATTTCTCCATAGGTTGTATTTTACTATTAAACATTTTGTATGTTTTTATTTGTTTTCTTATTTTTAGGAGAGGAACAATTTCTCCCAGAGAAACTCGCAATAGCACTTCCAACGAACAGCCCTTACTTAAACATAATCAACAAACAGTAAGTATATTAATTTTTAAATTTTTAAGATTTACTTAATTACTCAAACAATTGCATTTTCAGGATTTACAAAATGCATAAAGTTGGCCTAATTGAAAAATGGCTCGTCGACTATTTGCCCAAGAAGGACAGATGTTGGAGTTCAACTTTGTCGAGCGAGAGTAACACTCACACTGTCAACATGGACGACATGCAAGGATCTTTCTTTTTGCTCTTTCTCGGTAAACACTCTGAATACCAATTTTTATCTTTAAAAAAAATTTAAAATAATCTTCTTTTTATTTTCCTAGGTGTTGCATGTGGGATTCTATTAATAATAGGGGAGTATTTTTACAATCGGTGGAAAATCTCTAAGGAAAAAAGTGTCATACATCCATTTGTGAGCTGAACGCTGGATTCAAAAAATAAAAATCATTTGTGTTTTCTTTATTTTTATTTTATTTTTTTTTATTTTTTATTTATTTAATACCTAATCACATATATTATAAAAAAGTATTTTTTAAACAATTTATTCAATTGTTCACTTTTTCAAAACAAATTGATTGAGATTAAACAAGATTTTAACTTACACAATGATTGTAGAATAACATTTCTGTATCTTAATTAATTAAAACAGAAAGCATGTATTTTTTATTGAATATATTTGCAATATCGCTAACATTTATCAGCTCTAAAAATAAACAGCCAAGTTTCAAAGTGAACTTGATGTATTTACCGTTCTGACCAGAGTATCAGATTTATTCAAAAAGCCCTTTATTTATATATACTTTTACTATTTCTAATAACAAAAAATCGGTCTATGCAAAGTTTAATGAGATTCCATCACCTTTAAGCAAAAGAAATAATATAAAACAATCATGATGTCTGTTTAACAATGGTGTAGACTTGAGAAATGACTTTTGTTTTTAAAAACCGGCCCCCAAGCTCTGTCATACTTTGTGTCCTCCTTCTTACCCATCTTTTGGATCGCCTCATACCCAGCTCTCCTGAAATTCAGAAGTATATTAATTATTAAAAAAAAAATGTATTAACTTATTTAAAGAGTGTTAAGTCCTTACCTGGCCTCTGCTGAGCGGGTCGGAAGGCTGGTGATACTTGTGTAGCTGTATGTTGTCTCTCCTTGAACCATGATGCTTGCTTTGAAAGGAATAGGTGATAAGAATCTCACTAAATATCGACTGAGATGGCTCGCTAAATAAAACGAGGTTAATGTGATAAATCTTTATACAAGACAATAAGTGATTATATATAAATTACATACTCTACGGAACGTTGTGAATGAGGGTTAGAACGGAAAGTTCCAGATGGTTTCCTGAATTGCCTCTTCTGCTGCCCAAGCTAGCACATAAATTTTTTCCAAGCCTGTAAATAAAATAAATTATTTAACAATTAATTAGAAAAGTGGGCATGTTCACTTTATTAATTTTGTATCCCCCTCCCCGTAAAATTTAAAAAGAAAAAAAAAAAAAAGAAAAATTGTCTATACTGTCTAGATAAGTAAAGAACAAGAAAAACACACGAGTATGAATAAAGAATATAACTTTCTAATATTCAAATTTTTAATAAGGTCAGCACTAACTAACCCAAATGGGAATTTTTTACAGATATTTATTTCTCTATTTCTCGATGATTTTTATATATCAAAAAGTTATTATTATCAAAAAGTTATAGTCATTATTTCAATATCAAGCAACTAAATAATTGTTAAGTATCAATTTTTTAAAGCTGAATATGTAAGTAAATGGCACAAATCTGTTCATTTTTATATAAGTAGATTTGTGTGATTATTTTCAACACGATGTTGAAATTATTAAAAAAATTGTCTAACGATAAAATGATCACTATTGGAAGGAAATTCACAAGGTCTTAGGATTTTTTAAACCAAAAGGAATGTCCTGTTTGAGATGACTAAAAAAAGAAAGCAACAACAGGTCTGGACCAGAACTGGAATGCTTACTTACTCCTCCCTTTATTATGTAATAACTAGTTAATACTGTTTAGTTAAGTTAGAATATACAAAAATCTATTAAGTTAATATTATTTCTATTGAAGTTTAAACTTTAAAACTCTTTAAACTTTAAACTAAGTTTAAACTTTGAAGATTAAAATTTCTATAATAAAATGGAGGAATGGGGGCAAGAGCCAACAATTGTAACAGGCTAAATGTACAATTATTGATTTCAAATACCTTATCGTAGGCAAAAACTTGTCTGTTTGCGTGTATACTATCCTCCTCATCGACACATAAAGGTGAATTTAGTGGATGAAATTAATAAGTTTCGGACTGAGTTTAAGAACGTCTTCAGTTGGAGACCTAAGTGAGAATGAGCCACTCCGACGTGTATATATCCTCCTTTTCTAACTTGTTGCCTGGCAAGGAAATAACAAACAGGTTTTTTGCCTTGGCAGACATTCAAAACGGGTGAATATATTAGAGGGGGCTGGGTGGACGTCAGCCTACTCTGTTTACCTGGGATTTTTACTGACTGTCTGGAATAACGTCATCACTAATTCTCCTTAAAAAATTGTCTTTCAGGAATAATAAATGAAAAATTTAATATATATTTTATAATTAATTTATATTATGGATTTTACTGTAAAATTTTCTGTTATTTCTTGCCTGCAAAGAACAAACTCCTGACAAGATTTTAGACCCACGAGATAAAACCATCCAAATATATTTGAAAATGTATTGGAATGCATTAATAAATCAAAGGATATAATTAACAATATAAAAACATTATATGGCATTTTATGGCACAATTATATTTTATTATTTAATTTAACTACATATGATTTTTTTCTATACAATATTGTTAAGCACTACCAATTTGTCCAAAATTTTACAATGTTCTAACATTAATAAAAATTTAATATGATGTAATAAAATATATTGTTGGCGAATATATTTTTAGAATGAATCCAATCCAGACTGCTCTTCTCGTTCAATGAGTTTATTACATATTGGCTATTTTAATTTTCATCCCCAATGTATGCTTTAATAGTTAACATTTTGCAATTTTTACTTCAGCTATGTTACAATATGAGGATATAACTAATTATTTCTATTTACCAATAGAATCGAGTAAAACCAGATTATCAAGGCTAACTGGTAAGGAAGATCTGATGTAATATTTTTCTGGTTGTCATCATATTATTCTTAAAAAAAAAATAAATAAATAAATAAATGCACTTTTCCAAAGGAGGAATAAAATAATTCTTGAAAATAACGGTGCAATAAAAATATTAACAAATAAATGAATAAATAAAAAATAAAAAACTTTAATAATCGCTAAATATATACTCATCAATACAAATCAGATGGAAAATCATTCATACAACAAAGCAAAAAGGCAGAGTTGTTCTCGATTGCTTCTATTTTTCCTTTTTTTTATTTAATTTGTTGTTTTTTTTTGCACTTGATCAGTAAATAATTCATAAATTGAAGGAAGCAGAAGAAGCTTATACAAGGAAGACAAAGCACAAGGAAGTAAATAAGGTCGTCCACCTGTCCTTTTGTAAAATGTAAAAATCTTCCGTTTTGTTGTTATTTCTTACAGGGATTGAGTTGAATATGTAATGAGGTAAACTTTGATTCTTTTTTTCAGATAAATTGTTAATTTAAAAAAAAAAAGATGGTATCAATTCAATGATAAATATTTTGGGTTTATACATTATATAAATTGTAAAAATAATAAATTGTATTTTGTTTTGTTTCGAGTGGGTGTGTTATAGAAAGAGAGAGAGAACAAAAGAGAGCGAGAAAGAGAGAGAGTGTGTATTGTTCACTTTTGAACATTTTTTAGTCATTTAAATATATAAAACAAAAGTTTATGTACATTACATTAGAAATGCATTTATTCATGTTGTTCAGGACACACATTTTGATAATTAAAACCAAATATTTAAATTGATTTATTTTGATGTTATATTTATGATATTTAATTATATTGCATGTATTATTGTAATTAATAACTTCTGTAGTATGTTTTTTCTTTCCTGATCTAACCCACAGGAAGGGAGTTTATTTATATTTGTCTTACATGTTCCATTTTTATATTACATCTGTTTATAATTTTTTAAAAAAATAATTTTATTATCCTTTATTTATGTTTAAAAAAAATTATAAAATATTTAAGAAGATGGTTATTCTACAAATTGTCATATTATTGATTTTTTTTTTAAATATTTTGTTTTAAATCTTCCTTTTACTATGAATAACAAAAATTTTATTATTATTGAGAGTGTGTGACAGTAACTAATGTCCAAGGATTAGTTTTCCTACAAAGAGTGTGAATTCTTTGATATATTCATTTTTTAGAAGCTCCACAAGCAACCTGCCAACCCTGACCCTTACAAGCATAATATTGCGAAATCGAAGCTCTTTTTCCTTTCCCAATTTAGGCAAAGGAAAATCATATGCTTAAAATTTTGCTCTGTTATGTTATCACATGGGCACATTGATGTTGAGGCATGTCCAAATCGTTTCTAGCATTGCGAGCAATGTCAATTTCTAGAAATCATATGCCTCAGTTTGTAATTGTCTGGCAGTTCCATTGCACTCCTTTGAAAGAATGAGGGAATAAACCCTTGATGTGGGTTGGAAATCGAAGTCCTTTTTTTCTATATTTCTTCCCACCTTGAGAATTGAGCCTTGAATAGGCTTTTAGGGTATTTGGCATACATCAGTTTAGGATTTTGTCTCTTGACGCTGATATAGTCAGTTGATTGGCTTCATCGTTTATGATTATCCTGAAGGGAGCTTTTATCCAGTTGTGTGTGTGTGTGTGTGAGTTTTGTTACTGTTTCAAATGAAATGAAACTAAAATAAAAAAATAACAAAATCCTATCAAACAGGAGTGCATCCAACTAATCTTCAGATGTGATAAACACTTCAGAATACTATTTCCAAATTATTCTCAAATAAAATTCTAAGGGGTATGCTGGGATTTGAACCTAGAACCACTATCATGGTGAAAGTACAAACCACTTGGTTACTGGTGGTCTCTATTTAGAGCAAAAGTTTGAATATCCACATGTAATATACTTTATATTTAGCATATTAATTTTTATAGTCAATTTTTTTTTAATTCAAAAATTAATTTTGCGCCAAAAGTAATGAGATTGGTTACACAAAAGAAGAACACTTGTTTTATGTGTTTTAATGTTTTAATGATTAATTAATTTAATTTTTAATGTTTTAATTTTTTTAAGCTAATATCTGCGAAATAATGAAATTTACCCTATGGGAAATCTGATTTTTTAACTTAAATTTATTACGATTATTAGTTTTTTTAAATAATAATTTTTCACCAATGATTAATGGTTTATCGTAAAAGAAACGGAGGTGAAAATATGGAAATATCGATTAAAATTAGTTGTAAATTTAATGAAGTTGTAACATGTCTTGTAACTGTTCTAAAATGTTCAATGGGGTGCAAAGTTAAGGCATTTTTACATTTATACATGGGGTATTTGACATATATTTTAAAGTCCCGCTTAGTAAAAAATATATATTTGCCAGAATTGTATTTTATCATAGAACCAGATGGCTGAGGCAAGTGAAATTTAGTTTGGAATATTCCTCAAGGACTCAAGAACACAATCTCCTATAGGTTTTATGCCATTATTAAATGGTGGGGAGTTGACTAAAAGGGCAATAAAGAATAAAATAAAAAAAACTCTTCCACAAAAAAGTAAAATAAAATTTAACTTTTTAAAACTTACTTTCAATAAGTTTAAAAGTAATAGATAATTAAAATCTTATAACTAATACTTATTTGTTGGATTTTATTTATTTTGTTGAATTTAGAAAATATTTTTTGGTTCGAAAACATCCATGTGGGTTTTTTAAAACAAAAAAGTGAATACATTATTCATTTACATTTATATGGATGTTTTGGGAATTTACATCCATCATCAGCCTTTTATATTGTACTAAATTTATAATTTACTATTATTCATATTATATTTTAAAGACATGACCATCTTGCATTTACCGACAAGCGAACTACTATTTATTTATGAAACAAAAAAAACGGCCAAGAAGAAGATGGATGGAGATGACCAATGTAGTTTGCCAGTTCTTAAAACTATCCACAATGCATATAAAAATCTATCGAAATATAATTTTTAAGCAAATTGATTCATTTTTAATCAAAATTATAGTGTTTTTAGTTGATTTTGTCTTAACATGTTATTCAATTAGTACAATTCACTTTGTTTTGGACTGTATGAAAGTAAGATTTAAACTATAACATGTCTTGGAATTTATTATTTAATTAAATTTACAAATTTGCTAATACCAATAAGATACATTAGATTATTAATGAAATTGATTTAAACCTTAAAATATCATGAAATTTATTTACTTAACCTCATGGCAGGTAAAATCCATTTGCAACTTTTTTTTTCCAAATTCAGTTAACACCCCAAAAAAGGATCTTTATTTATTGATGCTACAGATAGTTGGTTGTTTTAAATGCAATTGAACTTTAAAAATTTAAATCAAGTGAACATCTTGAAAGAATCTATTTTTTACACCTTAAACCTAATTTAAAAAATCTTAACAATTTTTACAGGCTCGCAAATTCTATTCTCAAATTTGTGCAGCAGATCTAGTCATCACGTAAAAAGTCATAAATTTTTTGTAAAGAGGAATCATGTTTTTCTCAAGGAAACTCTACTTGTTTTTTTTATAATTAAACTATTTTAACCCTGACTTTTCAGCTTCGCATCTTTGTAAGAGCCAACTTTACACTTTATTAATTAAGATTGGAGAAGTTTAAAGGGAAGGAAATTTGTCAATTGCCATACATCGTCTGGGTTCTTGTTATATAGAAATGAAACATTAAATAAAGTTGTTTTCTATGTTTCTTTATATTAAACATGCTGAGAAAAAATTATATTATAAGGTCAACTTCCTGCTGATCAAAAGTTTCCAAGTCTTAATTGCCTGTATATCATTATATATTGTATGTAACATTTAGTAAATAAAATATTATTATTAATTTTAGTAAAAGTAGTATGTATTAGCAAATATTTACAACAATAATAATATATTTTACGGATTTAATCCAATTTACAAAAAATGTCTAAATGTAGAAATATACAACATAAAAAATATAAAAACAAAACTAAGAAAACAAAGGGAAAAATTACTTAAGTATTAAACAATACATAAACTAAGAAAATAGCTTAAAAGTATGTCAGTTATTTTATTTGTTTAAATTGTCATTGTAAAATAATATAACATATTTTAAAATATTATATAAATAATATTAGAAAAGAATTACATAAAATAAGGGTATTTTATGCACATTTGGTTGAATGATATTAATTAGAAATAAAATAAACTTAAATATGGAAATATATACAATACATACATACACGTACACAAGTGCAAGTTAAATAATTTATATGAAAAACTTTTTATTGTTACAGAAGTAATGAAAGATAATTTAACTTAAAATATACATGATAAATCAAGATTTAACAAGTCTACACACTTGATTATAGAATGAAGAAAAAGGATAATTAAAAATAGTAAGATTAGGAAAGTTATTGGCTGAACGCATCATTCTGGCAATAGGAGTATTTTTACTATAGTTAGTAGAATGGTAGGAAATATGAAAAAGCCTATTGTGCCTGGTCAAGTAGCTCAGTACTGAAATGTTAATTTTAGCAAGTAAAAAAGTACTGTAAATGTAGCAATTAATTACTTTGAAAAAGGAAGTAAATCAGTCAAAGACTACCTATCTCTAGGGGAAGTAAATTAAAGTACCGTTCAAATTGTCTATAGTCATTAATAGTTTTTCTATTAATAAAGGTATATTACAAGGTAGGTACAACCACGTGGGGTCATAATCTGCCTTTAATATAAATATGTGTTAGTTATGAAACAAATTATAATTTTTAAAATTTTGTAATATTCTAAGTTGTAGAATTATTTTGTGCATTAATAAAAGAAGTGAAGTAAGAAAAGAAAAACAAACAAATCTTAAATAAAAATTATTTATTGTAATAGAAAAAGTGCAACATGAGAGTTCATAACGTGACGACAACAAAGTGTCAGACAAGACCGGCCCATGCGTGCTGTTTGCTGTGAGGTTGCTGATAAGAGTGTCAACAACGATCGCTGCTTGAGAAGGAGAAAGGACTAACACTAAAGCTAAAAGCACTACTTGAAAGTTGAAAGTTGTTGAACTGTGGGGTTGCTAGACGAAAGGCGATTCCTCAGACGATGGCGACCACTACAAACGGCAACGGAAATCTCGTCGACGAGTTTGAAGAAGCATTTCAGGTTCGTTTGCAATTGATAATATAAAAGCTGCTAAATGTGGATTTTACCAATTTTGTAGTATTTACTTTCCCTAGTATTTTTTGTTTTATTTTTATTATAAGTTGCATTAAAATTTATTAGCAATTATTGTTTTTTTTACTGAAGGAAAATTTAATTAATGGATTTTGAAAAATAACAAAATAAAAGGTTTTAATTTCATAATTTCTTTATTGGACACAATAATTTTTTTAAACAATTAATACCGTGGATAATGTTCTCTGTTAGCTAAAACATCTATGCACCTGTTAGGCATTCTGTTAATAAGGTTGTCACTAATTTCATAAAGAATTTTACTCCGTAGTTGTTGCAACACTGCACTCAGTTGTTGTAGGTCAGTTGTTTCGGATGATGATCGAAAAGCCTTCTCTGAACGCAAACCACGTGTGCTCATTAGGATTGAGGTATGGCCACAATGGGCGAAGGGGCAAATGGGAAATTCCCAGGTTTTCTAAACATTGGTGAACAACTTTACCGCTCTGAGGTCTAGCATTGTCATCCAGAAATCGAAAATACCTGCCAATGAGATACCTGGTTTAAGGGATGTATGCCTCCATAATTTCTTGGACAAAACGGTTGCCTTCAACAATATGGAGTCCAGTTCATCGTCCGCTGTAAACCCCAGCTCAGAACATTACACCACCTCCTTCAAACTGCACTGAAGGAAGCACAAACTGGGGTATTGTACGCATCCCCTGTTCACGGGCTATCAATGAGCATCTTGGGAAAGTAGACAGGGAGAAAGTGAGAAAATGTTGACGTTCACTCATTGCATGTGAACAATCCAAAAATCTCTTGGTGAAAATTTAGAAAGAAAGGAACAATTGAATGCATCAAAGGGAGCGGAAAGAGATTCCCAATCCTAACAGGGCAGTGATAGGCATTTGAGGAAGGTTGGTATCAACCAACAAAGGAGATGGGGGCCGCAGTAGCTGAGTGGTTAAGGCATCAGACTCTCAGCTAGTAGATCCCGTGGTCGTGGATTCGAGCTCCACCGTTGCCTCTGGACTTTTTTTCTGATGCCTAATGGGACCGGTGGCCGCAATTGAAAGAAATTGACACGGCTCTCATCAATGGAAGAGGCAGGATCAGATCTCAGTGACCCTGAATTTGGCCCCAATCCCCTTCAAAAATGGAAAAACACTGGCACACTGGGGGCTCACATTCACACATGTGTTGTGAACCCCCAAAAATGTAGCCAGAGATAAAGAACAATACGCTGCACAGCTGCAGTGCTCAGGGGGAACTTCTCCAGTTCCTGCTATCCATTGGGGGGGGGGGAATAAAAATAATTAATAATAATAAAAAAAATCAACACTAACAGACCTGTGATGCTACCGTCTTAAGGACTGTAGTGTGTTAAATCTATAGTTTGGTCATTTCTAAATATCTTGCTCATATTCTTACCATTCTGATCTGTCAGATACATTTCAGCATTTTGATAGCTTATTAAGGTACTTTTTATTATAAGTTCACGAAAGGTGGAAGTAGTGGTTTTTTTTTTTTTTTTTAACATGTCCTCTAAATGTACTCTCCACAAATGCCAAAAAGTTAAATTTTTTTAATGGTTTTGTGTATGAGAACACCATGATGCTTTTAAGATATGGCAATCCAAAATTTATATTTTCTTGAACACCACAATTTCTGGTGTTGCACAAAATCTGGAATCTTCAATGATTCAATGCACAATAACAATTTGAACGAATTTTGTATGTGATTTTTTCTGCTAAAAACATTAATTATGCCTTGTTTTTGTGTAATTTAAATGTATCTTTTTTGTTTTAGTCATGTTTGAGTGTTTTGACGAAGGAACAGGCTCTAGCGGCGATGGAAAATGATGAAATCCGCGTTGAGGTTGATCATTCTGTTCTGAGATTTATCGATCTGGCTCGTCAAATGGAAGCTTTCTTCCTTCAGAAACGCTTTCTTTTATCTGCCCTCAAGCCCGAGTTGATAGTCAAAGAGGTAAGTAAGACTTCTGTTTATTTAGGATTTAGAATTATTGATAATTGGTATGGTTGTTGTACAGGACATAAGCGATTTAAAAAATGAGCTTATACGGAAGGAGGAGCTGCTAAAGAGGCACCATGAGAAAATTGCAATCTGGCAGAATCTCCTGTCGGATCTACAAGGTTGGGCAAAGACACACCCACAGGGCCCGGCCACCCCTTCGGGCATGAATGGAGTCCCGCCGAGCGGTACGCCGCCACAGGCAGCCATGATGCAACAGCAGATACAACAACAACAGCAACAGCAGATACAGCAACAGATGCAAATGCAACAACAGATGCAGCAACAAATGCAACAGCAACAGGTGAGCAATTCTCGCACAATATTATTTGTCTGTTTTTTAATGCTCAATATAAATTGCAGGTTAATGCTGGCATGGGACCAGGCATGGCTCCAGGTATGATGATGGGCCCTGGAGTTGGAATGCTCCACGGCCCCCTTGCATACCTTGAGAAGACAACTTCTAACATAGGAGTCGGAGAAGGGAGAAGGTGACGCGGGAGGGGGAGGGGGAGGGGGCGTGGCCGCGGCAGAGCTCGCGGTCATTACGCCAACACCCCTTAACCCTCCGAACCTAGCATGAGTAGAGCCCGAAACTCTTGTTTTGGTTGAGTTATCTGGGGTCATCATCACATTTTCGTTCCTCCACTCTTGATTCAGTATTTTTCACTTCAGGTTTTCTATCCACCTTTCAACTGGTTCAACTGTGGTCTGTCCTGTTTTCAAAAAGGATATAACTTTTCAACTTCATTTTGGGACTTATTGTTTGCCATAGACTTGGTCTTAAAGGGACGGATTTAAAGGTGGCTTGAGATAAATTGTTTGAATTAAAATGAATTTTTGTTTTGTTTAATAACATTTCTCTCTATTGCTTTGCCCAGTTCTGATGTAATGACTTTTTAAGTTTAAAACATATTTTTATAATCAACATAAAAGGCTTTTATTTTTTTACAAATGTCATAACGTTAGTTTTTCTATTGATGTATGTAAAAAGTATTACATTCAAGATACAAATACTTCATTAGTTTCTGGGCAAAAGCATAAAGAAAGGAAGACATTTTGTTCTCAGTTTCGGTAAATCAAAGAAAAAACTGTATAGGAAAACAGAAAATGAAAGTTTTGTATAAGGCAGTTTTGTGTGTAAAAACATCCCTAATAATGTAATAAATAAGAAAAGTCAAAAGCTCGCTAAAGAATGACATGCCATAAAAATACGCTATATAAAAAACAAAGTATACTTTTTGAAAGGCACCTAAAATAAAAGGGTATTATTAATGGACAGTAGTACAAAAACTTTATTACAGCACTAAATCACACTTAGTAAAAAATCACAACTTATTACCACGGGATGTCAGCTCTGTTGTGTAGCTTTTAACAGTCAATTTTGTTTTAAAAGTTTTAAAAAAATTATCACAAATTTTGCTTTTGCTCTAATTTTAATTGTTTACAAATAAAGATGAGGGATATACAGAAAATTAAGAATGTAACACTAAGAAAGTAGTTTTAAATGGGAAATATGTTTCCTCCATAGCTGTAAGCTATTTATGAACCAAATTCACCCCCCTTGGAAAATGAAACATTATTAAAGGACCTAAAAAAATGTATGAATTGATGTCACATGAAAGATAAAACTTAACAAAAATCTAATCTGTACATATGTAAAATATCTCACCTTAATTGAATGTAAACTGAAAAATTAACTCAGGAATATATGTATACGATAATACATGCCGTAAATGTAATAATTAAGATCTATTGGAAACTGAAATATATATTTTAAAAAAATCTGTATCTCATGTGTTTCCACATTGTAATAAAATGAAGATATGGATTAAATCTGAATTTTGTATATTAGCTACGATTTGTAAGTTTTTTTAATAATCTAAAGAATTGAATTTTTGTATTTTCTATGGATTTGTAGTTGTTGTAAATGCAAAGGATCTTCATTAATGTTTAATATAAATGGGGTGTACAATTTGTTAATACATAGTTTTAAAAAGAAAATAAAAAAGATACACATAATCGACTTTTGCCTTTTTAAACTAATCTTAAATGTTTTTTAATGTAAACAGAACTCACTTTTAAATATAAAAAAAACAAAAAAAACCAACTATGTATGTATTTCTCTCATATTAATTAAATTGTGTGCACTAACTTTTTAAAAATTGTATGGTAAACAAGACCAAGAATATTCTGCCATTTTCTTCTTACGGTGTTTATATATTTCTTGACATTTTTTACATGTGCAGCAGTTAATTCAACCAAACTAATCGTTTAATGTATTGTAGTGTGTAATGTAAAAGGAAAAGAAACCAATAAAAACTTGTAAAAACAAAACAAAACGTATTTTATTTTGTAGCTGTGTTCACAGGGCAACTAAGGCATTAAATGTAAAAAAAAAATGGATCAGTTTACAGTTTAATTAACATGTGTTGGCTTTCAGCTTGAAGAACTCGATCAACGTACGAGTCGGCCTCCCGGTGTAACCAGAAAGGTAGCTTATGTCGGACCCTCCGTCTGGCCCGAATACCCCGGCTATGTCCATGTGCATCCAGTTATTTTTAGGGGCAAATTCCTGTTAAAGATAAATTAATACTTGAAAAAGGTTCAAATACTACAATTTTTATAGTTTTGTCATTTTTAACGGTTTCGGTACCTATAGCTAAAATAGGTACCACAAAGACGACCAAATTACATGTTCATCTCAGTTTTAATTAGTTTCACCATGGTTTATCCAGGATCATCTACATTCAGACCCCATGAGGTGATCTCATGTTTTGGTTTAGAAGTAAATTTGGACTTTTTCGTAACCTTAAAATATCTAATTTGTTTAATTATTACAATAAACTCATAAGTGGGGTATGACTATCACACATCACTTCTTTTTCCTTTTTATATTTAACTAAACTTGTCCACATGGGGATCTATTTTAATGTACCTCACCATGACAAAATAGCAAGGAATATTGTAAAGCATCATATGTCACTTATGTGATGTAGAGTGCTAGTAAGGCTTTCTAACATAATGTCTCTTGACCAACCATCACTAACGCATTTTAATTAGCCATTGGGGCGTTGTACCTCCCTCTGACCTTAAGTTTTTTTCCCAGCAGTGATAACAACTTTACATGAATCGCAAGTAGGTGACACCTTTTCAGCAGTTGTTTTATATATATAAGGGTTCACATAAAGGAGCATCTTTTGAAGTATTTCGACCAATTTTTGCTTCACAACTGGACAGTTTGAGCATCTCAGATTTGCTTCTCCTCCATCTCCCACAAAATATATTTATAAGAATTGAGCTTCTAGTTGATCTGCAGGCAACATAATTCCAAATTAATGATAAACTTGACCCTGCACCTTAAACATCGGCATAAATCCATCTTCAGATACCTGCTTAGCTCCAAACAAGGTCACCTGAAAGCAGCTATTTATACTTCCTGATATGATTCATAAAATGATTATGCTCAGGATGAAGATCCATAACTAAATTGTACAACAGGTCTGGCAGAGGTTCAAATGCCTCAAGGAAAACTTCCCACCACTGCAAAACATGCCATGAGTTTCTTCTTTCCACTTCAAAATGTTACACCACTGACATTTATGGATCATGATACCTATGCTGACTGTGCTATCCAATTCATAGAAAACTCGAAATCACACACCAAACCTGATAAAGGTTCTTCCCATATTTTTTGTGCACTATTTTTCCAATGTATCAAGGTGTGTGTTATGATAATTACAGGTAACAGCTTGCCTGTGAACTTCAGGGTGTAATTTTTGAAATCTTACAACTTCTTGTTGATGTGCATTGAATTCTTTTCAGAAGATTTTTTAAAATTTGATTCTTTCAGATGTTATTTGTGTATCGAGCCTTGCGATTTTTTTATTTTCTGTGTTTGGGTTGGTTAATCCTGGTCTAACTCTTGGTTTGACGAAGATGGAGATATGGGCTCAGTTTGAAGCATCGGAGATGTAGGTCTTTTTTATCCTTTTGATGTTATTTTTGAGTTAAGATAACCTTTGGCATATTTGAAATTGAAAATTTCTGAAGTCTATTTTTTTTGTGTGAAACATAAGCATAAAAAAGACCACTTGAAAGATTTGCTGTGAACCTAAGTCGTTTTACATGGAAAACCAAGAGCAATGGCATCAATTATATCCGCTGTCCGTTCTCTTGCTACTGAAAAGCAGATGATACTGTATGCATGCCAAATCACATAAGTTTCTGCCCATGTAAACACTACAGTGTGACAGGAGCGAGAATTGAACGCCCTTGCACAATATAACAAATTCATACTAAAATATTTTAGAATTTTTTATTATTGTTAATATTAAATTTAAAAAAAATTACTTACTTTCAAAAATGCTGCAGCGGTACAAGCTCCACCACCACTTCCTTTCCCCACATTGTTCACATCGACAGCTGGGTATTCTAAAATATTATGAATTAGAATGTATTACTTTTTTTTTACATACCTGTTTATTTACCTGTCACTCGACTGGAGTAAGCTTGGACAAGAGGCATACGCCAAACACGATCGCCGGTAATAACGCCCGCTTTGCGCATCATTTCATAAAGAGGTGTGGAATGAGTAAAAACTCCGGACATCGCTGATCCGAGGGCAACCCTCATTGCCCCTTTGGAATGAAAGACATTTAAACAAGAAAAAACAACAACAAAGAAATACAAAAATACGCGATTAATCACCAGTAAGCGTGGCTAAGTCGATGGTTAATTCAGGGTTAAATTTGCAAGCATACGCCAAAGCATCAGCTAATATGAGCCTCCCCTCGGCATCCGTATTGTCTACTTGAATGTATTTTCCATTCATAGACTTCACAATGTCACCCGGTTTCACTGATCTTCCACTCGGGAGATTTTCACATAAAGGAGTTAAACCTGTAATTAATTTGTTATACAGAGGTTTTTTTAATGTTTTTTTTCAAAAAACTTTAAAATAAAATGACTTTTGTTTGGTTAATATTTGGTAAAAAATTTTCCTTTCTATGTAAGAAATTTAAAATTTACCAATATTACTCACCGATAACATTTAAAGGTAATTTCATCTTGGCAATTGCTTTCATTGTGGCAACAACACAAGCTGCTCCTCCCATATCTGCTCTCATTTCATCCATTTTTGAAGACGGTTTTATGCTAATTCCACCACTATCGAAGGTTACCCCTTTTCCTATAAATTTGCACTGCTCATTACTATAACGATGATGACAGACAACAAGATCAGATTCACAGACCTACTAGAACAATTGGTTTTTCACTAGAACCTGAAGAATAGTTCATTTCTAAAAATTTCGGCGGCTCATCAGAACCCTGAGCGACACATAAAAAAGCACCCATGTTCTGTTTTTCTGCCCATTCTTTGTTGTGAGCAAGCACTACAACTCCTTCTTTAGTCAATTCTTCTTGTACAATCTATAAAAGAAAAAGCAATAAAAAAAAAAAATCATGAACAATAATTATGTCATGATAGTAAATACCTCAGCGAATTTCGTTGGCGTTAGATAATTTGCAGGATCCTCTCCGAGTTTCCTAGCAAAGTTCTGTGCCTGAGCCTGGATAGCACCGATTTTCCATTTATCAATGTTCTCTATGCCATATGGATGGACGTCTGGGATTTTCTTCTTCTTCTTTTCCTCCTTCCATTCCTGATAGTGCCAGAGGGATAAAAACACTCCTTCGGCACAAGCCTCGGCATCGCCGAGGTCTTCTATTTCAACCGATGATATATCGACAGATTGTAAATTTTTACAACCAGCTATAATTAAGTTAACATAAAAAAAAGAACTTGTAATTTAAAAAGTTAATATATATTAAATATTACCAGCAGCAGCAACCCTCACAAATTCTTTTCTTTCATCAATGTCCTCATCAGCATTGTAAGAAGTAGAGAATTTTCCAAGCCCAACGACTGCTACAGCTTCAAAATTTTCAGAAGGCTGATAAAATATTCTAGACTTTCCCTTTGATAAACCAGACCTATAGATTTTAAACAATAGTTTAATTTTGGGTAGATTCAATATCTATATTATGTACCACCAGTACATAAAAAGTTTCAGTTAACAGTTTGATCGACCCTGATGATACTGTTCTTACGATATACATAATTCAAATGCATGTCAGCGTGTATCAGTGGAAACTAGAATACAAATTTCTAAGCCTAAGTTGGTTTTATCCATCTAAACTGAACTTAGACTAGTGATCAATTGGTGTGATTCATCATTCCCGATTTTCAAATTTTAATTGTGATTTATTATTTGAGACTTATAATAAGCTTTATTAAAGAATTTATGTTTTTTATTCTGATGCCTTTATTAAGAATTTGAAACAATATGCATCACATCAATACTTTCTAATTTCAAAAGGACTACAGCAAGGAGAAGCCTTGTCACCCATGTTATTTGATTTAGTGGTCTTTTAAATTATTTTTTAAACAGAGGTATTTCAACTACAAGGTCTTGTTAACTCCCAGGTGGTGTTTTGGAAAAAAAAAAGAAAAAAAAGAAGCCCATTTGTATGTGTTGGGCTGATGAGATTTGAACCCAGGACTCTTATGATTTAGTATTGTAAAATACCATTAGGGGTATGTACTGAGTTTGGCTTTTTCCAAAGAATCTAAGGTTGTTTAGGTCTTTCAAAGAGTTCATAAGAAAAGCCAGCTTGAACTGAAACTAAATGAAAAGATGGCAAGAGGCTCATGATGGAAAGAAATTACCTAGAAAGAATAGAAGATATTTACATTTAGATTTTTTAAATGCATACATGTCATACTGATTAAGTGAGAAAGTATGGTACTAAAACCTAGGCTGAATAGGTGCAACTTGTCCTTGCAAAAGATTAGTTTTTTAAACATTTGTACAAAGGTTTAGTTAATCATATAGAAGATGTAGGGACCAAGGTGGCTGAATTGTTAGATCACGTCAATGCCTGGAGGTTCAAATCCTAACATAAACCTTTTATTTGAGAATAGTAAAAAACAAGATTGCAAAATGGTCTGATTCCATGATTCATCAAGCTCTCCTGTATGACAAAAAATGACAAGGTGAGATGGAATAACAAAGGCCTGGACATTGATGATGAAATATGAATTCTCAATGTATGGGAAAAGGTGTTGAGGTGAACTCAGTGGTATTGTTGAAACACAGCATGTTGGAACGTTGGATGATGAAGGCATAAAAATTTCCATTCTAGGGCCAAGTAGGGGAAAGTGGGCTCCAGATGGACAAAGTCGATGGCCTTAGGGTTCTGGAGGAAAGTGGCACAACTGAGGAATGTATTTAGCTTGTGGCTGCAAGACTTCAATTTCTGAATTATTCTTAGAAAATTGTTATAATTGTTCATTTACCCACATTAGGGTTGAGATACGTATTGGATACACTACCTTGAAAATTCATTCAAAATCCTAATCAAATATATCTGATGACAAAAGACCTCCCAGTAAAGAAGGAATTAATACATCCTAACAGGAGATATTACCCATGCCCAAACTTTTTTTTTAAATTGCAATAATTTATAACCATCTGCAATTTCTGGTTAAAATATAAAATTTGATGATACATAGATATATTTACTGTTTACTTTGAGGGTAGCAAATAATCAGTACTATTTTCCCATTTCACTACCTGCTCATCATAAAGGACATCTCGGGGTGGATAAAGGATATCACATTCAGTGAATACGTTGGATTGGCATTGGGTCCTTTCAAGAACAGTACCTCACTGAAGATGGCACTAAGCCGGAATGCATTTGAGTCACATCAAAAATCCTCAAATGTAGACCCAGTGTCAGTTCAACTGTATGGTCCTTAGACAGGTCTGTATAAACGGTCAGTGAACATCTTACTAAGGCTAAGGACATACAAGGACAAGATTAATAGTCATATAATGTCCTCTCATTAATTGCTATTGCTTCAGGATATATTTGAAACAACACTTAGTGTTTGAATTATGAAATCCATGACCTTTGCCAGTATGGGTGCACTCTGATGTAATAATTATTATTCTTACCTTTCTTAAAAGACAGAAACGACTAACTAACCATTCGTTTAACTCGAAAGCATCAATTTTGTTAAGATTGATTGTACAAAGCAGGAAGTCCTTCATTTAGGGATTCACAACTCTCCAAGAATAATTCTAGGATGTCATACGGCTCCATAGGTTTGATTTGAACAATAACTTTTATACAACTAATATCACAATCTATTAATTTGAAAACAAATTAAACTATATTGGCAAAATGAGATCTGCTTGTGATGCAGTTTTTGCCAAGAAACGTTTTTTGGCAATCAAATTTTGAAGGCTTAAAGTTTATGATTGATGAAACATTTCTCTGGGTATCCTCAATTAGACCACTTACTTTTAAAAAGTATGTATAAACAGACTTCGTGTTTTCTGTGTTGCGAGATGCATGCCGGCAAACAATAACTAGCAAGAAAAAATAACATGATTGATCAAGCTGTAGATTTTTCATTTATTAGACTCACTACAATGTTCCTTTTATCTTTCAATTTATATCATACATAGAAATTTATTTTCTAATTTTTTCAATTACTTAGTTTTTATAATTTGTAAGTTTTTCTAGGCTTAAGTAGACCAAAAGATCGTCAAATCATCATTTCACCAAATAGAAAGGTGCTGTTAATTTTTTTTATTTTTTAAAGGAGACGTGCAAGGGAACTAGAAAGAACATCGACAAATTAAACGAAATAATTTATTAACCGACATTTAATCGTTTTACTAAGGCTATGCCAAAAATAATGTTTTTCTTACAAAATTGATTCTACTGCTAATCATCCTCTATCTATACACATGTATATTTTATTCAATACATTTAAATAAAGCGGCACATTGTCCTCGAAGTACATAATTGATTGAGAAAAAAAGAAAGAATAATATATAGATAATAATCAGATCAGCCTTTTATTTAAAAAATATACATTTAACAACTTAACAAAACAAAGTTAAGGAAAACTTAAGTCGAACGCCTCCTCTTAGTACGATAATAAATATAATTTTTTTTCTTTTTTACATAAATACATTGACATTTGGATCACAGCAGAATATATAAAAAAACTAAAAATAAACTTAAAAAACATTAATTAAAATCCAATTGTTCTTTGTACCACACAAAATCTGGTAGTTATGTAAAAAGGTAAATGAAAATATATTGTTTCATACATAGTACTATACATTATTATCTTACAGCATAGGGAGGTTTTTTTCTTTTTTTAAATGTAAACTTGGTTTAAGATTGGAGTTAAGCGTAGTAATACCTAAACAAGGTAATCACTTGTCTAACACACACAACGTACATTAATATTAATTGAATTCCCATGTTTTTAATAAACGTATTGTTTCAATCCCACCACAAAAACCCTAATGATTTCTTTTTTAACATTTACATATTAATAATATGCTTGGTAAACACCTAAATAAAAATTTAGAGAAACGTCTTAAGTACAGAATTTATATCACTACTGATTGGTTTATATAATTTAGTAGTATGATAAATTTTCAGTATAAATCTTCTTGAAAAAAAGTTCTAACATCTTTTCTTATGGTTACACATTTTTATACGAGTTCTAGAATCTTTATTATACCTTGACTGTTTGCTGCTACGACGATGTTCGAGTGCTGTCGCCAGCAGACAGCTGAAACAAATTCATTTACATCTTCTTCCCGTTTTTCTTTTTCTAAAACGCTTCGAACGGCATCGAATTTAAAACTAAAAAGCTGTTTTGAAAGACCCTTGTAATAAACGTACAATGAATTGTTTTCTGAGCCGCAGCCGATATAATCACCGTTTGTTGCCAGCCCGACAAAATTTTTCTCGTTTATGTGCCCGACGAAAGATCTTAAACAGTGGGCACTGTTTATATTCCACATTTTCAACTGGCTGTCAGTTGAGGCAGAGACAATATCCTCTCTGTTTAGAAACTTAACATAGGAAACAGCCTTCCTGTGGCCTTTGAACACACATAGAGCCTCTTTCATGTTTCTCAAGTCGTAATAATGAACGCAATGATCGGCAGAGCCGAATGCTAAATGACAGGAACTACAAGGGTTAAATTTGACACAACAGACGTTGGCTTTAGCCTCAAGACACGCGACCGAATGCTCCATGTTCAGTGACCATAATTTCACTCTTGCATCATCAGATCCAGAAGCTATCAATCTGGTATCAACATCGTTGAAATCGACACTCCAGCAACGTTTCTCATGCTCTTGAAACGTCTTAGACCTCTGGCCCGTACTTACATCCCATACAGTAACGGACCCTTCGTAATCGCTGCTGGCCAATGTCGACTTGTGATACGAATTCCAACTCACGCATGATATCTTGGAACTTGAAATCATTTCGATCGAAGGATAATGTATATCCACTACATCACGGATAACAGAAGCGTAATCAAAAACCTTTATTCTTTTGGTGACACCAGCGATTGCAAAAAGTTCGTTATCTTTATCAAATTCAATACTTGAAACAATTGTCGAATTGTTAAAAATATCGGAAGAGTAATTTAACGTTGCTAGAGGTCTTAAAGTACTGTATCGAGAAAACTTGACTAAATTATCTCGAAATACGTCTAAAGACGATGATGTTCCTTTAGTTGTATCTACAGGTGTTTTAACATCGGACTTGCTGAAATGCAACTCAGAAGCTCGCACTGTGAAGTAACATTGGACAAAGTCATCAAAATGCGCATGCATTCTTTTTCGGCATTTGGCGAGAGTGCTCGACTCTACAGGTTTCTTATTACTAAAACTTTCCTCCTCATCTTTATCCATAAGTTTATCACTTTCGACCACTTTACACTTTTCTTCTAATTCAAATTTTCTTGTTTCAGTCTCTTTAACAATAACTTCAACTTCTTTTAAATCTTTCCTTATTAAATCAACTTCCCGGCTCAACTGGTTCAACTGGCTTTCTTTCTGTTTTAATAAATGTTCTAAAAAATTAAACAAGAGCTTATTTTGGGCTGCACAGGTTTCAGCTTCCAGGATGTGCTTCCTCTGTGTAAGTACTTCAAGAATAACGTTGACATCAGGAAGAGAGAGGTTTTCAGATTCAGCGGCTAAAAAGTGCCTCAGCTCATCGACTGGGTGTTCTTGAATGTCAATGTTGTGGGTCAGTTCGGCGCCTCTTTTTATTTGTAACTTATGCTTTGAAATAAGCTCGTTTAAAAGAAAATTTGGAAAAATGTTATCTAAACTGTTTAAAATAAAACTACACTTTGGGCAACGGTTGTAATTCTCAATCGATCTGACGATGCAAGTGTAACAAAATGTGTGGCCGCATTTTGTTATGAATGCCTCTTCGATCAACTCGAAACAGATAGGGCATAAAAAATCGTTTGTCTTGTCCTCAAAAGAGCCACTCACACCGTTCAAGACAGACGGATGCTGCCGTTTAGCAGGTCTCGGCTGCCTCTGAGGGGTTGCTATATGGGCCAGGCTTTGGGATGAAGATGGTCTGTTGGAAGCCATTTTCCTTTACGAGGTAGAAATCTCAAATACTCTCGAACCTGAAACAATACAAACCAATGCTTAATGCAACTTAAGTACAAATGCATATTTTGACCCCTCTAACATGTTAAGAGCTGGATTTTAAGTCCCAAGATTAATATTAACATTAAGCACTTTGTATTGTTTCAAGTTCAATTTTTCTAAAAATAACTATGGGACTTATTGTTAATGTTAATATTAGAAAGGAGATGAAAACTTTTGACTTCTAAATTGAAATTTTCTAAATGGTTGTAAAAACATTTCCAAATTATTTAATAGTAAACATAGTTTGCATTTAATAAATTATTTAAATACAATAAGAACAATTGTAAGTATTATAAAAAAATATGGTAAGAACAGACATCAGTAGATGGTCTTCTTTAGGCCCAAGTCACTTGTGGAGGTATCTAAAAGTGCAAGCAAACTCAAGGTCGCCTTGAAAGTAAAGTTAAATTTTTTAAGATTAGCTGTAGCTGATAAACCTTAAATAAGCCCTGGAAAATGGCAGATTATCTAGTAATTTTGCGACAGTAAACCAGTATTTCAAGACAGCAGTTCATTCATTTGTTCTACCAAAGAATAACTTCATTGTCAGTCTTCATGACAAAAAAAAAAAAACTTTTTATGCATTGCAAGTATTAAGTTCTGTGTGTTAAAAGGATCAAAAGACCCACAGAAATTGAACTTGTCCATTGGATATCATTAAAGAACGAAAAAGAACTGTTGGTATTGTAAATTTTTTGAACTTAGTCATCAGTTGACAACTCCCGTTTAGAAAGTTTGACAGGGTTAAGTGATAACAACAAAACACTAAGAAAAGACAGAATTCTGTGACTTTAAAAAGACAAACAGTAGATTTTTATACTGCAGGTCAACTCATTACTAGGCATTTTTTTACTTTGTGGCTTTTTTTTTTTGGGGGGGGGAGGGATTTGAAATAAAAATCATGAAATCTTATACGAAAAAAACGCGTTTCTTTATTCTATTGGAAGTGATTAATATTCAGCAGGTAATCAATAATAAAATTCCTGGACCACTTTTTCTCGTACAAACTCATCGTTAGGCAGGTGGTTTTCTATTTTTGGGTTGGAGGCTTCAAAAGAAAGGCAAAAATTGCATCCTACAATAAGTATATACATATTAATAGTAAAGATCAATTGCAAATTAAATAAAGTAAAACTTCCTCAAACACCTTTTGTCCTGCAGTTTCTAGGGTTTCTGTTTCCGGCGCCCTTAATATATCAGAATTTTTCCACAGTGCCCCAAGTCGAAACAATTGTCTATCTCAGTGTGAACTTTTGATAATAGTAGTAATTCATTTCCAATTCAGAAAAACAATTATATATCTAAATCTCTTTATTTTGTGTTCTTATGAAATAAAAAAAAAACCTTGCCTTTTAAAAAGCGATTACTTAATAGATCAAACATAAAAGTGAATACCTTTTTTTTTGGACAATAATTAACATCCGTATTGAGACTGGATGGCCACCAGAGTTTTTGTTTTTAGGGTTTTATAAAGGGGGGTTTAGTTTATAGTTTTTTATTTTTATAAACTTTATAGAAAATGTTTGCAGCACCCTTGTAGTACAGTTTGTAAATACTGCCATAAACTCATTATTAGAATTTTCTCTTCTCAGATTGTCAATTTCCACCATTGCCCCTGTCCCTTTAAAAACAATACACATTGCATAAGATCAATTACATTCCTTGGCTAATATGAAAAATTCATAAAGCTTTTAAAAAAGAAAAAGAAAAAAAGAAGAGTGTAGGACCCAGTAGATCAAGTGCCGATCAGTTTAACTTCTTTGATCACATTTTACCCCATACACATCACTTTTCATGTTTGAACAAAAATTCATGATGTTTTGTAGCCCATTAAGTGAAATATAAGAAGCATTTCTTCATTGTGTTGATAATAATGAATGAATAGCTTTCAAATGACCAAACTAACTGAAAGATCTACAACCACCAGTTCTTCAAATAATCACTTTCAAAGTAGTTCTTATTCCCCATTTGTTTGTTTATAAACTGTTAGTAAATCTTTTAAAGAGATTAAACAACATACCCCACTTTTATCATTTCTGTTCTTCAACTAGGACTAAGTAGTGATAAAATACTTTATCAGTTTAGCATAAAACTTCTTTGACAATATTTTATCCCATACACTCATTCATTATTAGCACTTTTAAGATTTTAAATTTGAACGAAAAAAACAGTAACATTTCTGTCCAATCTTTAAAAAAAAAAAAAAAAGGATTGAACTCCACACTCACTCCATCATTCATAATTTCTATATTTCTGTCCTGTTAAGTAAACATAATAGGCGTTTCTTCATTGTGTTGATAATAGTGAATCTAGCTTTCAACTGACCTAACTGAAACATCCACAACCACTTTTTCTTCAATTGACTAAAGGACAGTAGAGAGAACAAGTGCCAGTTTTTCATAAAACACTTTTAAACCGTATTTTCTCCTATTAATACATAAGTAACTTTTTGTGTGTAAAGGATGGTTCTACCATCCGTTTACAAAAAGTGAATCGATATACCCCACCTCAATTATTTTATTGGTAACATGTTTATGGCGATATCAGATTTCAATCGACTAAATTGAAACATCCTCAACGATCTGTTTCTCCACACTCTCATACTTTACTTATGGAAAAACAAATAAAAGAAATCCGGGATCATTGGCTGAGTTATTTACTTCAAAGGTGTATAGTATCAGCGTTGACTTTACAGGGTTTAGTTTCTAAAGATAGGACTATGAAATTTGTCGCCTGTAATAAAGATTAACTGCAGTTCATTGTCGATAGTGATAACCAAGCTAATCGACCAAATTGAAACTTCCTTTTGATATTTTAAGAGCACATTTTGACTTTTGACTTGCTTATCAGACATTTGAGTTATCTTTGTTGAATTTTTCTTTAATTATAGACTGAGTAAGGATCCTTTATTTTTACAATTGTAACAGTTATTTTGTTATCCTGGAATACTTAATATTCTGTTATTCAGCGTTAAAATATTTGTTGTTTTTATGTAGAACCCTGTGATACACGTTTCATGCCGACTACACATCCGGAGATGAAGACTATGACTAGAAAAGTTGATAGCTTTTTGTACTTACGCATTTAAGTTTCTGAGCAGTACACCATCATTGTCTTTGTCGAATTTTTCCGCAGTGGGCGTCAATTTAATAACATTATTATCTTCGTTGTAAGCGCCGAGTACGAGCCCCCTCTAGAAGACAGACACAGATAGTTAATAAAAGAAATTAAACGCCGGACTTGATACAACTGCTCATTAAACGGGAAGGAGACTTAATAAAATAAAGACCTTTATTCCCGTTGCGTATTTTCTAATATTAACTATATTAATGGGAGACGACCCGTTCAGACATAAACGAAATGTCGCCATTTTGCATTTTCCAAAGCCTTTTGGATTTTCGACAGCCTTTGCCGCCGACATTCGCCGTCGTTATGTCGTCCGACATAATGATTGTAGGCAGGCTTTTTTTGCCTTTTTAATTCCTTTCTGTTCGGGATTTGTTTAAAATGTACGACTTACTTTAATTGATCTATGTGACTCTTTTCTTCTGGCAGTCACTTCGAAGCTGAATGCCCTCGACATGTAGAATTGTTTATGAAATGGTCGTGGATCTGGGATAAACTTGAAAATTTGTCGGAACATTAAAAATAACTTTTCTTTTTAATCTGTAATTTTGACCAACATATGTTTTTTTTTCGGAGCTGGATATCTGCTAAACGAAGGGAGCGCATCAGCACGCGCACTGGCGTCTAAAAAAACTACTCAAATTCATCAGTCAAATTGCATGAATAAAATTGTGAAGTACAGACAAAGAAATCCTCATGAAGAAAAAAAGTCGTTTTGTATTGTCCTAAAAATTCAATTTTGATTAAAACAAAATTTTATCCAAGACTGTTAATAAATAAAGTTCAACTACAAATCTACATATTTTGATTTAAAAAAAAAAAAAACTTTCTTATTTCAAAATTCATGGATCTCTTTATATACCTGGAAGTCTCTAAATAGCTTTATTCTTATTTAACAGGCAGAAATCAAGATGTCAAATTATTATTCATAATCTCTAAAACGTATTCCGACCCCTCTGGGGTTCCTCAAGGTTCCCTACTTGGGCCTTTCTTGTTTAAACCTTTTGTATGAATTGTATTTTATATTGTTTTCCACATATTAAATTTTCACTCTGCCATTGAAGTGAAAATCTATGTTTGTAGAATCAATTGAAGACTGTTACAAACTTCAAAATACTTTGTTCAACCTTGTACATTGGTGTCACAACAATCAATTGTATGTCAATTTTTTTGGCGGTTTTAATTACCTGAGGTAAAAATAGGATAATAATTGATACAAATAATGATAAATCTGCCTGGGTTGGCTAATGCCTACTTTAGCAGTTAATATTTTTTACATGTTGGCTTTATTTTGTTTACAAATGATTTATAATGATTTTTTGCTGTTCCTTTTCATGTGTAACTGAAACATCTAAACTTTGTAAGGCTTTCTTGGCTTGAGAAACCTGACGTAGGAACATTTTGAGTCAGAATTATAATTGATTTTGAAATATATAAACACACTTTCACGCTAACCATTCAGCTACTAGAAGAAAACCATGTTTGTACAATGTGTAATGTTGGTGCAGTGGAATATGTCTTTCACTAGGTACCAGTCTGCCCTGTTCTAAATGGATTTAGAATAAAAGCCTTAGGAGAAAAATGTGTTGCAGAACTCATTGAATAAATGAATGGTGAGAGCTGGGAATAGTTATGCTCTTTTCATGTAGTAGCTTGGAACTACAGAAAGTTCTTTATAGACAATTATAATACCTGAAGGAGAGTATCATGCAAGCTTTGTAATAGTGTAAATATTTGCGGTAACGTATATTTAAAAATAATTCATGTAAATGTAGATCATGTAATTCATGTAGTTTTTGTATAGTAATGTCCATAGTATATGGTTTAATTATTAATTAAGAATGGTATATATGTGGTTAAATGAACTCTGCACAACTTCATTATTTCATAAGTTTTGCAACTCGACAGAAAGACTCTGTCCATGTCAAAATGTCTTTGGAAAAATAAATTTTTTCAAAACAAAAAAATGGTGCTAAAATAATATGTGTAAGTCAATATTTGAAATTATATATTGAACTTTGTTCACTAAATGAAGCAAATAAACACTTGTTTATCATTATTATTATTGGTCAATAATTGAAGAACCTGTCAGATCTTTCAATTAATAAGACAGAGAAAAAGAACATCATCGATATTGATAAAGAAAAACTGGAATTTTATCCATCTTGATGTGTCTTTTTTCTTCATTTTGCCATCTTCTATGTTGATCTATGAAACCAGTGAATATAGCAAATTGTAAAAACGACCAATCCAGTGAGTATAGCTAGATCAAGATGATCGGTAAGGATCAAATCAAGGTTCATCATCTGCAGATCACATGATTAAATCTTATGAAAGAAAAACTTATGCTTGTTTTAGCTTTTATGGCTTTCAAAATGTTTTGTATAAAGGATTTATTTCAACTATATATAGCTCTTGTTGCATTATTGGCCTTTCTTAAAGTTCAAAATGGTTTTATAACAAATAATTAAAGCCCAACAAATAGTTTTTAAGGCTGCTGAAAAACTTGACATGGATTATTGGGCAAACATTCAGAGAAGTTACATGTTAAATTTTGAAAACTTATTTAGTATTCTAACTACAGAATATATTCATTTGGTAGTCTTTTTTTAATTGTAAGAAGCAAAAAATTGAAGATCTGTGATGGTAGAATGGAAAAAAATGACTTATACTAGATGATTCTTTTATCTTTGTTATATCTTATTATTCAACATATAAAGCATTGGTTTTTTCTTCATTTTCTTATATTTATCGTAAATTTGGGGCTAGAAATATTTAATAATTGTTTTCCTCCCATGACATCATTTAAATGACGCTTAGGCACCAATGTAGTTGGTGAGGGAATCCTTTTGGACCTTGTGGACGTCCCTGGTAGATGTCAATTATCCAAATCGTTCATTGTCGTACATAACAGTCAACGGCTTTTAATCACGTGGATTTTCAAGGGAAGGATTTCTGAAAGAGGATTATGTCGAAATTCGACAAACAACTGGTAAAAACTGTTTAAACATTGCAACTTGAAGTGTTTTTTTAAATGATTTTTTTCTCCAGGGTGTGAATGAAGTGTTGGCTGGAAAAGAATTGCTTAGCAGGCCTGCTGAGGAATTCGGGAATGACGTGAGTAAATATATCTTAACAAACCTTTTCTGAAATGTATTTCTTACTTAATGGTTTATTACAAAATAGTCAACCCATCAAAAGTAAAAGAAACATTCCTCAAAGACAATATTAATGTTAGGGTTTCAATAATAAATGTTTCTCATTGATTTTCAAACCAAAGTGGTCATTGATAACAGATTAAAAGCTGAAATTTCTCAAATTGTACAACAGAAATTTATTCTTATTCACCTTTGTTAATCTTTTCGGTTGAAGCAAACCGAAACAAAATGGTTGATTGTCCGACTATGCCTGGAATCTAGTCAAATTGCACTGCAAACAAAACGTGTTCAGTTAACTTGCTGTCGATAAAACAGATATTTGTGCATCCAAAATATTTGGGTGTACCGGATAATTAATAATTAATTTGCAGCAAGGCTTCGGATTCTATTAGTTGTGACTATTTGAAAGGTTCACATCTTACATTCTATGATCTCTTTGCAGCCACCATATATAACTCAATTGCAACCATTTATCATGGATCTGACAGTCGTAAAGATGACCAATCTCTGACTTAGTGGCTATTTTTCAGCATTGCATAATAAGTCTGTATGAAGATAGTAAAATGACAAAACATATCAAGAGAGACAGAATTTTAGGTTTATCACAACAAAGTTTGTTTAAACCTAAGCGTTTACTCGTGGGAGAACTCTCTTAGAGGTGCAATGTTGCATCTTCCTCGCTAGTGTAAATGTTTTTCTCACGCTCACCGAGAGTATGCTCAATCATTAAAAAAAAATTGAATTTTGTGAGAGTAAAATGCCAAATCCAAAAAAAAAAAAAAAAAAAAAAAAAAAAATGGACCAACGAGAATGTTTGCAAGTTCATTGAAGCATACAAATTGAATCCAATCCTTTTAGGACATCCAGCACCCAGATTTTAAAAATATAATAAAAAAAAACCCTTGTGATGGAAAAATTAGCGACAGTCTTCAATTGTCCAGCCTCTGAAATTAATACGGCAACCATAAGACCCTCACGAACAGAATTGTTTCTCTCATTGCAGTCTTTTTTTTTTAATTACAGGCCCCACTAATTCTACCAGCAGTTTAACTTTAACTTGAAAATCTGCAAAAATTCTTAAATTCCTGGGTGTATTCAAGTTCCAATCCTAAGCTGTAGCGTGGTATATGCCAAAATGATAACTCCTTGGTATCCATGATGACCCACTTTTTTTTCCCATATAGTTTAGGGATGGTTAGTGTTTTTTTTGTTTTTTTTTTGATAAGCACAAAACTAATAACGCTGCTGCTACTTCTCTTTTTCGTATTGAAGACTTCTTGTCTAAAAATCACTCTCAGAACTATCCACTACATGTCTGTAAACGGTCTGAAGTGGACTTAGGAGATTTGCCATGGAGACTTGCTCTCCGAGAGTGAACTCGGTCGAATTTCACTCTCCCATGCAAGGCTCTGAGTGTAATCATCGAGAGCTCCGGCTGCGAGTTTCTCCCACATGTAAATGCACCTTTAAACTATGTAATACTAAATTTCATAAGTAATTTTTTAGAATTAATTATTATTACTTTTTTTACAGCCAACTGTGGAACTTTTATGGGCGAAAAAAGCCTTTGAACATGCAGAGATCTATTTTAATGTAAGTATATATTTCTTTATTTTATCGTTTCATTTGTATTTGAAATTTTGGATGTTGTTCATTAGCTGTTGTGTTCAGTGGATCCAAAAGCACTTCGTTTGACTCCACATGATGACCTTATTTATACAACCTTCCGAGAATCTTTCCCGGATATGGATGTAAAGCTGATAATTGAAGATGAAATCAAAAGCGTCGAGGGTAAATTGGTGAGCGAAGTGCTAAATATATATATATATTTTTTTTAAAGTTTTAAACTGACATTTATTTAATTTTCAAAGAAATGGCGAGATTTCTGTGAAAAATTCAAAGGCGTAGTCGAGGATTATAGCTTTGGCACTTTGGTCAGAGGCGATGTGAATGAGGATTATTCAGAAAAAAATTCCATTTTGGTCACGAGGATTCAATTCTATGCCATAGAAATAACCAGGAACCGGGAAGGCTTGAATGACGGGATAAGAAATAAATTCAAAACGCCATTAAAATAGGACATACATTTTTGATACAGCCGCATGCATTTTTACCTGTAAATTTTATTAACAAACATGATGTTATCATTGTGAACAGCTTACTTTTTAATAAATTGTACTTAATAAGTTGTAAATAAAATTTTTTCTCCATAAAATATCACTTATGTTTACCCTAGTATTTTCTGTAATGTTATGAATAGTCTTATGTGAGTTACATCGACTTGTTAAATTTGTTGCAATACACATTACAAATGCTGCAAGTTGTAGAACAAAACAGAGTAATTAATAATTTTGATAAACCTTCTTAAGTAGCATATAGGAATAAAAAGGAAAAGAAAAGATACAAGTTTACAGATCCCCTGTTCCAAATTCTATTGGAGATCTTGTAAGATTTCAATATTATTATTGTGTTTGATAGAAAAAAAATCAGATTGATATTAAATAGTAATTTATTTCCTATTTATTATGGTTTTTACAACTGGGATTTTTAGTGGTAACAAGCAAATCAGATAAATTACATAATGAAAATCTAGCATGTTACACATGACAGTGTGGATGTCAGTGCAGATTATTAATGATACATATATACAACATTATAGAAATCACTCAGCATTGACGTCAGTCTCAAGAGATTTTTCGTCCACAACTGCTTAAACGACATGTATTAACGTTGTGCATGTTGGAAACGTAGAAGGGACAGTTTAATATTTTTCTTGATATTTTTGATTGGATGAATTGGATTTTACTTTATTTATTTATTTTTTTATTTTAAAAGAGGGTATTTCAACTTTGGGGCTATATAAACTCACGGGTGCTGGTGTTTTTGAAAAAAATCCTTTTGTATGTAGGTTTCGAATGCAAGGTCGCTAGATTCAAACCCGGAACCTTTGTTACAGTGTTGAGCCTAAACCACCCTGCATTAGAATTGTAGGAATCGGATTTTTTGTTGATCCCCAAACTTCAGTCCTGCCTCAGGTGGGTCTTGTAAATGGAGAATTTGTTTGTAAGTTAGATCTATGGTCAGGCAAGTTAAGGAGTAATTTGTAGCACCGGTTAGTTTCCTGTCTTTTCATTGTATCAGATTTCAAAGTTAATCCCAGGTAGGACACAATATCTATCAATGGGGTTTTCATTGAAAGAGACTGTAGGACAGGTGGATTTTTGGAGTGTAAAGGTATGGATTTGGTTTTGTAATTTTTATTCTCCGTCTGCGAGACCAAGACGTTTAAATGGAGTTAGGGGTTAAGGCTAGCTAGGGAATGATCGGGATTACAAAATACGATGTCTGTGCCATCAGCAAAAAAGCATGTAATATTGCTACTGAGAACAGGACTGTCAATTGTGTATATTGTGAATGGGAAGGGTCCTATGATGTTACCCTGGGGTACACAAGTTTTAATTGAATTTAAGAAGAGGCACTGAGAGATGTGGCCATATTGATCTGTTACAGAGGATTTTATTATCGAAAGTTAGGTGAAAAGGAAGGGAAGCAGCAACAACAAACCAGAGTACCATATTTGATGGAATGCTTGAGCCACATTGAAAAAGACACCCAAGCAACAATGTTTCTGCTCAAGAGAGATGCACTTGTTGTATAGTGGAGTGAAGCGAGTGGAATCCAAATTGGTGGTATGTACAATATTAGCAGTTTCAGATATTCATATAAATAGTAGGAAATTTTAAAAGCCAAAGTTGGATTTGAACCCAGTATGTTTATGAAACATGAAATTCAGATGTATGTATTAATATTGCAAAGGAGAACACAAATTTTAACTCAAATATTTACCCAATTAGTTATACACAATTTTTTTGAAATGAGAAATTTGTGGCAGGGCAATCGAAGACACAGCAGCACAAGTGGTAGAGCAGCGGCATATTTAGCCGAAGGTAATGGGTTCGAATCCCACTCCTGACACTTTGATCATTCGAATCCTGCCTGTGATTGACTTCATCTTGAAAAACTGTATAATTCAGTAAATATATAATTAAGAATAAGTTGATAAAAAAATAAAACAAGTTAGTATAAATTTGAAAATCTCAAAAGTTATAGTGGATGTTTACATTTTTTTGGGCGGGTTGTGTTTCCGACCGCTACCAAGTCACTTTATAGAACATAGAGCCGTAAAATTCCTAATTTCCAAAATATTGTTATTGTTGTCATTCCATAGGGAATCTGTACATAGATAGCAACAAGTAGCTAGGAGTTTAGCTTAGTTGATCTCGTCCACTCTACTTGAAGCCAAAATTTTTAATATTGTAAGTACATATATGTTTATATTTTTGTTAACCATGCAAATTGTTAGAAGTAGATTCAAAGTCCTGATGAAGGGGATATTTTTCTTGAAAGATTGACGAAGGAACGGAGTGTTTTATTTTCTTTCAAATTCACCTTACCCCTGATTTTTTATATACAGTTTATAATATTAAGTCTCATATCAATGACATCAAGTTAATTGATGCTTAAGGTATTTTATATTAAGGCTTTTTAATTTATTTTTTCCTTTAGAAATGAATAGTTTTTTTAAATTGTACAACTTATTAGTCGATAATATATAAGCAGCCTGAAACTTCTATATCTCACTTTTGAACATATTTGTATTTATTTGTAAATAATTAATTTTTATTCTTATTGATGCTTGAAAATCTTTCAGGCAAAATTTTTAAGATGCTGATTGAAAAATTGTCGCAGTGCAGTTTTGAGCCGTTGATCTGTCCATTGGTATTTTATTGTTTAAATAATTTGGTTCAGAGCAACATATGGTCAAATCATGGTATTTACCTGAGAGTTATCATTGGTCATCCAAAGAAATATTAGACCCATAGTGGTCGGCATAAAAGGCAAAAGCACTGTCAGGTTTTCACCAGATCACAGTTATAATAAACTGATTGATTAGATTTGTCATACTTGCCTATATTTTCTTAAACTATCTTATTTGCCTCATTTTACCAATGGTCAGAATGAACTGAAACTAACAGGACAAATGTAAAAAAAAAAAATGTAATTAACGTAAATAAAATCAGTAACAAATGCAGGAGGTAAGAAAGAACACGAATGCATTAGATATTTAAAGTACACTACATCACACACGCATAAAAGCAGATTAAAAATATGTTATAAAGCCAAGATGAACAATTAAGAAACTTATGCTCAAGACATGATGCTTACAGCTAATTTTTCCACCACAAATGTAATCATTAAATAATAGTTATATAAATGAAACAATTTGAACGTTTGTATTCATAGAGAAACAAAAACGGCAGCATGTTATACATAAATTAAAAGTTATGAAAGTGGAGGAAACAACCGGTTTCAGAAGTCTGCATCAAAGTAGTTCAAATCATTTAAATTGAGTGGTGTACTGAATGATGATCTTTTGTTAGGAATTGCATGGAAGGTTTAAAAAGTTGAAAATTTTTCTGAATGAATATATTTTTAAAAATTGCTATTGTTTTGTAATAAAGTGGTACTCTTAGTTTATTATAGAGAAACAGGAGGTTCAAGGCTTCAATGAAATTAGAACGAAGACATTAAAACTGTGTTTGTGACTATGTACCGGAAATTAAATGTGAGAATCAACAATCAACAAAACAATTATAATTTGTCGGAATTGGCCTAAAAGGCAAAAAATACTAGTTTTGTGGGAAAAATACAAGAAACGGGAGAACGATAAATAACGGAATGGAGAAAATAGATCGGACATCAAGATCTTTGAGGACCGCAGGGGTAGGAGAAAAGCCCGTCTCCCAGGTAAAAAGAAGTTTGTTTCATTTCTTTCCCTGAAAAAACTCAACCCCTTATAAAAATTATTTAAGGGTGCGATAGGAGGGTGTTCGTGCACCGTCGGGGTGATGGGAGGGAATGGAAAAGTTTCCGAGTGATGTAGAGGGTCAGGTCTCATAACTGTGCTGGTCCGATCATTGCCACCAAGGGATTTGAGTGACAAATGTGCACGTCCAACTTTGAATTAGTTCGCCTCCTGCCTCCGACGTAAGACCGACACAACAATCCCAAAACCCCGCCGTTGGCCGTTTCTCAATTTACATATTTTATTGTGCTGGGACACGATTCCGGTTAATTTGTATGCGGAATCCCAGCGGTTAACGATCTGGTTTTTTCCCCTCCAGCATTGCTTAACTTTCAAATAAAAACAATAGTGAAAATAAAATAGATTTTCGTGAAATCTGGTGATCTGTCTGTCCATCCTGACTCAGAAATGTTCTTTTGAGCAAGCAACCTTCACCCCATGCCAGGATTAACAGTCAATCAAAAATTTAACACATACTAGATATTAAAACGTCAAACAATAAGTCTGCAACATCCCAAAGAAAAAAGTACTGGAAATAACTTGATAACCAGGATAACCCCTTAGAACTACTAATTTTCCCATACTATGGAAATTCTCCGACCCGAAAGTCAAACTGTTCATCCCCCATCCTACCGCCCCATCCTTGAAATAGGGTTTGAGAAGCTTTTCCTTCTGCAAACCATATTAGCACCCCAAACCCCATTTCTCACCAGTTCGCCCTTCACTACTGCTTCACTATACACCAAACACATCGTGTAGTAGGCACCATCGCTATAGTTGAAGTATTACAGTCTGGACATCTCTGAAGCATCTGGACATCACAATTGCAATACCTCAAGAAAATACTTCTTCTCAGCTCAACAACAAATCTTACTTATCTGGTCATATGTAGCCCAAGAGTCAGCTATATCCTACTATCGCTGGTGTTCCATGGTGTTCACCGTAGCACCACACCTGTAACCCTACACTACCGAAGTTCACTTCACTGCGATACCATACTTTTATTCTCACTGATGACATTCTCTTCTCAACACTGATCTTTCACATCAACCGACTCACTTTAACATCTCCACAACTTTGTATCATAGTTTTGCGCTTGGGCAATCAAAATTAATGGAAACAATTCCAACTTTATAGTCTTTTCTTTTTCCTCGAGTCTACCTCATCATTATTCCTATATTATGCTACCTAACTACTATTGTACTGTCGCACCTAAACAGACGATTTATCTGTAAACGTCAGTTTACAAGACATTCTAAACTAACGTTAAAGAATAAAAAAGACTATACATTATCCAATTGACTAGAACTTAACTTGACAGGAAAGACCTTCAACCACTTGTGTATTAGAGTTTAAGTAAACAGGATAAAAAATCAATTATGAAGAAGATATTAGAAGTCCAGTCGGACGTTTCAAATCGCCCATTGATTTCGAGAAAGCCAGAATATAGCGAGACTAAAAGGATCCTCCCGTCAATCTTATTTAACAATCATGACTTCATGATACAGCATAATTACAATAGCGCGCTTTCTCAAAAATTGTAGTCTTACCTTACTAGGAACTTACTAACTTTATATTACTTGAATAGAAAATTAACTTTCTTATTTTCTTGCCTCAGCAATATAGTCAAGGAGTTACAAGGTTTGACCACTTTCGTACTTGAAATTTAGTCTTTGAACGCTACAAGGCCTGTTTAGGTCATATTTTTATTGCCCGTATAATTTTCCTGCAAGAGGTGTATTTGTCAAGGAAACCACCCTTCAAAATAATCTAAGAATTGAATAACTGAAAGAAGATACTTAATTCTAGATTTTTGAGTTAGTTTAGTTTTAGAAGGTTTAATGCTGGGAATTAGTCTTGAAGAAAGGTTATGACTATGGTCAACTATGCTGAATTGCCATTGTGTAATGGGGAATTATTGTCCAGAATTGAGACTTCAAATGCCATCCCTATCTAAGTAATCTCCTCGAAATAGCAGGCCATGTTAGATCATCATGCACAGAATCCAAATCTTAAAAGCTGGCCGATTTCGAGAAGGTTCATTATTCATTATTGATGAAAATTGGGTATTTAAGAATAATTTATATAGCATAAGAAGTAGTTATGTAAGGGAAAAATGGCTAACCAATCATTTTTCTAGTTTAGGTTAGGTGGAATTAAAAAAAGAACCTTCTTTACATTCTTGACAGTGTATTGTTTTCAAAACTTGTTCAACCCCCTTGCACATCATGCGCAGAAATACAGATGCTTGCCTCTCCCTGCTTATAACCCTGATATCTTATTACTGTGCATATTTTTAAAATGAAGACCACCCTGACAACTTCTACACTGTGAAATTGGTATCAAGAAAGATTATTATACTCCAAATGAGGTGGCATCAAATGGTGGTTGAAATATGATTAAAAGGGTTGAAAAATAACGTGAAACGTCTTACATCACGTTGTTGATTATACAATCTAGTTTTATTACTGTGAAAAGAGAAATGAAAGGACGGCTAAAAAAATAAATCGTTTTATTGCCGGGCATTTCAAATTTATAAATTTTAAAATTGAACTAGAATTTCACATAGAATCTCTTTCTTTATTTCCCTCTCTGTTACACTTTTCCCCCACGCTATTTTTATCCATTTCTGCCCTTACTATCTCTTTTCCTATCATCTCTATTTTTCTGATCTATTCTACTTTATTCCTTCTGGCGATCTCTAACATTTAGACTTTTCACCCTCTCTATTCTAGAGAGTGAGTGAGAGAGAGAGAGAGAGAGAGAGAGAGAGAGAGAGAGAGAGAGTGTGAGTGAGAGAGAGAGAGAGTGAGAGAGAGAGAGAGAGAAAGATGAAGAAAGGGTCAGCAAAAGAAAGAGAATGAGAATATGAGAAACGTTAGTGAGGGAATGATAGAGGTAACTAAAGCGACAGAAAAATTATAAGAATAAGAGGAAGAAAAGGAACGACACAGAGAAAAGGAAAGAGTTACACATACATTGAAAAATAAAGAGTGAGGGCAGAAGAATGAGAGAGGGTGGGAGGGAGAGAGTGATAGTGTGTATGACTGTGTAATGTATTATACTTTACATTCACAAAGTATACCCTTTGTGTAATAGAACGACCGATCTAACGGAAAAAAGAAAAAAATATTAAGGACGTCAATGTCTCAAAAGCAAGTCCAGCTCCAACTTTTCAAGATGCGAGACTAAATTCAACGCCATTGTCGCAATTGTTAAAGACCCTTTTTATTCCGGTAGAGGTAATTATGAAAAATGTTGAGATTCTTAAAAAGGATTAAAAAAAGGAAGTAAAAACTTTTTACCAGTTGGTGAGATTAATATGCAACAATTAGGCGGGGGTGGGTTATGAGGAGCTACAAAAGAATACTTAAGAAATGAGAGGAATACCCAGGGGATGGTTACTTGCTTTCATAACGTTAACTGTTGCTCACTTCATAAAACTGATACTGCCCTGCTTTTTCTTTTTACCACCCTTTTCCCCTAGTGTCTTTTTATTCGTCTTTTGCACTGGGATGTCCTTTTATTCTCAAACTGTCCCAATCCCTTGGGATGGACAATTCCCGTTACTGGACTTAGTTCTAAAGTTCCCTTCTAGAAAAATTGTACAAATATGCATGTGGGTGATATAATAATATTTGATTAAAATATGAATCTGTCATCTCATCGAAATATTAACTGATAAAAAAGATAAGATAACTGATAAAATTATATGATAATTGTGATTAATTTATGTGGTGTGATTCGTCACATAAATTACCAGCAAACTATTTCTCTCTCACTCTCTCTCTCTCTCTCTCTCTCTCTCTCTCTCTCTCTCTCACTCTCACTCTCTCTCTCTCTCTCTGTCACTCTCTCTCGCTCTCGGTTTGTTTTTCTTTCTTCTTATGTGTCCTCTATGTTAGTAACATATTTATCCCTCTCTGCAATTGTGTATATAGTATATGCCGAGTATAGAATATACACCGACAGGCAAAAAATTCCACCCACTTGTAATATAACTGATATGTATATATTTTTTAACTTAAAAAAGTTTCACGTTTTTAAGTTTAATAATTGAGTTTTTGTCTAAAAAAGTAAATTGCTAAGGAAAACGAAAAATGAAACAAAAGATGGACAGATAAAATTTGTTTTAATTAGTTTTTTAATTAACATTTCAATATCGTCTTCTTGCCTTAACTTCATCTCGAAGACGCCTCGGCATACTTTCCACAAGTCTGAAAATGTTTCTTTGCTGGAGGTTAGCCCATTCTTTAAGAAGTCTTTTCAAGATCGCGGAGTGTATCAGGAATTGATAGACGTGCTCTTGTTCGTCTTTTGAGGTTATCCCATAATGTTCGATGGAGTTCAGGTCTGGAGGAGGCTAAGACCCTGATGTTATGCTGTTGAAGGTACGGTTGTCCTATGCGTGCGACATGTGGTCAGGCATTATCGTGCATTAGAATAGGATTGTCGCTGTTTCGTCGATGATAGACAACGCAAGATGTTCCAAAATTTCATCCACATAGCTAGTGGCCGTCAAAGACCCCCACGAAGAACAACCAACTCTGTGCGACTCTCCAATGAAATTCCAGCCCACACAATCACTGAGCTACGTTGAAAAAGTTGGCTCTAGGAAAAATTACAGGAGTCGTACCTTTCATTTCGCCTTCTCCACACTCTTTCACGCCCATCTGGAGATCTTAGAGAAAATCTACACTCATCTGTAAAAGGTACAGCAGACCAATCCGTCCAAAGACCAATGGCTGTGTTCTCGAGCAAATGTGAGCTGTGCAACTCCGTGTGTCCTGGCCAATTCTAGTCCTCTTACGGGGCGAAAAGCCATCAGTCCATACTGATTTAATCTTCTTCGAGCAGTGCGTTCAGAAATTTGGACACCTCGAACTTCCTGGAGCTGATGAATCGCTTGAACAACAGGAAGTTCGCAAAATTCTCAAAGTCAAAAACGGTCCTCCTTATGTTCTGTTACCCTGGAGCATCCAGAACCGGGCCTTCTATCGTAGAACCCAGTTTCACGAAAACGTCTAACGACGTCTCGCAGTGTTTCAAAGGCAACTCCGATGGCAATAGCCGCATAGCTCATGGAACGTCCATCATCAATAATTGCCACAACCACGCGAAACATCCTCAGCACTGTTTAGCTCTAATTGATATTCCCAATTTAAAACAGTATACGAATATTTATCGGTAAAACAATGGACATATTAAAGGGAGCATTTTTTTTTATCAAGAAAAAAATCAATTTTTTGCCTCACGTGTATATAGTGTATTTGTATACGTTTGTGCTCATTGAGTTATAAATGTCAAAGTGTTGCTACTAATAAACTTTCACGATAAGTCTATAATCACCTCTTTAATCAATAGAATTGGAGCAACCTGTAGATTTTGTGGCGAAAGGAAACAGACACACGGAGAGTAAGATAACTTTAAATGATTTTGTTTAAGCATTTAAGTGCTTGTGTATATAAAAGGTGATGATAAATGTAAAAAATATATATAATGTTACACAGCGCTTTGTGACACATCAGTTCAAAACGTTTTATATTTCGTAAGCACCGAATTTCCCCAAACGACCTTTTGTGATTCATGTATAGTTTCTTCTAGTGATTCATAATTTTCGTTTAACAAAAAAAAAGTTGCGTAATTTAATATGAGAATTAGACATAATACCCAATAACCGAATAAGGAAAGCGTGTTTTTTGATTGAACTGATTGACAGAAGAAGCAGCATGGACTTCACCGACTCAACTTTTGTTATTCAATTCACTAATTTCGTAGTCCGCTTGACCAATTAATATATTACAATTAATTAAGGTTTTTAGTCGAGATAAAAAAGTCAATGGCACGAGCGGGATTCGAACCCACGATCTTCGACTAGATACGCCGCTGCTCTACCACTTGAGCTATCATGAACTCGATCCACTCGGACACCAACTTCCTATCTCAAAACTCAAAAGGTGGGGTTGAGACGGGAAGTTGGTGTCCGAGTGGATCGGGGTCACGATAGGTCAAACGGTAGAGTAGCGGCGTATCTAGCCGAAGATCGTGGGTTCGAATCCCGCTCGTGCCATTGACTTTTTATCTCGACTAAAAACCTCAATTAATGGTAATTATTTTTTAAATACAAATGGTAATTAAGCTAATTTTCACACTGCTGACCTTGGATTAAGCCTTGAATAATGTTTTTGGAACAGCGTAAATTTTGTATAACAATGTTCTATAGGCAGATAAATAGCGATAAATAATATTAAGTGGTTAATTAAACAATTGATGGCTTTTTAATGTCTTAGTTAGAGTTTAGGTCTTAATCACTCTTTGTCCAGTTGAAAAAAATAAAGGTTAAGAGAGAAGAAAATTGAAAATTAAGAAAGGTTTGGATTAACCAATGCAGCCAAGTTATTAATGTAAATAAAAATATGGACACATAACATAAATATTAGAGGAAATCTTGTTGAGACTATGGGTGGTAGAGACAACAATATGAGAAGAAGAAAAGTGGATAAGAGCATAAAATCAGTTCTTCTAGAATAAAAGAAGGAGAGAATGAAAAACCAAAAGGTTGGAGTTATGAATTTCGTTGTTTCGAAGTCATATTTCGTATTTGACATCATTAATTTTTCAATTTTCAGCTTGAACGAGGCAAAAGAGAGAGAGCAATTAAATTCGAAAGGGTGGAAACGAAAAAAAACGAAGACAATGATAGTTCGAAAGGGGAGAATTGTTTAATTAGCCCTCGCCCCCTTACCATCTTCCCTGTGTGTTATTCGGATTCGTCACGGCCCCGGTCCTCCTAATTTCCAAGGCTCAAAGTCTTCTAAATCCTGTATAATTCGCGGCCCCGGTCCACTTTGCATAAAACAAGGGAAAAGGGAAATGATAAATTCCCACGCAAATGTATAATATATACTCTCTGGGAGGGCCCAGGGGTAATCCTCCGAGCGTGTTTTAATATAGACCTTAATTAATACAAACTCTCCTTCATTCAAGAAGCAGCTCCCTGCTTCTTTTTCCCGTCTCCGTCTTTATGCTCGGAATATTAAATATCGTCGAAAAAAGCCCTTTGTCACACTTTCACCCCCCGCTTTTTTAACCAACGTTCAATTGTTTCTTTCAACACTCCTTTTTACTGTTAAGTTTTGTATATAAAGCGTTTTGTTGCTTTACGTTTAACAATAGCTACGACGATGAAAGGGGGGAAGATATTCACTTTTTAATAATTTGCTACCTTGTTACAGTTACAAGACTCTTGGCAGGTATATTCTTAAGAAAATCTGAAAAGTAACGATGATCATGTCAATTATCCGAAGAAAAATACACGGTATTTTGTTGAAAATACATTTTTGAAAAGTTAAATTTGAAACTTCCTCGCTCTTCCAATTTTGCTACCATCTACCATCAATCTATCTCACAATTTAAATATCTATCCATAGAATGCACAGAATTTATGTCAATGTACTACTTGATCTGTTTATACAGGGTGGTCCAAATAGGCAACCAACCGAACTGTTTTATCTCAATCCGGTCGGAAGTTATGAATTTTTATGTGTTTTTTCGAAAAATCCCGACCTTAAGCCATAAATTGGCACTTTTCGCGATCTGGAGCATCTGTTACAATTTTTAACCACTTTTTTGAAATCTGCCCTACATTTCATCTAAGAAGAAACTATTTGTAATCTTACCAAATGTATGTTTATTAATTCAACCCAAAAGTATTTTAAAAAAGGAGAAACTTTTCATAAATTTCAAAAAAATAATTCTTTTTCAACGAACATATTTATAGGGATGTCAAACGTCATAAAGACATCATTTAATAAGCTTTCTTAAGGTGTACTCTAATTTCCTAAAGCGTCAATTTCTCAACGATAAAACCAACGTCACAACAATTTCACCAATATGACACCACAAGAATAGCACTACACTTTATGCCCTGAAGATGACCGGAATAACGGTCGAAACGTCGAAAAAAATGAAAAAGGTATTTTTCTAAACTTCCTCATCATTGACTGTTCCTCACGAATCCAACAAATTAGTAAAATCAACCTGGAATGTTAAAAAAAACGTGGTTCAAATATGTAAATTTAACGCATGCAGAAGTGGAGTTTTTATTTATTTTACTTATTTATTTTTTATTTTTTACCTTTCACCGGGTTAGGGCGATAACGCCATTTCTTTCCCTGCAGCCCAATACAGAATAGGAGAGGATTGAACTTACTGTTTAAAATTTTCGAAATCGCACAGTTCACTCCTCTTCTGTATGCGTTAAATTTAAACATTCGAACCACGTTCTTTCAACAACATTTTATCGATGAAGGGTTGACGTTTTTGGAACTTCGAGTACACCATAAGAAAGCTTATTAAATGAAGAAGTTTTTATGATGTTTGACACCTCTACAAATTTGTTTGTTGAAAAACATTAATTTTTGTAAATTTATCAAAACTTTCTCCTTTTTTAAAATTCTTCATATTGGGTTAAATTAATAAATATACATCGTTTGATAAGATTAAAAATACCTCCTTCTTATAAGAAATTTAATGCAGAATCCAAAAATTTGGTTAAAAATTGGAATAGGCCAATTTATGGCTTAAGGTCGGGATTTTTCGAAAAAAAACACTTAAAAATTTATAACTTTCGACTGGATTGAAATAGAATCGGATAGTAGCATTTTACTCTATTTAAGATATACTTTAACCAAATATTTTTTGGTTTATGCTGGACCAACCACCATATTATACACATATCTTGTACATTATGTTGTACTAATCTGTTTATATTAACATATATATGTGTTTAACTAATATATTTATTATCTTTTTATCCATATATATTTATTGTTTTTTCGGCATATCGATATACAGTTTCATTTATTGTTCTTATTTATGTACAAATCAGATAATTAATTTAGCTAGTCAATGTCTCTCCATTCTTATATTATTAATAAATCATTCCTAATCTGGTGGAACAAAGGTCAACAAAGACTAGCAACCCAAACCTTTGTATCACAGGGGAAATGAGAACAACTACAAACGCATTAGAAACTTTCCTTAACCTACCTCCACTGGAAATATTCATACAAGGAGAGGCTAGGAAAAGCCCACTTAGGCTTCAGAAACAATTAAATTGGAAAGGAACTAAACAATTCGGGCATACAACTATAATCAACAAAATCAGACACCCATTATTAGAAATGGGAACTGATTATGATCCCGGAAACAATCTTCACAACTTCCTACAAAGTCACAATGGACTATAAAGGAGAGGAAGAACACAGGAGAGCATCAGATACAATGATATATGGCTCCACAGATGGCTCCAAAACAAACGAATTAACCGGATCAGGAGTTTTCTGTACAAGCCCAAAACATGAGCAATCAAACTCATTAGGGAAGTACACTTCGGTCTTTCAAGCGGAAATACACGCCATCAATGCTTGTGCTCTGGAAAATCTTAAAAGAGGTAACACTGACAAAAACATCCTCATAAGATCAGATAGCCAAGCAGCTATTAAAGCATCAGCATGAAAAGAATCACATCAAAATTAGTCATTGAATGCTTCCAAAATCTCCAAAACCTGGGGAAACACAACAACCTGATGATATCTTGGGTGCCAGGGCACAGGGGAATTTTGGGTAACGAGAAAGCAGACAGACTGGCCAGAGGAGGATCTGCAAGACCGTTCATTGGCCCCGAACCTATACTTGGGATAACAAAAACAAATATAGAATCCTCCATCGCAGAATGGATCCAAACAAAACAAAAGGGGAAGTGGATAAACTCTAGCAGTGGTAGACATAGTAAACTTATGATGAAACAACCCTCACCAAGACTGGCAAAAGCATTGCTGCAACTGGAGAGGACCAAACTCAGAGGAGTTGTAGGACTACTAACCGGTCTCTGGCATCTGAGAAAACATCTACACAACATGGGTATATACAACGATATATTCCCATTTGCAGATTATTTAATGATGATGAGGAAACAGCCACTCATATCATCTTCGAATGCGAAGCAACAGCTCAATGGAGGTTTAACCTAACGTACGGAAAAAACTTAGGGAATCAAATTGCAGCAGCGACAGTCAATGACCTGATACTTCTAAGAAGAAGGATTGAGTCTATCGACTGAACTAAGAAACTAGGAAGGTATAATAAGCCAAAAGGCTGCAGTGCCTGGGGAGTACAAACTCGTTTCCTAGTATCCTTTTCTACCATACCATACCAATGAATCATTCGGTCAATCCAACTTATTTGATTGCGATCAAGCAACGGATAAACAAATCTATCTATAAACTTGTCAAAGCAATCCTTTTATAAATCAATCTATCCACACATATCTTTATTTTATTATAAATCTATCAATCTTGTTGCCTATCTATTCATTTATCAATGTATCAACCCATCTAGCAAACCAGCATCTTTCTCATAAATCAGCAAGATCTATCTTTTTCATAATCCGTTTATCAACCTGTCATAATATCCATCCACTTATTAGTCCGATTACCTAACTATTTTTTTTATTAATTCACAACGATAAACCAATCATACGATAAAATTGTTTAAATTTTTCTACCAATCTATGAATCCACTCATCTGCCTATTTTGTAATGTATTTATCAATAGTTTTGCCTATCTATGTATTTATCAATTTTTCAATCCATCTAGCAAACCAGCCATCAATCCATTTCATAATCCATTTATCAACCTAACCAAACATCAATACATTTTTCTATCAATTTACAACGAACAAACCAATGTTCCGATAAAATTGTGTAACTAATTTTTTTACCAATAAATCTACCCAGTCATCTGTATATTTTGTAATATGTCAATCCATTTGTTTGCCTATCGAAACATTTACCGAACATAACTCAACATAAATCCTTTTACCTAACTATTTTTGTGCTATCCGTAATTCCAATCAGTGCATCAGTTCGCCAATGATCACGTACTTTGCTAAGTCGATCGTTAATAATTATTCAAAAAACCTTAATTAATTGTAATAAATTAATTGGTCAAGCGGACCACGAAATTAGTGAATTTAATGATTTAAAATGAAGTATACTTCACTAAAGCTCTCCGTGGCCATTTCATTTGTCGACGAGAATCCAATCCGATTACACGACATTTGAAAAATGGCAAAAGGGAGGGAAAATTCAAAAGGTGGGGTTGAGATGGGAAGTTGGTGTCCGAGTGGATCGAGGTCACGATAGCTCAAGTGATAGAGCAGCGGCGTATCTAGCCGAAGATCGTGGGTTCGAATCCCGCTCGTGCCATTGACTTTTTTATCTCAATCAAAAAACCTTAATTAATTGTAATAAATTAATTGGTCAAGCGGACCACGAAATTAGTGAAGTTAATAATTATGTATAGGATTTTAATAGATACCTCGAATTTGCTCGTCCACTGATTAAATGTCTTCGAGTTTTTGTAAAGAAGGTCAAATTTGTATCACGAAACAGAGTTGATATTTAATCCCTTTTTTAAAAAGATAGTTCCTACTAACAATAAGATCAAGAAGACAATTCTTTAGAATTTATAAAAGGATTACATAATTACATAACATCAATATACCCAACAACTGTGTTTTAGTGTCATTTGACGTTACTAATTTATTTACAAATATCTCTATCGAAGAATGTACGAAACTCATAAAACAAAAAACGTACGGAGAATTCTATGAACGAATTTGTAAAAATTATATAATAGACCTCTTAAATATATGCTTACTATCTAATTATTGTTAATTCAATAATAAATTAAAAAAACGAAAGGTTTACCAATGGGCTCTCCATTATCTCCACTTTGCGCCGAAATATTCATGGATAATTTCGAAATCTTTTCCATCTCTCCAACTAATTAATTCTCTACACCGTAATATATCATGTACTCGGAAATTAATAAAGATGGTTGTTTGAACTTTTTAGACCTAAGATTGTCCATAATAAACAACAACTTATTGCGAGTAGGGATTATCTTTTTAAAAATATTGAACACCGCATTCACTCCACATTTCTCTGAGTTTATATTTGTTTTTTCCTTCCAGAAAACCTCTGGATAGAATTTTTTCTAAATTCCAAGCTTTCCAAATGACTCCGACTTGGAAACTCAAAAATACTGATATCTTTGAAGTGACTCCACTGATCTACAGGAAACTTTAAAGGGGTACTATAAACTACACGTAATGGTATGAAATTCGGTCTTCGTAATTACATTTGAATTGTTTATATCTAATAAAACATTTGGCGATTTTTGTTGATTTTATTCTTAGTTTTCTCACTTATACTGATGCAAAATGAAAGTCTTGTTGATATAGTCTGAAAGAAAAGAGATTAATCTTTCGAACGGCTGAAATTCTGTAGAATTTGGATAAAATTGTTAATAATTGTTATGAATTAGTAAGTGAAAGATCTGACATCGGCTAGAATAAAAATTTAATCCGGTGAATCCAGCCAAAAAATGCTTATTTTTATATTGCGAAATCCGTATTTAAGGTTTTATTAAAAAAAGAGCGCTAAAATCGAAACCAAATTTATTAATTTTTTTCAACAAAAATGATTTTTGTTCTACTTTACTGAATACGTCTTTTCAATTTTATTTTCTACATATAATCTCACATAATACTAACTTATATTATTTTCTTACCCAAAGTAAAAAAACAAAAAACAAAAACAAAAAACGACTGTAATATAATAAATTTGAAATGCATGCACGACAAAGACAGAAAAAAGCATTTAAACAAAATATGTAAATTACTACTACTTAAAATTTTCTTTTCTCGGCTCCTCGATTGGCAAGAACGATCGTACAAGTTTTTAATATTTTTTTAACTAATATCACCAAAAAGGTTTTATTACAATAAAATCTGAACTCCCACATCCTAGCCTCCTCTAGTAAGTCAGTCTTACTATTATCTATGCATTTATCTATTCATCTATCTACCTATACACGCATGTATCAATCTCCAAATCGATCTTCCTATCTATTGTTCAATCCGTCTCCGTATCCTTCTACCTAATTTTTCTTCCTATGTAGACTCTATGTCTATGTAGACTCCGATATCTATAACTCCTAATCTGTCAATCAATCCATACATCCATTCGTTAATTTATAAATTTATTGTTCTGCCTATCAACCCGTCTTTCTGTCGATTCATTTATCCATTTATAAATCTATCTACGTACCCATCTACTTATCTAGTTTTGATAGTTTTGTATCTATGTATCTATCCACCAATGTTTGTATGAATCTACCTATCAGGGCTGCTAGCCATTTATCAATTAGTCACGGATTCGACTACATATTTTTTTTTGTATTAATAGGTCTATTTACCCGTATATTTACATACAGGGTGAGTCTTTTTTTGACGCACCATTGGAAAATCAACGCGGGTGCGTTTAAATCTGACTCGAGGCTTATTTCCTTTGATTAATACGTGAATAATAGAAAGTGAGTCAATTTTCGGTGCATCATAGGAAAATCAACGTTGGTGCGTTTAAATATGACTCAAGGCCTATTTCTTTTGATTTTAACATTAAAAAAATTAAGTGAGTCAATTTTCGAAAATCAACGTTGGTGCGTTTAAATCTGACTCAAGGCCTATTTCTTTTGATTATAACATTAAAAAAAGGAAGTGAGTCCATTTTCGGTACACCATAGGAAAATCAACGTTGGTGCGTCTAATTATGACTCGGCAAAAAAATTCTTCACAAATTAATTTGATTAAGGTTTAAGAATATTTTTTTCTGGTAAAGTAAAAAAATTAAATAAATATAACAATCTCTTTTGTTAGCAAATCAAAAATGTTCAAAATCATTAAAATAATTGTTCGAACAGACCTCCATTTGCTGCCACACAGTAGCCTAGTCTATCGTAAAACGATGATCAGACGAAAAAAATACTCTTAAACCTTAATCAGATTAATTTGTGAAGAATTTTTTTTTTTTAATTTTTACATTGTGTTTGAATAATGTTTTAATAATATTGGTTTTGTTTATTTTCCTTCCAACCTACTAAAACTAATTTGTAACGAATGGTGTGTCGAAAAGTGACTCGCCTATTTTTTGGTACGAGACTAACAAAATAAAGTCATAATTAGACGCACCAACCTTGATTTTCCTATGGTGCACCGAAAATTGACTCACTTTCTTTTATTAACGTATTAAGGAAATAAGCCTCGAGTCAGATTTAAACGCACCCGCGTTGATTTTCCAATGGTGCGTCAAAAAATGACTCAGCCTGTATATCCCGATCCGCCTATCAAACCATCCTTTTACCTACATACATATTTGAGTAGTATCTATAGGCATATCTGTTTTTGTACCATTGTAACTATAAATTTATTAATTCATTTATCTTTCTATCGATCTACGTATTGGGCTATTTATTTATTTACCTCTCAATCCGTCTATCAATTAATTTACCTAATTATTCGAAGAACGTGTGTCTGCTTCATCGTTTTCTTCAACAAAATTTTTGCAGTTGCTCATTTCAATTCAGTAGTGTATATTGTAAATTAAAAACCATTTGAATTATGTATGCTTTTAAACCCGTTGTGAAACTAAAACCATTAACATAACATCACCTACACCAAGGCTATTGAAACAAATAAAAACACAATAATCATCAAATATTACTTTTTATGCATTATTTCAGTTTGTTTATAGAAGGTAATTATTGTTTTATTCATAAGCCGGATATGTGAAAAAAATATGAATAATAAATTAACTTTGGGAGTAAAATGTGTGAAAAGTCGAATATCGTTGGAATGTAAGTGGGCAGGTTCAGAATAATCTATTTTGACATAACTCTTAATGCCACACTCCTCTCCAGATATTAAAATAAAATAAAAATTAACTTTAAACGTCCAGCCCTTAATACGTACGATTATCTATACTAATATCTCATTTCTTTGTGTAGACATTCACGCCCTACATAATAATGAAATACATACAGTGTGATATGAATAAATCAACATCCATAACAATTGAATGCCAACTGTAGACTCATTACGTTTTCTAATCACATTTATAAAGGAGGCAGTCTAAAGTCAAAAATTGGGAACTTTTTTTTTTTTTTTTTCCCCTGTTCGATTCATATTAGCATATCGAGATGAGATAAGAATGAGGAAGTCTTAACAATAGCTTTTCCAATCGGTCCAACTATGCGGCCAATTCTACTTTTATCCGTTTGTATCTGCAGTTCAAAGATATGTGTGCTCCATTCTTGGTGGACACTTTCGTTTTCTTTGTAATAAGTAGGCCGTGCGCAACAGACATCATGTTAACTCTGCAAAAAAAACCCAGATAATTCCTTAATGAGAGCTTAATCACTGCGACTCATGATCCAGTTCAAAAACAGAAGAAAAGACTAATAAGGATTGAGGAACAAATCACGTTAACTTTTAAATTGAAACACTAGCATGAATAAATGCTATGAAAATGAAACACTTTTTGATTCTTGGATATAAATGTGAACCCTTTACAAAGATACAAAGATCACATGAGATAGCTCGACGTCAGGAATATAAGCAGGGAGAGGCAGGTCGCCATCTCATCCCAATATAATTGTCATATACTTTTTATTCAGGAGGTATAGAATGAAACATCACACTTACCTAAATAATTAAAATGCTAACACTTACATTTGTTTACATAGAGATACATTGTTGAAAAATATTTTTTAAGCATAAAGAACAGCTTTATTCCAATATTAATACAATTAGTAATTACAATTATTTAAGGTTTTTAGTTGAGATAAAAAAGTCAATGGCACGAGCGGGATTCGAACCCACGATCTTCGGCTAGATACGCCGCTGCTCTACCACTTGAGCTATCGTGACCTCGATCCACTCGGACACCAACACAACCACCCATCTCAACCCCACCTTCTGAATTTTCCCTCCTTTTTGCCATTTTTCAAATGTCGTGTAATCGGATTGGATTCTCGACGACAAATGAATTATAATTAATGAATGAATTAATTGTAATATATTAATTGGTCAAGCGGACCACGAAATTAGTGAAATTAAACAATTAGTAATGTTTTACATATGGTGGTACATCTAGCATCCAATATTCTCGTTGCACCCGGAGTACAGTCAAATAGAACTATGTCAAAGTTATAAAGGTTATAAGTAGTCCTTTCAATAGCATAATCATATAACCGTTCAAACAATATTAACCTAGGCAATTCATGTCGTGAGAGGTGGCTGTAAATTGTTCCAACCAGAGGATGAGCTATAAGCTTGAAATGCGGATCGTTGAAAACAACTTACTGAGAGTAGAAACTATCTTTTTAAAAAGAACGTTTTAACTTCCGTAAAAAACATAGCCTTTTTGTCACTTACCTGAATCTTATTCCTGATAAATAATGAATATAACGAGTCCTGATCCAAGGCAAAATTATCTCTTTATCTAATTTCATATCCTAGTGGACGGTGACCTAACAAGATCCGAAGCTGAACTCTCTACTTATAGCGATGTCAGGGATATAAACAGGTTGAGGCAAGCACTGACATTTTAGCATCATAATTTCTCTTTGCACTTGGAGTAAAGTCAGATGGCACGATGTCAGTATTCCAAGGGTTATAAGCAGGCAAGCACCGATTCCTTTCAATAGCATAATCACATAATCTTTCAACTTCTGTAAATCTATAAAAAACAATATTAGCCCTTTTATCATTTACCTGAATTTGTTTCCTAATTATGAGAATAAAATATTCTTTAGTTATTCCAGATCCAAGGTAAAATGATCTCTTTTTCTAATTTCATATCCTAGTAGCCGGTGACCTAACAAAACCCGAGGCTGAACTCTCTACTTACAGCGATGTCAGGGGTATAAACAGGTTGAGGCTAGGCTCTGACATTCTAGCATCCTAATTTCTCTATACACCGGAGTACAGTCAGATAGAACTATGTCAGGGTTCTAAGGGTTATAAGCAGGGAGAGGCAAGACACCTACTCTTTTCACTAGCATAATCGCATAACCTTTTAACTTCAGCAAAACAAATAATTACATATCCTAGTAGCCGATGTTCTAAAAAGACCCGAGGGTATGCTCTACAATTACAGCAACATCAGGGACATGAACAGGCAAGGCGCTGATTCCTTGTTTTGTTTCTTCGCGGTTTCCATGCAGCACAGCTTTATTGGTGTCGATCTAAACTTTTGATTATTTTGTTTTTAAAATTTTTAAATTTTCAAACTAATCTCAAAATCCCAGTTAATTAAACAAGTGCAAAAGACCTTCACAGTTTTTACAAATTTTGTTTCATAAATGATATGCTAATGTTTTAAATTAATTCAACAAAATATGCAATTTTTCTTTCTAATGATTTTATTTTTGACTTGAGTCTTTGACAAATCTTAAAGATCGCCATGATTTTGCCTGATAAACACGGTATTCACCATCTTCAATGGTTCGCTTTAGGTTTATTTTGTGTGTCGTGCGCCTTTTTTATAGATTACTACAATTTCTTCTTAAATAACTACAAAATTTCACGATCTAATCTTGGCCGACTAATTGGTATAACGAGTCTTCTAAACATGGCTCCTTAAGCGACATTTAAAGAATTGAACCTCAAATTAATCAGATTTATTCAGATATTCTTCTTTTATCCTGTTTGATCATAATTTTCTTTTGGTTCCTCCTCGTCGATTTGCTTTTATGTTAAACATAGTAATTTTTCTATGATGGTCGTTAAAAAAAATTCTGAAAGTTGAATGTTATTGTTTAAATTTCGTCATAACGGATAAGTAAGGTATTGAAAAGAGAGAAATAAATTTTTTTTGAATACGAAAAATAACCTTAGAATTATGAAAAACTTGTAACATTCTCGTAAAAATATAAAATTTGAGCTAATAATCTATATCGAATATAATTGTAAAATATTCTTTTTGTTTGAGAAGTTTTTGTATTATAAAGTATTAAGTGTTATATATATATTTTCAAGAAAACCAAATATAAGGTGCACCTACTTTGATCTTCATAGTTTTAGATTAGATTCTAATTTTATTGGAACACTACGGTCCAATTTTGTAAAAACAGCGGAATAATACTGAATTGATTATACATTTCGTTGTTCCAAATTTTGAATAACTACCTGGTTTTTGTTAAAAGTTATGATTCAGAAATGTTGTTAACTTCCTGATTTAGTACCTGAAAACTCTCCAGGTTTCTGTTCTTTTTGGCTGAAATTTTATCTTTGATCCCAAAATTGCTCTATTAACTATTATGATGTATTATAAAAAAATCAAAGATAAGCGCATAAATGAATGTTACCTACGTTGGCCTTAAGATTTTTCTATTAGAAACTAATTTTTATTGGAGAGCTATTACAGTATGGACATATTTTGGAAAAACCAGTGGAATAATACTGAATTGATAATACATTGCGTTGTTCCCAATTTTAAAGATCAACCTGGTTTTTGCTAAATGCTAAAGATTTAGTTTATTTCTTTCCTGATTAGAAATCTAAAATTTTCCAGGTTTCCGTTCTTTTTGGCTGAGATTTTAGCTTTGATCCCAAAATTGCTCTATTAACTATTATGATGTATTATAAGAAAATCAAATATATGCGCAAAAATGAAAGCAATCTACATTGGCCTAAATATTTTTTGATTAGACTTATTTTTATTAGAAATTTTTTTTGGAAAAATTTAAAAAATTCTTCAGGTTTCTGATCTTATGTCCTTTTTGGCTGAGATTTTGTCTTCGGTTCTACAGTTGCTTTCGCGGTAAACTTGGTAAATTTAGTGATGTTGGTATGATTAGACCTAGATGAAAAAATTTGAACTTGTCGACACTGAAAAGTGAACAGTAGTAAACAGTTCAACAGGTTATATTGTTTAATTGATTTATTATATAAAATACATTTACTAAAAATAATAAAGGAGAAAAATCTTGTGACCTGTTGCAGAAAAGTATAAAGACAAAATCTGGACAGAGAACACAAAGTTATGGTTAGTGATAACTTCATTTTCAATTTTAAGCCATTAAAAGCTCTGAAATAACATTGGTTAGTGCTCGATAAAAATTGATGCACGTTTGATCTTAAAGTTCATGTCAAGAGAGGAGAAGTTTCTCGACAGTTTTTTGACTTTGACAGTCGAAACTGTTATAAGTGAAACTTAAACCAGTAAAGTCATGACTGATGAGGGTCAACCCACAGTAGAATTTTTAGAAATTTGCTATGATTTCTGAGATCCATCCTGTTAAAAAAAGCTTTGTTTGTCAGGCATTTATTCGAAGATCCTAGCATTAGTTGTATTTTGATCTTGACCCAGGACCAAATAGTAATAGTAAATCAAGTACTTCCCTATGGGCGGAAATCATCCGTGCGGGCTAAACCGGCGGGCGTACGGGCTCGGAAGTGCCTTTCCGCCACGGTGTAATAATGGTTCACTTTCTTTCATAATAGTCTTCAACGTAATCGGTCCGGTAGAAATAGGATTGTGATCCTGTTTACACGATAATTGTGACGACCTCAAAGGAGGCGGTTAAAGTTTTCATTATGTCATACTTATTACCTAACCCTTAAAGGTATTCTCAGCGTGGTGGGGACCGGCTTACCATTTCGTATTTTCTTCGTGGGCAGCCTTCAGTGTAGCTTATTCCCTTGGGACAGCGGAATGGCACTGAAGATACCGAAGAGAAACCTTTTGGCGAAAACTCTTCTTAATACCTGACGCGTGAGCTGATTCCGTCGCCTTTCAACTCCTCACTTGGATCTACCGTATCATAAGTGAGTTTCTTTCAAATTTTAAACTATATTTGATAAAATTATTTTTACACGTTAAAAATATTAATAAATTAAAAACATAAACAATAAAACGATTGCAGCATTTGTGGTAGGAAGATGATCAACATATCATTATTTCAACTTGTAATAGTTCATCAAAGCAGGGCAAAAATTTTGTATACTTTTAAATTATTAATGCCATATTTAAATAAATTTATGAACTGTTGAAAAAACCAGTAAGTTTAAACAGAATTATTGAAATTTTTCCTTTAGAGTTTGTTAACAATAACTTTCTTCTCATGCTTAACGATGGTATTTAACGACATTTAACTGTTTAATACTATTAAAATATACAAAATTTCTCATGATCGTCTTCGTAATTGATAACTTATTATAAAGTCATTTTCCTGATGAATGTAAAAAATACTCTTATCACGTTATAAACTAAGTAAAAGAGTGTCTCGTGTTGTTTCATCCATAAAACAACAGCGATCCCATAAACAGAAACCGCTTCAATTAACTTTCTAAAAAAATGTCTTTTCAGGCAGAATAAATTTATTTAGAAAAAAAATGTCCTTTCAGGCAGAATAAATTTATTTAGAGAGTACGTAAATTTGTTTTTGTAGAAAAGAAATTTACCATGTTAGAAAAACAAGTGATGTAGTTTGTTTTTAGTAATGACACATATTAAGGGCATACAACATACTACATATAGCATATAAACGCATATTAGAAACAGCACAGCACGATATTACATGCATTTTTTCATACGTTATCTGTCTGACGGTAGTGGAAAGTGGATGAGAGGATAATCAAGAGAAAAGAGAGCAGTTTAATATCAGAATTATCAAGACAAAAAATAAATTTTATTGTTTCATCTCAACTTTGAATGGAGCCATGAACCCCAGAAATTTTTATTGGTAAAAAGAAAAGAAAATTGACTTATTTGTATTGGTATTAGTAACTACTAGCAATTGTTGGTTGTTATACATTGTTAAGAAATAAACACGTTCTTTCATTCAGAAATTCATTTATGTTTAACTTTTTTATTGAAAACTCACATATTATTAGTTTAAACAAGTTTAAAGGATTGCAGCTATCTAGATTAGCAGGATTTGTCAAAGAATATACACTGCCCAGAAAAAAACCGACCACCTGGGTTTTGCACGAAAAAATGGCCAAATTTGCATATTTTGCCTTTTAAGTAAGAGACCTGCGCTAAGTCTCATTTTTTAGAAAATGTTAATCTGAACAAGATGGAACTTTTTAAAATGTTTTCCTAGTTTCGGTCATTGATCAGTAAATTCAAAAATTCTGGAACGTGTCAATTTTTGCACTTTTTACGAAAAATTCAAATTGACTGTGGAGGGACGACCTTTAGCAATCGATAGAAAATTTTAATAAGCTTCCAATTGGTCACCTTCTATTTTGCCAGAACAACAGTTTTCGAGTTATTCGCGATTTTCGGGTAAAAAACGTAGTCACTCATGGAAAAACCGATCTTTCTCCCAATTTTCAAGAATGAATACATTTTGAACCGTCACGTTTTCGCAATAATATTATACTCTACAACTTTTTTTCCGAGTACTTTTTCAAGAAAGTGACCAGGGAAGTGACAATTCTCAGTTTTTCTTACTTTGACCTTTTGGGATGAGGAATGCTTATGCTGTCGATATCCTGATGACGGAAAGTCAACTTTTCCTGGCTATTTTTCGTGCAAAAACCGCGTGATAGTTTTTTTTTATGGGCAGTATAGTTTAAAATAGAGATTTAATTTAATTATTTAAGTATTGAGTCAATCCGCTATTAAGCCGCTATCCCATTCCAAAAGAACATACACCAAAGAATAGAATAAAACAGATTATGTGACGACGAATCGTATCTTTCATTGGAGCGAGATTGGGCGGACCGGAAAATTTCTGCAAAATCGAAACATTACATAAATCTGCTGGTGCTATTACAATTTTAATAACTTGGCGCGTTAAGAAGACGTAGTGATCAATTTGTTTTTCGAAGGTACGTTTTGAAAGGCGGATTCTAAAATAATGCTATCAGAAACTCAAAAATTCATCGATTTATTTCCGATATATTGAAGTTTTTATTCAGAAATAGATAATTTCAGTTTATCGTGTAACTTTAGATGGTTTAAAAAGTTGCAATTTTAAAATTTAATTTAATACAATATGAAAATTTAATGTATGTTGGTTTTTTAAAACTTACTGTAAACAATCAGTTAAAGGATAAATTGAAATTATCGAGTTCTGAAGGAAAACTTTGTTATCTTCAGAACAAATCGATTTTTTTTTAAATTTCACGAATGTAAACTTTTTGAAAAAAATTATCCTCAAAATTCATTAAAATTCACATCTAATTACAGGGCTGGAACAACAAAGTATAATTAAGCATCTTAGCAGAAAACAAACATAATGAATCAAGGAAAGTCCGCGTTAGGAGAAAATCTTTTAATTTTTTTTATTTATTTATTTCCATTCACAAGTATTACCTAATTTAGAAGTCAGGTATTTTTAGTATGTACATATTACGCCGTTGATAACAGTATGAATAAATCAACAGTGACTTTCGCCTGTTGTCTAATACGTGTGATGACCCCGACTCGTAAGTTCTTCACCTTCAAATTGCAGCCTGGGATGGTGAAGGACGATCGTTTGCCGTCTAGTTAAAGTTAATTGCAGAATTGACAGCAAACATTATTTTTCAAATGCGCTATGCAGAAATTATTAAAACAGTAAGACAAATGAATAAGAATAAATAAGACGGCTACAACGTACAACACAATAAAAGTGAGCTGATCTGACATATTTTCCAACAGGTTTATGAGGTAATTATTTAGATTGTTAGTTGTTATTCGTCATTCAAACTTATTCAAAATTCCACAAATTTCCATTATTAATTCGTATTGCAATGCCAATGATTTGACCATTAACGTCTCTTACAGTTAGATAGTTTCTAAATGTCAAAATTTTATACACGCAGCTTATTAGGACGAATTCTTAAGTTTATATCTTTGTCTCTTAGTAATTTTTACAATTTCATTGTGTTACCAAAGTTAAATGGTTGAGATGAAGCTTTAGAATAGAATAATCTGAATACATAATACTGTTCCGTGGCTGACTGACAGACAACGCACAGACCAAACCCCTGGATCCAAAGGGTTGAAATTTCGACAGTGCATTCTTATAATGGCATGGATAGCCGGTAAGAAAGGATTTTTCGAAATTCCATCTTTATCTTCTACATATAAAACAGTGTCTTTGCATCTTTACGCAAGGCAGGCAGTTCGAACGTGAAATGTGAATAAAATAAATAAAATAGCAAACCAAATGACTGTTTTTCCCTTCAAACTTTTTGCCATAACTTTGTCATTTTTTGTCCAATTTAAAATCCGGTTGCACTATTATTTTCAGCGTAAAAAAGTCCCTAGATAAGAATAAAGCGATACGGCTTAAAATTGAAAGTCCAGAGTACATTTCTAATTTTATTTTATGAAAAACCTAAAACCCTTCCAACATTTCGGAGAGAGGAATTCGGATTTTCACGACCGCTCCTCGTCGAAATGACCCTGCCGGTTTCTTTTTGCCATAACTTTGTCATTTTTTGACCAATTTAAAATCCGATGCACCATTATTTTCAGCGTAAAAAATCCTTTAAAATGTTATGTCAGGATGTATAGGGGAAATTTTAAAGTTGGACTGGACCTGAGGTACCCTGCATAATTTTTCTACAAAAAAGGTGAACAAGTGAAACTAGAGTATAAAATATTAAACACGTATTTTTTTTTATAGACCAAACCCATGGATCTAAATGGTTGAAATTTCGACAGTGCGTTCTTATAATGGCATGGATAGCCGCTAAGAAAAGATTTTTTGAAATTCCATCCCTATCTTTTATATATATCAAATAGTTCCGTGACCGATTGAGACAACGCACAGACCAAACCTCTGGATCTAAAGGGCTGAAATTCCTATAATGACATGGATAGCCGATAAGAAAGGAATAGCCAAATTTCTACCCCTAGGGGGATTATATGGACAATTTTTTCCATGTATAGTGAATTGAAGAAGCGAAGAATTTGAGAAACAAAAAAATTATATTAGAAAGCCATACTAGCACTTTTCGTAGCATTAGAAAGGTACATTGAAACAGAGTTCCGCTTGGACGAAGTTGCGGGTAAAAGCTAGTACATATATAAACCATCGAAATATTTACTACTATGAGCAGTATATACTGGCATGTGCCCCATATAATTAAAGAGTGTCATTTCTTGATTCTAAATAAGAACTAGTAGGCTTGCTACATGGAAGGATTGGTGTTGAGCACAGCAGCGAATATTTGACTCTCCTATTCTTATTTTTGGAAGAAACCGGGCTATTTTGTTACATATGGTATTTGATAAACATCACTTTTTTTCCCTAGATTGAATGTGAATGTATAGTGTGAGAGGGATGGCGGAATATTGAGTACCTCATAAACCTTCAATTAGATTAGTTAAATATTACGTGTAAGGGCGATGGAGGAATATAGAGTACTCACCATAACACCGTGCAAACATTAAATGTATTTAACTGTGGGCGGGCAGTGCTTTCACCACTGGTCACTTTGGAAAATCATCTAGACAGGCCACATTAAACAAAAACCGCTCACGAATTTTTTTAATATTACATAACAATGTGTGGTGATTAGTGACCGTTAATCGATATTTATTTAGAAATTGTGAGATGCGGTCTGGTGTGATGTAGGTTTCAGAGAAACATTTTCTTTATCGTGCCAACGTTTCGATCTTTATTGAGATCATCTTCAGGGCTCAATAAAGATCGAAACGTTGGCACGATAAAGAAAATGTTTCTCTGAAACCTACATCACACCAAACCGCATCTCACGATTCCTAAATAAATTACATAACAATGTTCAATTTTATGGTTGATTTATTTCCACTTGTTCATTATTTTTATATATCTACAATTGGAGTAATAAATTGTAAATATGCATATCGACTCTTAATAATTTGATTTTATTTCCTCTTGATAATTCGAATTATTTGTGTGGTCCCTTGGATTTCGAATTATCAAGATTCGATTGTAGATGTTTATATTTGTTAACGGTTTAAATTACGTGTTAGAAAAGTCGAAAGCTTGACCAAGGAATGAGCGTTTTTACTTTCTTTCAAATTCATCATCATATATGATTAAATTTATCCTTTTAACACCGGAACTCCGGGAGTTGATATGAAAAAAATAAAAAATAGTTAATTTTTACAAGATTTTTAATACAGATTGCAAGTTTTTCATATTGAATTATGAATCAAAAGATCTTACTGAAGTGCACAAATTATTCTAAAGCTTATTATTGTTTAAATTTAATTATTTATTTGGCAACAATATTTTGCATAGCGTAACATTAATGTTAAATTTCTTTGACGTGTTGAGATCGGGGTTGAGGTCGTTTTGAAAAATTGAACTAATATTTTCTCGTACTAGATTCGACCAACTATGAGGTCTTCCTCAGGAACACGTAGGATAGCATTGCAAATTTTAATTTAAGGTGTACATTTAACGTCAGCTTTAACACTTTGAATGAATAATCTTAAAATAATATTAAAAAACAAAACAACTTTAAATATAACAATAAATAAATATATAGAACTATAACCCAGGTGCCCAGCATGCCAAGATATCAGTCACGGTGTCGCAGCTTGGACCTGTATAGGGACCGAAATGGAATACCGGACTATAGGAGAATGTTCGAGCATGGCAGCGAGCTTAAAGAAAAACTTTTTAGGTTTTTGAGTGATATCGGGATAATGGGTTGTATAAAGTGGGGTATTTGTTTTATAGGTTAAGTTTATGTTAGAATAGAGGTATGCTGGGCGGCGGTGCAGCATATCATCTCCAGGCTCCACCGCTGCTCCGCCAAGCCGGGTCGGGCGGAATAACGAGTACCCTCCGACCCGGATTCTAGACAGAGGATATGCATGTGTAATTGGGTTTTTATATAGGAGTATGTATGTATTTATTGTGAGTGAGTGTGAGAATGACTAGCTTTAGGGAACGGAAGGGAATGACCAAAGAAGTCGATGGCGCCCAATCCATGAGGGAAAGGCCAGAGGCCTCCTAGGAGGTCTAACCATTCTATAGAACTGTAACATGAAAAACAATAAATGTAAATCTAAAAAAAAAACTTTTTACTTTTAATAGACAATCTTTTAAAAAACAGTACCGATGAAAAACTATAATTTTTTGAATAACCTACAACACACTAATTATGCTCAATAATTTGAAGAGGTAACCAAAAAAGTTGGGGGATTTTTATTCTTGCTTTTGAAAACAAGTTCTATTTTATTACTAAATAAATCACATTACATTTTGACTAATTAGCGTAATAATAAAAAATTATAAGTTCGAATTCCAAATTGTAATATTGAAATGAATAAGTTGATACATGGACTACTAGTTAGATGGGTTGGCGGATGAATAATTCTTAAGCGGCGATATAAAAAATAAAAAAAGACAAACCCCGAAACGTCGGCCATCCGGAATAAACGCTTGCTTTAGGAAATTGAATTAAGAAGTGATAAGTAGGAATTATCCTTTCTTCTCAAAGAAGATTAACTCTTGCAGGACTTAGAGGGAAACAAGACTTCTTCAATTTTTTAAAATCAAAGACAAAGCATGTTTTAAAAAACATTATATTGTCTTGATCTGTGTCATCGATCCATTGGAAGAATATACTACGATAATATAATAACCGTTTTTTAGATAATAATATAGATTGATGTGGCACGTACTTCCGCCAGCGTCACGAGGCAACTATTTTTCTGTTACACTAAGTTGATATTCCAGACAGTCAATAAGGAAAGAAGGCTTTCTAAATCCAGAGAATTTTCATCTATATAATTGGTTAAGTAACAGTGAAACTTAGAAGATGTGTGATTCTTTCTGTTACTTTTTCATTCTTAATGGGGAAAGTAGACCGCATAATGTGATACCGTAGTACGCATTTACTGCTCCTAATTAAAACCGGGCTAGGCTAACGAAAATAGTTAGGTTTAAGGCCGTTACGTTGGCTGAATTTTTTTCCAAGCAATATAATAATAGAAAATACGTTTTCTGAGGTTGTTCGTATTGCGTGACAGATTATTCCGTGTAACTGGAATACAGTGATTTTTGGCCATTAGAAATCGGTGCGGAAGATATTGCCCAGGATCCTCCTTGCTTGAAGGGAAAAGTTTGAATGTTTGAGATATGAGGAATAATAAAGGCACAAGGGTCTGAATTTTGACACTTAATAAATTCAACTGATAAGGACGTACAAAAGAATAAAACTGAAGAGATGACGAAACGAAAGGGAGTAAGGGAGAAAAACAGAGAAAAAAGTAAGTGAGAAATGTTGGTGACAGGGATAGCTAGAAACAAATAGGTATATAGGTTGGTAACAGGTATAGCAAGAAACAAATAGGTATATAGGTTGGTAACAGGTATATATATATGTAGAGGAGATATAGTAAAGTAGGTAGAGAGATGAAGACGAGAAAAAATGAAGAAATAGGAGAAGTACAGAGAATGCAGATAGATGGAAAGATGGAGGAAGAGATGGGTAGATAATAGAGAGAAAGACAGATAAACAGCAGAGATAAAATATAGAAAGACATTGAAATAAAAAGTCTCAGTGATAGAAAGAGATAGATGGATAGATACATAGATAGGCAGGTAGTTTAGAAGCTCTGCCTATTTAAGTACTTTAGTAGTAGTAAGTAAGAAAGCAGGTAGAAGGTTTATCTTTAAAATAAAATCATTCTTGCTATATTCAAAAGATTGAACAGATTTATAAATATTTATTGAAATTATAACGTAATGACTTTTTTGTTGGATCATAATATCACTTGCAGATGGAATATGTGCAGGCTATCTGTGTTTGTGCGATTGTGCACGATGTTAATTGGGAGCTAAAAACCGACACAACCACCGAGGAAGAAGTCAGTTTGAAAAAAAGCGAAAATTACCCGATACAGGGATGATTATTTTTTAGAATGGTTCGCTACAGCCCATCAACCCTCAGGGTGTCGGGGTTTCGGTGTTTTTGCCAAAAAAAGAAGTCCATTTGTTTGAGTCGGTTTCGAATGCACGGCTGCAGGATTTGAACCCATGACCTTTATCCTACAGTGATAACCGTTGCGGGCACTGAAGCCCCGCAGGGATGATTAAACGTGTGATTATGCAATGTTAACTTTCAANCTGTGACACCGAAAAAGTTGTTATAGATATATTGAAAGAAAGAGCGAAAACAGGAGTACAATTAGTGATTGAGAGAAAAATGAAGTAGACAGAAAAAGGAAGAGAGAGTAGTGATTGTGTGAGATAGATGGATAGTTAGATAGAAAGATAGTGAAAGAGAAAGTGTCAAGAAAGACAGATACGAATAAAGAAGATACTGAGGTGGAAGATCTGAAGATGAGAGATGAAGAATTAGTTTTTTGGAGGAGAGGCCAAGAAAGGATACCAAAGGATTCCCATCTGTCAAAAACCTAGGGATCGTCCTTGATCAAACCTATCCTGGAAACCTCACATTTCCCAAATCTCACAATGCTGCTTCTCCACCGTCCGCCAATTCCGTCATGCAAGCCAATTCGTCCCAGTCGGTATCTGCAAACTCCTGGGTTAAAAACTCCCGTGTGCTTCCCCATTTCAATTATGGCTGGTTGGTCTACTACGGTGGACTCACCTGCGAGCTTGCTAACAGATTCAAGAGCTACAGCTCATAAAATGCTTTCTTCAATTCATATTTAGCTATCCAAAGAGATCCCATATGTCTAGATCTCTAGTATGTATCGTGATTTGAAATGTCTGTTCCCTCCTATCGCGGGATATACTTTCTTGGCTCCTTCCTCTATCAAACAATTTCTTCTCATTCCCCTTCTTATATTTTTAATTTGTTAATATTTAAGTTTATTTTTTTCTTCAAAGGTACTACATCGCGTACTTTTCTGGGTATAAGAATCGCCTTGTCCAAGTGACTACTCTGCACAAGGCTAGTGCCTCACATTCGCAAAAAATATGAGGTTTCCTTTCACATGTTTCTGTGTCTACTTTGTTTAAAATCTTTTGGTGGTAGCTAAGATGGTAGTGGCCGATTTATAATATTTCTCAAATCTTGCCTGCTGATAGAGTGGAGATCTTTCACCTTCTTTTTGAGAGATTTATAAATCTCTTAGCTTTCCTAATACCTGGTACATTTGTCGTGTTTGAGTTTTTCTCTCTCCGGCTATTTTTCTAGGTGTAACTTTAGCACACCCTCCGGTAAATCTAGTTGTGATTGCAGTCCCATCAATGAGAGGCTGCCCCTTCTTAGTTGGTCGGCCTGTACCATACCACAGGTAACTTTGTGTTTTCCTTGTACCATTATACAATATAGGCATTCCCAGATTAATTTGGAGCTAAAAGCGTACGCATTTTGTGCCTCTGTAGCACCACATGGCTGTCAGAAAATAGTAAATTCGTACAGCTGTCATTTACTTCTTTATCAACTCCCTTGCACCCAGTATGAACGATATTTTGAGCTCAGCTTGAAAGATATTTTGCTGCAAAGGGTGTCTACTAGATAGTAATAAGGTCCTTCCTATTTCTTCTATACCTATATATTTCTACTACAACCTGATCACTATTTCATCTTTACCTAGAGCTCCTTACTGAAACTCGGGGTTGTCTTTCTTCTAATGATCTCTGTTATATATGTCCAGTTGGAAGGGCCTGCCAAAGTTTTTTCTCTCGTTTTGACAGATAAGGTTTAGCCGTTTCATTTATTTTAATTCTCTCTAGAATTCCTATTAGGGATGGGGTACGAGTCTACCCAGGCATTTAACCCCTCGGGTCTTGGTCGCCCACCCTGCATAATATATATAAGGGTACGTTTTCCATCGCTGCTTTGGAGTATGCCTCGCCCCTATTATGTTAAGATGAGCGTCTTTATAGACAATGCAGTTTGTTTTAGTTCTTCTTAAGCAGTGATTTTGGCCACCATACTAGAGCTTCATGTATGACCTAAAGCTCCTTACTGAAACTTCTAATGATCTCTATGTCCAGTTGTAAGGGCCAGTCAAAGTTTTTTTCTCTCATTTTGACAGATACCGGTGTAGCCATTTCATTTATTTTAATTCTCTCTAGAATTCCTATTAGGGATGGTGTACGAGTCTACCCAGGCATTTAACCCCTCGGGTCTTGGTCGCCCACCCTGCATAATATATAAAAGGGTACGTTTTTCATCGCTGCTGTGGAGTATGCCTCGCCCCTATTATGTTAAGATAAGCGTCTTTATATAGAATGCAGTTTGTTTTAGGTCTTCTTAAGCAGTGTTTTTTGCCACCATACTAGAGCTTCATGTATGACCTAGAGCTCCTTACTGAAACTCGGGGTTGTCTTTCTTCTAATGATCTCTATGTCCAGTTGGAAGGGCCTGTCAAAGTTTTTTCTCTCATTTTGACAGATACCGGTGTAGCCATTTCATTTATTTTAATTCTCTCTAGAATTTTGTCATGATTTTTCCTTAGATCTAGTTGTTTTTCTTGGTATCTCAGGAGTTCACTTACGCAAGTCACTTTTTGTGCAAGAATGTGTAAGGGTACGTTTTTCATCGCTGCTGTAGAGTATGCCTCGCCCCTATTATGTTAAGATAAGCGTCTTTATATACAATGCAGTTTGTTTTAGGTCTTCTTAAGCAGTGCTTTTGGCCACCATACTAGAGCTTCATGTATGACCAGGGGTCTGGCCGTTGTGGTTTATAAACAAATCGCCATCCTGGGGCTTATTCCCCAGTTTTTGATGCCTAATCTCAGGCCATTGATTAGTAGTGTCTTTGCTTGATACTTAGTTTCTTTGGAGAATGTTATGACTTAATATTTTAAGGTAAGGTTTCTTATTCATGTGAGTGAGTTAGAGTTGATTCCTTTTTTGAGAGAAAGACAGAGTCCTAACTATATGACGTAGAAGATCTGACAATGTGAGAATGAGAGATAAAGAGTGTGTTAGTTTGTAAGACAGTAAGTGAAAGAGCGATGGAGAAAGTGAGTGTCATATAAAAATGGCATATTTGTTTATTTAACGACGTACTATCAGATATCGTAATGTTAATATTTTTGATTGTTTTCACTACTTCAATTCCTTGTTTTGAAACTCTTATAGCGTCGTTAAGGATGAAAGGCCTTCCTAATACGGCCGAAGATAAAGAATTGGAAATCTTTTGTCGGGTCGTTTAGATTAACAATTTTTTCCGGGAATATGATGCACAAGATGTCGTTAAGGATTTGGCCCCAAGGGGATGATTAACGGAACGCGAAATGATACGGGCCCATTTCCCGCCTGGGCACTACGTTTTACAACTCACGCAGTTTGTACTGTAAATAGGCAGCTCAGCTCGAAGGATAAATAGTAGAAGATCGATTTTCCAAAAGGACGCGACCACATCGAAGACTAATCCATGGTTAAACAACTATTCGACTGTCAATTAAAAAGGTCCGTTACATTACATTGTTTAATTTTGAAAAATGAAACCGATAGTTTTGGTAGGTTTCGAACAAGTCGAAAATAACTATAGAAATATAATTGTGATTAGTGATAATATAGTGGCCATAATTTGTATTCTACACATCGTAGGATATTAAAATTCTCCAGGTAATTAGACATTTATTATGTAAAACTACAAAACAATGATACATACCGCATTTTCATAAGATAATTTTGGCATTTTCCTCATAATTATTCCTATTTTTATTTGACCAAAAACTTATATTATAATTGAATTATTCATATGGTCGGTAGAAAATTCAAAGGCTTTCAATGTTATCACATCAATAATTTCTCATTTGTTAGGGTTTTTTAAATTAAAACTAGCAAAATTTTTTGAATGACTCGTATTTGTCAGTCTAGCAGTTCTGTGTTCAAATCCCGACATAGCCCTTTTATGTTTCATTATTAATAATTCATTATATTTCGTGGTCCGATTGACCAAATAACTTCTTTCAATTAATTAATCTTTATGTATGGTATTGGTTGAAATGAAAAATTAGTGTCACGAGCGGGATTCGAACCCACGACCAAAACCTCGCATAAGGATTAATTAATTGAAAATAGTTAATAATATGGAGAAAATATTTTGTGAACTGGTTTGACTTCTCGTCCGTGACAACAAACCGGTAGTTATTATATAAACTTATATAAAATTATATTAAGAGTGATGGAGTAAACAAAAGTCCAGAGGCGAATATTTGAAAGAAATAAAAATAAATTCTTAATTAATGCAATGTTGAAAATTTATTGCGTGGTTAGAATTTACAATGTGCTAAAAGAACAGCGTTTTACGATGTAAAAATGAAGGTTTATGTTGAAAATAAAAGACTACATTTCAAAATAAGCATTAATTTTAATTCTTACTTTTTTATACCCAAGCACTTACTTCATATTGCTCGCATATTTTACATTGTTTATGTGCTGCCTTTCATGTTTACGTTAAATCTCTCTCTCTCTCGAAAAATAAAAATAAAAGCGATTCGATTCTTCTATGATGACATTTATTCACGCTTTTAGGCGTTTTTGAAGCAAATAGTGCTCCGAGTCAATAAAATGTTTTGATAAATCTACGATTAAATTATTAACTGTGCTCACATCGTTAAATAAGGGGGTCACGATTTAAAAAAAAATATATACATGTCAGGTATTCAAAATATTTATTACTCACGAAAACACAAAAGAAACAGCAGAATAATTTCACACATAATGAAAAGGGAATCAAGAAAAGCTGATAGAGCAGGGCTGATTCGTTCGATTCGTACCACACTCTCACTCATTTTTAAATAAATTATTTCTTATTTGCATATCATCCACTCAATTAGGGCACGTAATTGGCGGTTAATGGGTTATCTAATATTCGATCTTCGTTTCTTTCACTCTATGTACATATTCACACTAAGAAATACACACTACAAATATCTATCAATCACTATATACAATAAAACGGTTCCGTTTGGGGAGCCAGCCCTCTTTTCGTGTTCAAGCACAATTTTCATAATTTCACATGGCATTCCTACTCGCGCTCTAGAAAGAGCCGTTATTCAATTTTGTAGCAACATGCTGGATACTTACGTGGAATTCAGGAGTTTATTCAGAAAGAAGAAGATTTATTGTGGTTATCCAGGTAACTGCAGCGCAAATGAACATAATAAGAAATATGGTTAAAAATATGTTAAAGTTTACATTTTCATAATGTGGAGAATATTGAAAAGTTCTTAAATATAAACTACTAGTCACAACATTTAAATAACTTAATAAAAAACACAAAAGATTGCATTTTATAATGAGAAAAAGTTAACAGTAAAGAAATTAACGTTAAAGGTTAGACAGAAAGTTTGTAGAAACATGTTAAAAAAAATTTCTACGCGCACATGAGTGAAAATGTTAAAAATATATCCATTACAGTTCGTGGCCCGATTGAGCAATTAATTTTTTTCAATTAATTAATCTTTATGGAAGGTATTGGTTGAGATAAAAAAGTCAGTGTCACGAGCGGGATTCGACAGTTGAAAAATGGCAAAAAGGAGGGAAAATTCGAGAGGTGAGATTGAGATGGGAAGTTAGTGTCCGAATGGATCGAAGTCACGATAGCTCAAGTGGTAGAGCAGCGTCGTATTTAGCTGAAGGTCGTGGGTTCGAATCCCGGTCGTGACATTGACTATTTTATCTCAACCAATAGCTTTCATAAAGATTAATTAATCGTTAAAATATAGTTTTTTAAAAGTCAGGGTGTAATAAAAACAAAACAAATTAAATTTTTACCGGAAAGTGGTTAGGGCGTATTTGCCAAGTTTATTTTGGTTTAAGCTTAAAAATCATGTAGGTAGGTCAACGTCAAAACCTACCACTTCTTAGTACAACTGTAAGTGTCTTAATAAAATATAGTTTAATTAACTTTTATGTTATATCACAGACGATAAAGTTTGTTTGTAGATCTGAAACAATAGTAAAATTTAACTTTCATTTCATGTCAGATGACATTTCTCCAGAAGAGTATATTAGTCTATCATAATTGTCTATATAAGTCTATCTTATATAACAAGTAAAAGAAAATATTTTCGTTTTTCCAATTAGTTTTATTTAAACGGTATCAATCACTTTAGTTTCAAAATTATATATTCAAGATTAAACTAGTAGTGCCCAAGTTTTTTCAATAAATTAAAAAGCAAAAAATTTTTTTTAATGGTAGCTGTTTATATTAGCATTTGTTTTGCATAGCTCATACAACAGAAACACTCAGACATGCACAAATTTGTGATATTTTCAATTTAATAAATTTCTAAAAATAATTTTTCAGGTCACGATGTCGAGATTTATATTTGGCTCGATATTTTTCGTCATTTATTTCCAATTGTCGGTTGGAAATGCTAACATGCAAATTGTCGGCGATCTATTCGTAAGTGATTTTAATTGTTTACTCGAAAAAAAAAAATTTTAATTAATAATTATTGTACTAGCCTCCTGTCAAGGGGTTGAAGAGGTTGAAAAGGGTGGCGGACATTCCGTTCACTACATTCTCCGAAAGGGTGTACGCTTCTAAGGGTCCGACTAGAAAAGAGTACGACTATATAGTCGTCGGTTCCAGTCCATCCGGATGCGTTATTACGAACCGATTGACGGAAAACAGCGCGGTCAACGTCCTCCTCATCGAAGCCGGTTATGAAGATAACATTTTGACCGATATCCCGATCCTCAACGTATTCATGGCTCTGACGGACTGGAATTGGAAGTTCACAGCGGAGTTCAAGGAAGGCACATGTGCCGGTATAGACAATTTGGCCATAGTTGAACTTGAGTCGTGGTTGTTTAATGTTTTTTCGAAGATTTCTTAAATTTTTTTTAAAGGAATGTACGAAGAACAGTGCCCATGGCCGTCTGGAAAAGGTCCAGGAGGTGGAACGATTTTGAACGCGATGATCTACACGAGAGGAAATTTCAGGGACTATGACAACTGGGAAAAGGAGGGAAATCCAGGTTGGTTCCGACTAGTCTTTAAAAAATATAAAGATTGATATTGTGTTTTTGAACAGGTTGGAAATACAATGACGTCCTTCCTTACTTCAGAAAAGTGGAAAACATGATGATCAATGATCTACGAGGTTCGAAATACCATGGAACGACAGGGCATTTACCTTTGAACTACGTTCCTTTCGAAACGCCCCTTCTAGGAGCTTTCCTTAAAGCTGGAAAGCATTACGGCTACTCCTTAGTGGATTACAATAATCCTAATTCTCACATAGGTTTTTCGCGGATTCAATCGACTACAAGGAACGGTGAAAGAGTGTCGGCAGCGACGGCCTACCTCAAACCTATTTTACGAAGAAAAAATTTCCAATTCACTCTCAGAAGCCGTGTGACGAAGATTTTGATTGATCCTAGGACAAAAAGGGCTTACGGTGTAGTGTATACGAAAGAAGGCAAAGAGTACGTAGTTTTTGCGAAAAAAGAGGTGATACTATCAGCGGGCGCTTTTAACAGTCCGCAGCTTCTGATGTTGAGCGGCATCGGACCGAGACATCACTTGGAACAATTTAACATTCCCGTGATACAAGATCTGCCTGTTGGTGATAACTTGATGGAACACATAGGAATGCACGGCCTTGTTTTCCTCATCAATCAAAACGTGAGCATCAATCCTTTTAGAATCGTGGATCAGATCCTTCCGACTGCCCTTCAGTACGTAGTCGGCACCAAAGGAATTTTAACTTCTCTCGGTTGCGAAGGGGTTGCCTACATGAAAACAAAGTATTCAAACAGTACAGAAGACTACCCGGATATCGAGCTGCTTTTCATTTCTGCAGGTTTAAACATAGATTCAGGTCTACTATTAAGGAAGACATTCGGGATTGACGACGAGACATACGAAAAGACGTATCAACCGATCGACGGGAAGGACACGTTTTCAATTTGGCCGATGGTCCTGTATCCTCAGAGTAGGGGTACAGTCAGGCTGAAGGACGCAGACCCTCTCAGCAAGGTCAAGATTCAGCACAACTTTCTCGACAGTCGGATCGACGCTCTGATCCTAGTGGAGGCCATTAAAATCGCGATAGCCCTAGCCGAGTCTCCGCCATTCAAGCAATTCGGCGCCCGGCTTTATAAGAGGCCTTTCCCCCAGTGCAGGGCGTACCAATTCGGTACAGACGAATACTGGGAGTGCGCCGTGAGGACGATCACTACCCAGTTCCACCATCAGTCCGGCACGTGCAAAATGGGTACCGTCGTCGATTCGCGACTTAGGGTTAAGGGTGTCTCCAGTCTCAGGGTGGCCGATGCTTCCATAATGCCGTCCATAACTGGCGGCCACACACAAGCACCGGCGTACATGATCGGCGAAAAAGCCGCCGATCTCATAAAACAGGACTGCAACGGTCGGCCCGGCTTTACTTCTCCACTGGAGGGCAATCATTTAAGAAATGAGGAATTTGGAGATACGTTGGATTTGTTTGATTACAACTATAATTTTTAAATCGTTGCTATGACTCCAATTGACGAATTATGTACATACATGTAATATTTGCCATATAAAATATAGCTTTATTAAGAGAAATGCTGCTTTTGTAATTAGTTTAGTGTCGATTATTTTACCTAAATTATGGACTGTTTACTTAAGCCATATTTAATTTTAATTGTCCATAAAACAATGATAAAAAGACTGACCCCGCCTCAAGAAACTTCAGAAGTGCTTCGAGTAACAGAACTCTTTTTACTGTAGTGCGAACTATTACGATATAAAGTTGTTATGGACTTACATAACTGTTTAAATGTACATAAATTTTAAGTACAAAAACAGCAAATCAATTTTGTTTTTAGTTATACTTAGAAACGGCTTTATGCCGTTTACTTATTTCAATTTATGAAGAATTTCGCTTTACCTCTATGTATTGTTTCATTCAAAGAATGTTAAGCAATATGTCTTAAACAAAATAAACAGTTATAAACGCCAAATATGTCTTATTTATTTATTACCTTGTAATTTCCTAACTTGTAATTTATTATTATTTGAAACGAAGACAATAGAGGTTTCACGATCTTTGTGTTAATCATGTTAACTCTGTTAGATCGTGTTAGTTCGAGAAAAAAAAAGTTCTTTACGCTTTCACTAACACCAGCACTGGACCCAGTTGACACGTGTAATAAGAAAACAGCCGATTGAGTGCCAGAAATTTGATATCGGAATAAAATCAGGAAGGTTTCGGGACCATCGTCGTTTCGGGTTATGTGAAGGGTGTTGGGATGAGAGGTAGATAGAGTGGATGGAGCTTGAGAAGTAGATTTTGGATGGGTAGCAAGATTATTCACCTGCAAAGCTCTTCTAAGGGCCAAGAAGCGGGACACGTGTAGAGAAGACCTAGTGGGTAGCAAGATTAGAGTAAAACTTGAGAAAAGGGTAGGGATAAATTCTTTAAGGAAGTAATGTTAAGGTCATTGTGGATAGGTTGGATAAGTTAGAGTCGTAGTAAGGAGCTTGATTCTTCTAACAATCTGATTGGAAAGCTTGAATTAGTTTGACATTAGATGACAGTGGTACATCGAAGCTCAGTTCTGTATGCCCAAATAGGTCGAAGAACTGGTTTGTACATGTAAATTTGTTGTTTATAGTCGTGTAAATGTAGGATGTGTTGGTGCTAGAAATCTTCGTAGTTGTTCAAATCTTCCGTTTAGTTCTTGTCGCTTGAGTTTTGGGGAGAGATTCCTTGCCAGTTTTCTATCTTGTTGTCCCCTCCAACAACGACAAAGAATGATTTTCCAACTTGATGGAGGCCCCGCACACAATTCTTTGCAGTTGGGACGTTATTTGAATCATACCTTTCGCGATAGGTGGATATGACCTCATGACCCGATCTGTTGGCCTCCTCGGTCACCCGATTTAACTCCACTTGATTAGTTTCTGTGGGGCATTTAAAAAACAGTGTCTACGTCAATCATAACCCAGCAACCTCAGTTGAAGAAGTGCGGCAAAGGATAGAAAATGCTTGTCAATCTATCTCCCCTGACTCAATCGCTTTGAGCACCAGTGAAGATTGGTTAAAAAGCGCAAATCTTTGCATCTTTACGCAAGGCAGGCAGTTGGAACATGAAATGTGATTAATAAACAGCAAACCAGATGACTGTTTTTTCCAAGTTTTTTGCTATGACTTTGTCATTTTTGACCAACTTTAAACCCGATTGCACCATTGTTTGCAGCGTAAAACACCCTTTAAAATTACATGTGATGTATAGTGTCGTATTTGAAATTGAGAAGTTGAACTGAACCTGAGGTACCCTGTATAATTTTTCTCCAAAAAAGGTAAAAATTTGAAACTTAACTAAAACATATTAAACACGTATTGTTTTTTTTAAATGAGCCATTTAAAAAAGGATACCCCCGTAGACATGGCATTTTATTGGACTTGAACCTATTGGAAGTATTTTTCCTAGATCGGTTTCATTTTTTCACATTTTGCACCATTTCTTAATGAGCTCAAGATCCTTCTGGATATCGAAGTTCTAGGAGTTAAAATTACTGATTTATCCGCGTAGGTTATAAAGATGGCGGATGTATCGACAGGTCAGAAGTATGAGTAGTAATGGAACAAGATGCTCCCATGTGGAACGCCGGTAGGATTGGTCTCGTCTCTGGCCTTCTATATTACTAAAGTTGGTCGGTTGGACTGAAATTGAATGGCACACTGATGGACACTGATAACTTTTTCTGGGTCCGTCTATTCTCGGACTTGTTGTTCTCCTTCCATCATAGGGTTTTGACTTCATACCATCTTTGGTTCCTCAATTGTAATATTTATTTTATAAACTTAATGAAAATAAAAGAGTGCTTTGCGCTTTTTATAACACTGACCTGTGGTTGAAAAATATTAAAAGAAAATATGTAAAACCGACAAGAACATAAAATTTAATAAATAAATATTGATAGGGGCGTCGCTGGCCGCATCGGCTTGGGCGTTGACACGGCGCTCATCACTGTAAGGTCAAGGTCCCGGGTTCAAATCCAGCGGCCCTGCATTCAAATCCGACATACCTACAAATGTTTTTTTTTCTTCAAAAACACCGGTACACTGACGGGTTATATGACCTCTGTTGTTGGAACCCTCGTAAAAAATGTTGATTAACATTTTTGACTTATTTGATTAAAAATATAAATATTCTTCTACAATTAAACTAAACATCGATAAATTTAGTAATTATTGTATTTTTTGTTGTAAATCTTTTTAAACGACCTGTCCTTTGGTAAGCGATTGATAAATATTGATGTAAGGTCCAATATCGTGAAATTCAAAACAAAGTCCCACGTGAACCACTATACTACAATTAAATTTTTGAATAAAGACATTGAGAATATTAAACAATTGATAAGGGAAAGTCTGAATTTATTTAGAAAAGATTTTAAACTGCATACCACTTAATTTCTAAGGTTGGTATTTCCCAAGTATTGTATATAGTTTAGTTCTATGCTAATTAGTGTTTATTATGTTTATCTATGCTTTAAGCTCAAAGGTACTTTGCCGATCTTTCCAGATAGTATTTCCGCTCTACGTGAAGACAAAGGTTTGGGGAATTTGTTCCGTTCTTCGCTTTCTATGCGTGCGAAATTCCAATACTTCGAAAGCATTTGGGACCCAGGAAGAAGTGGACAGTGCATACTTTCTTTCCTACCGGCCAAGACCGGATCGACGGATAGGGGCAAAATTCGCCGGCTGAAATATTTTCTAAAAGCGATCCTTTGGTGGGGAAGAGGTTTGGACCGCTCTTGCCGCCTTTCGAACGGAAGAGGCGGATTGTACTTGAACCCACACACTTGTGCGTGCCTCATCATGTTATCGTGTCAGCATATTATTACGAATGTGTGATCAGTTTTCTTGATAAGCATTGAGGTAAGGGTTTACTTTTTTTAACTGTGATGCTTTATTAGGCCAAGCTATCTTCTAATCACTCATGTGTGACAACATCATGTCAAGCTTCCTAACTTTAAACAAAACAATAACAAATATGACTTTTCACAAATCTTTTCTTACATTGGCAGACACGAATTATTAAATAAATTTATAGAATTTCACCCTATTTCTCTTGGATCAAGTCCCCTTTGTACAACTTACTTTAGTTAGTTTTTTCTGCTTTTTAACAAACGCAAGAACACTGAGATAGACATTGACCTTATTTTTGTTTTTTCTATTGCAAAGCCATACAAAAATTTATCGTGTTTCAATGGTTAAAAATTTCAATGGTTCCTAACACTTGTAGATACTTTAACTAGACAAAACAGACTGATACACACATTGTTCTAGTTTATTTTCTTTGGATGTTAACAAAAACATTTGCATCTTAGCTTATCTATCACATCGACAAACAATTTTAATCTGAAATAAAACACTAAACATAGAATAGAAAGTACAAAAATAAAACAATAGGATAGCATCATCGAAGTGTATGATGGCCTGTAGTATTTGTACGAATGTAAACAAATTTCATAAAATTAAGACAGGGATTTAAGCTCATTGGCGACGATTAGAAAATAGAATTCTTTACCCTGATAATTACCCACCAACTATAAATACTATCGTCAACATTGTATTTTTCAAGCTAATCAATTGTAAACAGCGGTTTATAAAATTCCAAGTAGTATATTAGCCTACTTATTTTTAGTTTTAAGAAATTATTTTAAAAACTTGTTTTATTCAATGACAATGTCAAGCTGGTTAAACTTCACGTCGATTCTAGAATCATGTGCAATAATAGGCAACAATAATTAGCCGTCGGATTTTGCAAAACGTATAAATAATTATTTTATCTTTTTAGTAATGATAAAGTAAAGATAATAGTTACGAAAACTGCAGAGGAGACAATGGATGATAATGGAAGATGCCTTTCGCGCGAGCTAGCGGTCTACATACCTTGCACGCTAGGTTATACCTTTCTTCAAGTGAAAGTGTACAAAAACAGGCATGCACACAGAAAGTCTTTTTAGTTAATTTTTTTCAATCATACCAACACGTCTTTTCAATTAACGCGCCTAAAATCATTCTCAACGGTGTATATTTGTTGGTGTAAGTAGTTTGGTCGTTTCCGAAAATTCTGGCCTATCATCGGACTGTTTTGGTCTGTCGCGTTTCAGTGTTGGGTCAGAACTGTATTTCGTTCTGATCATCGTAGTCGGTCTACACACATAAAAGGGACTGCACATAAAAAACAAAAAACAAAAACAAAAAAACATCACACATACCCACTAACTGAAGATGGCGAGAAGTCGATATAATTCAGACCAAAATGATCGGAAATTTCCAGAAAGTTCATCACTCCGCAGACCAGAGAATCTCGATACATTTTAAAACCGAAGAGTATCAAATGAGAGGTAATGTGTCCACTTTTGGCTTATAACTTTATAGCACTATTAAACTTAATTTGTTGACTCTAAAGTATTCCGTTTTTTCGTCATCGAAAGCCAATTCAATAGTCCTACATGAATTTTGAAAATTTTAAAAGTTATCAGGTTTTAAATGCTTACTTAGGTAAAACTTAGGAATGGCTTAACAAGGTAAAAAGCTGTTTTCCTCCCAAATAATAAGAAAATGTCATGAACAACGATGCCAAATGATTTTCTGATAATCTGTTTTATATGATGTTTAAAAAGTTTCAAGCCATCAAGCCTAATCTTTATTTCGAAAATCATCTATAATTTTAAACAACGGAAGAAGCTTTTTTTACTACTGAAAGATATTACGTTGAAAAAAAAACAAACTAATTTGACCAAATTTCGTCTGCTCGGCTGTTTAAAAAAGTAGTATCGGCGTAACTCTAGAAAGGCTGTTGATCTTTGGGAAGTTGCATGCCTTGACTTTAACCTCGGGGTCTGTCCGGTGGCCGAAAGAGGCTCGGCCTTCTCGGACATTTCACTTTCTTTACAGCCAGTCAAACAACTTTCTCAGTGGCGCGAGTTACTCCTGCAGTACAAAAGTTCGCCTAATTTTTTTGTTGTTGCGGGGTTTATTGTCCTTCTATTGAACACTTGGGAAGTGGGAAACTAGTTCACCAGTAAAGTCCCGCATGACTAATTTTGCGGAAGGAAGGCTTTAATTACAACTTATAATTAATTACACTTACTTTTTGCAAACGACTCCAGCAGGTGAATTTCTGAAAGTGACTCATTACTCTTGTGTCAGGACTTCTTCCGTAATTTCATACCTTTTGCCTTCCGCCCTTTCCTCCCTTACTTTCTATTTTCAAAAAATTAAACCTTCAAAATTAATTTAGAAAAATTAATCGTTAATTTGAGAATTTATCATTTCAAAATTAAGAAGATATTTGTTAAGAAGGAAAGAGAAAACAAGAATGTGAAAGGGCAAGAAATGGGTAATAGAATGCGATCTCCCTCGAGGAAGATCTCATTCTTCATTTTATTCCTTTTCCTATCCTTCCCAATCTCTCTTTTTTTCTCTCACCCTCTCTATGTTTTATCCCTGTCCCCGTTTCTATCGCTTTCCTTTCGTTTTCAATCTCTCCCTTATTATATATTTTTATCTTTCGGTCTAATTAGTTCTAGCTATTCTTTTACTCTTTCTGTTTCGTATCTCTCTTACTCTTTACCTCGTTTTTATCAATCGCTCTTCCACCTTAGTATTCATTTTAACTTAAACAGTTAAGAAAATCTGATCTGACGAGTGACAAAAATGTCAGTAGATATGAATGTAGAAAGAGGGAAGAGATAAAATAAGAAATATTGAAGGGGAAAGCGAGACGAAAGAAAACAAAGGAGGAAGGGAGTTTGTTTGATTAACCTATTTATTTAACCATGCAAAGTTAGATCTGGTGGATCTTACTTCAACTTAACGTGCGTTATGCTACATACAATTTATTTTACAAATAGAATACAACTAAAAGTAGATAATTTTATTAAATATTTCAAATTACAAAAAAAGGGCAAAGAGAGTGAGANGGAGAAAGTGAAAGAAAAATCGAAACTAAATTAAAAAGGCAGAAAAGTCAGAATAATAAAAATTGGTGCAGTTAGTAAAAATGGAAAATTATTACAGCCTTTTATTTTCCTTCGGACATTGCTCGTTACAAACCAACACAAAGCCTTAAAGGAATGTTATTAACAACAAAAATACTTTATATATGTCAATTAAACTCTATTAATCTACAATAAGCTCATTAAGAATGAATTTGCAACACATAAAATATCCAATCTGATAAAACGTAATTATTTTTTAAACTTGAAATGGCTTGTGTTGCATAATCGGAATAGAGGAATTTTCCCCTTGTCCTTTATACTCTATATGTTAGCAGCTTTACCATGTGTCTCTTTATTATTGATTTCACTTCAAAGATTTTTTTGCTGTACATTCTTTATCAAAAAGTTGTTTTTGCTCTGTAGCACGTATTTTCCCCACAGCATTAAAAATTTCATTCTGATTTAAACAATTCTGTGTTCAACAATAGACTAGTCCATCCGATCTTTTGATCGGGTTTGCCTAAATTGTATTTAATAAAAGAAATTGAATTAAACGTGGTTTAAAGCAGTAATGATTTTTTCCCGTTAATTGTGAATTTTCCACATTACAAATAATGTTTCAAATAAATCCTAGTTTAATGCTCAATTTTCCTATTTTTTTAATAAACATTATATACACGTTTTGAAACTAAAGCAATGTAATTGGTTGTCTTACCTGTAGGTAAAAAAAAATAATGTATACAAAATCACGGATGAAAGTGAAATCAACGAAGATTATAAAAGATTTATGAGCCGGATTCATACCTTGAGTCAATGTCATTTCCAGGATGTCATGAATTGGAACGGAAATGTTCACAATATAGCTGGAACTTTCTATGACAAATGGATTAAAAAAAAAGATGGTCATTTGCCATTCCTAATTATTTATCTAGTTATCATATGAAATCAATTAAATTAACATCAGTTTAAATTTTGCCATACTCATGCAACCAGAATAATATAATAGTTCATATCCGAAAATAAAGTTAATAAGTTCACTAATAAAAATCTTCAGAAATGAAGAATCAGTATGTTGTTAAAACACCTTTTTTTATACATGAATACAAATGAGAAATCATTTCTCACTACCAACCTTTCTAACTCAAACAGTCACATGGAGGAATAAATTAATAATTTAATAGTGCCATTCGTTTTAGTTTGATAGCTTTTGGCTGTTGTACTCAGACATAGAAAAGTTGTTTGTTAAGACGGGAGATTAAAAAAATAGGAGTGAGAGTGAGTGAGAGAAGTGAGAGATTAATTGATGGTTTTATTTAATCACACAAAGTGAGTGAGAGGTGAGTGAGGGAGAGAGAGAGAGAGAGAGAGGAGAGAGAGAGAGAGAGAGGAAGANAGACAGACAGACAGGCAGGCAGACAGACTGACAGACAGACAGACAGACAGACAGACAGACAGACAGACAGGCAGACAGAGAGATTGACTGAGTGCATATGTGTAACTGTTAGAAAGTGGCCAGAGATTCAACTCCTGGATTACGGAAAAAAACCAATCAAACCACTTTTTATTTTAAATCATTAAAGTGAAAATGAATTACGCAAGAAATCTTAATCCCAAGTGTTGATTTTTGGATAAAAATCGTATACACAAATATTACGTCACGGTTTTTCAACTTATATCTAACAAAATTAAGACAATTCGAGTAAGTTAAATTTATACAGTATATTGCATGCAAACATCTTTGTTTAGAATTCCGATATTATTTATCAGGACAGGACGTCATTTTTTATCCGTGATTCAAAGGCGAAATGGAGGATAAATTATGAATTACACAATTTGGTCCACCATGTTATAAATCAGTTTTATTATTTCACTGTTTAACTGAATTGTTTTTGAAAGATTTGAAAAAGATGCATGGTTCCAGATCGCTATGAATTGGGCAGTCTTTCTGCTTTGGGTATTAGTGCCATGTTCGGCTTTCTCGATCGAGTTATTCGTGGAAAACGTGATCAACAATCTACTGGTACAGTTTTACACGGTTTCCCAACTCGACTAGTTTTAATCCCCTTGATATTTTCAAGGCACCAATACGTGGGATTCAGAAAGCCGTGAGGTTCCTAGACGTATCGACGAAGTTAACCCGGGAAGTCACGTACGCCGGCAAGGAGCCCAAGCTGAACGAGTACGACTTCATCGTCGTCGGCATGAGTCCTTCTGGGTGCGTAATCGCCAACCGGTTGACTGAAGAACCCCGCACTACTGTCCTTTTACTGGAGGCTGGTCAGGAAGACAACGTCATTACGGACATCCCGGCTCTAAACCCGTATATTCTCATTTCCGACTACAATTGGGCCTTTTATCCCGAATTGGCCAAAGGTGTATGTACAGGTCAGTTACGCATGAGAAAAATCTATGTAATGAAATAATCCTTAAGGTTGGATAATACGCGTGGTGTTTAGTGACGTTAACCAATGATTATTTGGAGATCGTGAGATGCGGTCTGGTAGGTTTTAGAAAAACATTTTCTTTATTGTGCCAAGTCTCTTTATTGAGTTCATCTTCAGGGCTCTAAGTGTTTGTTTTCCATGTAGATGTGTCATTCTTGCCTGTCGTGTTGAGAGTGCCCTGGGCACACCAGATCGCATCTCACGATCTCCAAATAATCGTTGGATAATAGCTTAATATTTTGATAAATTGCCTACCCATTACTCGCGAGAAATTTGTTTGAATGGAACATTCAACATCGTAGTACTCTTAATCATTCTTAACTCGCCGAGCATCATGATTGGCGTTTTTAATTCACCTACTTTGAGTGATGAGTGGTAGAAAGTTTGTAAGGTTAGTTTTTGCGGTTCCAGCTATGACCGGAGGCATATGCCCTTGGCCTTCTGGAAAGGGCCCTGGAGGCGGGACTATCTTGAACGGCATGATTTATACGAGGGGAAATTTCAGGGATTACGACAATTGGGCTGCCGAAGGAAACCCAGGTGATGAATTTTACTTTCTAAATATTTTACTAGTTTCAACTAATTGACGTTGCAAAGTTGAATGCTTGAGTAAAAGACACTGTCTCAATTTGATTCGACTCATTGCAATACACATCTTCTCTCACTATTTCAAAATCAATTTTAAAAATAACATTTTTTTAAATTGTATTTGTAATGTTCAAATTAGCTTTTTCAAACATGAACATTCCCAAGTTGTAATCATGACCAATCTAAAATACCCACAGTGTCACCGTTCCAATAACAAATTAACTGGGTAAACATTTATTACGGTTATAAAACCAAAATAAATAGTTTTTTCTAGGTGCCTTGATGCCTTGAACATCGAAATTAAAAATAAACTTACAAACAAAATACAGAAATAGCAATCGTAAAAATATATTTACATGTTTGTTACGTTTTAAAGTTGAATTTGTATTACAGGATGGAGTTACAACGAAATAAAGCACTATTTTAATAAAATCGAGAGGATGACCATAAAGGAGCTCAGAAATTCACCTTATCACGGGAGAAACGGATATCTGTCCATATCCTACGTACCATTCGTGTCACCGTTGCTGGAAGCTTTCTTGCAAGCAGGGGAATTTTTCGGGTTCAGCCGTGTGGACTACAACAATCCGAATTCCCATATTGGGTTTTCTCAGATCCAGTCGTCGACAATCCTCGGGGAACGTGAAACGTCCGCAAGGGCTTACATACAGCCGATAATAGGTCGTCCCAACCTCTTCATCAGCTTGAGGAGCAGGGTGGCCAAGGTGTTGATCGACTACGAGACGAAAAGGGCTTTCGGCGTCACTTACATTAAAGATGGAAAATTACACGCGGCCTACGCTAAGAAAGAAGTGGTGCTAGCGGCTGGGGCTTTCAATTCTCCTCAATTGCTGATGCTGAGCGGGATCGGACACGCGGACCATTTGGAAGAAATTGGAATTCCAGTTTTGATGAATCTTCCAGTTGGAGATAATCTTATGGAACACGTAGGGATGCACGCTCTTAGTTTTATTTTGAATAAAAACGTATCTTTGCAACCTCTGCAGATTTTCAGAGATGCGATTCCGAACGTGTTGGACTACTTCGTTAAAAGCAGAGGCTCCCTCACGACTCTCGGCTGCGAGGGTATATCCTACTTGAAAACCAAGTATTCCAATACGACGGAGGATTACCCAGATATAGAACTGCTTTTCGTCGCTTCATCGTTTAGTGAAGATGCCGGGGTACTTTTGAGGAAAACCTTCGGCATGAACGATGAAACCTACGATTACGTGTTCCGCGCTATCGACGGTAAGTCGACGTTTTCCATATGGCCGATGCTCCTTTATCCACAGAGCAGAGGTTTCGTCCGTCTCAAGGATAACAGCCCGTTCAGCAAAGTTAGAATATACCACAACTTCCTCACGGAAAGGATCGACAGGCTCATTCTCGTCGAAGCGATCAAAATGGCCATAGTGCTTTCAACGTCGCCCTCTTTTCAGAAATATGGGGCCAAATTGTGGGACAGACCGTTCCCACAGTGCGTCCAGTACGATTTCGGCTCCGACGAATACTGGGAATGTGTCGTGACGGCTTTTCCCAGCCAGTGGCACCACCAATCTGGCACCTGCAAGATGGGAAATGTGGTCAACCATAGACTTAGGGTGTTCGGCACAGTCGGGCTTCGGGTCGCCGACGCCAGTATCATGCCCACCATCACAGGAGGACACACCCAAGCCGTTGCATACATGATCGGTGAAAAAGCGGCGGATCTCATCAAGGAAGACTGGCAACTGTCAAAATATTCATAATTGAGTTGTAGAAAAGTTACCAGTAGTAATTATTTTGTAGGGAACGTTTCTACCTCATAAGAGTTCAACGAGATGGAGAGATCCACGCGGAATGTTTTAGCTGTTAAAAATTTTTAAACGGTTTTCATGTGCTACTTAAAAACCTTTACTTAAATTTTCATCTTGCATTTTCATAGACAGACGTGCCATTTAAAAATTTATAAACTATTTATAAATTTTTAACATTAGAACAAAACAGTTGTCCAGAAACAAGATTTACAAATAAAAATCAATCAGAAACTGCAATGTTAAAAAATTCTAAAACACTATTTAAATTGTTTTTGTTGATTCACAATCTGCACACTTACTTAAAGTGTTACTACTTAGTTACTTAAATCTATTGCATTTAATCATGCACTTTTTAATTTTTATCGTTGCTCAATAATTTTAATTTCCTAATAACTTAGCTGTTTATTTTACACGGATTTTACTCAAACACTGATCGAAAAAGTACATTTTGTAATTCTAAAATCGAGTAAAATTCCAATTTAGGATAGGTTGGTGAAGATAACATGTGAAATGTTATCAAGTCATATATATAAGTCAACCATTTTGTACTGCTATTGTAAAAAATAAATATAATAAGTAGAAAAATAGTAATGTTTAAATTATTTCTACCAAAAAGACAACAATCTTGAAGAACCTTAAGGTGTTAAACTTGAAAAGAACCAACAACGCTGATAAAACAGACGAGAATAGAATGGAAAAATCGGCCTTCTTTTGGCGCTAGTTTCTTTGAAATCCCTTGACCAAATTGAATGACAATATTTGAAATTGTCCAATATTTGTAAATGATTTGGTAGTTTGAATTTTAAAATATTTTTATTATATGAATTCTTTTATGTTAATTGAACGTTAAGAAAAGAGTGTGGAGAGAAACGTAGTATTCAGTATGCGGAAAAACTGAAAAATCCCTCTTTTTTGATGTTTGTGATACACTAATATTTCGGAAATCTAAATTTTGGCAAATCCGTTATGTGTGACATCTAAGCATCCCATCAAACGCCTGTTTATTTGTACATTTGCACCTTTTATAATACTATTTATGGTACTTGTTCGGGGAGAATTGTTACTTTATTTCTACTTAAATATACAAAAACATATTAACGATAGTCCTTATATGTTTCGCGTTCATAATTGAACTATTTAATTATATCAATTAATTATGCTTTTATCTCAAGTCTTGGTTGAGATGAAAAAGTTAGTAACCTCAGCGACTTATGAAGTGGCCAGGGGGACCTGTTGGAGAAGTAATTACTTCTTTTTAATTATTATTATTATTGGACCGTTAGTTGATGATTATTTGTAGATCGTGAGATGCGGTCTAGTGTGACGTAGGTTTTAGACAAACTTTTCTTTATAGTGCCAACGTTTCGATCTTTATGGAGATCATCTTCAGGGCTCAGTGTTTGTTTTCCGTGTAGATTAGATGGCACTCTCAACACGACAGACAAGATTGACACATCTACACGGAAAACAAACACTCTGAACCCTGAAGATGATCTCAATAAAGATCGAAACGTTGGCACGATGAAAAAAATGTTTTTCTAAAACCTCAGTCACACCAGACCTCATCTCACGACCCCCAAATAATCATCAAGTAACGGTCACTAAACAACATACATTTAATTATTATATTAATCCTTATATGTTTAGCGGTGATAATTGACCTATTGATTATATAAATTAATCACAATTTTAACTAAAGTCTTGGTTGAGATGAAAAAGTTAGTGTCACGAGCGGGATTCGAACCCACGACCTTCGGCTAGCTAGTGTGTCGAATCCCGCTCGTGACACTAACTTTTTCATCTCAATTAAGACTTTAGATAAAAGTATAATTAATTGAAATTAACGATAGTGTACGGTGAGATTGTTCAGCCAGAAAAGAACTACATAATATTATTTAGAAATACAGCCATCTAATAGAGATCTTCAAGAAATGTTAAATTTAACAATAATAATTTAAAAAATCATTAATATATGTTAAATCCATGGCGAAAATCAAACAGAAGCTAAGTTCATTAGAAAAATGGAAACCTTATAGTCATAAAGACGAAAGAGGATGATCTTTCTTTGGAATATAATAAAACTTTTTACGTAACGGATTTTTTAATATAGTTTTTATATACAAATTTTACAATTTACTCCCGGACGAAAAAATAACACCTTGAGCTTTTTGTATTTTAGAAGAATATCTAGTGTTACATAAGTAAAGGCCCAGTTAAAATGACATTTAATAAAGAAATATTCCCCTCTCTAGCTTTAATGCTAGGTTCCATCCTTTTTGCCATACTCATAAAACGGCATAAACGTCTGGGGGTATGTTGTCGCACTCCTCCAATACGGACGCATTTAGAATTTCAAAAGTAGTAGGGACTGAACTTTTTAAGATTGTTACGACCTTGCTCGATTGAGTTAAGACTCAATTTCTTGCTAGCCAATCTAGGGGTGGATAGCTATGGTGTTCAGCTACTCAAAAACACATGTAACCCTATGTGCCCTAGCATTATCATATCATCAATAAGAGTCTAGGAAAGGCATGATAAAAGAACTTCACGATCTTGTAGAACATCTCCCCATGTAGTCATTCAAGGATAAGATTGGTACCAACTGCCGCCCCAGAACATGAAAGATCTTCCAATGTAACTGTTTCCACGTGTTGCACTGCCTGTATTGTTCTCCAGACGTTTTCCAGGCTGGACAGTTGAGGTACTCTCGTCTCATTGGTAATTAGGACTTTTTCCATTCCTATATAGTCCACGAATGCTTCCTCAGTAGCTCTCCCGGAACCAAAAATATTGCCGTAAATAAATAAATAAATGGCCAAAAACGTTAAAAAAATCGAAATTTATAGATGTTGCGATATTTTTGAAGGAGGAGTTTAACCGTTTTCTATTAGTTTATAGAATCCCTGTCCAAAATCCATTTTACAATAGAAAATTCTATCAACGTAAACGTTTTGGAAAGGGAATAGAGCACATTTCATTTTAAAGTTATATCAGAAATAAGAAAGAAAGTCAATTCAAACCTCATTCTCTACTATGGATGGGGAAGTCGATCTACGAACATCTTTTAGCATAACAGACATTAAAATTCAAATTAGTATGAAGGAAAGTGTGAGTACGAAGGAAGAAAATAGATGATTTCCATCCATTTTGAATCAAACGTAACTTTACCTTTTACTTTCACTCAGTTCACCGAGATTAATAACAACTTGAAAAAGGTAAAACGTTATTATTTTTCTTTTAATTGTTATTTTCACTCACACTGATTTTTAGTTTAGAAAGGCCCTTGTTTACATTTTTTTTTCACTGCAAGTTTGTATACCCAGTTTATTGATTTTTTCCTTCCGTGTTTCGAAGGGATAAACGGACTTTCGCCTTGAACCTAGTCTACGTTTGGACTTTCACCGTCCAGGTTCCAAATTAGCCCCGCTGAGTAAAATAACCGTTCATCTCAATGCAACAACCTGGTGGTATGTTGGGTTACCCAACATTTCTATGCTCATCGGTTAACTTGACTTGTGGTCAATTAACTCCACGTAACTTTAATTAGGTACATTTAACCTTTTATATTTCTTAAATAGACATAGATTGGACCGTATCTTACAAAATAAAGTTAAATAACTCCATGAATTTAGATAAATCATATGAATCATTGGCTAATTATAATCATTCTCACTCTCCAAGAGCAAGTCACAAAGCCATTGTCTCTTAGACGTCGAGTTTGGTTATGGGGGAGAGATGGGGATGAAAGTTGTACGTAAGGGTTAAGTTGAGATTGTGTGGTATTTTTTGTAGCTGGACCTTGAAAAACATCTTTTATATTAGGGAACATTTAGGTCTTATTATAGGATCTGGATTGTGTGGAGATTGGAAGGTTCGGTGGAACCCATCTTGTCGTCCATCTTGATTTCAATATTGATTGTTGTATTTTTTGTCAAAAGAGAATTTAGATCTGTCGACTAGTAGTATTTTAAGTAATGGGTTCAGTCATGTATGGGGATTCCAGGTCAGTCGCTTGACTAGATAAAGGCTAACGTAGCAGATGACGTTTTTGTAGAAAGCAGGTGAGCTTATAATGATTGGGAATGAAGGTGATGTCTTAGGATTTTGTTGTTGAGTTTGATTCACCATTTTTTGAACCAATATAGGGTGTACCTGGGGGGGGGGATGAGCTGTAACCTGGTCGGAGTTGACTAATAAAATATCATGCAGTCTTGACAGTACGCTAGGTTAATGATGTCAGGCCGGGAGGGGATATCACAGGTTTACGCTCAGTTCAGTAATACTGCAGGAATAACATGCGCGTCCGCCTTGTATAAAAAAGTGCGACAGGGCTCGACCCGTATTTTTAAGTAACTGGCGGCCAAGTAAGACTTGACTACATGGGAAAGTGTGTAGAAGGTGGGTTGCCCATGAGATTCCAGAGCTAACCCAGGTGCCAGACTTGATCAAAAGCCTATTCGGCTTCGAAAAAGATCCACGAGCAGTTGTTGTTGTCTTGTGTCTTGTTCTCAAGGGATAGGGATAAAAGAGGCGGCCATAAGACCTTCTGCACCTCGACCTGAATAGATCTATTGTGCTCCCCTGTTTTTTAAAACTCACGGCCAGCTTCAGGTTGTTAATCAGCTACCATAGCTTTGCCAGCGGCTCCTTAGCGTAGAATCTTGCTTGCGGTTTTTCTTGTCCTAGTTGCAAGAACCTGCACCTACATAGACCTTCACAGAAGCATAATCTGCGGTCTTCTCCTCTTCCTGGCAGTATCTGCACAGTGTTTCTTCTGTCTGTACTGCTGTCCGGCGCGTGTGCTTTCTTAAGTGGCAATGTCCTGTCAGGCGTCCAACCAGAATCCTGGTTCGGCTGCGGTTGCCTTCCAGTAATTCTTTTGTAAGTTCTGCGGATGGTTCTTCTATGAATGTCTTCGCGGGCCTCATACCTGTGGTTGTTGCTATTGTTCCATTAGGTTTTGGACTCATTAATGATCCATTTTTACATATATCCTCTTTTGTGGCAGGCTGCTAAGCCGCGGTAGGGTTCTGGGCCCATGGAGTCCATGTTGGCCGCGCACACGAAACTAAGCAGCGCGAAGTCAAGTAGTTCTGCATTTCGCCAATTAAATTTTGAGTACCCGAACTGTAATGTACAATGATGATGATGATGATGATGATGGCATGATGCTGAAATGCGCTTGACATATCAAAACATAGGCAGACTAGAACTAACAAATCAAACGGCAAGTACATCATCCCGCAGATTCTCAAGAAGAAATTATGAACAAGTTATGAATCATTTTCATCATACAGGAAAGCGGTCCAACGGATGAGGTGTCAGAATCGTTTTACTTTACCAATTATTCTCAAATAAACGTCCAAGGGAGTCACACCCAAAACCGCTAGCGTGTCTTACAATTAGTGTGCCTGTACGTAAATAATCACTTTCCATAATGAGAGTGATAAGGTTTATGTTTTTTTGTACATATGCTTTAGCACGCAAATAGAAAGAATTTAATATATTTTTGAAGGTTGGACAGTTTGAAGGACGTCGTACTGAAGTAAACAAAAGTAGAAATCAAAGGACACCTGTCCTTTTACTCACCCATTATTTTTTCTCGACCCTTAGATATTTTCTGGTTTGCCCGCGATAAACGTGTAGGGCGAGGATCACGCTGACAAATTAAAGGGCCTTACCTCATTTTCCCCGAGGGCCACAAGTTGGGCTTCTGCGGGGGCGGTAAATAACAATATTCGGCCCAGAGATTTACCGTCGCACGAGTTCGGTGGGTTCTAATGAAAGCCTTCGGGGTCTCAAGAGAAATCCCGTTCTGTTTGTGTTTTGTCCCTCCGCCGAGGGATGACATACTACAAGCTCACGCCGGTGCCTTCATTAGTTTAATGCCTACAAGCCGACAATGCCTGCGAAAACCTTTCTGCATGATTAACCTCTAGGGACAGCCAGAACGGGCTTCTTGGGCAGAGAGGACCGCAGGATCGGCCGGAGAACCGGTTGAGAGCCTTTGAATAGTAAACGACTGTTGTGATATGACGATTGATTAAAAAAAAGTTTGGACAAACAATTGGCTCTTAGTGAATGTAATGTGGCTGGTCATTATTCTCAACACGACGTTTTTATTCAGGGATGACCTGAAGACGATCATTTGCATCTTAAACGATTCTCCCTTGTTTTTAACTACGTGTCTCTCCTTGAGATTGGGCACAATCAAATTTTGATTAAGGACTAAACACAGCTTTATTAAATTAATATTTTTTGAGTTTTTTCTAAACGTAGGTTTTTTACAAACAAAAAAGAACTCTCAAAATATAAAAATGAAAAAAAAATCTTGAAATACAATCAATATCTAAGACTTTTATTATAAAAACATGTATTTTTTTAACTTCTATCTCTATGTCTGGAGATGACTGTGTTAATTTAACTCTTGGCAAGTTTCGTTGGTGAAAATGTCAAATCGTTGCCTTGAACATACCCAGATATGTTAAATCATATCTATTGTATAAATTAGAATGAGCTTTCGGGTTAGCAGACTTTTACAGTTGTTTACGCCTTTTGAACTTTGAACCGGGGCCGACGTTCGGTCTGATTTTGCCTAGACCATCTCGAAGTTTTGAAAAATATGTAGTATTCGATAAGTGACCATTGTGCTGCAGTTCAGCTTTCATAGTTTGTTTTGGGTTTTGTAACGCTTGTGGCTTTGTCACTGGATCTAGCCAATCGTCGAGACTAACACTAGGATCGTTGGAGACTCAGGACATTCAAATTTTTATGGGAAGAAGTCAGGTAAGGGAATATATCGTCCTGCTTCCCACTCAGAAATTTTCACCCTCATGTAACTCCCTTACCTGCAGGGTAACTTCAAAGGAAAAGAACACCGAGCTGAGGTGAGTGAGTTTTAAATAATTTCTAACACAAATTTTTAAATACAGTCCATATTTAGCCAAACCAACATCCTATCCTCAAAGTCCTACTAAAATTTAAATTTAACTTAAATTTTGTCAATATTAATTTTTTAGTATAATAAAGAAACAATATGGTCTGGATCGTCCAAGAAACTTTTGTGAGTCAGGAGAACGATTGAGCTGGCCTCCTGTGGTCTGAAACGAAGGGATCACGCTCGCCCGTTTGTGGATAGGCCATACCGACTGACACACGGACACCTGCTTTTGGGCAAACCCCGCTTGTAGAGAAAGGTCATTCAGTGTATCACACTTGGCCGAGGAGTGTCAGGCCGTGGCTTCTTACTGGGTGTAAGTAGGCATGGCACCCAATATAATGACAGCCCTTGGGCATGGTGTAATTTATTGTGTTTCCTGTTTCGATTTTTAAGACAATCGGGGGGTGTTTTCCCATCTCACTTCTGTAAATATTGTATATAATTATTGTATAATAAAAATGTTAATTTCTTTTTACATCCAAGGTTGGGTGTGAAAATATCACACTCGTAAAACAATAAAATTACAAAGACCAGGCTTGTTATAGAAATGTGAGTCAAGCTCCTGCAGTCCTGAAAAAGGACCTGCTGGTAAATAATCAACAAATATTTGCAATTTTATGGTTGTATGAGTTCAACATTTTCACACCCAACCCCGAATATTAAGAACAATAAAAAAAAAAAAAAATAAAAAAAAACAATCAATAAAACTGGAATTGTAAAATGTAAATGAATATGCCGAAAGTGTCGAAAAGTATGCTTAAAAGAAGTGTCACCTTAAAAAAATGAATATTCTATAATAGAACATAATAGAATGTTCCAAATATGGGAAACAAAACAAAGCCTAAGTAAATGTATTTTATAATAAAAATAAGGGAATATAAACAAAAAATACGCGAAAGAAAAGAAAAAGATGGAAAACACGCAGAGGGCCGGCTCAGCTGTTTGTTGGCCCATAAACTTCCTTCTTATATATAAACAAAAACTAACGAAATTTTTCATATAACGCATGGTTACCAACCTTTTTCCAAAATTTTGCTATAATTCAATTTTCACTCAAGTCTTGCAGATGTTACGTTTTCAAGAGGAAACGTTCCAAAGGCCATCGCATTTCGAAAATACATAACGGTTGATTATACGTTATAAAGTATAATTAAAGCTGTATCCAGTGGAAATGTCAGTGGTTCAACCGAAACATATGAAAAATATGTATACTCACTCACTCTCTCTCTCTCTCTCTCTCTCTCGCTCTCNACATAAAATCTTAACAAATTTAGTAAGACATTAAGTACTCATTTCTTCTGATTCTTTGCAGACTTTCTTTAAAATATTCTTTAAATTATTGTAGGAATTGCCTTTGGTAAATTAATGTTTCCACCTTGGTCCACCACATGCTTCCGCAATGTTTCTGACTTCCAAGCAGCAGCCAATGAACGTGCAGAAACTCAGTTTAGAAGCGTAGGCTGACTGATTTAATTAGCCACCTCAACTCTAAAGGTGCAAGGCTGATGGAATTCCATATCACTCTGTCACTCATAATGGCTATGCTCGTATTTGAATACTACATTCGGCACATATTTAAATTCATGTTGAACCGGCACAGGGTCGCTTACTGGTTATGTATGTATATGTATATATTCTGTCGTGCTCCATTGAGAAAATAATAAACCCAATACTTTTACAGCCTTTTCCCCCAAAATTCAAATTTTGCCTAAGTTCAAGTTATAAGAGAAAATCCGGATACATAGGACATAATAGAAATGCATAAGTTTTTAGAGATGTTACAGCCAAAAGCATTAAAATGGAAACACAATGGCTAATTACAGGTTATGATGTAAGATTTCTTTATCCAAAGAATAAATGTCAGTTCTTATGGTGCCGAACCGTATCATCACAAATTAGTGAACGTATCTTCTACAGAAAGCATAAAATATTAATATAATAAAATTATCCAAATATGGAAAATAAGAAAGAAATAAGAAAATTCAAGTATTCCGTCCAATTCTAAATTTTATGTTCCGTATTACTATTGTTCCTTATGACCTTCATCATTGTAGTTGCAAATAAAAAATAAAAGTTTAAAAAAGGATTGTGGATACGAAATTGAATGAATATAATCCATGGTCCAAAGAAACTCGAGAGATGTTCGAAAAAGTTCCTCCACTTTCATTTTTACAGCGCAGCTTTTAAACGGTTTGTGATATCCGTATAAGGTTACATAATCCGTTGCATTTCACGGACGACATCGTCGATTACATTGTTGGGATTTTACTTGGTGTCTCCTGGACAACTGTAATTTGTAAGGTGGCTAGGCAGTTTCGCGGTCGACTTTACCCACTTTCTGCCTGCGGTAGATCATTAAGACTCTTTCCCGTTTAAATAGCCGATCCAATATGACCAGCTTATGTAAGCCATGCCTATTAGAAAAAGTGCCTTTACCCTGACTGGCCGCAAAGGATTGTCACACTCGATTTCTCCCAAAATCTTGCAGCCGCAAGATCTGGTTTTAAAACTTTCCGTTTAGAAAAAAAAAAAGAAATAATTGGCTACAATATGCATATTCACATGAGTTGGAAAATATCCTTATATTGCCTACTTTCTATTTAATTAAAGTTAAATCACTCGTTAAACACTTTTAACATTAAATCAGTTCAAAATTGCTTTCCTCATGATTCAAGTCTCTGTTTTGAGCTTGTAGTTTGGTTTGAATTTCCAACCTTTTTCAGTATATTAGATGAGTTTCGGCTTCTTATATCTTTAATGATTAATAGTGATTTTATTGGGGGAGTCGGTGGCCGCAACGCCTACCAATCACTTTAAGGTAAAGGTCCAGGGTTCAAATCAAGCGGCTCTGAATCCATAACCAACATACAAATGGAATTGTTTTCAAAAATATCGGCTCCCTAGGGGTTGATATAACCCGCTATTGCGAACATCGAAAAAAAAATTGAAATCTGAAGAGTCGGAAAAGCACGTTGCAGGGAAAATTCGGCAGTTCAATTTGGAGTGGGAAAACCACAATAACTGACCATAAACGCCATTTAAATTTAACTGGAAAATCCAGATAGAACTATTTTCCAGATTAAACAATTTCCTCCCCACAGCGGAGACTTATTCGTATTAGCGGGACTTCACTGAAGTATTTATATTCTGGGACCTGAGTTCGAGCCCATGAAGTTTTCCGACCCCTTGTGTATTTATATTTCTTCGTTATAATCATCTAGATAATGTGAAACACTCAAGTAAAAACAGTATTAGATAAGTAGAAAAAACTAGCTGATCAGTAGGTTTTGTGATTTTGACATTTGTCAATTTCTTTTAACGTTATTATGCTATATTTAATAATACCGATTTCGGAAATATATAAACAGTTTAGTTCCTTCAGTTATACTTTTTGGTAGCAATCAAGTCTCAATTTCGAGCCAAATTAAAATTTTACGATCGTGTGGACAATGACAGACCCGTTTAATAAAATTACTGTTTGCCCAATAAGAACAAGCCATTCTTCCCTAGCGGAATGTTCACCGCCGGGTCTCGTTTATATCAATTTGTCGGAATTAACGGAAAGAGCTGATAGATGAGGCCCGAGCCCGGGGATTTTTTTGTTGTTAGGCGTAGACAATGAAATCTGTATTGAAAAATGAGCGGATAAATTGAATCACTTAAAAGGTGGATGCCGGTGAAAAAGCGCCCGACAAGCAATTTGTTAAAAGGAGAATTAGGCGGTTTGAGGCGGAGGCAATCAATTTATAAACCGGCCATTCGGAGAGGGTTGTGATTCGATAAGGGTTTCTTAAAAAAATCAACTCCCTCAGGCATCACATTGTAATCAAATGAGAGGGTAATGACATGGGCGGGAGTTAACTGGCAATTATCCGAATGAAGGACCCTTGGGGACGGATCCGTAGCAGAAACCGCACAATTTCATGGGGTTTAGTTTCTAGCATTACTGTCAATGTCATGTATATAGTGAAAATGGCAACTAATACACGATTGACCCTATTCCTAAAATTTTAATGCATTCATGCAATGGCACTACGTACAACGGCCAAATTCACAAACCATCTGATCTACTGCACAAAATCATTCTTATGGAAGACTTGTTAGCTTATAATACTGATTATTTGTAAGCATAAAATCATATCATAAAATCATCATTGTATGAGCTTCTAATAATGATAATAACAATCGGACTGCAATTTGATCTAACTTTTCTTACAAAGGAGGGAAAACTAGAGAAGTCTTGGTCAACATTCTAAACATAATGACATAAGCATAGAGAAAGGGCTTCGCTACATGCCAGTCTTAGAAACTAGAATTTTAAATGTAAAATGAAGTGTCGTTTCATTACCGGCATCCTTCCCCACCCCTTCAAAATCCAACGTATATGAAAATAAAACAGCAAAATCTCACTGGCACTCTCGACACGACACGCAAGAATGGCACAATTACACAGAAGACAAACACTTTGAGTGAGTACTTTGATTATACTTTAATTGTCAACTATACCTTGATTGAATATATAAAAAAATATATTTTGCATTGTATAAATTCACTTTTCCACATCCAAAATGTAATTGTTATATGTAAGCAATGTTTGTAAATCCCAGGCCCTGAAGATGATCTCAATAAAGATCGAAACGTTGGCACGATAAAGAAAATGTTTTTCTGAAACCTNAGTCGGTGGCCGCAACGCCTACCAATCACTTTAAGGTAAAGGTCCAGGGTTCAAATCAAGCGGCTCTGAATCCATAACCAACATACAAATGGAATTGTTTTCAAAAATATCGGCTCCCTAGGGGTTGATATAACCCGCTATTGCGAACATCGAAAAAAAAAATTGAAATCTGAAGAGTCGGAAAAGCACGTTGCAGGGAAAATTCGGCAGTTCAATTTGGAGTGGGAAAACCACAATAACTGACCATAAACGCCATTTAAATTTAACTGGAAAATCCAGATAGAACTATTTTCCAGATTAAACAATTTCCTCCCCACAGCGGAGACTTATTCGTATTAGCGGGACTTCACTGAAGTATTTATATTCTGGAACCTGAGTTCGAGCCCATGAAGTTTTCCGACCCCTTGTGTATTTATATTTCTTCGTTATAATCATCTAGATAATGTGAAACACTCAAGTAAAAACAGTATTAGATAAGTAGAAAAAACTAGCTGATCAGTAGGTTTTGTGATTTTGACATTTGTCAATTTCTTTTAACGATATTATGCTATATTTAATAATACCGATTTCGGAAATATATAAACAGTTTAGTTCCTTCAGTTATACTTTTTGGTAGCAATCAAGTCTCAATTTCGAGCCAAATTAAAATTTTACGATCGTGTGGACAATGACAGACCCGTTTAATAAAATTACTGTTTGCCCAATAAGAACAAGCCATTCTTCCCTAGCGGAATGTTCACCGCCGGGTCTCGTTTATATCAATTTGTCGGAATTAACGGAAAGAGCTGATAGATGAGGCCCGAGCCCGGGGATTTTTTTGTTGTTAGGCGTAGACAATGAAATCTGTATTGAAAAATGAGCGGATAAATTGAATCACTTAAAAGGTGGATGCCGGTGAAAAAGCGCCCGACAAGCAATTTGTTAAAAGGAGAATTAGGCGGTTTGAGGCGGAGGCAATCAATTTATAAACCGGCCATTCGGAGAGGGTTGTGATTCGATAAGGGTTTCTTAAAAAAATCAACTCCCTCAGGCATCACATTGTAATCAAATGAGAGGGTAATGACATGGGCGGGAGTTAACTGGCAATTATCCGAATGAAGGACCCTTGGGGACGGATCCGTAGCAGAAACCGCACAATTTCATGGGGTTTAGTTTCTAGCATTACTGTCAATGTCATGTATATAGTGAAAATGGCAACTAATACACGATTGACCCTATTCCTAAAATTTTAATGCATTCATGCAATGGCACTACGTACAACGGCCAAATTCACAAACCATCTGATCTACTGCACAAAATCATTCTTATGGAAGACTTGTTAGCTTATAATACTGATTATTTGTAAGCATAAAATCGTATCATAAAATCATCATTGTATGAGCTTCTAATAATGATAATAACAATCGGACTGCAATTTGATCTAACTTTTCTTACAAAGGAGGGAAAACTAGAGAAGTCTTGGTCAACATTCTAAACATAAAGAGATAGGCATAGAGAAAGGGCTTTGCTACATGCCAGTCTTAGAAACTAGAATTTTAAATGTAAAATAAAATAAGGGGAATATTTAAAGTTTTCTTATATACCATAAAAAGTGTGTATGTAGAATAAATGGATTTCTTCATTACTTCATAACATTAAACTCACTTTGTGTTTTATTTGTACATAAAATCTTAACAAATTTAGTAAGACATTAAGTACTCATTTCTTCTGATTCTTTGCAGACTTTCTTTAAAATATTCTTTAAATTATTGTAGGAATTGCCTTTGGTAAATTAATGTTTCCACCTTGGTCCACCACATGCTTCCGCAATGTTTCTGACTTCCAAGCAGCAGCCAATGAACGTGCAGAAACTCAGTTTAGAAGCGTAGGCTGACTGATTTAATTAGCCACCTCAACTCTAAAGGTGCAAGGCTGATGGAATTCCATATCACTCTGTCACTCATAATGGTTATGCTCGTATTTGAATACTACATTCAGCACATATTTAAATTCATGTTGAACCGGCACAGGGTCGCTTACTGGTTATGTCTCCATTCGCAGGATTTTGAGTGATTCAAACGAGTTTCGGTATTGCAACATCTTCAGTGAGGAACTCTGATTCAGCATGAGTTCATCGTCTCGCAGACCAAAACCCATCATCAACTCCAGATTTAAATTTTAAGAATCATCGCCGGAAAAATGAGTACCACGGGAACTAATTTATCATTATAGGATCAAGCAGTGAAATCCAGCAGTGTATCAACAGATTTTAATTTACAGGTATTATTGATTTTTGAGATTTCTTTCTTTCTAAAGATCAATAGGTACTATCGAATGATTCTGTTCTTCTATGATAGTTTGTATTACCCACAGAAGGGTTTGAAATTTGGGGTCATTCCCTGTGAGTTCAGAAGGCGGTATGTCCTACTGGGTTATCCTACTCTGTATCTTCGATATTCCTTCATCACTCTTTACACATATAAACAACTACGCATACACTAGTTTAATTGACGGTTGATGGAAACTCAATATTTTGCCTTTGACACTCTTACAGTACACATTCTATCTTATAGACTACAGGAAACAAAAAACACCAAAATTGGTATATACAATAATAAAATTACTTAAAATACAAAACATCTACTTATACAGAACTAGCCCAGTACAGAAATCGGAACAGGGATCGGAATGAAGCGCAATTCTCATATTGGGTGGCATTCCTACTCGCTCTCTATATAGAGCCAAGGAATGAACCTTCTAATAAGTGGGACACATACGCGGGATTTAGCCCAAAAGTATGTCCCCGTGTGTCATCGAATATGATCAATTGTGATTCGGGCTAGGATGTTGACTGGCTACCTCGTTCCTCTTCGATTTATTTTCTCTTAAAACCACCAGTCGACCGTGTTCCTGATACTCTTCTGTTTTTAGTAATTAACAAGGTTGACAAATATGAACATCTACTTAATATACCGGAAATTATGGTTTGAAACATAATGAATTTATGTTGACAGTGGACAAGATCGACATTCTATATCGGAATTATAATCATCTCCCTGGAGGTCCACTTCTGTGCTTATGGTGAAAACGATTTGCTGTGCAGTCCTCAAATTATTATTGTAATTATTAATGTATTTTATAATGATAATAATGAACAGACTTTTATACAGAATTTTTTCTTTAAAAATCAAAGTGCACCATAGAGCAAATAATCGTACGCGATTGAGACTTGTTTCATGATTTATAAAATAAAAGCATTCAGAAAAGTTGAAATTCCTGCAAGTTAAATTTTATAGTCCACGTGGTTCAAATTGCATAACAGTTTTCAGCAGGCCGTGTTCATCCAACCAAAGTAGAAACAAAAATATATATAACAGCTTTTGAGAGTTAGATAATAATAATTGATATAGGTAAACGGTATATGAAATATGTGTAGGTCAATGTTTACATGTTAATGCTTGTAAAATTCTTATATCTGTACTTCCGCTTTTATAATTTCAAAACGACAATTAAAAAAAAAGGATAGTTCCTCAAATGAATGCCGTAAAAGGTTTTTATCTTAATTTTATTCAACAATTGCTCTAATGTCACGGTTGCATAACTGAAACGTAATTATTAGAGATTCCCTTAGTTGCTTTGTTAAAGCTATACAGGCCGTAACCAACCGGAAAGATGAGATGTTTTGACCGCGTTTATGAGATGTTGACGCTTTCCATCAGAACTTAACTTTTGAAACGAGTTATGTAAAATTTACATATTAAATAATTTATAAGAAATGCGGTTAAAGTTAAAATGAATATTTTCGTCTTTTGTGACAATATTGGGACAAAGGGAGAAGAAAGCAACCGAAATTATTTGTGCGATGACAAGTGAAAGATAACTCTTAACACTGGGAGTGGGGTCAATAGTCTTCAAAGTGATCCAAGGCCCAGTCGTCCTTCGAGGTCGATGATCCTTAATTGTACGAGTATCAATTAAACTTCAGCATATCTTAAGGTCAAGGTTCAGCTCTGAAAACGGCGACACGAACTGCATTAACTGAACCTTTGGAGGTGTTTTGAACTTTCTGATGTTACATCAACAACTCGATATAGGTATTTTTTGTTCAATTGGAATCTTTGTTACACATCCACTTCCCCGCCGTGACAAAGACCCAATACCGTCGGATCACCGTCCCTACAATAATTCCAAAATCTATAAAATTAAGAGGCTCTACAGTAAGAGGCCAAAAGTGGCCACCCTCGTTTTTTTTAAGTAAATACTAGCAATCATTAAATTTTTTATTTTTTGGTGTATACTAGATATTTTTAAAGAAAAATATAAGATATACTTAAATAAATAACAAAACTGAGTATAACCAATTTACCAAAATGTTTCTATGGAGACAGTGAAGAAAATATTTAATTCACTACTATAGAGAATATTTCCTCTTCCTGCGTTGATCACCGTTTGCATTTGATGTGGCATCGATTTTATGAGATTTTTGAATGTAGTGCTGTGGCTTATTTTCATACGCCTTCACAGCGCCATTCTTAATTCCTGCAAATTCTCTAGCATCACTAGCATGACAACTCGTCCCAAACGTGTTCGATAGGGTTTAATCGGGGACTACATCCTGGCCACTCCAAACATGGAATTGAAGCCCGTTCCAGTCATCAACGATCTGTGCGGGGTTTTGCATTGTCATGCCTAAAAATAAAACCGTGCTAATTAGTGTCATATAATGAACAACATCTTTTGACAATACAATGTATCACGCAGCTATTAGGAACCCTCGATGAAGATCAGGTTTGTACGACCTTACATAGAAATGCCTGCACTAACCATAATAACACCACTTCCATAGCTTATCCGGAGGGATAATGTTGGGGGATATATATCGCTCACCTCGTCTTCTCCAAAAACCCTCTCGGCCGCCAAAACACCTCAAACAAAATGACTCATACGAAAATAAGATTTTAGTCCAATCTTGTTCCAGTTGATGTGATTTCTTTCCAAATTTAACTGAGCTGCGCCTTGCCAGAAGTTCTGGGCCAGTGGCAGGCCTTCTCGCACGTAGTCCAGAATCTGAAAATCTTCGCCTTACAGTGCGTAAACTGACAACGTTTCTAACATCTAAGTCGTTGTTCTCAACAGCAGTAGAATGTCGCCTACGGAATACATTCGAAACGAACATTTCTCTGAGATGTGACACGATGGCGACCTGATCCATGATTTAGGTCAGCCTTCTCGTAGAATTTCCGTCCAACTTTGATTGCTAAATCAGGTCCAAGGGCGTCCCGAAGCCAGTTTATCTCCAATGCATTTAGGTTTGTCTACGCTGGGTCTCTTTCATCTTTTAGCGGTCCGATTGCAACTTAGCTTGAGGACAACGACAATTGACTGGGCTGAAGCGACGTTCTGGATGGCGTTCAGGGGAACCATCCTGTAAGCGTCTGTCATTCTGGGAAGACTTTATCCGATAATGCTTCCACATGTGTTTTATAATTGTTTTCAAAGCTGCCTCTCGGTACTTGGTGATGGGCAAATCAACCTTAATCATAAAACAGCAAAAAGATCGCGTTTTCATTAGACAGGGACAAATTATACTCTCGATGTGTTATCTAACTTCTTTTTCAAAAGCACTTTTAGTTTCGTATAAAGAGGCTATGGGAAAATATGTAGGAAGTGAAACAAGGCTGGGAAGTGATTTTGTCTCAGAATAATAATACATTCCAACATTCCATAATCAATGATTGGGCTACTTGCATTCGGTCAAATTACTTTTCCACTCGATAGCCAAGCCCATTTCATTACGACTTAATAACAGGCGTTTCTTCTTTGCACTCATTCGTTGGTGAACAGTAACCATGCTTCACGTCGACTTCTACTAAAAATTGTTTAATTATGTACACATCTCAGAATTAGAGAATCGTGGCGTTTTGTAACAGCTCGAAGTCGCAAATTGGTAGATTTCTCCTTGCTAATAGAAGAAAATCCTTTACCTCTAAGAAATAGTATTGCCTCTTTTTTGTTCTGTTCATAATTCACCACGTGACCAAAAACAGCCTCTCGAAAACTTAAACACCCGTAAAGTAAAACGTAAGTAAAGTGATGCCTATCCTGCAGGGGAGCTTAACGTTATCTACCCCTTGGTTGCCACGGATTTAGGGTCAAACGACTTTGCATTTTTCATATCATCATCAATTAAAAAGGCATGGGCTCTGCCGGAATTCGAACCCAGAACAGGGTGGCAAATACGAGTCGAAACTCTAACCACTCGGCACTGCGGTTTCCCTTTGACATTGAAACCTTTAACCAAATGGCTATCCAACTTTAAGTGTCCATTGAAGCTTACAACCTGACTGTACCGGGATAATAGAAGTTATTCTGTTGTTTCATTATGATAATAATGCATATATGAGCTTTTATTCGCAGAATTATTAGAAAGTCTTTTTTTAAATCCATTATATTTCGAGGTCTGATTGGCCAAATAACTTCTTTCAATTAACTAAACTTTTTATGTAAGGTATTGGTTGAAATGAAAAAGTTCGTGTCACGAGCGGGATTCGAACCCACGGCCTTCGGCTTAATGCGCCGCTGCTTTAACCACGAGCTATGGTGACACGTCTCTTTTAAAGTTCTCTGTGTTACATCAGATCAGAAATTAGAAGTACTGTTTCCGGGAATATGTCCTCTGGAGTTGGGTTGTTTTACATTCCCAAAGTTTGGTTTTGATATCTAGAACTAACATTGAGATTCAGCTCATGTCATTCAGTGATGCACCTTTAACTTCTTTGCCGGATCTTCTTGTTCAAGTAAAAAGACTGCTTGGACCATAATCAGACATGACTGTAACAAACAACCCAACACTGAACTAAACAAAAAGTCAACCAATTTGGACATACGGAACAGCACTGTGGAGTACCATGAAAGGCAACCAATATCCAATTATAAAAAAGGTGATTATGGCATCTTGAATAGTGATACGTACAGGTAGATAATGCCAGTCCAGATCTGTACTTTTCAGCTCAGACAAACAAACATTAGTCGTAACAACTTGTACACGACACCTGAGGGATGGGATACTAATAATAAAAAAAGGATTGGCCGAGGGGTGCAATCAACAGAACGGTATCAGAAAATTACTCGGAAATTTGTCGCCGGATTAAAACCTTCATCGAAGGTAGAAACATAGGGTCGAGCAATTAACACATGTCCCCCTTTAGGCATTTTATCTTCTTTCCTCTCAACCCACCCCCTGGACCCCACGCCTTCGCCACCCCTTGGGAAATGATCCTGACCCTAGCAGAAGGGATTTTTTAATTTGGATTTATCTCCGTTGAACTTAGGTAATAAACATGTCTGAGTTTGATCTGTGGTACCTTTTTTTATCTCCTTGGAGGCTTCCTACAGAAAATGAAACGCCGCCGGCTCAGGAATTTATTTTATTCCTGTCCTAAAGTAGTTATTAATCTCGTTTCCCTCTTATTAGGCATTCATGGTTATTTTTTATTCAAAATTCATATTGATTGGTTTAATAAGTTTAAAAATTCGCAAGTAGATACATCAGCATAATTTGACAAAGTTTAAAATATCCATTGAGATGATCCTTTGTTATACAAATATTGAAGTAATTCGCTATTGAGCCATTAATTAAATTATCATTTATACCGTTTGAATTAGTTTAATTTTTTTTAAAACCACGATAATCCACGCTCCCGCATCCAGATAATCCTAACTGATCATCTCTCTCCCCCTCTGTTTTTGTTGTCCAGTCCATTCGCATACTTTTTTCGCCTTCAAATTGAGTTCGATAAACCATTCACTCCTTAACTCAAATCTATTTGACTCATAACAGTTTTTTTCTTTCGTCCTATTAAATTTATCTTTATTTTCTAACATTTTTTTTACGCGCTCCCATATACCTGCCTCCTTGATTCCTAACATCACCCGAGTTTCGGACGTGAACCATTAGGCTAATTTTGAGCGAAGTATTTTTTTATATAAGCTCAACTCTACCCAACTATGCCCATACATAAATATGTTCAGCATAGAGCTTACGACTTTTGGCGGCCCATTAGGATTTTGGTAGCCCGCAGTCTGACCTCCGTCTTATCCATCGCGACAATGAAGTTAGGGCTGGTCATAATAGCTCCCAACGCAGGGACCCCTTTAAGTTATTTTATATTCCCTCTAAAACCACACATTTACGCTAATAAATACATTCTTTCAATACATATAAAACTTATATATCTACTAAGCACTATAAACAATAAAACAGACCAGTGTATTCCAAAAAATTACCTTCACCTCATGAATCATCTACTTCGGTTTTTTGGCAATATGTGCTTAGTCCTTTGTGTTATGCGTCCTGCCACCGAAGTTAGGCTTTTGGGGCTATAGACAGGATATTTCATTCCCCAACGTATGTAATTTTACTCACACTTTCACTCATTCTTTAACAGATTTTCCTATAAGCGCACCATCCACTCAAATGGTGGAATACTCAATATTCCTCCCTCACCCTTTACACGTAGTATACAACTAATTGGGTACTCGATATACCGCTATCGGTCCTTCCGCATTACCTCACTAATAAATACAATTTCGCAGAAGGCAGCAAATCTTAAGGCGGCTCCAGACATGCGGGTATTCGCCGAATGCCGATTGCCGCAGAATATTCCGGAAATGCGGCCAAATCCCGAGTTTCTCGTCTTTGCATCGCCAAATAGCGTACCTACGTATAAACACATGCTGGTTTTGTATAACCTTCTAGTTTCTGTTATTATTTTCCAAATGCCGTGGGAGTTCTCAACTTACTACAAATCGTGATGGACAACAGTGAAACTGTCGTTGCTCCAGCTGCGGTTACTATTTTGTGCAGTGCAAACTAATTGAAAAAAATACATTTAATTATATTTTGTTATATTTTTAATTATTGCTTTATTTATAAAACAATTTATGATTTGTAAGAGAGGCTTTCCAAATTATTGGTTCTGTTTCGTAAACATCGAGGAACTCCAAAACTGTTGTATTGTGTCAATCCATTCCTTATAAGCAAACACAATTGTTATTGTGTAAATTAAAACATCTATACTAGTTAGCAATCGTTTTTTAATAAAACAAATAAAATGGTTATAAAATCCTCCAAAAAAAACAAAATACTCGCTGCCGTGCACTCTCTACATTCATGCAACACCTTCAATACGAGGGACATCGAGCAACCTTTTTCTTCATGCCGGCCATATACGCAAACTTTGGCTCAAAAGTAAGTATGTGTCAAACTCGCATGGCCTATTCTTGAACTGGTGAGAATAATCAATCTTATACGATTCAGAAACTCCGAAAGTCACCCATTGACCGAGCTCTTGATACGTAGAAGGTTCTCTATATTAACTTTTGTCAGAATTATTAGGTGTTAATTTAGCTATTAAACCGCTTCTCTTCTTGGCAGTCAATGAAATCAAGGAAAACGCCGCTTAAGGTCGTTTAATTTTCAGTTTGATTTATATAGCAACCGACCAGCACGCCTACAACATCAAAAGATCAAATAGTCAAAAAAATACAACAAATGTAACTGGGATGTTAGCATTGTACGAAAATATGGAGAAACTAGATGGACCATGATAATTCGAATATACAGGGTGTCTCAACGTACTATTGTCTCTTCTTGTTATCTCAAAAACTATTCAACCTTGATAAAATAACAAAACAATATTACTTTTTAGAATATAGAATGTTTTAGAATGAACGAATGTCTAAATGTATTTTGTGCCATTTTTCATAAAATCGAAGTGACTTGACGAATCTGCAAATGAAAAGGTTTCAACAAAAATAAAATTTTCGTTTGTTACTTTTTTAAGAAATTTAAAAACCGTTAATCGTTGCTATGTTTGAAAGGTTATGCCTTTACTAGAAAAAAATTGTCTACATTTTTGTTCTAAATTTGATTTGCCTTTTGAAAAAGCCAACAGTGGCACACAAATGATTACAGAAAACAGTTTAAATGGCCACATTTATAAATTTTAGGCTGAACAATTTTTTGACGCAGTAATTGAGATCATTTTTTTAATGAAACCTACTAGTTTTTTTATATATAGTAGTAGTTTATGTTGTTACAAGATATAAATTTAAAAGATTTTTGAATCTAAAGACTAAAACTAAGACTAAGCCTAAAAGACATGCATCTCCCCAGAAAACTGAGAAAATTAGAATCTGATTGCTTTAGTTTCCAGCATAATTTAATTTAACGAACAATCTAACTAAACGCTATTTAATTACAAATGCTACTATTATATATACGATACATAAATCTAATTACAAATAATAATTATTACTAAAAATACGCATAAAAATTAATTCTAACAAGTAAAAAAGAGCTATAATAATAAAAACGAATAATGACGATAAATATGGTAAATAATAATATTAAATCATTATATTTCGTGGTCCGATTGAACAAATACTTCTTTCAATTAATTCATCTTTATGTAAGGTATTGGTTGAAATGAAAAAGTTAGTGCCACGAGCGGATTCGAACCGGAGGTCGTAGGGCCAAGAGAATATTCCTTCTGCAATTTAACAAAATATGAAACGAAATTTCAAATATATTTCTTTCGAAAGCCATACACTCATCTTGGGTATAGATTTTGTAGAAATTACCATCAGTAAACAGTTTTATTTCCGTACACCAGGAAAGTATAAGTTTGGCAATCGTCCTTTATCTCTTGTTAGATATAGCCAAGACTAAATACTCTTCACAAGATGCCAAGGAGGAAATCCTCCTGAAAAATCGGTTATACAATGAATTTGTACATATTTTTAATCTTGGGAATACACAGGATTTTTCCATTTGTCGAAGATACTCTCCCTACCACACCGAAAAAAGTTAAGATTGGCAAAATATGAAATTGGCTTACAACCAAATTTGGACAAGATATTTTGCAATGTAGAGAACCTTAAACCTCTTGTACAATCCGTCTTGATAGAACTGTAAATAAATGAATACTCGACGAAAGTGCAATTTCTCATATTTAGTGCGGTTTATACTAGTCCAGATTTTTGCTCATTATGGGCTAGCTATTTTAACGTGCTGCTTCAGGATATTAAGTGGCATTTTATCTGTAACAGCATTTCTATTGCGTTTTAATTTAAACTGCCAAAATGTATTTGAAGAAAGCAATACAACGATGCATGAACGAGAAGTTAGACAGTCGAGAAAACAGGACAAAAATATGAAGGGTCAGGAGAAAGATGCGTGAAAAAACGCCGAAGAATTTTCCTTTTTATGATGATCTTTAGTTGTTTGTTGGCCCATAACCGATATAAACTACTACTAAAGTTAACCATTCTAAATTTTTCTGTACATTATGTTGGGGTAGCATCAGAAACGGGTATTTCAAGAAACCATTTCCATTTTTATTAGACTTATTTCCAAATGAACTACGTCGCCCTAAGATCAGTTTTGCTCATCTATGCATCCGCCGACTTTCGCTTATTTTTTTTTCCTGGACTAGTTCGAGTCAGTCAATTAGACGATTACGTTAATATTACTGTATTTTTTGTGTCAAACTTGATCGACCGAGATATGAGAAAGTCTTGTTACTTAAGTCCACTCTTTCTTTGTGGTACGCGCTTGCGATTTTAAGTGGAGGGCAATTTACGGTCGATTTGATGAAACTGCCCATTACAATTTACTAGTCGAAGTCGCTAATATTTAGTATTTGAAAGGTTATTACAAACGTACTTTTAATGGAAGATTTCTACTTTTAATCTAACTGTTAGTGAAAGATATAATCTAAAGGAGTTTCTAAAAGCATAATAGTAATCAATGATCTACGGTGATTTTAAGAAGTTTAGTTGATATTGCGTGCTGTGTACGAAGAAGGTAGTGAAGACGACATACCAACTATTTGTTTCTCAGGCGATCTCTTCATAGAAATTGATGGAGATTCTCGTATTCGTATAGGAGAAAATTTGATGGCGAATTAGAATTTCCTTTTACTATTACCGTCAAATAGATAATGTAAGAAAATCAAGCTAGGCGGCTCATCTCGCAGAAGATCATAATGAACTCTGGACAGTACAGATAAGTACAAGTAAATACAGGGTGGTTCGACGTACATAGGATTAAAAAAACAATGTCAGCACCTGCTTGAACATCAAGCCACATCTGCCTAGCCATGCCCATAGTTGTGGTGTATGTCAAATCGTCCGTTGTACAGAGGCTCAGATTGAAGAACAAATTCGTGATGCTGAGGATAGGTTAATGAGACTGTAATGTTTTGACATCAAGTTTATTCATAGAAATAACAATTAGCATTTTTTCCAAATTTTACAAATAATTTGCTATTTTGTTTTTAATGTTGGAAAATATTTACGTTATTCATATTATAATACATTTCCGTCAGTGGATTTTGTAGCTTATTTCTTTAAAGAAAGCACGATTTTTTTCTCTGACGGAATACATTAACATCTTTACATTTACAAATTGGGAAAAAAAATTCTTTCAATGTTTATTAACAAACAACTTAGAAAAATTAAGAAAGGCAATAAAACTTAGAAATAGAAGGCTTTTTTTAACTGCATGGAATATGAAATTAATGTTGAAAAAATATGTACCAGAAAATTTATTGGCGATCTGTGCCGTGTATGTTCAAGCTCAAATTTATTTTTCAAACAACCAAAGACTGTCTCAATAATCGACCTTTTTCTCAATAAAATCTTCTCTTTTAATGAGATTAGTGCGTTTTTCATGCCTTTTTTCACTTTAGTAACAAGCTTTAAACACTCGGGGAGTTATCACTTTCTGATTGCAATGAATTTTGGTCAAAAAATATTTCAGCAGACGAAAAGTTTAAGGTGCTTGCAGTAACCGGTGGAATTCCAAAATATTTAGAAGAGGTAAATTTTAGACACAGTGCTGAAAGAAATATTAAAACGCTTTGTTTTACAAAAGGTGGGTTTTTAGTTGAGGAATTTGACCAAATATTTTCAGATCTATTCATGCGAAAAACAGCTTTTTATAAGCAAATAGTGAGAGCTCTTTCTACTGGAGCTCAGAAAAGCTTCTATCAAGTGGCAAAAAACCAACAAGAATAGCTAAAATTACTGTATCAGAAATACTTACTATAATCTTACTTTACCACCAATCGCCGTGCAAAAATTTCAAGTATTTTTACTTGAATTATCTTAAATTATTGTAAATTAAAGTGTAAGTTACAAAAAGTCATTTAACATAATTTGGATCAAAATCAGACTTTATCAAATGGAACGAGTCTATCTTGAGAACAATAGCAAGATTGTGCGAACCAAAAGTGTTTCATCTTTATCACTGTTAATAAAAATTAATCAATCCACAGGTCTATCAACTAACAGTAAGTTGCTCCAGATTGCCATAGTTTATAATACATTCTTTCTAAATATAAAGTCTAGCGATAAGATGAGGATTACGGAGTGAACGCTGACAGCAGAGAGGTTTCTTTTGTACAAGAACCTTGACCAAAATTTCGGTTCTGCTTGACGATTGAGAAACATGGAAGAACACTAAAACTGAGGGATCTCCGCTGGCTCATCAAACTGTGAACTGTTCCTAACTCAACCCCCTTGACAGACTGCCAGAAGGATACAAAAATGTGCTCTCTGCAATACAAGGGAAAAAGAAACCATCGTGCATTTTTCGGCTAAATGTACCATTCTGTCCAAGATGCGTGGTTCATATTTGGGTAGTGCTGTACTCTCGGAAGAAAGCCCAGTCAAAATTTTAAATGAGCCAAGCCTGTACCTAATAAAATTCGCTCGTCACGCCCGGATTTACCGCTGGGAACGGGCACAAGAGTTCAATTTTGATTTATTAGAAGAAATTTTTACTTAATTAATAAATCTTATCTTGTTCTGTGTTCACCAGATTATTTTATTTTATTTTTATTTATTTTTTTATATTTTTTATCTATTTATGTTATAAAACACAGAGAATATTATTATATTTTATCGGCTATTTTATTATCTTTTATCAATATTTTGTCAGTAATCTCGACTCCAAGCAGACGGATATTTCATTGCTGTAAATACGTAAGTTTTTTAAAAGGGTATGTTTTATTATTTATAATCAATCATATTTCGTGATTGACCAAATACCTTCTTTCAATTAATTCATCTTTATGTAAGGTTTTGGTTGAGATAAAAAATTCAGTTTCACGAGCGGAATTCGAACCCACGGCTTTCGGCTAAACAGGCCGCTGCATCGGCGAGAATCGAATCATGATTTCACGACATTTGAAAAATGGCACAAAGGAGGGAAAATTTGAATGGTAGGTTGAGATGGGAAGTTGGTGTCCGAGTGGATCGAAGTCACGACAGCTCAAGTTTTTTATTTCAACCAATACCTTATATAAAGATTAATTAATTGAAAGAAGTTGTTTATAATAATTGTCAAATAAAGTATTATGGTTATTATTATACAGGTTGGATTAATGAAACGTCCACAAATTCAATAATCCTAGACCAGAGCATAACAGAAATTGGTCGATATCAGGATTAGCCATTGTATCGTACTTCCTGTCTTTTACTTTAATATTTTGTCTGATATTTTCTAGAAGGATTCGTGTACTACTGGAAGTGTAAAGGTTCTTTTTTATTTCAGTAAATGTATCTGACTGTTCGATTTCTTCAATTCTCGTATGTTCTAGTTCCCTTATTTACATTAAAGCAAAAGATTCATATGCCAAATCTGCAGCGTGCATGTTAGGCTTTGAGGTCATTTTTAAAATTTTAAATTGGTTAAACAATTTGTGTAATTTCGGAAAACGTATTGTTGATTATTAATTATTCATTTCAAAACATGTTTTGTTGAGATTTTCGCGGGATGTAGATTTGTCAGCATTGTTCAGACACGTTTATCATCTTTGATTTTTAGTTGCATTAGTTGGCTTTCTTTCAATGTTGGTTGTTGACCTAGTTACACAATGACCTGATGTGGTCCAATGGGGTCTGATACATCCACCGAGAGAATGCAAATGCTTAACGCTGAAAATACAAGGGAAAAATTATTTCCTCTGCTTGTTCGCTGAGCATCTCGACTCTTGGGCGAACCGGCGGGAGACGTATGAAGGTGTGAATTCTGTTAATTATGCTAGGTTGTACTCGGGCATGTTATCTGGCAACATCGAGAACATTGACAGGCTAGCCCCGAGGGTGCCATACACATGTGCCCCCGCCCCTTATAAATTCCCTCCACCACCGCCCCCCGAACCGGCAGCATTAATTTAAAACAAGCCGCCGTATTATCATATTACAGCCCCCAGTCGGTGCCCCGCTTAGCATTTTATGGCGTCGGAGGGAAGCGCGATGTATGGAATTATAATAACGCAAGGCCAGTTTATTGCCACGGATTTGTACTACATGCTGAACGCCTGGCTCTTGAAGGGAGGATAAATCTAAATAAGTCTTGATTCGGTTTGTTTTGGTATCCCACGGGGACCTTTTCTGGCCAGTTCAATAAATTTTACCGACAAAGGGATTTCAAGTCATGTTTACTTACTTGTTTTGATTTCATTGTTTACTTCAAGAAAAGATTCTGTATTCTAAGAACGTACTTGACACTTCTACGACAAAAAATGTTAATTACTTAAATAAACGGCTTGATTTATATCCTTATCCTTCAGGTTTTAACACTTGACAAAGCTCTTGCGAAAACAGCGTGTTAAATCCCCCCCGGTAATTCCTCAACTTTTATCGACTATGTTGTGAACAATTTTTGACAAAAAGTGACAAAAACATAAAATTTATTTTAACTAAACCGTTTCGCGTCCGCCCACTAACTTAAATAAAACGGATTGGAACAGAAAAACGAACAACAAGAATAGACAACAGCAGATAAAAAAATGTTTAATGCAATAAACTAATGAAAGTTTAAATCATCAAAAAGTTTAACATTTGCATGCCTAATTGTATACTGAGTTGTATTCGATTATTAAATCATTAAAATTTTCTTGTAGTTAATGAAAAAAACAAGGAAGTCCGGAAGTTCAGACAAATTTCGAACGCTTCATTTCCTCTTCGTTTTCAATGTTTATGATTATTGCACTTTCAAACTGGCAGGATGCCGTTTTCGATTTCACTTTCCGAAAACGCTTTTAAAAGAGCTCAATGAAGTCTTTAACGAATAGCTCCTTAAAAAAAGTTCAACTGGCTGGCTTTGGTTTACGAAATCTTACTCTGCCAGTTTTACTCAAATTCATCTGTTTCTGTACACTTTTCACTTTTTAACTTTCTGAAATGGGTACGGGGAACAGGTTGAATGTCGAATTTTTGAACCCACGCTCCCGAAGAGGAAGCAACCATGTTAGAGGCAAGAATTTAGTATTAGATGAGTTCCTTGTGTTATGAAACTGAAACTATGTCCTATTAATCATGGCCCGTTTCCGACCAAATGCCAAGGTTTTTATAGAAAAAGTCCAACTTTACAAATTTGACCGATTACAAAACAGCCTGTATTAATAATGTGTATATAAAACTCCCCCCCCCCCAAAAAAAAAGGAAAAAGCACTAATATATTTTCATTGAATTTTATGGTTTTAGCACGTTCATTATTTAGCATTGTTGCTCTGAAGCAATCATGATTTCAACAACTTATTGTAAGAACAAAGTTATTGTAAAGATAAAATAAGTGTTCTCTTAAAAACCATATGAACATTACTTACAATTAAAATTAAATGTTGCACACAATTAAATCTACAAATCAATTATTTTTTTATTATTAACTAGAGATTTTATCAAATTATAAAATAAATGGTTACTTAAAAAAAGTACGAAAATAATTAAAATTAAAAGTTATGTACAATACAATGCAAACCAATTATTTTGAATTATTAATTCGGGATTTTTTAAAATATAAAATAATCGGACTCTTAAAACATTAATTTTTCTATTATTAATTAAATTGTTTTAAAACTATAAAGTAACTATTCTCTTAAAACTATATTAAAATGAATTACAATTAAAATGAAAATTTATATACAATTAAACGTACAAACCAATGACTTTTCTACAATTAATTAGAGATTTTCAAACAATATAAAATAATTATCTTATTGATCAATTATTTTACATTTTAATAAAATTAATAAAGGAATAATAATTTATTATAAGATTTAATTTTATATTTTTTTAAATTGCTTTGTGATTAATATTCGTATATAGTTTTCTAAGAGCCCAACTATTTTATATAACAAAAAAATCTCAAATCTACAGGAATTTTACTTCACATGCTTATATTTTATACCATCTAACTTTTTCAATGCTTAAAAAAGGCAAAAATGGCAAAAAGGAGGGAAAATTCGAAAGGTGGGCTGAGATGGGGAGTTTGTTGAGTGGTTCGAAGTCACGATAGCTCAAGTGGTTAGAGCAGCGGCGTATTCAGCCGAAGGTCGTGGGTTCGAATCCTGCTCATGACACTGACTTTTTTTTAACTCAACTAATACCTGATATAAATATGCTTAAAAAGGGGTTAATTTGAAATTAAAAAGAGTTAATGTGAAATGAAAAAGGTACATTTGAAGTTGAAAAGGTTAACTTTAAGTTAAAAAGAGTTAATTTTAAATTAAAAAGTTTAATTTGGAATTTCAAATGGTTAATTTGTCGGAAAAAAGCTAGTAGCATGCATTCGACATCTTGGGATATCATGGGGTCTACTGATATGATATTCATTCCTCAATCCTCATTTCAAAATTTATTATGTGAGATTAAAAATCAAGGTATGAAAGGATGTTTTTAAGCATAGATTAACGATACGAATTTTCAGTGAATTAAATAAAGTACCATTTATTCCTATATCAGATGGAATGGAAGGCTGTAAGGCCATTTTAACCATACGTTTCAGTATTAAACTTATTATTTGTTGACCTTATAAATTATTAAATTCACTAATTTCGTGGACCGCTTGACCAATTAATCATATTACAATTAATTAAGGTTTTTAGTTGAGATAAAAAAGTCAATGGCACGAGCGGGATTCGAACCCACGATCTTCGGCTAGATACGCCGCTGCTCTACCACNACTTTTTTATCTCAACTAAAAACCTTAATTAATTGTAATATATTGTTAGCAGTTTCGAAGTCCTGATGATATTCCTCGAACATTCGATGAAAGAACTGACTTTTTTCTCTTCTTTTAAATTTATTTTCTTCCTTATTTTTAATATAAAATTATAATATTGGTAATTGATATTAATTCTATGGTAAATAATAATTTTATCCTGTAAATGTACAGAGCCTTTATATATTTCTATTATCTTTTAATATCGAATATATCTACATGTATTAAGACAAGCAAGCGGAATTTTTAATCAAGACTGGAAGCAGAGAAATTTCTAGAGTACGAATTTCTATTTTACGAGTGAACTGACTTTTGCTCTCCTTATCTAAAAAGAAAGATAAATTTAAGCCTGTATGAAATTTTTATTTTCTGATTATTTTAGTTTCTTAACTTTTGGTTTATTGATGATTAAATTGGTGATAAGAAATTAGGTGTATTATACGATATATTCATGTCTTCTCTACCTGGATCCACATATAGAAAAAAAATTACATTGTACGTAATAAAAAACGTTCTTCTAGGTCCAATTAGTGTCTTCTGAAACAGAACAATTCTGCACCCTCGGGGCATAACTGGATGTCGAATTTCGGCCAAGTGGGATAAGTGCATATTCCAGTAAGTCTTTAGGCCTGACTGACTGTATAATTTATTAAGTCTAAACCACTTCCATTTAACCGCAATGTACAATCTGGACACCTCGAAACGTATATGGTATATCTGCCTGTACAAAAATTCTAAACTTTAAAATCACAACTTTCAACTGTTTTTTGACTTATCCAGTTTTGTTTCGAAGGTGCGGAATTGCCTTGGTATAATCGGTCATTCCGACCGTTTAAAACCGTTGTTTTCAAGAATATCGATTTAACAATTAAAACCAAAAAAATTATTCTAAAGGGAATTCAGTCTGATGTCATGTCTGTTAGCCACTAGTTACACTCTGACCTCTTACAGCCTCGCGGCATGCGCTTATTAAGTAAATTAATTATACATTTTTATTACAACAGGCGCTCGAGAAGGCAAATGGAAGTGTAAATAATTGATAAGGCGTGGTTTCCTCATGTTGAACATCTGATATATCTTGGTGCCTTATTAAACAAATATCTCTGTCACAATTATGAAATATCTGCAATTAGAGGACTGCTCCATTTAAAACATAATAGCCACGCAACTTGTAGGCTATCTTTTTAAAAATAATAATAAAAAACAATTAAGTAAATTATATTAAACACGTTCATTTAACCAATAAATAAAATATTGACAAAAATTAATTTATTATGATTATTGGTATCATATAAACCTAACCTGAAACATAAAAGAACTAGAACCTGTTTGGAACCTTTGTGGATTTCCGCAGAGAATTTGACTCTGTTCGTCACGCTAAACTGTAAGAAAATTAAATAAAACAGGCGTTTCTGGCAAATCTTTAAAATTAATGATAGGCATATACAAAAAAAAAAAAAAAGAAAAAAGAGAAACTGATGGCGATATTACAAAACATAAAAATCCGTCAAGGAGTTCTCCAGGGTGAAAACCTAAGTTTTTATCTTTTCTCTCTATACATACATGATATAATTGAAGCCTATTGGAGCAATAGGCCTAGGCATTAAACAAAGGGACGAAATCGTGAAATTAAGTAAAGCGTAAATTCAATTTATCTAAAAAGGCACTGCAAAGAAAACTTATATAAGAAGACTTCTTCCCCATTGAAACAGGAGGAAAAATGGGAAGAAACAAACATTTTTATTATGGAAAGTCGAAAATTAAAACTCGTTCACATACAAATATTTTGGCGTCATATTCAGACCTTATGGAAAGTTTATGAAAGCGTGCATCCCATATCCAGTCTCTCCAATCCAAAATCCTAAGAAAAATCCTTAATGCTCCGTTCTACATCTCCAATAAAACCATTCAGACTGACCTCCATATTCCATATACAACCACGACCTTCTAAGGTTCCATGCTAACCCGGAAAACCCCTCGTCAGCTGAAGAGACAATGACCTAGGGATTTGCTTCAGTGGCTTCTCCCACCAAGTTATGTATCATGATATACTATGAATTATCAAATTTACTTATTTCAACGAAAGTTAATTATAATAAGAATAAAAACCTTATTGTAATCCCATGTTGTTCACACTGATCTATCCCCGGATGAGACTCGAAAATGTCAAATGTCAATTTAATTTCCGACTCTCCATAATAAAAATGTTTGTTTCTTCCCATTTTACCTCCTTTTTGAATGAGGGAGAAGTCTTCTCATTGTATAAATTTAATAAGTTTTCTTTGCAGTGCCTTTTTAGATAAATTGAATTTATGCTTCACATAATTTCACGATTTCGTCCCTTTCTTTAAATAACGGCATGAGAAAACAAAACCGTCGTAAATGACTAACAATATTACAATTTGCATGCTTGCTATTCCCAATCCTATTTCCGAAGTTCATAAATCATATCGTTCTATGATTCCGAATATCGAATGGGACAGTCCCAACAGGACACCAGTTATGATAAAAAGTTGTTAAAAAGTGCTAATTAAAAAGATCTTTATTTTTGATTACAAACTAATATAGTATAAATAATTCATGCTTATTATTAAGTAAATAAATAATTACTACCAAGAAAAAAAAGGATTTACCAATTATACAATACTTCGAAAAAAGTTCGAACAACAGAAATTTTAACCGGTTGAGGTGTGTGTTGTGATTTGTAGTTTTGATGTATTCTACTATTTCAACTAGGTCTCACTTACTTATCGCTTCAGAAATTGTATCAAATATGTAAAAAAACTTTGTTTAAAATACCAAAAACTTCGAAGAGGTAAGTACTAAATATTCATTTTAACATTGGAAAATTTGAAATAAACTCTTATTTAATACATTTTATTATTTAATTGAATTTATAAAGAAATATTAACACACATTGGTTAAATACTTTTTAAAATTCCACGTTTTGGTAAATGAAAACCTAATGAAGTAGACACGTAGAATTAAAAAGTACATTGTTAGAGTCCTAACATAAAAGTTCACCAAAAAGGAAAACATATACCCCATGACCTAGATGTTTGGCGGTTTGAAAAAAATAAAATAAGAGTAATTAAAAAAAACAAAAACATTTCTTTAGTTGAGACAAACGGAGAGAGATAATTACAATTCACCGGATAAGCGCTAATATTCAGTTTTGAAGACGAGGAAAATGTTCGTTAATTTCATGTTCAAACCACCTAAATTACTTATCATTTGATCCCGATCAATTTTTACTCTCTGGCTGCCATTACGATCCTTCAGTAATACTTATAAAATATTCCTAGGCAGTTATTTTTTCCATCATTAGACTGGCAGTAGTTATCTTTTATACTTAATTAATATACAATATTTACTAAGTTTATAGGTTGTTGGGTAAATCATTCTATGAATAAAAATAACCCAATCTTCAAATTAATTAATCTCTTTTTACTGGTAAGATGTGCTTTTAATCTTAAAGTAAACAGGCCAGTGAAGATAAAAGGATTAATCGATAAAAATCCTATTTTAAAATGAAAATTAAACTCCATATTCATGCAAATCATGAGAAGGCTTCCATTAAGTAAATTGTATAATCGGCATTGCATTTATTTCTATGAGGGCGGCCGGCCGAGTCTATTAAGCACTATGATTAGCTCCGGGGGTGGCCAAATAGTGGACAAAGGGGTTGCGGGGTTACAAGTATCCAATCTAACCTTTAGGGGTTTGGTCCGCCAATTGTACCCTGTCCCACAGCTCATTAAGAAACCTGGTGGTCCACTCCAGGACGATATTAAACTTATCGGTCTCATCATCATTTAATTAACCCAGCTGTCCACTTCCTCGGGTCTTTTCGGTAAATCATATTTGCCGTCATTCTAGTCCGACTGGAAGATGAAAACAGAAGTAGCTGCCTGTGGCAATTTTATGACAAATTAAATGATCAACGGTTGAATATGAATTAAGCCTTTAGGTCCAACTGATTTTAACCTCATTTTATACGGAAATTTTTTTCGCTTACGTTGTAAACATATTCAGATTTATCCTATACAGAAGAAATTTTAGTCACAAATAAATACATTTTTGCCAACCTGTATACTAATATTATAATTTACATATAATGAAAATAAATGAAACCATGTAATGTGAGGATGTACTCTGTTTTCTGTTAATACAAGCAGTCTTCAGACACATTGACTGCTCATTATTGTTTTGAACGCATTTTTCCATCTCTACTTCCCTTTATTGACACCGTAGTTGGCAGCTTCTCCTAGGGGTGAAAAGCGGTGTTTCCTCCACTTCCAGCTGGTCATTAAGAGTGATGATGAATGGATGAAGGTTTGAAATATTCCATTTATGTTTTAGTGGTCAATTGACCAAGTTACTTCTTTCTATTAATTATTCTTTTTATGTAAGGTTTTGGTTGAGATAGTTGAGATAAAAAAGTCAGTGTCACGAGCGGGATTGAAAAATGGCAAAAAGAGGGAAAATTCAAAAGGTAGTAGGTTGAGATGGAGAACTGGTGCCCGAGTGGATCGAAGACACGATAGCTCAAGTAGTAAGCAGAGGCGTATTTAGCCGAAGGTCGTGGGTTCGAATCCCGCTCGTGACCCTGACTTTTTTGTCTCAACCAAAACCTTACATAAAAAGAATAATATTTGATATATTTATTTCCAGTCCCTTCTATTTGTCGTGTCTCCTTACCTTTCACGATGAAGAACTGACTATCTTTTGAGACGTTATGACCCGTTTCGTTCATGTGGTTCACCAATTTTAATTCCTCCTCGTACCTCCTAATGCTTTTATTTATTTCTCCCTTTAAAACTCTCAAGTCTCTTCTGGGAGGATTTAATCATTTCTCTTTTATTTTCTTATTCCATTGTTCTGCTTCTTCTTTCATTTTATTCGCCATATCTTCCAACCTTTTTATTCTTTCTATCACATCAAAATGTTCTTTTATTCCGGGTTTTATTTGACTTTCAGTTCTTCCTAAATATTTCGCGCCTGCTTGCTCGCACTTAATTAAACACCACTTATTTATCTTTCTTCTTTTTTTTGATAATTTCTTACCATTTTCCCAGGTTTTCCACTGCGTGAAACGCAGGTTCTTTTGTAACTTGGGCTTTCTTTACTATGTTTAAGATTTCCTTGCAAACTTTCGAACTTGAAATTAAAAAAATATGCTCAAGGAAGTTTGAAATATGACATTTTCGGCATATTTTATGTATGTATATATCAGACTAAAGTAAAAGCAAGAATGAACAACAATGAAGAAGAGTTAACAAAAATCATTATTTTTTATAAGAAAACGTGTTTTTGATTATTTACCTGCTTTATATACTAATATATTAAGTATATCGGGCATTCACATCAGTGTCACCTATTCCAAACGCCCCCCCTCACCCTTAATTCTATTTTCCCTTACAGTATTAATTTTCCTCTTTCTCCTTAAGTAGATTTTGACGGGATTAAAGGATCGAAAGGCTTTGGAGTCGTGCCGGAGCCGGAAGAGGGCGGACCGGCTGTGAGGATCGAGGGGCGAGGGCGAAAGCGCGGATAAAGTATTCAATAGGGACTTTACAGCCGAAGTCTCCGATAAAATATTTAAACAAGGCATTGTTTATCAGGGAAGCATAAGGAATTTTATTATGATGCCATTTTTCCCTTGGACCCGTCCCACGGGGACGCTCAGAGTTTAGGGAAAATGGAGCGCCTTCCAATATTCATACTCGGTACTTGTAAAGAACGAGGCACTAGTATGTTATGACACGTTTGAATTATATAAGAACCCAAGATTATTTAAAAATCAAAATTTTTGTTTTGAAAATATGTCCTGATATAATATAATCATATATACATTAAGCTGTAAATATCAATTTGATCAAAGTTTATAAATAAATAATCCAGTTATTGTATAAATTGGCAGATATAATATGATAAATAAATAAATNGTATTGAAAATGCTTATCATAAAAGTATGGAAAGAATTTGCTTTCTTCAAATGTTATACTCAGGAAAAAGAAAAAGTATGATCTTTAATTTTGATGGTTTGAAATGACCTATCCGTTGACATTCCCTGGAGCCCAACTTCTACAGCCCAAAAGACCGAATTCTTCAGCGGTGCATTCTCGCAGTTGAAATCAGAAGCTTAATTTTGTGCATATGTGTTAAATGTATGTGCAAGGTTGAACTGATAAAAATAATTAAATTGAAATTCCTTCTCCGTTTACGTTCGTTGTTGAATACCAACAGCTCGCTTTTTTGCACTATTAAGTTCTCATATGCACTGACTCCCTTAGTGCGGTGAAAGACCTGAGAGACCCCTATACCCAGGACACACTGTCGGCAAAATCCAATTAAAATATGCGGATATCATGCGCGCCGGGAAAAGGGTGGTTTTAGCCTAGATTCCAGGGCACGTCGGACTGGAGGAGAACGAGAAACTGGCCGCGAACGCGGGTACTCTCGTCTCTCACAGTGATGATGTTGCGACCAGCCCGATTCGGCCTAAGTGAATATTGAAAAATATGATATAGAAAAGTGGAAGCGTCGTTGGGCCGACGCGCTCCGTCAAGCCGACGGTCAACCGGTGGAGCCCGGAGGCGATATCCTGAAGGGAAAGCGTTGTCCTGACCCGCCTGCGGATCGGTCACACACATGCGACTCATGGGTACCTGTTGGTCGGCGCTAGTCGACCCTGGTGCCCAGCATGCCAAGATAACAGACTCACGGTGTCGCACGGTCGGAGGGGTGTCGTAGTTTTGTCCCATATAGGGACCGAAATGGAATACCACCGGACTATGGCAGAATGCTCGAGCATGGCAGTGAGTTTAAAGAAAAACTGTTTATGATTTTGTGAGATATTGTATATAGTGGGGTATTTATTTTATAGGTTACTCTTTAACGATATACATGGACTGAATGTTAATGTTGAAACAAAAAAAAAATAATGCCTCTAAAGTTCTGTTAATGTGTCTAAACATACCTCAATAGTTCAGGATCAAATCCTACTAATGCCAAATTGGACTAAAAAGACTCTACTATACAAACAAGGATTCTCCATTGCATTCCAGATATTACATTTTTCAGGTTAATTCAATTTTTCCCAACATCATCCCATAAAGTCCTCCGTATCTCATAAAGTCTTCATCTTGCGTTCAATTGGATTTCATTAATGGGAAAGAGCACTGAAAACTCTATGAGATTAATTTTTTCTCTCGTAAACGTAACCTATATGGAATAAAATACAAAATTGCTTAGAATATAAACCGTTATGAATTTATGCAATCTCAAGGTTAACGTAGATTTTCTTGGTCCTGCACAGACGGATATGGCGCTTAAAAAAACGTTACCCCTGCTAATATACAGTCAACACCTGGACATAATTTCTAAAGGCCGATTATCCCCAAGGTAAAATTAACTTTCAATAGCTAAAGATTCGATTTACGTTAAAAATAGTAAAAGATATACAAATAGTTATGCTAAATTTTGGAACTTCTATCAAAAAAATAAAGTTAGTAAAACAAAGTAACAGACTTTTTGGTCTCAATTGAACATAAGAAAAACAAAAAAGCTTCTCAAAATTAAATTAAATGTTTACAATAACTACGTTCTTTGGCATTGAAGGTGGACACTTTGGAAATCCCCTGTCCAGACAAGGTATATATACATGCTGAAATATATAATAATATACAATATACAGGGTGAATTGCTACTCGTGCTACAAACTTCTCCAGTAGATTCTTCACCCTAAAATGAACAAAAAAGTTCATATTGTCCATGGTCCGATTCTCAACCATTTCAGAGTAATTTCGCTTTTTATNTAAATGGGGACTTTGAATGGAGCCAATGATTTAACTTGTAGGAAATTAAATAAAACCATTCACCCGAAAACCATAACCAAAAACTCACCTTGCTGAAACGTGACGACTTCACAGCGACGACGCAACTTCGGGCCCGAGTCCGTCGTAGTCTCCGGTGTACAGCTTCGGCTAATCTTATTGGAAATATAATTCTCGGGTTGAACCAACAACTCATTAAATCACTGGCACAACTTTAAATTAGAAAAACTGGAGCGAATAGAAGGAGTAGAACGTAAGAGAGTGAGCAGAGAAGTGAAGGTGTGAAGGGCTCGCGTAGGAGGAGGGGATCAAAGAAAACAACTACTTGTTGGACTATTTACAATCTATGTACAAAGGTACAGTTGGCGTAAACAGTAAGTAGAAGAGACAAGTACATTAATAAAAAATGGATTACGTCTTTCGAAATAACGAAGAAAATTATATAATCGATTAATTGTACATTTGATAACAACTTGAGACTCGAATTTTTTCGCGTAATACTTTTTTTTCTCCGTGAAATGGAATTAATTACAGGCTTATTGAAGTAATTGGCCAGCTAAAAAGGTAATTGTTACTTTCAAAGACAGTTTACCAGTTTGACCACCGTCGTCATTCTCGTCAAGAAGATACGATAGAAGGAATTATGAGATTGAAAAATGAAATTGAAAGCTTGGTAAAAACGTTTTCTTCACAGTTCATTTTGTTGTTGTTATATGTAATTATTACAGGATCCGAAAGATCGAGCTGCTTTGGAAAGGGGCCGGAAGGAGAATTTTTATTTCTTGCTACATTTGTGCGGATGCTATTTGGACAGTGAGTAAAGCAAAGTCCAATTTCAAGTTTAAAATTATTTTCTGATGCTAGGCGAAACAGAGATCTAGTTTTACTCACTGACATTATGTTTTTAAGAATATAATATGACAAATTTTCTAGGTTTTTCAGCATACATTAAAATGTTCGTATTTTATTTATTTGGAACGGCGTTTTGTTTGTGCATAATAAAAACAATACTCATTGCTAAAAATAGCAACATTGTGCTTACCTGCGAAGCAATCCACAACTTGTTTCAGATCGGTACGTCTTTTATCGTATTTGCTACAATGCGTTATTACAAGGAACTAATCAATTCAACGATGATGTAAGACTAGTTTATTATAACATAACAAACCAATCGCAAACGCAAAAAAATTCGTTTCAGTACGATCGGAAAGAATTTTCACGATTATAAAAACACCCTTGATGACGAGACCTTTGATGTGATTACATCGATACGCCAAGAAGGAATTAGGAAGAAGAAACTAACAGCCGTGTAAGAGTTTATCAAACAGACAGTTAATTTAAATTTGTTTAAATTGTTAATTGCAAAACTGTTTTCTTCCAGTTCATTCAGTTTTTTAGGATTTGGATCAATGGTTTATTCCTTTACGCGTCCGTTTGTTGATTATTTACTAGGATTGCCGATGAAACAAGGTAAAGTTTATTACAATAGTTATAAAAGAAACGATTATCCTAGGAATTTCTAAATAAAAAGGTTTAATTTTAGAAATGGATGTCGTAAATTATCCTATGACAATGTGGAGCCCGTATTCTGACGATATTATGATTTCAGTGACATTCCTTATGCAATCCTTGATATTCACGTTCGTTATTTCAGTATGGATTGGAATGGACATGACTCAGATTTGTTTTCTCCTTGAAATTATTACAAACCTTAAAGTAATTATAAAACCAACGATGAATTCAAAAATTTTAAGAAAATAACTAGGATAATTTCTGATTTGTAATATTCAGGTTTGTATCGTATCATTATCAAATTTTGAGCAGCGTTCTAAACACATTTTTACCTCTACCATGGGAAGAGCGCCAGACTTGAAGTGCAAGAAGGATCGAGAAAAAATGACATTTCTCATAAAGAACAGTTTAAAATCATCGGTGCAGCACCATCACACTATAATAAGGTTCAATGGCATTGTGTTTCTACTTTTAGCAATGCGAAAATATTCATTTTCTTCTCCATTTCTTACTTACATTTTCAAAAATGAACCATCTTTTGAAATCATACTGATATAAATGTTTCGATCAATCATTTACTTACCTATGTTGTGTATTTCAACTTCAATGTCAGGAGAAAAATGCCCCTATTGAAAATAAGCCTCTGCCAATCGTAGCAGCCCGTGAGTGTATGGAACAGTGGACCCCGCGGTCGTGGGTTCGATTCCCACCGTCAACCCTAGAATTTTCCGAATGCTCTCCCTTCCCGAGAAGAACAACCATCTCATCATACGTCAATAGTCTCAGAATAATATGCAAGGACATAAGGCCACAAAAAAAATGACAAACAATAAATTTTTGTTTCAGAGTTTTCCAAAACATCTACACTGTCGGGTATATTCCATATCTAATGATTTTCTGCTCTACAACAATATTGCTTTTTTTAACGATAGCTATTTTTACAAGTGTAAGTAGTTTAAAAATTGAGTTAATATTCCGGGTGTCCTTTGTAGATGGCCCGGCTGTATTTCTCTTGACCCATTGATGCTATAAAAAAAGTGTTTAATATTTTCTAGTCTAGTTTCAAATAGAATCCTTTTTTTGAAGAAAAATGATACAGGGTACCTCAGACCCAGTTCAACATCAAAATTTCAAATACGACCCTGCCAAATCATTTTAAAGTATATTTTATGTTGAAAACAATGGTGCCATCGGATTTTAAATTGGTCAAAAAAATGACAAAGATATGGCAAAAAGTAAAAAAAAAAACCAGTAATTTAAAATAAATAATAATAATACGTTTTTAATATTTATAATAGTTTTTAATATTTTACCTTTTTTGAAGAAAAATTATAGAAGGTACTCAGGCGAGTTCAACTTCAAAATTTTAATTAAGACCCTATACACCCTGACACATCATTTTAATGTATATTTGACGTTGAAAACAATGGTATAGTCGGATTCTAAATTGGTCAAAAAAGTTCTGGCAAAAAGGTTGATTTAGTTCGCTATTTATTAATCACATTTCATGTTCGAACGGTCTGCCTTGCAAGATGCAAAGATTCGCTCTTTTTAACCAATCTTCACCGTCGCTCAGTGGAGATGGATTTGACATTTTCTATCCTTTGCCGCAGTTCTTCAACTGAGGTTGCTGGGTTATGATTAACGTAAACACTGTTTTTTAAATGCCCCACAGAAAATAGTCAAGTGGAGTTAAATAGGGTGACCGAGGAGACCAACAGAGTGGGCCATGAGGTCATATCCACTTATTACGATTCAAATAGCGTCTCACCTGCAAATAATTGGCTACGGGGCCCTCCATCAAGCTGGAGAATCATTCTTTGTCATTGTAGCAGGGGTACATCACCCATCGCAATGGTAAAACCTCCCTCAAAAAATTGAGGCACTGAGTCCATTTAAATAATTTTCGTAGAAACGAGGCCCAATTATTTTATTTCCGAGAAGTCCACACCAAACGTTTATACTGTGAACCACCTGATGATGACAAGAGTAAAATTTTCGGATTTTCCTACGCCTACGTTCGAAAAGTCCAACGTTTTAGTATGCGATTAGAAGTGAACTTGGATTCACATAAGATATGGAAGAACGTTTTCTTCGACAATCGACATTTGTGCAAGGAACGTGTGATGGCTGTAATAATCAGTTCTAAAATCCCTGGACAATATGAGAGCGATACGGCTTAAAATTGTAAGTAAGAAGTACATTTCTAATTTTGTTTTTTGAAAAATCTAAAATCCTTCCAGCATTTCGGAGAGAAGAATTCGGATTTTCGTGAACATACAGTAAAATATTCAGCTCCTCGTCGAGATGACGCTGCTGGTTTCTTTTTGCCATAACTTTGTCAATCCGATCGCACCATTGTTTTCAGCGTAAAAAAATACTTTAAAATGATCTGTCAGGATGTATAGGGTCATATTTGAAAATTTGAAGTTGAACTGTGCCTGAGGTACCTTGTATAATTTTTCTCCAAAAAGGTAAAAAGTTGAAACTAAACTAAAAAATATTAAACCCGTTTTTAAAAAATATTTTTTATAGCGTCATTGGTTCAGGAGGCCATTTACAAAGGACACCCAGTATATTAATGCGTTGTAATTACAATTATCGTGTGATCTGTTCAAACTTAATGATTTAATTTTAGGAAGACCTACCCTTAACAGGTAAACTCAACTTCGTTTTGTTTGCCTTAGCATATTGCGTCCAATTCTATATATACTGCGCTCTCGGCCAATCAATAACAAATACTGTAATTATAGTTTGGTTTTTACGATCTAGTTCAGTAACTCTGAATTGACTTGATTTTTATCGCAGAGCGCAGATGTCGGGGAGGCCATCTACAGGGGAAACTGGACGGAATGGTCGAAGGACACTTACTTTTACACACTCATGCTTAAACACCGTGGCCTGAAGACACTGGACCTGTCCGTTGGCGGGTTCGCAAAATTATCGAACGAAACTTATTCAACGGTAATGAGATTTAATTCCTTTTTGTCTTGTTTCTACAGGTCAATTTTTTTCCAGATGGTAAAAACAGCTTTCTCGTATCTAAACGTCTTTCGAGCTGTTGATTCGCATTGATACGATTTGGATTTACAAGACGGACCTCCATTCGTTGAAGATTTATACTATTTCTTAAAATATTTATTTTAGCATTTATTAACTTTTTTAGTAAGTTAATTTGTTTCAATCCTCTTTCGGATTCTCTATTTCAATCTTTTTGATATACCTGGGAATTAGAGATCTCTAAGTCTCTTGACACGTCGTACAAACTTTTTATACTTTGAACCAATTTTTATTGATTATTACCGCCAAAACAAGCCCGCACGTTCCTTTTTTGTTAGTAACCATACTCTTTATAAATAGATCTCCGAATTCCTTCTATTACTGACCTCATCAAATTCCACTCCAAATTATCTCCTCATTCCAACTCTTTCATCCGCGACCTTTCCACTTTCACACTCCCTACCAATTCCCCTTGAGGCGACGTTAGTCTTGCGATCAGCAAGCAAAAAGGCCATCCTTCGAGTTTATGTCGTGCAGTTGAATAGTCTGGCTGATGTTGGTCATCGACGGGTGGATTACATCCACATTTAACACGCCACATATGTTCTTTCCTCGTAACCTGCTTATTGTATAAATTGATGCAGGTTAGATAATAACAAATATTATAAGGTAATAATAAAAAGAAAAACAAACAAAAACAGGGTTAACGCTCAGAATTCAGAAGAGTACCTACCACCAGCGTCAACCACCTTCTTTATTTGCGTGTTACTGATACAGTGCAAGTATTTAGCTAGTTTTTAAATTTTCATCAAGATCATTCAACCTTTGGTGATAATCAGACAATATTTCACCTACACTATCAGTTGTTTTTCTCTCCATCGAAAATTAAAAGCTTTCAGTTTTGACAAATCATGAGAGTCCGCCTTGCTATGAGGAAGTCATCCGTAAGTCTACAATGCCCAATTCTTTGGTGTGCCAATATTTAAATTGGCCGAGTTTCTTGGGAAGACTTCCTTTCCTATATCAGTTATTCTTAAAACACTTGAAATACTGCAGTTATTGCAATTTTAAAAATTGAGTTATATTCTAGTATAAAGTACCATCATTTGGTGATCCATTACCATTAATGGAGGAACAATGGGCGGAATATACTACTGTTTATTCATTAATGTGTTATACTGGAATTGCCAAGGCATTTTTAATCATGAACTCTTACAAATTTTACTGTTTTATGCATGGTCGATGTCATGTTCCTGCATCCTTTAGCAAGAGACTGAAAGCAACGACATTAGGTATAGTGACCCAGTGACCGCACCAAGGTCATTATTAAAATGTAAAAAAAGTCGATTTAAAGAAATAATATTTCTGTAAACAAGTGTGAGTACGAGGACTTTATCTGATGGTGAAGAGTTTTTAATTAGTTAAAACCCACTCCTGCTGAATAAGTTGATTTTATATTCATACAAAAAAAAACTTGCGTGATGACCTTCTTCACACGCCGCCTGTTTGAGGGGGTTAGTGTTCGTCCGTGTCGAATGTACACGCATAATTTTTATTTAATTTTAATTAACTGTAATATTAAGAGTTGTGGTGTTGGGGTTTTCGAAATTTAATGGAAAAGAGGCACGTTTCCAAATGAAGAAATTCCTGGAATGAATGGAATTTTTTTAATTTCTGATTTGGTCAATTGTTTTGGCTTTACTAGTTAATTATTGTGTAATAAATTTTACAATCATTACAAACGTTCACTTTAAACAACGATACTTTATAATGAACTAAACCTTGTTTTTACTGAGTTTTTACTATTCTCGCTGGTTTAGGTTTTTTATATTTTTTCGTAAGAATATTAAATTGTAACTTTTTATCTTTGATTGAAAAATGCACTGAAAGAGAGGGAAAACCGGCACTCGTATTTTGTTGTTTATTATTACTAGCTGTAGGTGTTTTTATGGTTGTATTAATTACATTTCTATTTTAATGTAAACCAAATTAAACGAGATCATAATTAGTCAAATCATAAATTCTGGACTTGCAATTAATCATACATTTCAAAGACCACCACTCAGTTATTATGCATAATCGCTAGTTATTATATACTTTAAAGCGTGTAGACAAGTGGAAATTATACTCTTTAAGTAAAAATGCTCGTTATTTTATATAACTAGCTTTATAACCCGGCGATGCCCGATAATAAAAAGGGTTAGTTAACGCATTATTTTGAATATACATAATATTTAATATTAATTGTTAGATAGGAGCATGTATATAAATTAAATGAACTTAATTGAATGTTTGATACCGATGATTGTAATTAGTCATCATATTAGATATTTACATATGCAATGTTATTTTGTTTTGGATTACATTGTAGTAAATTGTAATTACTGTTAAATTCAGCGTTAAATTCGTTGCAATGCTCTTGGATATACAATGTTTTTGGTGTTTCCATTTGGCATATATACAAACAACAAATCCCTTGGTTTCCTGGAGCATGCTACGTATAATTGTGTAATTGAGAAAACCATGGATTCTCTAAATTCAAACTTCATAATAGCAATTTTAACTTATTGATCTTATTGGATCTGAAATCTCTTTGGTCCAAAAAGCCAAAACCAAAATACAATGCATTGTTTCCACTCTGTACTGGGATAGTGATATAAGAATTAAATAAATTTGTATCGTATTTATTAGTATAAAAAACGCTTCTTAGAGCTTGAAGGTTTGTCAAGACAAGCTCACAGTTTTAAAAATGTTTTTTGATAAATGTTTTTTTTCCTGGGTAGATTGTTATTTAAAGGCCTTTATTTTAAATCGCATTTCGTTATGTTTGAGGATTCACTTTGATATTGTAGTCTTTTTGGATATTTTCAAACAATATATTATTTATATGCATAGTTATTTAGTTAGTCTCGCAGTGTCTTAAAAATGCAATTTTTGATAATTCTTTAAATTTTAGCAAGACTTCGCTAGAGTAATTTTGCCTTTTTTCTTATTTTCTGAAGGAAAGGAAATGCAAGTTAATTAAAAATTAGATAGAAATCGTTCCCTCTCTCTCTCTCTTTATATACCATTCTATCTATCTAACTACATATTTATCTCTCTTGAAAAGCTTTCCTCTTATTCACCTTCACACAAACCTTCTTTCGCTTTTTTTTCTATTAATTTTTTCTCTTATCTATGATTTTATCTATCCATCAATTTGTCTACCTATCTTTCCCTTTCTCTGTCTGTCACTTTCTCTCTCTCTTTTTCTCTCTATTTCTATTTCTCTATCTATCTAAAGGTGGCCGCAACGGTTTAGGCGTTGACACGATGCTCGTCTCTGTAGGTAAAGTCTCAGGTTCGAATCCAACAGCCCTGAATATTTAGAAATGGGCTCCAAGAAGGTTCGTATAACCTCGTAGTTGAAATACTTTCGTAAATTTTTTTATCTATCTATCCATAAATATCTACCTATCTCTCTTTTTCTTTCTGTCTGTTTTTCTGTCTGTCTGTCTGTCTCTCTCTCTATCTTTCCCTCTGCATCTCTCTTTCTCCATCTATCTATATCTATTTGTTCTCCCCCGCCCTCTCAATCCTTTTCTCTCTTATGTGTATGTGTGTCTCTCTCTCTCTCATGTGTGTGTGTGTCTCTCTCTCTCTCTCTCATGTGTGTCTCTCCCTCTCTCTCTCTCTCACTCTCTCTCTCTCCCTCTCTCTATCTCTATCTATCTACCTATCTATCTCTCTATAAATAGTTGAATAATTGTTTGCCGTTACGTATACATTTTTTAAATTTATTCTTTTTAGGAATTAGGAAATTGTGTTTTCTTCATCGAGGTCACTCTGGTCTAAAGTTTTCTTTTCTTTCACTGCGACCTAAAATATCTATTATAGTTAACTAATTATGCTTTACAGATATCAATAATATGCATACTATTTTAGACGGTATTTATTTTTATTTTCCAATCAGCTGTAGTTTGATGTCGTAACAAGGACTTTGCATGAAACTCAACTTTGTGAACATATTAATTAAACTAAGGCTTTTCGATCAAGCCAAATGTACATAAACAGCAAATTTGTTAAAACATTTCTTTGATACATGATACCCAAAAAATCTACTCTCCAAAAACTGATGAATTTTCTTTGTCATCATTTTCAACATCTACGATTAAGTGTAGGGAAATTACAATAGGTAAGTTCGTACAATTTGCAACAGGATTTTAAAAGTTGAAATTATACGCCTGCGGTAATTGTTCGGTATGGAAGTTGATAAACGAATTTTTTTTTTGCCTTATGAACTTTGCATATTATGACGAATTCTTATATATGTTGTTCAAATTGGGGGTTATCGGGAAAAAAGGGACAGAGGCGACGGTGGGAATCGAACCCGCGACCGCGGCGTGAGAGTCTCCCATGCTAACCACTATTAACGAACTTACTGTACTATTTCATACAAAGTATGGCAGGTATGTGTTAAGCTTAAAATACACATAGAAAATACGTCTCCCAAAAGACACCTTAGAAGAGATATCAAACTCGTTAATTTGTTTAATAGTCTGTAATTAAGAGTGGTCCTTATTTTGCCCGATTTGAAAGCTGATTTAAAACGTTATAAACAATACGACGATAATAAAACGACCGGGGAAATTAATCAATGGCTTTCAAAAACCACAAATTAACCCTTGCGGATCGCTGCGGGAAATGAGTAATAAAACGATACGGATCGGGCCCATGAGGGCGGCCGCCGGTGAAAAACGGTAAAATGCACCGGGATTGTGCAGCTGCACGCTTTAAAATTTAAATCAATGAGAACGAGACTGACGGGCGTGTTTATCACCCTCGAAGGAGGGCGAGGATCGGCACTTTGTTTGCAACCGGTCGATTAATTAGTTTTACGAGTTTGAGCCGATTTACGCCATTTTATTTACAAAATTATGCACAAAAAAAAGAGTTCTCCAACTTTTTACAGATTTTTTTCTTTACAAACGAGCAGATCAACGAACTAATTGAAAAATAAACTTTATTCTAGAATTAATTAAGGTTTTTAGTTGAGATGAAAAAAGTTAATGGCACGAGCGCGATTCGAACCCAGGGGTTGAGATGGGAAGTTGATGTCCGAGTGGATCGAGGTCACGACAGCTCAAGTGGTAGAGCAGCGGCGTATCTAGCCGAAGATCGTGGGTTCGAATCCCGCTTAACGTCCTTTTGAATAGTTATGTATACACCATATTTACAGAGATTGAAGCCTGATAATGCTATTCAAAGATTTTCTCTCACAACACATACACGTACACATATAATGTAAAGATATACTACTAAGAAAATTATTCAGAAATCGTGAGATGCGTTCTGGTGTGATGTAGGTTTCAGAAAACCATTTTCTTTGCCGTGCCAACGTTTCGATCTTTATTGAGATCATCTTCAGGGCCTGGGATTTTCATTTTCAACCATTGTTTACATTTAACAAATACATGTAGGATGTGGAAAAAAGTGAATTTATACAATGCAAAAAATATTTTTGTTTTAAATATTTAATCAAAATATTTCTACTCACCCAAAGTGTTTGTTTTCTGCGTGATTGTGCCATTCTTGCGTGTCGTGTTGAGAGTGCCAGTGGGATATTGCTGTTTTATGTTTATATATGTTGGATTTTGAAGGGATGGGGAAGGAAGTCGGTATAGAAAAGACATTTCTGTAAAAGGCGTCGGCTTCTTTGAGGTGAAAAGAGCCAACGAAGGAAAAATACGTTGGTAATGGTTCGGCCAGATTATCCTTTCAGGATTATATAGAAAGGGATAAATAGGAAAAGGAAAGCTAATTTGTTGAAAAATTAGACTATGTGAAAAATGTTTGATGTGTGAAATGTGATATGATGATATATGCATGTTATCTATATTGAATTTTATTAATGATATTGGCATAGCTGCGACTGAGTTTACATGTATCTGTTCTGTAATTGATGCTGTGTTTATCTCTGTTGATGTAAACCATTTCTAAAAAATTACGTTTATGTTTGTTTTGTTCTGTATGTAATATTTTTGGATTGTTGAAGTCGAAATTGTGTTTGTGTTCAAAATGGTGGGTAGCGAGTGCTGTAGGATTTTGCTTGGGTTTTTAAAACAGCATTTAAACATTTAAAACATAAAACAGCAATATCTCACTGGCACTCTCAACACGACACGCAAGAATGGCAGTTACACAGAAGACAAACACTTTTAGTGAGTAGAAATACTTTGATTGAATATAAAAAAATATATTTTGCATTTTATAGATTCACTTTTTTCCACATCCTACATGTATTTGTTAAATGTAAACAATGTTTGTAAATCCCAGGCCCTGAAGATGATCTTAATAAAGATCGAAACGTTGGCATGATAAAGAAAATGTTTTTCTGAAACCTACATCACACCAGACCGCATCTTACGATTTCTGAATAATTATCGATTAACGGTCACTAATCACCACACATTACTACTAAGAAAATTAAACTAAAGGGGGAAATAAAAATCTTCGGTGCCAAGAGGTAAGGGAGGAAGTAATCAAAGAAACGGGATTTAAAAGTGAAAAGGGCTGGGTCTCGGCGGATAGGGCGAAGAAGTCGGAAATCAACACTGAAGGTGGCGAAATGCCGATATAGCTTCATCATCCTCGGTGTACAGATCAGTCATGTCTGTTCTTCTTGAGGAACAGAAGAAAAAAGTACAAAATAATTCATCAGACGTTTAAGCTTATCTTCAAGCTCCCCAATGAGTCTGCCGTACACAACACATCCGTAACTTGAGTAGAGGAGGATAAGGGAGGAAACTAGAAGTTTACGCGTACTAAAGGTGAAAAGGTGGTTGTCGGCACTGATAGATAGTGGATCCTATCTTGGGAGATATAGGATGGTTTGATCAAGGATAATCCCAATTCTTGATGATGGCACTGAAGGAAAACGATATTGCAGGAAGCTTAAGCAGGAATCAGGCCTCCCCGACCACTACTGCATCATCAAGCAACGTCGACGCCGCCGCCTCTTCCCGTGCCAGAACGTAACAAATACATATGCACTTCTCCTACCGCACGCCGAATATTGATAAAACCAAAATGTCCAAAAATGAGTAGTAGAAATTTTTTTACAACATAATTCTTTCTAACTTAAATCGTCAAAATATAATTTATGACCGTCAATTTGGATTTCCCAATTACTATTCACCAGATATTACCTCCTTCTCCCTTGATTTGGGGGGCAGTACAGTTCTGGGGCCTTTTTTGTTGTAAGTCAAAACTTTGTATCCGGTTAGACACCCGGGCATGCTGTTCATACTCAAGGCATTCCTTCCAGCTACTACATCATACTTCAGTTACCTCACTGACCGGGTTTTCCGTGTCTTTGATGTCAACTCTGCATATTTCTTTTTTACTGCTGGTGTTTCTCAGGATGTAGCGTTTCTCTCCCCCACACTATGCAGGATTGCACAGCTGACATTATTTCTCATCTTCAAATCACTCACTTTTGCAGATGATATAGCGATCCTCTTAAGTAACTGTAAGTAATCAACGCCTCTACGAAGTCTTGTTGAATAACATTTAATTGCAGACAAATCTACCCAAACTACCTCCACTCTGCTAAACATACTCCACCAGTTTACATCACTTTTATTGCCTTCTTATCTAGGAACGGTACCTAGGACTCGAAGTGGAATCCTCACACAGGTTAAGTTTTCAACTTTCACATCAAGAAGTTATGACACGATACAGAGCTCTCGCACGTCTCAGTAATAAAAGGCTGCTTTATAACACTATCGTTAAGCCGATGCGGACTTCCGGGCTGGAAGTTTGGGGTTCAGCCAAACATTCCAATATTCGCCGTATCCAAACTTTCAAAAACTCATTGATGCGACATTTTATGTGTCCAACAAAATTACCTATACAATCCTAAATATTTCTTTCGTTCAAAATGTAATCCGCACCCGTTACCACAAATGTCATAAAACCCTTCCATCTCCATAAATCCGCACATCAAAAAACTCGCAGCCCGATGAATTCTCTCACGCCTAGATTTATCTAGTGAAAGTAATGGTGATGGTAACACTAGGCCTTATTTACATAGGCAACTGTATATGGTATCCCGTAGACATACGTCAATATTTCAGAAGGATCTCCTACATGCCAAATTGGACTAAAAAACCGGCATCGTTTAAAGCATGATTCTCAATTATATTCCATATATCAATTAATTATTCTTGTTATCTTTTTTGTCTTAAATGAGCTGAAAAAGTTAATGTCCTGAGCGGGATTCGAACCCTCGACCTTCGGCTCAATACGCCGCTGCTCTTACCACTTGGGCTATGTGATCTACATTCCATATATTTTCACTTTTCAGGTCACTTCAATGTTTCACAATAATTTCATAAGTTTATTGTCTATTGTGCTTCATAAAATGTTAATTGACTGTAAAATTCGATTACACCAATGGAAAGAGCATTGAAAACCCTATGTCTTTTTGTTTAGTTTATTACGTTTGGCATTTTTTAATAAAATTTTCCAAATCTTAATGTCTAATATTTTTGAAGGTTTTGTTAACAGAAAAATCAAATTTTAAGCAATTAAATGTCTTTACAGCTCATTTGCTAGGGCAACTTTTCTGTAAGCGCCATATCTAATGAAGATAATCTTACTTAAACTTTAGACAATAATTTTTAAATGCGTAAAAGTTCATTCAATGAAAGTTTATTTTGTTCCCTTAAGGTTATAATACATATTTTTTTAAAAAATAATCTCTCTTATCCAATAATGAAATCCAATTGAGTAAGATCAAAATTTTAAGAGATACGGAGGACTTTATGGAACAAAATTGTGAAAGGTAGCCAATAAAATAAGTAATAACTCGAATAAAATTGATAATCAGATAATTTGAAGAATTTGGACTTTCAGCAAATAATAAAACAAAAGAAATAAAAAAGAAACTATTATGACAAAAAACTTAAAATATTTTAAATGGAGCTAACAGCAGTTAAATTTAAACAAAATCCTATCCTTTATTTGACATATGGATTAATTTGAGATTTTATGCAAATTCAAAGTTATGCTTTTGTCAGACCATAACCGAAGTACAAGATGATGGATCTTTCTATTGGTAAGCTAAGAAAAGTAAAGGAGAAGACGTTTTACCAATGGGACCAACTGCATTGTTGACTTCATGTCCAAAAGTACCAAAACTAGTAATGAGATAAACCGAACACGTGTTAAAATCATGACGATGGAGAAAATTTATTGAGTCAGTTTGTTACAAGACTTATTTTCGCAAACAGTATTGAAGTAAATGTTCTGAAGATCGTCGGATGAGATGTCAGGAATGGCTGAGTACGAGCTGTTCCTGTGGCGGTGGCGTTCGGCCTGAGGTTGAATGTCGAATTCGACGTTGTACACGCTATAATTGAGGTGTCCACCGACGTTGGCAGGCGCGGTGCTGCACTGGGGCCACTTCAAGATTCCTGTCCTGGCTGGAGTTTCCGTGACGGCCGTTGAACTCTTTTTTATCGTGGGTGACGGCGAGTCGGGAAATTGGCGATAGTCGGAAGAGTCGAACTGGCCGTGGAAATCGTTCAAGATGGTCAAATTTGCGCCCTTGTGGATGACCGTGCTCGTGTCAGCCGTTGTATCCGTCGAGTAATCGGACAGAGGTTCGCTTTTTGTGTTGTCCGACGTGTTTTCGCGCAGTTTCAGCCTGATGTTGAAGTTCTCGCTGATCACGCCTCGCAAGTTTCTCTTCGTGTCGTCGATTTCCTTTTTCAGCTCCTCTTTCGCGTGTTCTTGGTCTTGCAACTCTAAAGTGAGCTGTTTGTTTTCTTCGATGAGGCTTGCGACCCGCCTTTCGTAGGTTTTCACCTGGCTTTCAATCGTCATTTTCTCTTCTTTCAACTGGCCAAGTCTATTATCAAGATCGCGGATTTCTGAAGATTGAACCGCTTTGAAATTTTTGAGCTCTTCGATTTCGCATTTCAAGTTCTTAATCGTTAATTCCAGTCTCTCTTCTTTCTTCACCAAATCGATCTTCTCGTACTTGAGTTTGAAATGGTCTTGACCGGTCTTTACGCATTCTTCGGCAAGTGAATTGTTAATTCTTTTCAAATCGTTTACCTGCTTTTTTAAATTTTCGTTTTCTTTGGCGACTTCGGCCATTTTGCTTTCCATCTGCTCAAATCTGCCTTCGTTCAGTTTCATCAGTGTGTTTTGCTCATGGAACTTTTTCTCATAGGCGCTTTTTAATTCGTCTAATTTTTCTTTTAAAAGCTGCGCCTCTTTGTCCGTTTGGTTTTTCTTTTCTTCCATGTCTTTAAATTTTTTTTCGATGGTCTCTACTTCCTGGAGCAACGCCGTGGCTTTGTCTTGGGCGACGTCTTTTTCGGCTTTATCACTCGTCATTTTCTTCATAAACGCTGCCAATTCTTTCTTTACTTTGGTCAGCTCAGACCTTGTCGTGGAGTGTCCTCTCTGCTCACTTTTTAACGAATTTTCTATACGCGTTAACAACGCCCGTGTAGTAGATATTTCGTGTAATTTATCATCTAACGACTTACTCAGATCCGCGTTTTCAGTTAAAAGAGACTGTATTTGTTTAGCCATTTCATCTTTCTTTTTCCAAATAAATTCTTTCTTCTTTTCTAAACTGCTAACGTCATCCGACATATTTTCTACCCTCCGTTTCAACTCTCCGTTTTCTGCAATGAGAGCCTCTATCTGGTAACTCTTTTCCAATAGTTTCTGTGCTAGGATAACTTCCTGAGATTTTGAAGACTTTGCCGATTCAGAATCTTTCGAGCTTCTCTCTTGCGCTTTCTTCTCCAAAGAGAACTTTATCGTGTGTAAATTGTCTATTTCCTTCTCTTTGCTTTCCAGCTGTGTCGTCAGTTTTCTCACAATTTCAACAGCTTCTTTTAGTTCTACTTGATAAGTTTCGTTCTTTTTGAGAGCCGATGTGAGCTCGGTTTGGAGTCGTCGCATTTCAGTTTTTTGAGATTTCGAACCGGCAGGATTGTAAGAATCTCTTTGCGGTTCCTCTTGAACGACTTTAGGGCCTTTCTTCAGTCGGCTGTTCTCTTCAGTGAGATTTTGAACAGTTCTGTCCGCCACGCATATCCTGTCCCTCAGCTCTTTGACTTCGTTGTTCAGTTTCTCCAGCTCCATTTGTCTGGCTTTGTTTTCCGACGACGCGAGCCCGAGACTGGAATGGATTTCCCCGAAATTCGACGTGACTTTGCACAGTTCAGACTGAAGTTGATTTATCTGCTCTCTCAATGAGTTGTTTTCACATTCGATTTTGAAAATATAAGATAAATATTGATCCAGCTCTTCTGGTACGTCTCCTTCTTCCTTCGGAGGAGGGCTCGCTTCTTTTTTCCCCTTTGCCTTCCCGACATTTTTACCGCGACCTCCGACGGCTGTGTTGCAATGATAGACGTACGTCGATTTTTCGCTAGGACTGCAAGGATGGCGAATTTCTTCTTCCGACTTCGATTTTTCCCGTATCCATGTGACCCCGTTTTCGTCAGGTGAGTTGTATTCTTTTGACAATTTTCCAGATGACACTTCACTGATACAGTTCATATTATTCCTTAGCACGCCGATCGCTCTGCGGCCTTCTTCTACATCGAACAAGAGTTTGAGGTACTCTTCTTTGACTCGTTCGAGCTTGTGCCTTGCTCCGTTGACGCCGCCGATATCGCCGTGGACCGTGTTAAAGAAGTTATTTTCTATTTCACCCTTGATTTTCCTCAGATCTTCGAAAAGGAGCCTCAACTGCTGAAGAATGACTTGACCAGTCAACAACTCGAGATCTTTGGTTTTCGACGGTCTGTTGTGACAGTGGTTCTCCTTTTGCAAGGCGTTGAAATGGCTCACAGTCCGCGCGAGCTTCACTTTCAGCTCTTTAAATTCGTCGTCGGCAAACTTTCCTCTCGGCATTCTTGCGTGAAAAATACATAAATCTGAAGAACTTTACACTGTGTTATTTTTTGTTTGTGGTGAAAATACAGAAATTGGGGTTTGTGTGACAGCCCAAAGGCTGACTACTTTTTGTGTTCAGGCTAAAAACATGTGATTTCTTTACATTATAGTTCAATACAAAGACGTGCTTATCTATTGGTGTTGGATGCTGAACCGCTTATAGGAATTTTTAGTCGTATTAACTATTAAAGCCTTGAACTCATTCAGTGAGAGGAAATGTAGAAGAGTGGTCAGCATTTTCGAAAACATTCGGTATCTAAATGGCATTGCATTATTTGCCAGTTGGAACTGGTAAACAAATATTTACTGCTGCAAACGGCTGCTTAGTTTGCTCTCGATTGGCCACAACGATCAGAAAACCAAAGGTCTTCGTCAGGTTCATGTGGTTGGACAATATAAATAGGTAAATTATTAGTAATTTGTTTGAATTGATAGAAGAAATGTGATTCGGACAGTGAAAAACAAACATCTAAAATGTAGACTCTTGTGCTGATTTAGAGATTCTAAGATTTCCAATATTTGTTTAAATTGTGCATACACATACTGTCTGTATTGTATATATAGTATTCACATTTAGTAAAAAGTGAAAACAAAAGGAGTAAAGTAAAAGGTATTTATTGTACAAATATCCGCAAACAACAAACTTCAACATTTTTTCCTCTGAGGAAGTCGTTTTTTGCATTCACCCTTGGAACGTCCGTCGCCCTCTGTTGTTGGGATTGCGATTGCAAACACTTGCGTCGAACTTTCTACTGCCGATTTGTTTTGAATCTGCCCGTGAACTTTACTCCTTCGAATTCCGCTGTTAATCGAGAATTCGTATCCTCGAACGTTTTGGCTTGCTGCTGTGTTGTTCGCCGGGGGGCAGCAAGGTTTCGAAGCCCCTGTAGCCGAGTGAGCCGAAGGTTCATCGAACTGTTCTACATCGTTGGAATCGTCGTCGTTCGTCGAACATTTATCACGCGATTCCAATGAAATCTGTTGGTATTTAAGATCCAGTTGGTAATTTTCTTCTCTCAGCCTCAACACCTCTTGATTCGCAAGGTCCATATCCTGGAGCAGGTTTGCTTTCTGCTGTTCCACTTCGGTCAACCTATTTATTAATTGATTTTTGTTTTCGTTCATTTCCATCATCCTTTCGTTCGTGGTATTGACAATATGGTCTAGTCGCATTTTTTCAGATTTGAGTAAGGCCAGCTCGTTTTCGAGATCTCGACAGGCGCAATCATTAAGCATCCTTTCACTCTTCAAGCTATCGTTTTCGTTGGCAATGGTATTGAGCACCTTTTCACACCTTTCTTTTTGTTTAGAAATTTCCACTTTTTCGTACTGCAGGCTTGTGTTTTGTTCCTTTAATCGCACAAGATCGTCATTGAGGAATTTGTTGGTTCGTTTCAGATCATCTATTTCTCGCTGCACGTCAAAGGATGGTACTTTTTCTTCAAGTTTTAATGCCCTTGCTTCAGCCATCTTCAAGCGATCGGTCTGTTCTGCCAATTTTTTCTCGTATGATTTCTTCAGTTCGTCGCTTTTCTTTTCTAGTAATTTGTTTTTGTCTTCTAACTCTTTTCGTTTCGATTTGTTTTCTTGATTTTCTGCCTTCAGACTTTCGATTTTCTTTTCGAAATCTGATATTTTGCAGTCCTTATCTTTCTTTAATGAATTCAGCTTGTTTTTTTGTTCTTTGTTTATGTCCTTGCATTCGTTTAATTCCATCATGACTCTTGCAAGCTCGTCTGACAGCTGTTCCTTCAAGTCGCTTATTTCACGGCATTTGTCAAGTTCTTCCTGTAAAATTTGCACGCGATTCAGCAGCTCGGAGTTTTCTTCCGCGTTCTTTTCTTTTAAAATTTCTAAAGACCCTTTGGCATTTTTCAATTGTAGATTGGCTAGTTCTAAATCCCGAATTTCTATTCCCATCTGGTCGATAGCTTTTCTGAGTTTGATGTTCTCTTCCAGAAGCTCGTCGCATTCGTAACTTTTGTGCAGCAGTTTTTCAGATATGTCCACGTCGCTCAGTTTTGCGGATCTCAGTCGATCTGCCTCTTTATAGTTGCTCTTTTCGGCAGCTTTTAACGCGTCTTTTAGAGATTGGATCTCTTTTTCTTTCAGGTCCATTTTCTTTTTTATTGTGTCGGGTGTTGAAGATCCTTTTAAAGCAAGGTTCATTTTGGATGTTCGGGCATCGTCGTTCGTGACGATAGACATTATACTTTTGTTATCTTGTCTGGATTGAGTCACTTTCATTAGCGAATGTTTAACCGGACCTACCCCTCGTTTCTGCAAGACGGGATTGGAAGAAGGTTTGTCAACATCATACATTCGATTGTCATATTCTACGTCATCGTTGGAGTAGAAGTCCTCGCTGAAAATTTTCGTCTTGCTTGTGGTTTTGTGGTGCATACCGGCCCTTTGATTACTGGTGGTGTGAGCCATGCTTGGTGCAGAATGGGAATTTTTATATTTCTGCTCGGTCGGAGAAATTCGGTTTACAACTAACGGTTTAAAACCGTGTTTCATACCTTTTATTCGACCGTTTTTTAATCTACTTTTTGAATACGGTTTCGCTTCTTTCCATTGTTTAGGACTAGGTGCACGGTCGCTCACCGGGGGCGATAAGTCGGACTTTATAGATATCAAGTCTTCTTCAAGAGAATGATGTTTCTTGTCTTTGTATTCCGCTTCAAAATTGACATTGTGTCCCGAATCCGAAGGGGAGCGTTCGTACGTGGTTTCTTGTTCCTCAGACTTGTTATATGCTTTATTCGCTTTGTAGACGGTTTCTGTTTGGTATTCACTGTTAGTCCGTCGGGTCGTAGTAGTTTCTTCGGTTACCTCGGACCTAGTTTTATGCAATTTTATTCTCGAATTATTCACAGTTAGTCCTAATTCTTCCGGTTTTATTAAACCCCCAATAGGGTGAGTGGTTTCTGTTTTTAGTTGATAAACAAGAGTCGACTTGTTGGGCTGGTTGATTTTTGTTTCATTGTTTATATTCTTTAAATTCAAATTCCGTATGTTAGGATCATATGTTGAATCTTCCAGTGCAGTTTCCGGCTTGTCGTTGTTATCGAAGGATTCCAGATTGTCTTTTAAACTTTTTACTTCCTTGTGGCTTCTTTCGACGTTGCTGAGGATGCTCGTGTACTCCGCTCTGATTTCTTCCAGCTTGTGCTTGATCTCGTTGGTGTTTTTGGAGAACGGGGCGTCGGAGGCCGTGAGCAGATGATCTTCGATCTTGACCTTTACCTTCCTCAGGTCTTCGAAGAGCAGCTGAATCTGATCGAACGTGTCCAGCCCCTCTGATATTCTCGCACCTGCCACATCGGCGTTTTCCTTCCTCTTCACGCCGCCGCAGGTGAACGGCTCCATCTTACACTTGAGCTCTTTGATGTCCTCCTCGACCGTATGGAGACGAGAAATTTCCTCTCCAAAATCCTTCATCTGTGATCAATAAAATTCAAAACTTGCTCATACCTTTCACTTAATTTTTATTATTTTTTAACATGATTTCGAGAAAACAACGTCTTCCGTCTACTCACATATTGAACAAATCGATCATATGAGTTTTTCTTCCCACATGTTCGTAAACCGACTAACGGTAGGTAAATAACTCGAAACTATATTTTTATAAACGGGTTATAGTTAGTGTAATTTAATAATTTTAGTCTCTTTTTACGATATTTGAAAGCAATATATTATTTTTATGTGCAGATGACGTTGCAGCTTTCAAAATCGATAGTAAGACGGACGCAACGCAGGCGGTTATAAATAACAACTGTCACACCATCAAAGGTCGGTGCATAAAATGGACGACTAACAACAAAACAATTACATGTTGAACCGGCACTGGGGCATTTAGTGGGTCCGTCTACACTCGCGGGTTTACGTGGTTATTCAAACGCGTTCCGGCTTTGCACCACATAAGTTACACCATTCAAAACATCAAACAAATTGAGAAGGAAAACGATCACAAAGACCAACAGAACAATAAAAACTCCAGACTTAACCCGCCAAAGACACCCACCAATGCCAAAGATGACACCAACCCAAGCACTTCACCCCTCACGAGCTCATAAAAGTAGGCGTCGGTGGCCGCAACGGTTTTGGCATTGACTCTGCACTCATCACTGTAAGGTAAAGGTCCCGGGTTCAAATCCAGCGGCCCTGCATTCAAATCCGACATACCTGCAAATGTTTTTTTTTTCTTCAAAAGCACCGGTACACTGACGGGTTATATGACCTCTGTTGTTGGAACCCTCGTAAAAAATAAATAAACAAGGAAATTATTTCATTAAAAATCCTGTTAACTATGAAACCCTTATAATGTCAGAAAATGTATTTACTTACACATTGCTTTTTAAATTCAAGAAAAGGAGTAATCAAAATATTTAAAGTCCGTTTGAAGGGAATCCAGGGCTAGGCGCTGATAGTCTAGAGAATAAATCGGTAACCATATTTAAATAAATGTATACATATTTTTTAAAGCAATATATTTATGTTGATGAATGTAATGGATGGAGGTTGAATCTGTTTTAAGAATGAAAGAATGAGTGTGAATATTGTTTATTTTATAATCTGAAACATGGCCATACGATGCTGATGGAATACAGGCCTCTCAAAGCTCAAAAGGCTGGTTTATTTTGTTCTTCCATCACGTGCACTTCCGCCGAGGTAACAAACATTATCGACCTAGAGAAGAATATCAAACAGTATCGCCTCAATATTATATGTGCGGTGACTATGATCTTGTATTCCCTGTGGCCTCGGCACGTCGCGGCAGCCCCTTCATTCGTTGCGATATGGCAACCAACACGTCTTGGCGGTGTTGCGAGGAAGGAAGCTCACGTACGCCGTACGAAAATAAGCCCCGTCTCATGTATCGCTCCAATTCGCCGCGGCACTACTACTACTATTACTACTACTACTAATAATAATTCTTACCGTATTTCTATTAAAAAAAACTTCATTAAGTGAATTTGTTTGAAGTTGATATTTTAAAAATATTACATAATTCAACATGGTATAATTTATATAATACTAGCTTTATACCCCGGCGTTGCCCAGGGGAGGTAATAAAAAGTGTTATTTACCACATTATTTTGAGTATACATATTGCTACTGCTATAGATAGAAGCGTATATAAATTGAATGAACACAATTGAATGTTTGATATCGATGATTGTAATTAGTCATCATATTAGTTATTTACATATGCAATATTATTATTGTTTTTGATTACATTGTTTTAAATTGTAATTTCTGTTTAATTCAGTGTTAAATTCATTATTATTTATTTGGAGATCGTGAGATGTGGTCTGGTGGGACATAGCTTTTAGAAAAACATTTTCTTTATCATGCCAACGTTTCGATCTTTATTGAGATCATCTTCAGAACCTGGGATTTATAAAAATTGTTTAAATTTTACAAATACATGTAGGATGTAAAAAAAGGAATTTACACAATGCTAGAAAATTTTAGATTAAAAAAGAAGAAACAAATGAATTTATACAAGGCTAGAACATTTTAGATAAAAAAAGAATTTATAGAATGTTAGATATTTTTCTAGCATTGTATAAATTAATTTTTTTTAATCTAACATTTTCTAGCATTGTATAAATTCATTTTTTTAATCTAAAATTTTCAACATGTATTTGTAAAATTTAAACAATATTTATAAATTCCAGGCCCTGGAGATGATGTCAATAAAGACCGAAACGTAACATGATAAAGAAAATGTTTTTATAAAACCTACTTCACACCAGATTGCATCTCACGATCTCCAAATAATCATTAAAGTCACTAAACACCACACGTTAAATTCATTGCAATGCTCTCGGATATACCATTTTTTGGTGGTTCCATTTGTAACATACAGGGTGACCTTTTTAGAAGGCCCGGGTGAATTTCTCTTGAACCAATGACGCTATAAACAAAATAAATAATAATAATACGTTTTTAATATTTTTTAGTCTAGTTTCAAATGTTCACCTTTTTTGTAAATAAATTATAGGGTCCTTCAGGCCAAGTCCAACTTCAAATTTTAATTAAAACCCTATACATCCTGACTCATCATTTTAAAGGATTGTTACGCTGAAAACAACGAAGCAATCGGAATTTAAATTGGTCAAAAAATGACAAAGTTAGGATAAAGTAAAAAAAAAAAAAAACAGTCATTTGGTTTGGTATTTATTAATCACATTTCACGTTCGAGCTGCCTGTCTTGCGTAAAGATGCGAGGATTTGCTCTTTTTAACCACTCTTCACCGGTGCTCAGAGCGATAAAGTCAGAGGAAATGGATTGACAAACATTTTCTATCCTTTGCCGCAGTTCTTCAACTAGGTTATGATTGGCCTAGACACTGTTTTTCAACATCAAAATTTCAAATACGACCGTACATCTGTCATATGATTTTAAAGGACTTTCTTTGCTGAAAAAATGGTGCAATCGGATTGTAAATTGGTCAAAAAACGACCAAGTTATGGGAAAAAGAAACCGGCAGCGCAATTTCGACTTCGAAGAGCTGATTATTTTACTGAATTTTAGCGAAAATCCGAATTTCTCTCTCCGAAATGTTCGAAGGGCTTTAGGTTTTTCAAAACATAAAATTAGACATGTACTTAAAATTTTAAGCCGTATCGCTCTCATCTTGTCCGGGGACTTCGGGACTCTGATTATGACACGCGAAACAAATGACTGTTTCCAATTTTTTGTCATAGCTTTGTCATTGTTTGTCCAATTTAAAATCCGATTGCTTCATTGTTTTCAGCGTAAAAAGTCCTTTAAAATGTTATGTCAGGATATATATGGTCGTATTTGAAATTTTAAAGTTGAAGTGGGCCTGAGTTACCCTGTATAATTTTTCTTCAAAAAAAGGTGAACAATTGGAACTAGAGTAAAAAATATTAAACACGTATTTTTTATAAAGTCATGGGTTCGAGAGAAATTCAGCCGGGCCATCTAAAAAGAACACCCTGCATACAAACAACAAATCCCTTGGGTACCTGGAGCATGCAACGTATAATTGTCCGTGATAAAATCACGGATTATCCCAATTTAATCCACATAATAGCAATGATTAACCTTGCGATTTGTTATTGTTACTGCAAAAGCCAGTTTAATTGTAAATTGCAATAGTTTGAATTGGAAAGGCACTTCCATTGGTATCATTGGTGTATGTTTATCCCCTCGTTTACATTTCAGTAATAATATTAATATTATTCTACGAACAATATGTTGTCGATTTGATGGCATTTGTAACAACATCAAAATGCAGTTCTGCAAAGAGAGCCAAAACGTCAGAATGTAACATTAAACATTATTAGGTATGCTTAGAAAACTTCACTTCAAAACACGACAAAATCATCTGTATTAATAATGAAAAGGAAGAGACTTCCAAGACATTTAAAAAAACTCGGGGTGCTGCAAAAAGGTTTTAGGTCACCACCCCACAACGCAATTAGTCCCTAAAAACAACCATTCACAGATTATCTATTGATTGATATGTGTATTTATTTAGTATATACACCCATATAATTTACATTGTCACGTTGTTCATTTCGATCACAAAAAGGCAAAAATTGCCTTAATTCTCTAATTCCTACTCGACTTGCTTCATTCCGTGCTTCGTGATGTTTTGATGATTAAGTAGCACATGGGTGTGGCGAATGAAATATATTTTGTTAATTCTGTTGTGCTGTTTCTTCTTCTATTCCATTTTGTCTTTCATCTTTAATTCTCTTGGCAATATTTATGCGATGACCAATATTTTGTCTTTTAAACAACAACAAAATGCAATTCTACAACAGGAGTGTCAAAAAGGCAGAATGTAGGATTAAACATAATTCATAATACAGCAAAATCATCTCAATTAGTTACAAAACATTGAAAAACTGAACACAAATCTGAAATTGCAACCTCACATTTGATAAAAATCAGAATGTTAATAAATCCGATTGGCAAAACAACACTACTACATATCAGATATAATTTAACCTGACCAAGTTTGGTAAAACAATGTTTAATAATATTTTACATAATTTATAATTATTATATACTTTAAAACAAAACCTGTTTTCATGGTCTTTTTCATTGTACATTAAATGAACGTTCTCTTGGAGCACTTTTCTCAATGACGATGGTTTGGCATTTGGCTCAATGGTTAGGCCATACAGCCGTAGTACTTTCTACCTACACCACTCCTGCCTATAGTACTGTACAGTTTACATCAGCGAAACCAATTATGTAGTTTCTGCGACTATAATGTATAGTTATATATAAGAGGTTAAAATACTATAACCGATTCAGTAATTTTTGTGACTATAAAGTGTTAGCGCAGCTTTTTTAATCTATTGATTGTTAGTGCTTCCAAATCCGAATTTGAAAGTCGCGGGGAACGTGTGTCATATCGGGAGCCGAAGGCTGACTGGATAGCTGACACCAGTGAAAGCAGATGTGAAAATGGACGCCACAAATCCCTGAAACCTCTCTTTTTTTGTAAATCCTGACCCCCATTATTTATATATCCATTTTATATTCTCTGAATACGAATAAAGTGTGCAAGTTTCATCGAAATCGGTTCGGTAGTTTTCGTTTTATCATTAAAACGCATACGAACATTCACTTTTATGTATGCAGATTCCAGACTGCAAACTCTAATTTGTTATGGGTTGATTTAAATATTCCTTTCAAATACGGCAATGCAGAAGGATAAAGATCGATCCAATATCTCAGGTTCATAAATATTTTTAATTACATATATTCTTACATGTATGTAATGTACTATTACATTTGGTAATGCAGGGGCTAATCCCCAATAACCCGAGGAATATTAAGTTCACTGGGGAAGTGCGAATGAATGCGTGAATATAATTCATTAGCGTGAATGAAGGGGTTTAACTCCAATTAACCTGAGGAATATCGAGTACTTTGGGGTAGTGTAAATGAAGTCTGGGGTGTGAAAGTAATGTATTAGTGCGAATGGAGGGTGTATCTCCAATTACCTCGAGGAATATCGAGTATTCTGGGGTAGTGCGAATGAATGCGTGAATATAATTTATTAGCGTGAATGAACGGGTTTAACCCCAATTGACCTGAGGAATATCGAGCACTTTGGGGTAGTGTAAATGAAGTCTGGTGTGTGAAAGTAATGTATTAGCGCGAATGGAGGGTTGATCTCCAAATACCTCGAGGAATATCGAGTACACTGGGGTAGTGCAAACGAAGTGTGATATTTTATTACCCCGAACTTATACAGAGTACTCAGAAGTATAGTGAATGTAATTTATGAACGGAGGGGCTCATCCCCCTCGACATACGCCCGGGAATATTGAGTACTATGCGGTAGTTTGTCAGCCCAAAAGGTTAACAAACACTTTTCTGAAATTTTTGTAATTCTGACATGATATAAATTACGTACACATAAATTATACAAATAAATATTAAATTACGTATTAAATATTAAATTATTTTGAGTGACATTTTGATACTCGATATGTATATTTTTTAACCTTTTGTCAACAAAATCAACAATTTACTGGAAATCATTTGTACATCGAGCAAACCTTGACACTGAATTTTAGAAAAGCTTCTATCATCTGTTGAAAAGGATTTAGGATGATGTAAAATATATATATATTTTTTTTTAGAGGCCTTATCTTGCATATTAGCCATAGTACGAATTCTTGTGTGTTCAAATTGGGGGTTATCGGGAAAAAAGGGCCAGAGGCGACGGTGGGAATCGAACCCACGACCGCGGCGTGAGAGTCTCTCATGCTAACCACTCGGCTACCGCGGTCCCCCATAATGTAAAATATGCTACATAAAACTGAGTTCCCTGGAGGAGTTAAACGTTTTACGTTCGCAGATGTCATGCAAAAACCTTTGGCTAAATTTGTTATTTCGATAGCACTGCTAAACACGTAGCAATAGCATAACCGTAGTAAAGACAGGGTTTTGGAATTGAAGGCCGTTGATGACCCTATGAACATAATAAATTACAAATTTCCAATCCAGTTCCTGATCAATTGGTAAAATGCGACTTGCTGGATGTGAGCCAAATAAGTCAATGAGCCCTTATGGGAATCGGAGACTTTATTACCGGGCTTTCGGAGCAGGGCGCTTCTTGAGTTAGTGTGGCGAGGGCCATCGCTAATGACTGGCCCTCTTCAGCAGATAAATCTCACCCCCTCACACCCCATGGCTGCGGATTTACCGACTTTCCAACCCTGGGAGGGGATTTAAACTTTAGATTCACAGGTATAAATTGAGAGGAGAGAGAAGAAAATCCCAAGTGGCGCTGAGATGTAGGAGGCCCCAGGGCCGAGCCAAACCACCTCTATATATGCTAATCACTATTTAAAAAACATTATCTCTCCTCTACAGACATTGCACGCTATCGGAGTCCTTATTTAGAAAAAATCTCCCTTTTATGTGCATCTGACCAAGACATGAGTTTTCAAGGGGGCGGGGGCTCGTCTCGCTTTTGTTCGTTATCCATGCTGTTATCAATCCAAACTACCTTTTAAAGAAAAAGCCTTGTTCCATTTCAAATGATAACAACCCAAAATTGTACTTTAAACCATTATTTTTTACGAAATATTTTTTTCAAAGAAATTTTATGTAAATCAATGGAGCGTACCATATCTGAGAAAATGAAACCACACATTTTCTATAATGCCGAAAAATTCCCAGCGGTGAAGGTGAAGTATAGCCCCGGGCCACTACAACACCAGAGTGTTTTTGCCATAAGTTCCACCAGAACTTATGACTCTTGAGTCATAAGTTCGATTCTCTCTATATATGTGCAGAATTGAGCTTATACAAATAAATAAATAGTGCTATGTTTCATTGATTATGTATTTATGGTTAAAACATTATCTAGAGAAAAGAAGTTCTGTAGTGGCCACTTGTAGTCACACGTTACTGCTAGATGCCACTACCACTTATGGTTGTTCTCATCCTCCTCTCTGCAGCCAATCAGAGTAGAGCTCTTCCATATATAAGCACTGCCCCGTTGGAAACAGACACCTCAGCCCGAAGAGGTCTCAAACATCACTAATAATCAACGACAGCAGGCTCGTCAACCCGACGAGCTCTCACAAATCACTAATGGAGCACCGCAGCATTAGCCGGATTCTCGCCTTCTAAACACAACCGATTTGGCTATAAACGCCAACTGCTGCTCTCGGCTAATTGCTGCACTCGAGTACCTTCGACCTCTAAAGACAACCGACTCACGGCCCCCGGACCTCAGCCAACGGTTTACTCGGTCACAGACAACCACCAACGACACCACGCATACGGTCTCGGCCTTGATCCAACGTCTCGACGCTACTACACAACACTGGCCTTTTTCAGGGGCACAAAACTCCCAGTCACTAAAACATCTTAAAAACAGTAGGACAGACACAGGACTGTACCCAATAAACGGTCCACAAACAAAGATAAATAATCGTGCTCACGATCGAAGAACGAAAAAGATCTCAAGATGATCTACATACGTACACGCACGAACATAATTGTACTTTGCTATCTTGTAGAACCTCCTTTGAAGTTATTAGCTTAGATCCAATTATAAATTGTAGATCAATCCTAATAAATTAATTATCGTAATGATATAATTGTGCTTCTAGGCTATCAGCATTTAGATTTTTGGAAGATACAGAGGTATTTCTGCATATATAAATTTATTTTATCGTGAGAATTATTTTTAAGCGCGAATATGTGGGTAGTATGCGAGCGTCGATGGCGTAATATCAAATGCCCCTTCGACTCTCAGTTACAGTAGTTAGTGTATGTGCAGTTGTTTATAAGTAAAAAGGATGATAGGGGAATATCGAGTACTCCTCCACCCTAATTGAGATAATATGTAAGAAAGAATGAATTAAAAAAAAATGCTTAAATGATCTTGCGGATAACACATGGAGCCTGACTTCGGCGGTGCTACGTCTAAAACCGAAGTGTAACCCAGGCCACCAAAACACCAAAGTGAGTGACTCATAGGTCATAAGTTATGCAAATAAATAAATAGTGCTTCTGTACTTATGTTTCATTAATTATGTATATACTGGTAGCACATTATCTACCTATGCAAAATACGAGAAGAGAAGTTGACATCTTAAAAACTTAAATCACAGGAATGTACCCAACAAACGTGCCACAAAAAATATATATATACATGTATTATACTTATATTATGTAATTGTTTAATTGCACTAAAAAAACTTTCCTTTCCTTTTAAAGACTTGTTTCAAACTTTATGTCAACCAACTTTGATTAATAATGTCGTATGAATACGGTAAATTATTATATGGTAAGTTTTCTCTTAGGTGTATGTTTACGATGTCATGATGAACTTCGATAAATGTTAAAACGGTCCACGCGCTTCATAATTTGAAGGAATTGCCCATGAAACCGCGCTGTAACATAAATAAATAAAATCGTCATATTATTACTTTTCGTATAAATAAACCATACACATGAGCTTATAAGGTATGCCGTTATGAAAGTATGAATTTTCCAAAGGCTAAGGGAATGAATCATCCAAAACCCGTGACCCTGATCATTGATTTGACGAATTTTACACATTCTAAAACTCTCGTGGTATTTACACAAAACGTTAATTTATCAAATCAATTTTGGGTGTGATCTGAGCATTAAAAAAATAAGCACGTTAAAAAAAATTTGACATCAGCAGGTTGCCAGAGCTACTTGCATCATATAATAATGTACAATGTGTTCAAAATAACAAATGAATAAATTATTTAATACAATAATTACAACTATTATTACTACCCTTATTTTAATATAATTATTCTCTTTTGTTTATATTATTCAAGAAGTCCTCTATTGCAGAGGTAACCTCGCTAGATAGGAGCTTATTATATTTGAATATCCTACCACATTTCCCATTGTTTTGAATAGCATTCAGCATCTTCCTATGTTTCTCTTCGTAGAATGGACACATCATGAAGATGTGTTCCAATGTTTCTATGCTACCAGACGTGCACTTTTCGTCTTGTTCCTGATTTATCATTTTTTGAGTAATATTTGCACACACCGTGATTGGATCTAAGCCTCCCCATTATCCTGCACGTTGCTCTTTTATGAGTGGTCGTTACAAAATCTGGGTGTTGTCGAAATGGCAGGAAACATTTTTTATATAGCAGCCACACCACACTCACTGTATTGAGTCTGCCAACTATTCATGCCTCTCGACATGGCCATTGGATAACAGTCATGGTATGGTTATCTGATATTTAATATTGTTGGTTTTCTGGTTACTTCTTTCGCTAATGAATCTGCTTTTTATTGCCACAGTGAGCTAGAATCTAAAACAAGACGAGTTTTATTTCTTCCCATTTTGACAATTATGTTCCTTATTTGCCGTATTATGTAATTGTTTAATTTTTGTGCATTGACTGCTTTGATCGCCTCCAAGGAACTTTTGGAACCCGTTATTATTATCACTGTTGATTTATCGTAAGTAATTAATTGATCGGGTATAAAGTAGTGTCCCCTTAATTGCTTGAAGCTCACAGTTAAAGGCTGATGTTAGGGCGTCGGTGGCCGCAACGGTTTAGGCGTTGAAACTGCGCTCATCGCTGTATGGTAAAAGTTCTGGGTTCGAATCCAGCGGACCTGCATTCGAACCCGACATACTTACAAAAACACTGGGTCCCTGAGGGTTTATATTACCTCTGATTTTGGGAACCATCGTAAAAAAATAAAATTAAATTAAAAAAAGGCTGATGTCTCTTCCGGCAACCTAACCTATCGACCATACTTCTTCCTTGGGTCATAAAACCCTCATCCTGCTTTCCCATCAGCCTTGGTGCCATCCGTGTGTAGCACAAGCGATTATATTGGAAATAAAGTACTTAAGTCTTCTTAAAACAGTTTATTTATTGAGATCATGTCCATATTTTTTGTCTATATTTCTATCTGCTATTTTTATATTTGTAAGTATATTGTCGAGTAAAAGTTGAATTATTGGTAATTTATCTGATTGGTCTCTACGCACTTTTTAAAAAGGTATTAAAAAAACTAACTTTCGTAAACTGACAACAGCTGGTTAAAACAGATTTACAGATATTATCAATTTAGACTTAACTTTTATTGCTACAATTAAAATGGTCTTTTACGGGAAATAAACCATACTGTATTACTATTTTTTTTTAATGGTAATGCGTTTTCCATTTTGTCCTCTAGTTTTAATATTATTTAAATAAACAAAAATTGTCAAAAATTCGATGAAACGTTTAAAATAAAACTAGATTGATTTTATTTTTGACGATTTTTTCCAAGATCTAAGAAATTTCTGGAGTCTGCAAGCTGACCGACACGCGGGAGTGGGGTCAAACCAATTTCTGAAGTTAGATTAGTGTGACCCGGCTTGCAAGTCGAACGTCCGACGATTGTTTGCCCAAACTTTATCTCGCGTTTAAAGCCCCGTTCTCCGACGTCGATTGTTTATTTATCAATAAATAAGTTTATATTGTTAGCGCATTTACTCAAAATGTAAACACAAATGGAAACCTTTAAATTGAACTGACTGAAGTGTTCGTAAAAACTTGAAAAATAAATGTAGGGAGCAGAGAGAGAAAGGAAAGGACACATAAAAACGTGGAAGAGAACAGATTACAAGATTAAGAAAAAATGTCTGGTAAAAATAATTGCAGAAGTAAAAATAATTAATTGACAAAGAGTTGAAACCGAGGGAAGTTTTGGCCTATTACAAAAGTTGATAAAGAAGGTTTACGTTTGCTTGAAATATTCAAATATGTTTACCGTTAAGTTGTTAAATATCTTATCACAATAAAAATATTCAATAAAAATATTACAGTCCTTAGATGGATATGTTTTTGAGCTGATGCACAAATGAGTTGGGATAGGTTGGGTTAGGATTAGGGTTAAGATTAGGCTAAGTTGGTTTAGGGTTACAGATGGGTTAGATTGGAGTCCATGACTCAATGTTGTTCTGTGAAGCGAGAAATGAGAGAAAATATCTGAATGTGAAGCTAAAGTCGCAGCCGTATCGCTTTTTATTTTATTAGATAAACGGACCATGAATAACGCTCATAAATCTGTGGTACTAACAGTCGTCCTTAGTAGAGGTCGGAAGAAATCAAATTTATCTGATGCTAGTGCTCACTTGGCAATATCCATTCTTGCTTACGGCCTAGGAAAAGTCTAATTTGACGTTTCGCTGTTTAGAAACTGTTTCTCCACACAATATGTGTTTTCGTTTCGGTACTTTTTGAATTAGCTTCTTAGAAACTGGACGTTATTTTGGCTGCTACAACTGAATCTCCAGGTAAATGATTAGGATGAGTTATCTTGGTAGTCTGATGTTGGGACGTTTTATTGGGCATTTCTTTTGCTATTAGAATTATGTTGAAACCACGTGCATAGAGCTATCTACGACATATTACGGATCTACGGATGTAAATGCGTTTGATTTTAAAAAATGCTTGCTGGAGGTCGGAGGAAACAAAAGTAGTCTGATCCTTTTCGCATTTGTCAAAACCAATGTGAAAATGCAAGTTAGTTAAAATGCACCTAGGTAATGTTCAATTTGACGTTTTGCTGCTATGAAAGAGTTTTTCCTTTTTGCTCAAGTTTTGTGTTGATTTGATTATTTTTAGCTTTAGCTTTTTAGAAATTGGAGGTTATTTTGGCTACTGCAACTAAATTTTGAGGTTTGTATGATGCTGTTGTTTTGATCTTTGTTAGACATTACTTTTACTATTTGAAATCTGTTGAGACAAAAGTGCAAAGTGGTGTTTAGCTCATACCGTGGAACTCAGTTGATCTGGGAACACGATTATGGATAATTTTTTCTCATTGATTTGTGTTACTAGCATTGCCTCATGTCTCATAGTTATATTTCAAAATAAACTTAACGATGTGTCGTTTGATTTCTAAGGAATAGTTGGTGGAGGTCAGAGGAAATCCAAGTTGTTTGATCCTCTTGCGCAGTTGATAAAACCAACAAGTTTCGAGCCCAGGTAAAGTCAAATTAGACGTTTTGCTGCACGGAAAGAATGACTCCACAAAATTTGCGTTCTGATTTGAGTACTTTTGTCTTAAACCTACTAATGATCTATTTAGATGAGTTACCACGGTAGCGTGTTATTAACTTTAATTACTTTTCCGATTGGAAGAACAATATATTGAGATAAGAATGCTATGTGAAGTTTCGCGTATGCTTCTGAGCCTCTGTGATCTCAGGACACAGGAAGATTTACAATTTTGGGATCTGTGTCGTACTAGGCATGGCTCATATCTCTTTCATCCAAAAAAGAGAAGCGACAGACAGGTAAATGCGTCGTTTGATTTTTAAGGAATGCTTTTTGGAAGTCAGAATAAACCTATGTGTTTTACTGTGCGGATTTTGGACAATATGGCCAATGTGTAAGGTTTATACAAGTTTACGATCCAGTCCAATTTGATGAAAAAGAGTTCTTAACAACCAACTACCCAATGGGTGTCGCGGACGACGGGTCAGACCGCTATTACAATTTTTTTTTTATCGTTCTGTCAATTATAATTTCATTGGCAGTGCCAAGAATCCAACTCTGAGTTGGATGCCCAAATGAAATTATCACCGAGATCCCCCTGCACAATTTAAATATTTGCAATTGTTTTTATCGTTCAACAGGAGATATAATGTTGTATTGTAATTAGGAAATATGACAATTGAAAGATAAATAGACGGTTTTTTACTATGCACATTACATAATTTTTTTATGTATGTGCTGATTTTAAGACAAAATATTCTAAACGGAATAAACATTTTTGATAAGATTTATGTTCAATAATCAGCGAAAGCGTTTTGACATGAGAATTTTTCAGACGTTTTTCTCAGGAGCGCTTTGTAGCTACGCGTCTATTAATCATAAAAGTGTTTGCCCGGTAGACTTCGACAGATCAGGTAGGACGTGTTGTATGATGAATACACGCCCCGGTTTGACAGAAGGCTGAAAAATGGTTCGCCTTCCCTGGAAAGAAGTGGTTCTGTACAATTTATTATCTTTTTCCCACCTCGATCTGTTAAAATGGACGGGCCGGCGGTTTTCACAAGAGCATTCCGACGGAAAAAGTCGGGAAGGTTAATGGAATGTTTGGACATTGCATGATGGATAACCGTTCGACAGACGAAATTGCAACAATTGGCCATTAACTGGACGGGAAAACGATACTTTTCCTTTTTTTCCAGCGATGAAGAACATCCCTTCTTGATTTTTATATTCAAGTAAATATAATAAATAAATTCTGATAACATATATATTTAAATATTAATTCATTAATGTTCAGCGCTATTCTGGTCAGTCAATTTGTTTTATTTAATTTCTTCATTATTTATTTAAAAAATCCATGTGGTGATTCTTGTTTTATATAAATGCACTTAGAACACTAGCCAATAATAACGTATAATGTTGCTTGCTAAACTTTCTATTGAATGAAAAAAACAAAAAACAACTACGTTATTGTAATTTCTGTGACCAACTTTATTTGAACATTTTGCTTGCGTGGAATCCCGCTGAGTTGGATATAAAAAAGTAATCCTCGACTAGAACCTCTTGGGGATTAGAGAGGATTTGTTTTTAACCCGATATTTCCATCGAGTTCAACGGGATGGATAACAAAAATATTGAATTATATAGACAGCAATGTTCTGATGGATAAAAAGCGATCGGGTTTTTTTTTGATAAATTACATAACCAGGAAGTAAGCAGTAATTATGAGGGAACAGACTTCTTGCCAGTTTTAATGTTTTATTAAATATACTTGAAAAACATAGTAATAAATACATATAACAAAATATAAATTGTGAGAATTCTCCTTGAGGTTTGCTTGGTGATGAAGCTAATTTGGTTGTTGGTTGTTGCCGATCATCCTGGTCTGCCTATTCTAGTAATGTTGGCGAAATACCGGAAAGCATGATACAGACCAAAACATAATAGATCGTTAACAACCCTATTACATCAGATGATAAGTTTAGAAAAGTTACTGAAAAAGTAAACAAGCCCAGCTACTTTTGAGTTGTTTTTTATTCTTACGTTTTGACCCAATAAATAATTGTGTTTGATGTTCTGCAGTCATTTTAATTCGTTCAATAATGTGTTGTTGTTTGGGTGAATTACTCTGAGAGAACAAACAAGTGACGACCTTAATTATCTCTTAGACCATCCTCCATTTACAATATTATCTTATAACAATATTTGGTCCATTTTAAAATATTATAGGTAATTAAAAAACAGATAAAATCTCCCACTTGTGTTTATAATTGGATTGCCTAAATCCCAATTGCCGCCGGAGTTCCCCAAGGTTCAATCCTAGGGCCATGCTTGTTTCTCCTTTTTATAAGTCCACTCCCCTCACTGAGAAATTGCAAAATTGCCCTTTATGCGGATGACATAGCTGTCTTGTTTGTTCATCCTGGAGGCTTAAGGCAATTGTGAAAAGATTAAATGACAGCATCACCAGAATTTGTAGGTTTTGTCACCACTGGAAACTCAGGATTAATGTCCCCAAAACTGATGCCGTATTTTTCACAAAACGACGACCAATATTCAGGGAAACCATTTCCATTCGCGGACACAAAATCGAGTGGTGTGAGGGTAAAGTACTTGGGTTTAACTCTGGACCGAAAACTTAACTTCTCAAGGCATATAAATGAAATAGCTATAAAAGCCTTATTTCTGCTGATGGCCCGTGAGAATGGAATAAGCTATGAAAATAAACTAATTATTTATAAAGTAGCTATTAAACCTATGCTGCTGTATGCTTGCCCAGCATGGAGTTACACGTGCGGATCAAACATCCAAAAACTGCAAGTGGTTCAAACTAAATTTCTAAGATTTATTATCTCACTACCTCGATACACCAGAACTGGACTCCTCCATGAAAGAACGGTAGTATATTAAGTCCGAATTAAAGCGTCGGTCCAGGAATGTTTTTATGGGTCTCTCCTCCAGCAAGAACACTACTTGTAGGGATGTAGGAGTGTATGATGTAAACTTTCGATGGATACATAGAAGGATTAGACTCAATACATAAATCTAGGATCTGTTATATATTTATTGTTTCCTCTACCAGAGCTGTGATACTATAAGACAATTTGTGATAATTCAATTACTAGTTCTTGTTAATCTCATTTATGTTTTATATTTTTGTTAACACATTTTTGTTAATTCATTTGTTAATTTTTATCCTATTTCATACCTAGTGGGTTTTTAAGAAACGTTTTCCCACTATTTTCTTGTTTGATTAATTAAAACTAATATGAATAGGAAACTTGATAGGAAAAAGTGTTGAAATAGGACGTAAAAGTGCCCCGCCACATCCCCTGCTTAATGAATGTTATGTAACATAATGTACAAGTATTTTTCAATAAATGTTTATTCAATTCAATTCGGATTGCCTAAATAAATCTTGAAATAGTCAATCTCTTCCTCGTTGGTTTTTCTGTAAAGCTTCTTTCTAACGTTCCGTTGCTTTTATTTTTGAAATGTGTACCATTTTTTAGTTTCGAAATGTTTGGGTGATGGTTTATGTGAGAGAGATTTAGCTAGAATCATAGCATTGTTGGAAGATGGATTCCCAAAACCACTGCCCGAAGGGTCTTCCTTCGCTACAAAGATACTGGGAGGTTATTCAACAAGGCGTGGATCAGGTCGCCATCTTGACTCACAGAGGTCTTTTTACTGTTTTGGAATGTACTCCGTAATCGAAATTCAACCGCTGTTGCGATCAAGCAAACTTCAACACGTTAGAAATGTTACTACCAGTTTACGCACTTCAGAAGCTGGATTACGTGCGAGAAGGCATGCCACAGGCATGCCACTGGTCCAGAACTTCAGACAAGGCACAGAATTCGGATAAGTTTCGCAAGAAATCACATCAATTAGTCTGAGCAAAATTGGATTAAAAATCCGTTTTTCGGATAAGTCAAAGTTTTGTAGGAGGTCTTTTAGAGGCCGAGAGAGGGTTTGGAGAAGAACAGGAGAGCGATATATTTTCTCTACGGCGAAGCTATGGAGGTGGTGTTGTGATGGTTTGGGTAGGCATTTCTATGGAAAGAAGCACAAACTTGGTTTTCATCGAGGGTTCCCTAACGGATGCGCGATACATTAAAGATGTGCTATTAGAAGTTGTTCCTTACATGCCTACTAACTGGCAACGATTTTATTTTTATGTATGACAGTGCAAGGCCCCACACTGTTAGGATCGTTAATGACTACTTGGAACGGGCTTCAAACCGATGTTTGGAGTGGCTAGCGTGCAGTCCCGACGTAAACCCTATCGAACACGTTTGGGACGAGTTGTCAAACAGAGTCGCCAAGTGATGTCAGAGGATTTGCAGGAATTAAGCGGGGCAAACACTTGCCCGATGCAACGCTACGTGACGCTACTCGATGCTACGACTCCTTGTCTTGTTTTGGTACTCGATGCTACTCGACGAAAATCTGGACAGCGAGGACCGCATAGCGTAGAATAGGGTAGCGTTGCGTGGCATCGGGCAGTTGTGCACGAGAGTAATACAATCTTATGGAAAATTGGATATTGGATTTACATCAGGTAGCATCGGGTAGCGTCGCGTAGCGTTGCATAGGGTGTGTTCCTCGCCTTAAGAATGCCTTTGCTGAAGGTGTATGAAAATACGCCAGACCACTACATGAAAAAAATCTCATAAAATTTATGCCTCTCGAATGCAAGCGGTGATCTACACAAGATGGGAGAAATACTCCATATTAATTTGCATATTTTCTTTTTTATTTCCATATCAACATTTTTGGTAGAATTTTTTTACTCAGTTTAATTTTTTATTTAATATTTTTATTGAAGCTACAACATGTATTTTTCTTAAAAATACTCAGTAAATAGCAAAACATAAAACGTTTTTAATAAAATAAAGGGAAAAAAGAGGGTGGCCACTTTTTTGCTTAAGTGTATAATTTCCAAATTTTCTTTAACTTTTTTATATCATGGGATTTTTACGAATTTTATGGGATTTTATATCATGGGAATTTTACACTCTTATGTAGTGTTCCTTAATGAACGTATACAAAAATATTTTATTATAAATTGCTCGGAACCGCTGATGGACGAACAGTCATTTTTTATTCTTCCAATTCATGGCCCATCCCATAAATAGTCTCAATGACAGCCGCGGCGTAAAACAGGTCAGGGATGAGGGAAGAACAGTAATATATCTTTGAATTAGGTTGGTGAAGTCCCGGAGGGGAAAGGGCGTAAACTCAAACTACCCGCTAAACCCACCGCTCACATAAAAATGACAATTTCTTTCCACCTGAATTTAATTTCCACAGCCGTAAATCCACCTCTCTACAGTCTCCCCGATCTGTTTACGGCTCGGGGCTGCGTTTTTTGATCTACTGCCGGGGAAGGAGTCGAATTTTACACCCGATGTGTTTTATTTTATTGCCAACTTTTTTGGTTACGGTGGGTCGGAGTGCATCGTGTTTTGAAAGTGAAATATTCTGTAGAAATTGGTGGATCATCGACGACTGTGCTATTTAGTGAGATATTTCGCAATGTTTCATGGTTTAAGCAAAAACGAACACTAATTAGTAAACAAATAGTAGTAAACAGAACTGCACTTGGCAAACATTAGCGTACAATGCAATTTTTACTTTCTTTCAAAACTGTAATATTAAGTGTGAAGGATTATGTGTGGATATGCTTGTGTTTGCCCACTTATAGTGGGCGCGCACGTTAATTAGTGAGTGTGAGATTGATAGATAGGTAAAGAGAGAGCGATTTCTAGGACATGGCTTAAATACAACGTGAGTAGAAAGGGTGTGACAGTGAGAGACAGAGATGAAGTTTAAAATTAAAGAAAGGATGAAAAGGGCAACAAAAAAGAGAGAAGGAGACAAGTTAGTAAGTGAATGATAGAGATAATTAAAGTTTTCAATAGATAAATAGAAATAAAAGAAAACGAAAGAGAAAGGTAGAAGAGAAATAGAAACGAGAGAAATAGTGCGAAAGGTAAATATATCAAATAAAGAGAGATATAATAATGAGAAAGGGAGAATGAAAGAAAAACCGAGAGAGAGAGATGATGAAGTTGAACGCTTTATTTATCAATCACACAAGATTATTTGGTCTGAAGGCCCATTCTTACATCTAATGAAAGAGAGAGAGAGAGAGAAAAGAGAGAGAGAGAGAGAGAGAGAGAGAGGGAGAGAGAGAGAGAGAAAGAGAGGCAGAGTCAACATATGTAAACTCAACATAACTCAACATATGTCATATGTCAACATTAAAGTACACACAATTTTTTAAATCCACGACTGCATCGGTAGATAAAATGTAAGAACAGAAGTAGCTTACTAAACTTGGCAAATGGAAAGTTTCAATCTTTCGCCTTTTTTATTTATCATATTTGAAAGGCTGAGTAATTTACTGGAGGAAATGAATAAAAAGACCGTTTTCTTTAAACATCTACATCTCTTCATTTATACTAAAAAGCCAATTATGCACTAAAATAGCTATGTATGTATTGAAGTATTTTCGTATACAACTATATAATTCGTAAATCCGTTCTCAAAACTAGACAAGCAATGAAGCCACGAAATGCTTACATTTTAAGTAATTAATTATCATTCATATTGTTTTCTACATCCATTATATTTAGTGGTCTATTGACCAAATGACTCAATTAATTAATTTTTTTACGTAAGGTTTTGGTCGAAATGAAAAAGTTAGTGTCACGAGCCGGATTGGAACAAAAAACGACCTTCGGTTCAGCGGCCGAAGTTCATGGGTTCGAATCCCGCTTGTGACACTAACTTTTTTATTTCAACAAAAACTTACGTAAAAAGAACAATAATTGTTTTCTAGGTCGTTTCCGACCTACCCGGTCCGGCTGTCTTAGCTTATTTGGCTCAAACAGCTTTCTTGGTTTAGGCAGTTCGCCAACGGAAACCACTGAAATTGATATAACATAAACAATACAATTTCACAAACTGCAGCATAATCTATAATTTTACCCAATCGCTTTGATTGGCGAAAAGCCGAAATTGTGATAACAGGCAAACCAAAATGATCGGAAAGGACGAAGCTATAGACATTTTCACCCGCTAAACTTCTGATGATGTTAATTATTTTGAACCATTTTCTGCCTATTCCTTCTTAGACTTTTAACGCGGTCTTAATTGAATGAATGCTGAGCGTAAACGTTTGAAAAAATGAAGTGTTATATATTTGATCCTCAACTAAAATATAAAAGAAGGGTTTAAACCTTTTTTTTTTAAATTACAATACTTTACATTCCAGCATACTGAAGCATATTTATTGTCTTTGCACATGTCTAAGAAAGAAAGTGGCGCTACAAGCCATATTCGCTTGGCTAAGTATTTGTGTGATGATTTCAATTTAATCTTAGACGCTGCTGAAAATTTTTAGGACTGCTGATTAGGTATATTTTTAAAAACTTCTTTCTTTAAAATGCATTAATGTTGAGTAAATTCAGCCAATAGCAACCGATTTCCTTAAAAAGGTGTAAATTTGTTTTCGTCGGCCTCAACATGCTAGAACAAACACTCGTTTTCAACCTGGCTTTCCTCTCAGCTATTCATAGGAATTAAAGCTTTACCGGCGTTATAATCCGGCGAGGAGAGCGCTTTTGAGCTATATTAATTATTCCATATTAATCCGTGCTATAACGAGGCCGAGGACAAAAAGCGGCGAGGACTGCATAGTTAACCGACCCACACCCGCTATAAACTTACATTATTCATCTCCCGGTCCTCATCCCGCTACCCTTCTACTCTATTTACGAAGTTTAAATTGAGGAGTTCTCGTCTTCCCTGATTCTCAACCTCGCCGACACCGTTTTAAATCCCGTCTATTATTAAGGTAGAAATTAATCCTTTACCTTCTGATTCAGAGCGTCTAAGTCGTTCATCACGTTGGGAAACCGTTAAACTCAACCTTAAATAATAATAATCCCTAATTTTGAAATTTTTATTTAAAAACAAAAAACTTCCGTGTTTAGTAAAAAAAAGTATATATATATATATATATATATATAAAATTTATAAAAAGATAAATCTATTTACTATGGTAATTACACAATGTATTAAACATATGTATTAATACATAATGAGTTGCATTACTCTGCCGTTCTTTTTGTGTTTTATGCTTATTCTTTTGCAGTGACTATATGCTTTTAGGATTTTCAGCCTAATTCTATAAAACAATTTTTGTTTTAAATCAGTTTTGATCACTTATTTTTGTGTTTTATGATGACACACTCGATTTAGCTCTTTTGCCACCTACAGTAATGGAGATTTCAAAGTTGTTAATTATTCGTAAGTTTGTACAATTATATTGGTCTACGATACACCATCTTCATGGATATTTGTTGGCAAACTAAAGAAATTTATCTGGCAGACTAAGGAATGTGGAGCCGCAATTAATGATTCACTGTTCCACAAAAAGTGAAATTTTATATATTTTTTTATACAAATGCCTTTTTCGTAGTTTTCTTTCATTATACATTTTTTTCCCGGTTAAAAAAAAACAAAAAAAAAGATTATGTTATCGTTCAGGACCGCTGGATTTGAACCCGGGACCTTTATGTAAGTACTTTTGCCCTTAAATCTAAAACTTAGGCATGTTTAACCGTCGGTGTTACTACCTCTTACTTTAATTACTAATCTCTTTTTGGTATACTCGATATATATATATATATATATATATATATATATCANAGAGAAAGAGAGGCAGAGTCAGTTGTTTAAATTTTTAAATAAACTTCAACAGTAGGTTTTATGAATAAATAAAAAGTTATTTTTAAACCTGGCTTAGTTGAATTGTCAAATAAAATATATTTTGTCTTTGCTAGAGTTATTTGATGTTTTATTTGGTTGCCATAAACTATTACTAACTGTATTTTCATTATAGTGAATGCATTTTGGGAAATCGATCAATTGATAGGATTCCAATAAAGTTTTAATTATTATAGTTACATTTAGAAAACTACAGATTCGTAGAAATAAAATGGGTGAGTAACTAAACTCGTCGTGTTCATAAAAGTTGTAAATATTGTCCGGGTTTTGTGAAATCTACGGGAAAGAAGGTTTGCCATCCAATTGGAGACCCCAATGTTCCCGGGCCCCCATTGCTTTCCTGGTAAGTGAAAAGCCATATTTTATCTCTGTCAAAAAGTTTGCGTTGACCTCCCCTCCGCACACACACATTGGCTTTTCCAACACACGTATATTTCTTAGTTTCGGAGGTATAAGACGAAGTGGTGTGTTGGGGGACACGCGACAAATATGGTAGGGGCTCGGGGGTGAGGGTAATGTATGGAGATTGTCAGGAGGGTGTTGTCCGAGGCATAAATATCCCGGTACTTGGGGTAGGCGTTCCCTCGGGATCTGATTTGCGGCCCCGCCAAGAAGTCCAGACCCTCATTTGCTTGCGTTGGGAAAAAGTCCGACCGAGGGGGGATGTTTACAGCAATTTCCTTACGTAAATAACCCTAACGAGCGGTCACTTTTACTCTTGAAATAATACGACTTCAAGTTATTTCATTTAAAAAATGTTAAACCAGAAATGAAGGAATTTAACAATGCAAAATCATTCGAATAACACAATAGAATATTTATGTGGTGTAAATTAATTGATTCGTGAATTAATTAGTGATTGACGATGTGTTAAGTTTCTGGTGGGAAATAATAAGAATTTGTTCCATTGTTAAAATGATATAAATATTTATAGTTATATTTATTGTCTCTCTAATAATAGATATCCTCAATTTGGAATGTATATATAAATAGTCCTTTCACCGTACGTTTTTCTTTTAATGGTCACCAAAATAGTAAGTGCAAAAATTAATAGTAAAATATTAACATTTGGACAATAATAACATAAGGAATATCGGTGTAATAGTTAAAAAACTGTTAAAACGAAAGAATGAGGTTGATAGAGAAAGATAAATAGAGAAGAGAAAGGTAGCGAATAATGAAGAGAAGAAAAAGAGCTAAAGGGAAAGGGAGAAACCGTGATAAAGTGAGTGTAAAAGAAAGAAAGAAAGAGAGAGAGAGAGAGAGAGAGAGAGAGAGAGAGCGAGAGAGAGAGAGAGAGAGAGAGAGATTGTTTAACGATTTATTTATCAAAATACACGCAAAAGTTAGGTCTTAGGATGTTTCTTACACTTAATATGCAATTACAATTATATTTGTTTATAGTCGCATAAGACTTAAAAATTAGTGCAAAATCAACATAGAAGTAAATAAAGTGGCAGTAAGTTAAACTTATAACTCTCTCGAGAGTGAAAGAAAGAGAGAGAGAGACAGAAAGACCCAGACAGGTGGAGAGGTAAAGATAGATAGATAAGTAGAGAGAAAGAGAGAGGGAGAGGGAGAGAGAGAGAAACAGAGAGGGTGAGGGAGAGAGAGAGAGAGAGAGAGAGAGAGAGACTGAACTATAGACAGAAATGAAAGGTGGACCTAAAAGATAGGAAAATACTGGTCCAAATTTGAAATAAGTGTTTTTGAAAGTAGGTGAGGCCTGTATCTCTCCAAACCGGATGACGTGATTTTTGGTCCAAGGATAGGATCGAACCCTTGAAATATCTTGTTCCCGCCTTTTCGAGTCAAATCAAATTTGGGCGAAGGGGCTTCACACGTCACATTAGCAAAGTTGAGAATGGGAATAATGGAAAGTTGTCCAACTCCAGGAGGCAGGCATCGTTCGCTGCCGACGCTGCCGGGGGTGATAAGAAATGTGGGCGGAGGCGGCCCCCGGGGACGGCCGAACAGGCGGCCCGAAGAAATTGTTACCCGGCCCTCAAGATGTAGTATTTACCATAAATCATCCGGGAGACGCGCTCTGAATTATTACATTTAGGACTGCCGTGTCCCACGAGGGCGGCGTGATGTGGCTGACCAACACCTCTCCAGAATTGCAAACCCCCACCCACCCACACCGACTTCCATAGTAATCACACATACAGACACACTTTCAACAGGATACAATTTAAAAAGAAGAAGAAAAAAAAGGAAAAAGAAAAGGGGATATTTGGTCACGTGACTCGAATCCACAATACTTCTATATCATTTATTCTAGCTGTCGGCAAAGAAATTTACTAGAGAAAACTGAAGAAGATTACTTTTTCTCTTTAAAATCTATGGTTCTACTGAAAATAAATTATGAACTAAAGCGAGCTCTTATATTTTGTAGTATTTTCGTCTTCAATACTTGGGGATGATTCTCCAAAATAAATACGTAATGCAGCAACGGCAAAATTCGCTTTCATATTTTTAGTTTTTAAATATCAATAATATTGTTTATAATCCGAATCAACCACGTTTTATAGGCAAACAATCAATCGATTATTATTGCAACACTTGAAATAATGAGAAAGTTCCTCCTCCTCTTCTACCCTACGTTTGTATAATGTCAAAAATCTTCACAATACCTCAAGCAGTATACTTATGGATTATTATTGAGCTATTTGTTGTTTACCACCGTTGTCCTCCTCCAGCCAACATTTTAAACATCTATTTAGAAATCGTGAGATGCGGTCTGGTGTGATGTAGGTTTCAGAAAAGCTGAATTGTTGGGAAATTAGACTATGTGAAAAATAATCCCTTCAAAATCCAACGTACATAAACACAAAATAGCAAATCTCACTGGCACTCTCGACACGACACGCAAGAATGACACAATTACACAGAAGACCAACACTTTGAGTGAGTAGAAATACTTTGATTGAATATATAAAATATATTTTGCATTGTATAAATTCACTTTTCCACATCCAAAATATAATTGTAATATGTAAACAATATTTGTAAATCCCAGGCCCTGAAGATGATCTCAATAAAGATCGAAATGTTGTCACGATAAAGAAAATGTTTTTCTGAAACCTACCGCATTTTCACGATTTTTAAATAAATATCTATTAACGGTCACTAATCACCACACATTTTAAACATCCTCGGACGGTCTAGACCAGTGGGTAGAGTCCGGTTAGGGTAAATTTGTCAAAAAAATCTGTAATCATTATATGTACATACCAGACATTGTTAGCAGTAGTTAACAAAAAGATAAGTTTGAAATTAATGATTAGGATAATCCAAAATTAATTTAAGGTTAACCAAATTATAAAGAAATTTTCTATATTACTTATCATGCATTTATTTCCTTTGTCAATCAATCCATGTCTATGTGCTACATAAATTTACCACTGAATCTGGGGGTTTTAAAGATAATTTTTTAAATGATTTAGAAACAGAAAATTAAGTAACATTAAATGGAAATAAGAGTTTATTCAATAATTATTAGGCATTTACGAATTTTACCTATCTTAGAATAGGCTAAACCCGTACAACGTCCGTGTCATGCCGAACTGTTGGTCCGTTTTATTTATTTTTTTAATTCTTTTAAATTGTTTTATTTGAACCGTTACTTACTAGTACATTTTACAAATATGATCACAAGCCATTTTTTTAACACTAACGCTAATGCCAGCGCTGCACCAGGAAGACACCTTCCAAGAGAAACAGTCAATGCTGGCACTCAATGTGAGGGGTTAAGGTTTCGAGGCCGTGGTCGATTAAGGCGACGTGGGTGGAAACGTGTAGAAGGGTTCGAGCTGTAGTGTTAGGAAGAATCGAGAGGTTGGGGTGAAATATTTCGAATCAGGAATGGATCAGTTCTTTTACAAAAGAATTCATTGTGGATAGTGAGGTTAGTGATTCAGTAGGGAAGTTTGACAATTTGCCTGAGGACTATTTATTGACGGAATAGATGCGCTGGAGGTTGGATGTCTTGGGAGAACCCCATAGTTCCACTGTTTTATACGTAGTATATTTTTACTTATCCAACAGTAATGCGCAATTTTTCAGAAAATGATTTAAACTTGCATTTGAACTCATCCTCGTGAGTCGAGCGTTATAAAACCCTTAGATACTGACTATCGTGGAAATCGATGTAAATTAATTTTTTTGACTGATAATTTCGACAAAATTCTGCTTCTGAAATACCTCGTACAATTTCTAACATCATTTTTCTCAAAATCTAGAAAGCCTTCAAGCTTCATGGTTGTTAATTCGTTTTAAAGAAATTGTAAAGTGCATTTTATGACTGTATCAAGCATTAAAATCTGCCTATTATTTCCATTTAATGAAGGAAATTAATTTCTGACAAAAATCTTTAAATTATAGACGTTTCAATCAGAAAATCCGAGAACAACTAATTAAAATTGGGACAAATTTTATGGTCAAAAAATCGACAAAGTTAAATTCAAACAAAAAATTTTATCTAGGGGCCTCTAGAGGTGCTAAAAGAAATTTCATATTTGTGTCACGAAAAAAATTATGACGTACTTTATTTGAAAAATAATTGGTTTTAAGAAATTTTTCCGTTATTGATAAACTTGATAGCATTTACTATATTTTTATTGCAATCTTCATAAAAATTCTGAAAAGTGGTATATTCACACGGTTGATTTGTGTAAGAAGAATGGCGCAATAAAAATATTAAAATACGGAAAATTTCAGCTTTCAAACTTTTTCTTTTTAGCGAAACCAGGGCTTATTTACCAGAAGTGGCAGATACGTGTCCGATATTTAAGTGTGTAGAATCACCAAAATAGTTTGGTCCAAATAGGTGAACCTCCCTTGAAAGTGTTTTAAACTATTTTGACGACTTTCAGTCTGCTACTGGTGGTGACAAGTTTATTTTGGAATCTAGTTCCATGATCATTTAAGGTATTTACAATTTTACAGTTGTCAACACACGTGATAGACTAAAAAATATACATATAGAAGAGTCAAAATTTTTAAACCAATAAAAGCCTAGCTGCAGTCGTCTTCTTTTCTTTGAGTAGCAAAAACTTTTTCTATTGTTAGAGCATGTCCCCATACCAATATGGTGTGAGAAATATGGGCATCAAAGCAGCCGACATACGCTTGAATTAGTACTTCAGTTGATATCTGAGTAGCTATATTTATTTATTCTTTTTATTAGATCTACACGATGGGTAGTCCAGTTAAGTTTGGAGTATATAATAATAGGCTGACGAGATCAGTATTTAATGGGAGTTCAGAAAGGTCCCTTAAGCTTAGTATAATGCGTTTTATTGGAATTGAGGCACAATCCATTTTGCTTAAACCATTTTTTTGAGTGAAAGAACTTTGTGCTTTGTTTTGCTACATGTACACTTGTATGTTGTCAGTGTTGTCATCCGCCAAGCCAATCAAGTACACATTTAGAAAATTAAGAGGAGAACTTTTGTGAAAATTAAATATATTATAGGGCCCAGTACAGATCCTTGCGGAACTCCCATGTTGGTCTTTATAAAATCAGAAATTTTCAGCTTTATCACAGAATTAGAAAAGTTTGCTAATTTGATTATAAACATCGTATACGAAACACAATCAAACGCTTTGGTCAGAACTTTTTCCCCAATATTGTCTTACAATCTGAATATTTTATTATATTATGTAATTTGATGAACACACATACATGCAAAATTAATGCAGGTTTTGAAAAATTGTTTTATTTTCGCAGGTGCTTGTCATGTAAGCAAAGCTAAATCCTCAAATAATTTGTGGATTGGGGGCCGCGGTAGCTGAGTGGTTAGCGTGAGAGACTCTCGGCTCGTAGACCCGCATTCAATACATTGTCTTTGGCTAATAACATAAAGCCATTAAAAATAAATCAATAAAAAATTGTGGATTATAATAAATACTTTTAACTGTTAACTATGTTCAAAGTAGATTAAACTTGGGCGACGTGTGGCCGCACCGCTCGTAACATCAATACGGTTTGGGTGGAGGGAAGCATTAGCACCACACGGTGCAGCGATGGTTTCAGGGATTTCGATTTCGAAGACAGGGAATGTAGCGGGAACCCTTCCGTTGTGGACAGCGACCGACTCAAAACGTTGATTGAAGGAAATTCACGTAAACAACACGGGAAATTGCGGAAGAGCTTAGTGTTGACCACTCAACTTTTTTTTCGCCATCTGGAGCAAATTGATAAGGTTAAAAAGCTCAACAAGTGGGTACCGCACGAACTAATCGAAGCTCGAAGAAAATGTCGCTTTGAAATTTGCACGTCTCTTCTGTTGCGCCATTAAAAAGATCCATTTCTCGATCGAATCATCACGTGCGATGAGAAATGGATTCTGCGCGATAACAGGAGGCGTACAGGTCAGTTGTTGGACAAGGATGAAGAGCCAAAACACTTCCCGAAACCAAATCTTCTCCCAAAAAAAGTTTGGTGGCGTACTGCTGGAGTTGTTTACTATAATTCCCTGAATTATGGTGGGACTATCGCAGCAGAGGAATATTGCCAAGAAATTGACAAAATGTACGGGAAACGTCTTTTTCCAGCATTGGTAAACCGTGAGTAGCCCGTTTTTCTTCACGATAACGCCAGGCCACATGTCGCAATGCCAATTCTGCGGAAACTTAAGGACTTACGAGAAGAAACCTTACCGCACCCTCCATATTCACCCGACCTCTCGCCTACGGACTGCCATTTTTTTTGGCAGTTTGATCACCTCTTGAGGGATAAAATTTGTGAACGTTGTGAAGCCGCATCCGCTTTCCAAGAATTTATTAGACTTTATTTATTAGTCGAATTATGGATTTTTATGTCAGTGGAATAAATTTATTTTATAAAAATTAAAAATAGTTTTGACAGCCTTTTCGAAACCTGCATTAATTTTGCACCAGCCTAATATTTACAGCTATTTACACATTTACAATGAGGGGAGTAAATAATCAATATTATTCTCACACTTCTCTTCACTAAATAAACTTCACTGCCTAATCCTCAGAAAGGAGGTCGCGGGGCCATTTCTTCTTGAGACGCCTTATGGATTATAGGGAATGTTCTTTTGGATCAGGCTTAGGCGAGACTATTGGGGTGAAGGAAGAGATTATTGTTGAACTTGGTAAATTTTTGGGGAATGGAAACTTTTGGGCTCAAGTCTAAAAAGTTAGATTTTCAGTTGTGTTTGTCCTCTTCAAAACAGTTTAGGTGTACGTGACAAAATTGTCTATGGCTTCGTCGTGGTATAATAGTACACGGCCAGTCTACCATCAAGAATAGGTCCTTATCTCATTTTTGTACAATAAAAACGCGGTAATTGTAAAAGAAGTGTCTAATGTTTATCAGAAGGATCGCTTGTCGTCAAGTTGGCCCATTTAAAACACCAAGGATTAATTTCCTCCAATTTAAAATTATCTCCTTTAACTCGTATACCTGAAATAGAGCTAAAAAAGAGGCGATAAAAATTGTTCCCGGGCAATTTTTTTAACTTTAAAAACCGTTTGTCAACTCATTCAACACCGCTACTAATCAGTTGTTAGCAAAGTTTGTCAAATAAGGCCGAGTTTCCGTTTTCTTCTGGGGGAGGAGGTTGACTGGTTTAAGACTGAGGAGATTCCCAAAGGGAGATACTGTCTAATAAATGTCACTGTTCCGTTCATTAAGCCGAGAAGTCTCCTGACGGTTTAACTTTACACGGTTAATGTCAACTACACACGCGACTGTCAGCCGTGACGTGGAAGAGGTGAGGAAAAACATATCCGTTAAAAAATGTAAAAAAATTCCAACGACTGTGAGCAGTTTGGAAGTAAATACAAATTGTGCCATTACTTAATTTTTTAAAACATTTTATGGCAAATATTCAACCGCTAAAGCAATTTTTGGTTAAAGTTTTTTTAAAAAGAAAATAGAAGAATAACTTTTTTAATAGTTTAAAGTTGCTTATGAAATATCGTCTTAAATATATATCATACATTTTTACACCAACGATAAATTCAACCAATATTGGAATGAAGAGGCGATTCCGAAAAAAAATTATTTTCATTATAAATTAACTGTAGTTAAGGTAAGGCAGTTACAAACGACGTCTCGTCATACAATTGAGTACTCATCGTAAGTGCAATCAATGTGTCAAAAAATTTAAATTTTTTTTATTTTCTCGTGAAATATTCCCTTTTAGTAGAGTATACAACAGCTTGGCGATTGCTGATTATAGTTTCTTATTTTTGTGTCAGATACCTTAAGCATATATGTGCTTATGTTTTCATACTTCCAGGACACATGGAAACTTGCAAAGATCATCCCATTCTCAAAACCTGTAATTACCTTCGTAACTCAGTCCTTAACACTCTTTCCAATGTCACTGAGAAAGTTATCCATCGCAGAATAATGATTTTTCAACTGTACATAACATTATTATGAAAAATCAATCTGACCAAATCATTTCACCATCCAGAGTACACGATACGCTCAACCAAAGTTTGAACTTAAACGGCCACAGGAATGGCACTAGTTGATATTGGAAAGAGCTTTGACTGTGTAAGCACAGAGTCTTATCTGACAGGCAGAATATTCTATGCCGAGGTACTGAGGTACTAGGGGTTCAGTTATCTGTAGGTATGTCATTGGACCGGACAAAAACTGAACAAACTAAACATTACCAAGGGCACACAGAGTATACTTTTGAGTCATAAAGTAACCCAAATACAAAACACTTATTCGTTTCTCCCGTTTACTATTTGAACTATTAGAGCGTTCAAAAATAGAAGGGTATCTGTAAAACGTACAGACTTAAAAGAAAAGTCAGCAATAGTCGGATCATGATCATGATATAGGATGAACCTTTGGACTAATGATGTATGATAGGTGTTTCTTTTGGCAATAATACAAAAAGAGCGTTTTACTATTTAACTATTTGGGAAAAAAGCAAATATATTAGTGAAAGTCGAAATCGCCAAGTTAAAGTAGAGCTGGTAAGGTGAGTTGATCTTACTTGCACCACAAGACGCAAGTAGACTTGGAAATATTGTATTGATACATGATTTATGATAAGAAAATAGAAAATCGTCTAAAAGGAGGATAATCAATTAGCTTAAATGAAAAAACACACTGATAAACATAAAAATGAAGCAAATGAAACACTACAAAATGAAGAAAAGACCCACAGACATAAAAGAACCGAAATGAACAGAAATAGTTTCACATTTTCCCTCTTTTTACTTGAAAATTACAAAATTCAGCAAATAGGGTTCGAATCTGAAGATTTATCAGATCAGAGGCAGTGAGGTGAAAATTTATAAGATCTATAAAAAAAGAAGTGTACAAGAATAGAGTGTAAAGAATTGACTCCATTGCTGAATGGCAAAATGGTCAAACGAGTCGAACAAACAGACACATGCAGCTTGAGAATTATCAAACCAGGGAGAGAATGGTGAAGACCCTTTGAACCAATGTTCAACGAGTGTTTGTTCTTTCGGCTATAATTTAAAAACAGCCGGTCTGAACAATTTAAAAGAAGAGCCAATTAGTGAGAGTCGAAAGCGAGAAGGCAATAACTACATTTGTTGAGATGCCCGTAGGATATTTGATTGGGGGCCGTCCCCGGGGACTGAGTCAGACCCTTGTTCATCCGATCGTGGGGGGCTCCCGGTGGAAGATTTATTGTTATTTATCTTCGGGTAATGCGTTTACAAGAGCCGGACTTTATAACCTGGGCCGGCGCGAGGAGACGGGATGCGCTGTTGCCTCCAATTATTCCGTCCGCCCTTTACGGCCCCGGGATTCCGGCCAAAGTTGATTAGTGCTCTTCAAAAATTAATTACGGCCGCGTCTCGTGAAGCCACAAGTGGCACGTTCATCCAGCGGGATCCTTCGGCTTGGTGGAAGATAGCTGAAATATGCATTAGAGGAAACCATAAAGCTTCTTAGTGGGGGGTTTTGATATTTCATTAAGTTCCTGGATTTACAAGCGAATAGAAAAACTTTGGCTAAGTATTTTACTAAAAAAAAGTATTACGATATAATTACGTACTATGAGTTTGTTTTATAAACCAGCGCTACTCTGCATTTTTACTTTTGCTACTTTTTTTTCATTCATAGATTTTCTCCGGCAGGCTAGCTGATTGCCCGCTCTTTAGAGGCTTTTGCATATCTTGCCTTATCTTCCACATGTGATGAAAATGTCCAACATCAATTAAGATATACATTCATAATATTAAAACGATAACCTAATCTAGGTTTGGCGGGACTAAAGAGTTTGCTCATATTGCTGAACTCCTATTACGCTAAACTCGACGTCCTCCTTTCACGCCATTAAATATATTCATATGGAGTAAAAACCGCACATTCACTGACCTATTTCGTCAGATCTGTGAGGTATGCTATACTCCACCACAGATCGTGTCCATACACACTTACCCACTCACGCAAATAAACACATTCAGAAAATCAGGTGGTCACTAGGATTTTGATATTACCTATTACCTACAAATATATTTAAAATTTTCAGTATTTGAAATATCGACCACCTTTTTATTTACGAAAAGCTGGATTAAGGTTCAACACACACAGTCCTTGGCAATTCATGTCGAGAGACGTGGTTGTAGAAGTCCTTCAACCTGATGATGAGCTAAAATGTTCGAAATCCGGATCGTTGCAAAACAACTTACTGTGAGTAGGAACTATCTTTTTAAAAAGGACAGTCCTTGGCAATTTTGGGACTAGGTCTTCAAGGAAATGTAGATAGCCTGTAATAAAATAAATAATAAAAACATTAAATATCAATCTGTAGATATATTTAAGGCTGTTTTGCCCTGATGATGACCTTAAAATAGGTCGAAAGCTTGGCATTTTCAACTAAATTTGCTTCCTTCTTTTTAAAGACCATTCCTTGATCCAGTGTGCGAAATATATTTGAAACTAAATAACCTAGACTTTTTTTGGTGAATGATCTCTTGTCACGAACACCCAAATATGATCTAAAGTTCACGCAATGAAATACATTCACTCAAAGTAAGAATATTATTTCAATCTTATATGAAACGCTCCCTATATGATACCGTATACCTTTTACTACATATTCATAGGCAACCAATATTGTTCTATTGTGCAGCACTATTATTGTCAAGACCACTTTGTTAAGCATAAGGTTTTTGCCAGATCCAAAGCTTTGTTAAAAGTTCCCGTGTTTATACTTCGGGCTTGGCCTTTTCTATCCCAGGAGTGGGAATCACCTCCTGCATAGATGTTCGCTTCAAAAGAGGACATCTTCAGCTGTTTCTTCTTCTTTCTGGCAACATCTATTGCTCAGAGTCTATACATATTTTTCCGGAGCCTGCGGTGTCCTACTATCCTTCTAGTCCTAACACGACCTAGATATACTAGACCTTTGACGACCTTTTGCCCATAGCTCTGTCCTGGAAAACAGGGTTACTGAACCCGCACCCCTCAGGTAACGGGTGCATCAGTAGGGAGTTCGTATGACCTCCAGGGTGGGCGATCCACCTTAAAATAATACTGAACTACGGGAGTGGATTATCCAAGCGGCTCCACTAATTGAGGTTGGACTCGTGGTGGTCGCGGTTTGTAAACAAATTGTACCTTAGCTGGAGGGTATCGCCCAACCGGAGCTAGAGATAGAGTGCCTTCTCTACCACCCCCAGGGTGAAAGGCATGGCTAAAAAGCTGTGCTGGGAACCACACTTTTTAAGGCACATGTATGGATGTGCCCTTTTTAGGGCACTTCTGAACTTGGTTAGAATTGCACCACCCCGCTAGCCAAGAGATGTGACAAGTCCAGGCATATATAATCTTCCTGGTGGTCTTTCGAGAACACTAGGCGTCGGAGAAGTCCCCTTGGGGATAAGTCCGGACGCTAAAGATCCTCATGGGTTTCAACACCCTTGAGTAAAGATGGGAACATCTGTCCTGGAAAACATTTCCATTGAATTCAGGCCTTATTAACCCACCGTCTGACTGATATGTTTTTAGAAATTTTGTATGACGCAAAGGGGTTCAGAAGCGATAGGTGTCCTGATTGAAGTTTTCTCGATCAATCTATTGACTGCCTGTATGACCTGGTGCCTAAACAAGAATGATTTTATTGTTTTCTCCAATGCCTAACAGGCTTGAATCCCAAACGGTTCTGGACTTTAGTACCGGTAGTTGACTTTAGTAGATGGCTATTTTTTGTTGCTAACACCTGGCCTTTTAATCACTCTGGCACAGCTCTCCTCCTATAAGAAAGTGACATCTTGCCCAAAGCTTATATGGATTCTAGTCCTTGTTTTAATTTCATATAGCTCCTATCATTCGGTCTTAGAGAAAATCTTAACAGAAAATCTAGTCTTAAAAATATTTGCTAAAATGCATGTCATTATTGATAATATTGCCGGCAAAATAATTTCCTAGCATGTTTATACCGTAAAATCAAATTATATTGTCAACAAACATACGTTCGTAACTAAAAAAAATATGAACATTCTTAACGAATGATTTCTAATACAAATTTATAGCAAAAATTACCAATTTGAATACAAGATGAATACAGGGGTGAACGTGATTTGGCCATCCAGGTCGTAGCTGCCACGCTAGCAGTTCAGGGTACGAATCCTGGCCAGTGGAATTTTAATTTTTAGCCGGTATTTTAAGAAAGTGGTTCGAACCGACATGCACGAAACCAAACGTATACTTTAAGCCCTACGGTATGACAGGAATTACTATACTTCGTTTTCACTTGATATCAAATTTGGCTAAGTGATTTTAATAATTTTGTTAAAATCATTTTTAATTAGACAGCATATTGAAGTTATTTCTAAAAAATTATGGTTCACGAAATGAAAGAATTAAAATTTATTTCGGGTCGAATATATTTTAATTTTCCTTTCTTCTTTTACAAACATTCCTATAAAGCATTCCACTGCAACCAGGAAGTGGAGACAAGTTGTCATTTAAGTACTATTTTTTATGTAGATTTAAATTTATATAAAGCTAAAGCAGTCGCACCTGTTATATTAAATAAAAAAGGAAGTGGCGAGTCAGTAAAAAATTGGCGCTATAACAAGTTTTCTTATCAAATTAAAAAAAATTAACCAAATGGTCCTGACATCCACTGATTCCCTTTTCTGTTCACCTTTTAAATTCCTGCTTTTGAAAACTGGTGTATTAATTTATTTTAATGTTAAAAAACGATTGAAAGTGCAGTTAGAAAACGCCGAAAAATGTTTCCTTGTTGAGATTTTAGAAAGCCGGCTAATTAAAAACACTGCGGTACCCCATGGCAAACGAGATTGACTAATTGGGAAGCATTTTTCCTTGTCACGTTCACGGAGATTTGCTAAAATCCATCAGCTATCGACGATCTGATTCGTTAAAATGTAAATATATTAAAAAGATTGATTCTTAAAGACCTGTATACCAGATAGGCATTAACCGGAATCCATTTCTCCCGATCTAACTGATTCATGGCGTCGTCAGCATCACCAGAACCTTGTCCGCCTGCAGTTCCTCCCATTATATGTAACAAACGTGGGTAGAAAACCAAAACCTAAACTTAAAAAAAGGTTATAAAATAGCACACTGGCATATCCGTTGACAGACCCCAGATCTAACTATAGCCGAGTATGCTAGTTCCTAAATAAACTTACGTACTGGCCTTCCAAAAGGAGAAGGGCTTCACAAAGAAGAATTCTTCTCAGAACAAATCACGAACCGAATCGTCATTCGGAATCAACAGAACGAGGCGAAGTAATTACTAGATTGCCTGTAGCCGCGAGGGGATTTGTCAATTTTTTTCTTAAATGGAGAAGTGAAAAAGTAATGGGCGGGGGTGGAAGCGGCGAATAAAAAAAACCCCGGACTTTTTTCACTCCTCCTGAAGAAATCCCATGGGATGAGAGGAGTTTTGTGACTTTGGTTAATAACCGGTCCTGAATCATTGTTTTGTCCCGGCTCCCTTTTATCTACGGCGAACCTTTTAACTTTCACATGTGTAATTGAATGGATCCTTTTCAAACAGGGGGGATTGTCCATGACGGAACCCCTTTTTTCAAGATCACAATTCAAATCCGGGCAGACTTCATACACCTCGAACTTTCGGATAATTCAGCAAAGCTTGATTTGTAGTTGATATTTCACTATGCTGACCTAATTTTTCATTTCGATAGAATTTAAATCTTCTTTGAAAAATCCGCATTTAAATTGCGTGATTTGGTTCTAGTTAATTTATTATAAGCCTGTATGGAGTGTTAACTAAGAGAGTTAATGGGCTGCGAATCATAACATGTCCCAAGTTACTTCATATTGCAACTTTTACGTAAAATGAACGAGATAGATTGTTAAATGTTATTTTTCAAAAAATGATAAAAAATAAACGTAAGGACAACCAAATAAATCAAGCAATGAATGAATCAGCTTTTATGAATGGGTTAATATAGGCGCTATTCAGTTTAAAATTTTCTAATCCGCTTATAAATCTCAAGGGATATTCGACGGAAAAGAAGAATGAATTCCTCTTTAATTAAGACACTTAAGAATCCTTTTAGTCTAAGCGTGTTTTATCGGAGTTAAAAAATAAAATACAAAAGGTTTAAAAGAAGGAAGGCAGTAGCCAAAAGTTAATCCCATGAAAATGTCTACACTTGTTAATCTTCAATGAAGGCTCTTAAAACCGTGCTTCTTTCGGCTGCCTTTCGGCAAAACTCTCCGTTTTTTCTCCGTTTTGCTCCCTTTTTTTCCTTCTTAAGTGTATAATTTATTAACAGGCTTGTTTGTATCAATTATCGTTACTTATTCAGCAGGGCTAGAGATTAGGGGTCAGACCTTTCGGCCAAGGCATCGAATGAAGGCCTTGAATGTTTCAAGATTTGAGGGCAAGGGGGTTGACGAGCTGAGGGCCACCGGGGTAAATATTTGCAGTGAGAGTCCTCGGTACATAACCCTGTGTGCATAAACCGGCTCTTGATCATTTCCCGGCAAACTCGGAGTGGGAATTGTGAAGTTCTCAGAGGCAAATAAACGTTGTCCACTTTACAAGATTCGACTGTTAGGTTCGAAACATTAAAAATTCATTACACTTGCATAAACTTCAATGATAAACTATCACTAATTCACACTTTGTACAATATTTATTTGTACATTATAGTCAAATATAATCAAGCATTGATGTTAATCTTCAATTATTTATTTAATTTAAAAATTCTCATTGAGTTAACACATTACCAACCAAATTTAAAACATGTAATCGGTTTAAAATCAATAATTAATTGTGTAAAAATATGATATAACCAGTGAAAAGAACTTTTTTAGGAAATCATGATAGGAAGAATGTAAAAAAATATATCTGAAAATTTTGTGCACATGGAAGTTATTCAAGTGTATCTAAGATTATTTTGACGAGGGTCTTTTAACTACGAGGTTATATGAACCCTCGGGCGCCGAAGTTTTAAAAAAGAGTCCATTTATAAGTATGTCCAGTTCGAATGCAGATGATTTGAACCCGGGACCTTTACCATACAGTGATGAGCGCCGTGTCAACCTAAACCGTTGAGGACACCGATGCCTCTCTAATTAATCAAAACTGACTTGGCAGTTTCACATCATTCTCGTCTGCCCACCTCGCTTAGATGGCTAAGGTATGAGCACTGCATCCATCAGACAGGACTTTGTGAGTTCTCCAAGTATGGGTTATATGCTACTAACAAGTTTCTAACTTTTTATAAGCCTCCATAGGTTTAACGGTTGCTCTTCAGTTAATATTTCCTGAATTGCTCCTAAGTAGAAACCTTCCCATTTTTTTAAAAAAGGCACTGCCTTTTTAGTCGTCGAGGAGAATTATTAGGAAGAGACCGGAAGAAAAGTTGTTGTACATGATGATTAGATTGGAATTGGGGGTTAGCGTGGAAATTTTTGTAGCTGGATCTTGCATCTTCTTTTATAAAGAGAGTTAGGTCGTTGCGGATAGTGAGGTCGGAAACATGGAATATGGATCTTAGGATTAGTAATTGTAGGGTACGGATTCTGCGGAGATTGGGTTGAACCCAATGGCGGTTTCAGTATTGAGCTGTATATAAATATTTAGCTGTCGAGAAAAGGACCTTTGTGGTTTAGTAGTCTTTTATTTAAGAATCGGTATCATCGGTTCAGTTATGAGCCTTTTTGAACCGTGTATGGGGATTCTAGGTCGTTGCTTGTCTAGATACAGCCCAAAGTAACGGAGACGTCAGAGGGTGGAGGTTATATTGAAATTTGGGGATAGGTGTTGACTTTGATTCGCCTTTTGTGAACTATTAACTGGAGGATAGAATAGCAGTGGCACCAGCGTGGATAGTGGTGGGATGGGAAGTGATATCAGCAATATATACCTAGGACGCCCGCATCCACCTTGAAAGGACATTGGCAGGATCCTCCGAGTCATGCTACCTGTAAGTCAGAACTTGAGAATGTTAAATACATAGAGGTATGACAATGAGTTTTCAGAGAAAACCCAGATGCCAGACGAGATCGAAAGCCTATTGAACATTGAGGATGACTTCTGATCAGCATTCCTTATTTTCAAGGGAAAATACGATGATGTCCAAAACACGATTATACTGTTGACCAGTACTGACGCCTAAATTGATGGTCGGGGATTATACTAGAAGATTCAAGGATGGGGAGTAAAGGTTCACAGACAAGTTTTTCTAAGATCTGCTAGGATTTAGGGATAACATAATATGTATTGCGGTTTACACATCTTTTGGCACAAACAGCATAGATTATCCTATGCCACTCTCCATATTTCTATATACCAGTCAAACATATTTGTAATAATAGTAAGTTTTTTCGGCTTTGCAGCAGTAAGTTTAGGCTAGACTTGTTGACGAAGCATTTATATGCCTCTGATCAGCGAGTGATTTCGAAACATTGTAATATTAAGCAGTCCCAAGGACCCATGATTCCTAGGATTGACTATGCGAAGCTGAAATTAAATTCGTAGCACAATAACACTTGAGGTAACATCACAGACATTGTGAGACTGCGTGAACGTTCTGAAAGAAATAGGTTCTGTATCATGTTTAAACACGCTAAAGCCAGTGGAGGCATGGGTTAGAAGTGCAAGTTTCATCATCTTTAACACAGCCAAAGTGTCTGTTTTTTAAACGAACTATACACTATTGCTATCATTTTGTTTAATAAGCAAAGCCTTGCTAACAATTTAAGTCCTGACAACCCACGAGTATAGACAGATCTAGTGCCGGTTCGACATGTGTTCACTGACACGCAGACCAACACCCACAATCAACTATAAACTGTATTTGTCTAGGGGTCTAGGTCTCAGAGTACTGAGGATAGGAGAGTAACCAAAACCAAGGAAACCTCTGTAAAATTTCAAACTGCTATGCAAAAGAAGTGTTAATCGAGTTACCTGGAGCAGCATAATCATGTAAATTTATAAAATCCATAGCTAAAGATGGTAAAACGCCTAAACGAGTCGGACCGATCAAAATAACGAAGATAGACATACATGATGACAGGTAATGAATAAACTGTAGGTTCATGCTTTCTTTTTTATTGTCTTTCCACGACTGTGTAAGAAGTAATTTGGCATATTCGACTATTGTTTCAAAGGCATTCACTTAATGTACATGAATCTTTCGTTTTGCGCAAAGTCACTTGCTTTTTCTGATATCTAGTCTATATACCTTGACGTGTTTATTTTGAAGAATTTCGTCTCTGGAGCAGAATGGCCTGCATTATTTTCTATTTTGATATTTATTAATGAATGATTTAGACCGCACCTATCATCTATTGAATTTTTAAATTTGCTTAGAGTACGCTTTGTCCTTCTTATGCAGAAATTTGAACCTTTTACCGTCACCTGAGTCAGCCTCCCTTAAGGGTAGATAGCCGTTTCTATCCCCCGGAGTTGTTTAAGATCTGCAGTCCAAGGTGTGACAAAGGAGGACAGACAATATGTCCCTCTTCTGACGTCCGGATTTCCCTCCGGGCCCAAGAATTTGCCTAATGCCAAGGCAAAGGGGGCGGCGGTTGAGGCATTCCCTGTTTTTGCGGGTCTCCCTCAGGATATTAGATTGCGGCTGGGGTCAATTTGGCGGCCAATCAGTTTAGAGCCGCCCCTCAGGTGGACCCTCCATTTGTCCTCGTCTTTGTCAAGGCATATATTACCTCGGGGGTGGAAAAGCAAGAATTTCCTCTTTTTTTCTCCTACGGAAATAGACCGGATGTCAGATTACATAAAAATGTGGGTTTCGCGTGATGTTTTGTATAAATTTATTCGAAATTTTTATACTGCCACCTATCAAAATGTCACCCAAAACGAGTCAATTGTTTTATCAGTATGACACTTTTTTCCCCATCGCAATACAACAATGAGTTGATTTCTGTGTTTACCAAAATAGAACTTTCCAAGTTAGATACAGCAAGACCCCTTTCGTTATGAGCAAAACCGATAAGCAAGGTAATAATTTTTGTGTCTATAAATAATTTTTATTATGAACAAATTGTTCACCTATTGTCAATGTCATTTCTGTCTCATGGTACTTAAAAAAAAAAAACATTGCGCAGTTTTATTTCTTAATGGCTCTCAAAGGAATTACGTTTATTTGACAGCATTGAATTTTGTTGTAATAGCGTTAATAAGGAAACTGCTGTGGTTGAGTAGATTAAAAAATGCAAAAAAAAAATTGTTATTACGACAAGTAATCTTTCATCAAACTTCATCAATTAGGAAAAAGTGATTTACATACGTTTATTACAAAATTACCATTTACTTGTCTTTCTCGTAAAATCAAGAATATCGGAAAGGCTTGTAGGCGTATTGCTTCCGTACTGAAATCAAACTTACCTCTCAAACTAGGTCATAGACGAAAGAAAGCACTTTTCAAAATGAAATCTGCGCAATAAAAAGGTGGGAGGAAGCATACTCGGAAAAAGAACAATGTGGAAAAAGTAAAAATTCCTTTTTACAAGTGACCAAAACGGGAATTCAAGAATAGTGGTAAAAACGCGATTTCAGGGACAAGGAGAGGGGAAAATCTACATCTTGAAGTCAAAAGCTTAAATATAGAACAAGACGAAATAAAACAAAATAGGAAAATATTCATATCGTCTACCAATTAGCTGAATTCAGAATTATGAGAAACCATAGAATTGTGGATAAAATTAGTAGACCAATTCCAAAATTTTATACTGTTCTGAGCGTGCAACTTTTGTCCTTCTTAAGCAGCTTTTCAATCGTTGGTTTTGAAACGAGAGTTGTTTCTTTACTTCTATTTTCAGCACTGCAGTGAATAAACACTCGTGCAAGATTACTGATTTAAATAAGAAAAACAAATGCACATACATAGCACAACGTGAATAGAGTTGAGCCTATCCTGCAGTATACCGGCAATCCCGGCTTTTGTAAGTTACGATGAATTACCGGCAGGCCTTGAGGATCAACACCTCTGGTGTCGGCAGTCCGGGGTAAGACATCGGTCTTAACCGTCCAGCAACGGAGGCTGGGCTTCAGAGGCTGTCAACAGCTACGTCATTTCAGCACTCAACGCAATTAGTTTCTAAATTCAAATCAATTCACACTCTCACTCACTCTTAAATTCACTTAGGGTGGTGGATTACTAAATATTCCTCCATCACCCTTTACACTTATTATGCAACTAGCCTAATTGATGGTCGATGGATATTCAATAAGCCATCATTAACCCACTCATAGTGCTCATTCACACTAATAAATACCTTCACTCTCAATGCACGCTAAAGACACAAAACTATCATTACTATATGCAATAAAACAACCCTGTTTCCTAAAAAAAAATGGGGACCCAGATACTCATTGCCATAATTCTTACCTCGAGTGGCCGTCCTACGCGCGTTCTATATACGGCCAAGTAGTTGTGTTTATAGTGTTTATAAGGGTTAAGGACCCTTCAATTAGGTGGGACACATCAAGCAACGATCATTCGGAGATCGTGAGATGCGGTTTGGTGTGAAGTAGGTTTTACAATACAAAAACATTTTCTTTATCGTGTCAACGTTTCGATCTTTACTGTGATCATCTTCAGGGCCTGGGATTTACAAACATTGTTTAAATTTAACAAATATATGTAGGATGTGGAAAGAAAATAAATTAATTTATACAATGAAAAAAAAGCTTTTTATATTCAATCAAAGTACACTCACTCAAACTGTTTGTTTTCTGCGTAATTGTGTTATTCTTGTGGGTCGTGTTGAGAGTGCCAGTGAGATATTGATGTTTTATGACTATATATTTTGAAGGGTTGGGGAAGAATGTCAGGATAGAAAGATATTTTTCTATGAGGAGTCGGCTTCTTAGGTGAAAGGAGCCGACAATAGAAAAAATGGGTAATGGTTCGGCCTGAATATCCTTTCAGGATTATATAGACGGGGATAATTAGGGAAATGAAAGCCAAATTGTTGAAGAATAAGACTATGTACTAATGTTTGATGTGTGGAATGTAATGATTGTTTTATATGTTATATTATATGTTTTGTGTGTTATTGTATGTTTTATTATGTATGTGTTATTTTTATGTTATTGATATTGAATTTTTTTTTCACGAGGGTTCGCAACAGCAGAGTTCATATAAACCCTCAGGGTCCCGGTGTTCTGGAAGAACAGCCCATTTGTATACCGGGTTCGAATGCAGGGCCGCTGGATTCGAACCCGGGACCTTTACCTTACAGTGATAAGCGCCGTGTCAACGCCTAAACCGTTGCGGCCACCGACGCCTCCTGATAATGAATTTCATTAATGATATTAACGTAGCTGCGACTGAGTTTACATGTGTCTGTTCTGTAATTGATGCTGTGTTTACTGTTGATGTAAACCATTTCGAGAAAATTCACTACTTTCGTGGTCCGCTTGACCAATTAATTGTCATGTATTAATTGGTCAAGCGGACCACGAAAGTAGTGAATTAATGATTTAAAAAATAAAGTACACTTCACTAAAGCTCACCGTCCCCATTTCAATTGTCGTCGAGAATCAAAACCGATTACACGACACTTGAAAAATGGCAAAAGGAGGGAAAACTCATAAGGTGGGGTTGAGATGGGAAGTTGATGTCCGAGGGGATCGAGGTCACGATAGCTCAAGTGGTAGAGAAGCGGCGTATCTAGCCGAAGATCGTGGGTTCGAATCCCGCTCGTGCCATTAACTTTTTTCATCTCAACTAAAAATCTTAATTAATTATCATTTCTAGAAAGTTACGTTTATGTTTGTTTTGTTCTGTGTGTAATATTTTTGGAATGTTGAAGTCGAAATTGTATTTGTGTTCAAAATGGTGAGTAGCCAGTGCTGTACAATTTTGCTTGGGTTTTTTGCAAGTTGTTTAGTAATAAAGGAGGGCCAGACGAACATCCGACGATCCAACTTCGCATCAGCCTAATAACGACCTGAATGTTTAAAACGTTTTCTTCTATTTTTTTTCTCTTTAAAGAAAGGATTCAATGAATGGTTAATAAAGACAGTAAAGTCGACGCAGTGTGTTTCCAGGTGTAGGGAGGCCGGGTTCTAAAACCGTCGGCCTAAGCGTGCAAGGTAGGCCCAGGGGCGTCTTTCCCGCTAATGGAAACATCACCTAAACGTGAGAAGTGTTTCTTTCTTCGTTAACCCTCCTATCTTTGTACCCTTTGTCTCTCCTTTATTGTCCTCCAGGAATAAAAACCGTTTCAGATTAATAAATCACCTTTTAAATGTTTAAACCAACGGCTAGAAAGGAGAGCGGCTCTGTTTTCTTTGCGTTTTCAAAAAAATAAAAAATAAATAAAATAAAAAATGGCGTTTTAAATAGTCTCACTTTCTGAGAGATTAACCATCGAAGAATTTAGGATTCCAGTTAGAATTAGTAGAATAAGAAAATTATATATAAGATTGTAATAAAAAAAAAGTTTCGTTTTAAGCAATTTTTGAAGCTCTTAAATTTTAATAGCTAACAAAAATAGACATTTTTGGGCTTGATCAGGTGGAGGGGGCATTTTTTCTCTGGCCTCTGGTGTTTCATTTAAACATTCAAAACTCATTTACATTTTATCCAAAATCCACGAGATTAAAACCATTTGAAACGTCATTTTTTCTTCTATCAGCCTTTGTTAATAACGTTTTCACTTTATTATAAGTGAAAAAACAGAGATATAATCAACAAAATCTTGACAAAAAAACCCAAAAACATCAAAATTTTAATTTATTTACTGAGAGATGTTATATGAAGTTTCTTGTGAATTGATGGAATCGTTTCGAAGTTATCTCTATTTTCGGAATTTTTGAAAATAAAATATTTGACAGACTCAATATTATTTTTTGATTTTCCACCAAATTTCTATGCATGGTTTTTTTTGAGTTGAATGATAACAAATACCAACTCTTTCTAAAATTATAATTAATAAAAAAATAGACATTTTTGGGTTTTTAACAAAATCCGCAATATTATATATATATTTTTTTTAAACGAGGATTCCCAACAGCAGAGGTTATATCAACCCTCGGCGTGCCGGTGTTTTTGTAAAAAGCCCGTTTGTAAATATGTCGGGTTCGAATGCAGGGCCGCTGGATTCGAACCCGGGATCTTTACCTTACAGTGACGAACGCCGTGCCAACGCCTAAACCATTGCGGCCACCGGTATACTAATTCTTGAGAAATTGTTTATGCTTTGAACTTCTATCAACAACTTTTAGCTTTTATCCCATTGTAAGTGAGAAAAATAAGCATGAAAGCAACAAAATCTCCCAAAATGTTACGTTTTACATCTCCGAGTATGATTCATTTACGGAGGTCAGGTTTGTGTCCTTAATAAATCAAAACCACTTGTAAAGCACAAACTTTGAGACTTTTTTGTACAAATGTAATATTTCTCATAATTTATTGGATTTTAGCAGCTGAAATCACATATAAAAAGTATATAAAAAAATCACACTCGAAAACAATCAGTGGCCCTGACTATTTTCAATTTTGTCCTCAGGAAATTCTTTTTGTCTGTGTAAAATCTCTTTGTTTTTGTACAAATTGACTTTTTACATTATTCATTGACCGTGTTGTAGCAGTTTATAACAGTAAGCTAGCAAAGATCCTAACCATTGCACATTTTTCTCACAGTAAATCCATTTTTTTGCTACAACATTAGTTAGTTTGGGTACAAATCTATTGCTTTTTATTATTAATTGAACATTTTAACATTAAAAGCTAAGAAAAGAACAAAGCAAAGGAAAACATATTAATCTCATTTTTAAAAACCAGTACAGGTTAATTTAAAAATAATTTAATCACACTAATTTAAAATGCTAAAAATGGATTCAACGAGAGAATGTCTTTCTTTTGAACTTTTGACTCCGAATTCAAGTTGTTTCAATGAAATAACATTCAAAACACTTGCTACTGAACGATAGCCTGAATTGAGAAGAAGAAAAATTAACTGATTAAAAAAACTGTGTGAATTTGATTATGGTGAAAATGAATAAATTTATATCTGGCAGGATTCCAACCCAATATTAAGAACAAACTACGTAATCTGGAAAGGACGGTAAATATTCGGATTATAAATCAAATTGGTTTACGGATAAATTAAATAAACAAAAAATGGTAGCAAAAGGAAATGAAATAGAGATAAGGTATTGGGGCTGAGAACCTGAAGGATCTGTTTAGGAAAGCAGTAGAAATCAAGATAAAAAAAACCCAATCCATTTAATCTGTGTTAAAATAAAATAGTTGTTAAATGTATTTTAATATTATTAACACTTTTATGTGGGTATTTTTTTGAAGCTTGAAAATGCGATCGTACAAGTGCTATTGTGTCAAATATAGAACTTTTTCCGTTTTTCTGGGACCAAATCGGCACTGACACCTGCGAATTTACCTGTCGTTCCCTAATGAAATGGCAGAAGAGTAATTATAAATTAATTGTCCGTTGTTTGGGGATGCCACAGGGGACTCCGTTCTACATTATATATCGGTCCTCTCTCTCTCGGACCCTCTGTCCAATTACCCCTTCTCCCAACCCTACTAATGGCGATTAGATACAATTAGCATTACTAGCCCGGCCAATCGTACATTCGCTATTTCGCAGCCCGTTATTTAAAATTAACAACTTGCCACGTTAATAATTACGGTTGTAACGGTGTTATTCTGCATACGTGACTTTGAACAACATTGTAAAGTCTAACCTCGGATAGCAAATTGGCATATATTTCCTTCTGTCCTCCTAGGGGACTAGACGAATTTTATCATAACTCATCATTTCATCTTTGCGAGATGCTAGATCGAACTAGAGCACATACCAATTTTTCCTGATATTAGATCCTGTCGGCTCGAATATATGTATATACAAAAAGATCTTTCTGTCTCTAAATATATCTATCTATCTTTCTATCCATATCTTTGCTCTGTCTATCTAACTGGCTATTTTTCTTTCTCTTTTCTAAATAAAAATTACATATTTAGGCAATGCAACTTTACTGTTGGGACAGAAAAAAAAGAAAAACCCAGTTACATTGACCAGATGATAACATTATTCACTTTTCTGTCGTCCAAGCCATTGTTTACTATTTAGGAACGGATTGCAACTACAGTAAGTTCGCATCGTACTATGACCATGTTCTTTCGTTTATGAGCGATACACTTACTGGAGCTGACCACCGGTCTGACCTCCATTTTGTCCAGTAAAAACGTATTGGCTGATTGGATTGACGACAGAGAGGAGGAAAACATAAACGGATCGACTTCACCCTCGTTCCAAGTATTAGTAACTTGGGGTGAGAGGGAAAAATGAGCTTAGGAACCTAAATCTAAATGCACACACTATAAAAGAGGAAGCCGTAACCTTCTCCGAAAAAACTAAGCACATAGTTTATTAATTAAAATAATTAATACGGGCAATTACGACTACTAAATACATATATAGATTAGTATAATGTATAAAGCCAAGGAAGTCGAAATTATGTAGCCAAACCTTGACAGCACAATGTCATTCCCTCCAGTAGGGTATCTAAAAACATTGAATAAGAAAACTCAAAACAAATTGCAAAGTCTATAAAGACTAGCTGTTTCAAGATAACAGAGGCAATGTATAATTGACTTACGACAGAGATGGAAACCGCACTCGATCTCTCATCATTAGACATTCATGAACAAAGGTTGACTTTCGAGAGTGCCAACAGACTCCTGAGATGTAAATAAAGAAAACCAGATCCGAGGAGAAGCTGTTACAAATTTCAAGAGGGAATTAAAATAATAGAGTTTGCTATAACGGTACTTGACAAAATGGGAGGAAAAATCTTTCAGATCCATCTAACTAGTCATGTATGTATAATAGAGATATTTGGGCGAAAGGCAGCCTTTTACGAGGGCATTTCAACTACGAAGAAACACGGGGGCCGCTGAATTCGAACTCAGGATCTTTACCTTACAGTGATAAGCGTTGACACTAAACCGTTGCGGCCACCGAAGGTTCTGAAATAAAGGATGACATCCTAGTAAAATCTTTTGAACTGGTTACAACTTTCGTCCCAAACTGAGTTTTATGTAATCCACCTCTGTATTCATAGGTTGATAGGGGAGCAAAAAAGGGTGACGATTCTAAATACTTTTGGACAGCCAGGTGGCTATGAAAGCATGTGTGTTTAGCTCTAAACTAGTCCGAAAGAGCCTAGGGTTGGCTAACCTAGGGGAACACAACAAGCTTACCTTAGAGTAGATTCCGGACATGACAGTTTAGAAAAAACGAACGGGCTGGCCAACTTGCCAAAGAAAGGGCAACCCTCCCTCCCACGGGACTGGGACATCTTGGCACACTAGAAAGTGTGAGCTAGAAAAATGACTTGAGAAATAAAAACTCGGCACTGGATGAAAGATGGAGACTTGACAGCTTTGAAAATGATTATAACCGTGATGTGGATAGAACCCAAGCAAGACATGATTAAAAATAATTGTAAAGAGGACTATGATTATTATATTTTTAAAATTACCAAGGCCGATTTCTCCATAGTTAATCAGCTTGCAAATTTCTCCTGGGCAAGAGAGTTTACTCGCAGTACATTAAGTTATGCAATTTAATTTGACGCATAAATCAATGGTTTAATGTTTCTTAGCTCATTTAATTTTATCAAAGCTTATTTTTTTGCGTAAATATACTTGAGAACTCCAGTGTGTTACATTTATTGTTAGGTTATTGCTTATTTTTTTGAGTAGAGGTGTTTATTCCAAACTAGCAGCTTATAATTAATTTTGAAAATGGCCCAGCAGTATACGAACTTTTAACTTTTGATTATGAACTTTCAAAACTAGGAATGTTGTAAAAATTGTAAATGCGGTCTATCCTGATTTTTGAAATTATTGATCTAATTTATATTTTTCCGAATATGGAATACGTTTTTATTTAATTTAGTTGAGACATCTTTATTGACGTTATGTTTGATATTTTACGGTTGCTTTATGATATATGTATAGGAAACCGTCATTTCTGCTCTATATATCATCCTATTTAAAAACTTGTATATATAAAATTTTTATAAATAATTTAATTTGCATCATAATAATTGCATGCAAAAGAAACATCTTTCTGGCAAAAATATTATACACAAAAACCACACGTAAAGACTTTCAAAAATTTTTTGTTATGCCGAGATTCATCTCAGAATCCCTACCTAGGGACGACCTAACCATCATTATCATCAAAAGGACTAATTACAATCCTTAAATTTCTCCTCTTCATTAAAAATACCGAATTAGCCCTTTTCATTAGTAAGACTGTAATAAATTATTTCGTATAAAAACAACATCACAATTGAACTTTTAAACCTCGTCCTTATAAATCGATCACTACTCACATTAGTCAATAGAAATGATCGGGCGTGCCCCTTTATTTCAATAGTGCATGGCAAATTTGATTTTACGCCCTGCCTTGTTCCAACGTTGGACCGGTGAATAATAAAGTTCCATCGGCACGCATCTATGTAATAACAGGAGCATAATTTATTTGGCCAGGATCACTGGACTTAGGGAGAGAAATTGGTGAAACTGAATTGATTTGGGAAAGTAGTGAAATCAATAGTTTACATATACGAGCAAACATTGAGATATAGTGTCCTCTTTGTAAATCCTTTTCCTTTTATTTTTATCGAATGGTGCAGACATACGAATGTTTGGGTTGTTGATGAAGAAAATTAACGCTTGATTGTTTTTACATTAAATGCATTTTCCAGGTCTTACAGGCTTCCTCTTCATACGGGTCCAGAAATGACTAGAAAAGCAAAAACTGTCAAGTCTTATTTCGTTCATCAAAAACTCCAATATTTCATAGTCTTATATGCTTTATTAAGTTTATTTCCAGTTTTCGATTTTCTTTATCCGTTGTCTTGTTGTTTATGTAACAACATACTAATACTATCAAATTTAGATAGTTATTAATTTATTAAATACTTCGCTAACTGAAAAATTTATAATAAGCATCCGGTGAAGTGATTGTGGCAATATTAATATTGCTTAATATCAGAACTGATCAAAGCTTATTGTTATATCAAGTATTGCCAATACAAGTAAAGTATCGACGGAAATCTGCTCATATTTTTAGTCTTGTGCCGTTACGTGAAATACCATAAAGGTGAAACAGCAATAACACAAAGGAACTGATAATTTCCAAGTTGAATGTTCGTTGCAGAAGATTAACTAGAATATGTGATTTTTAAACTTTTGAAAGTGGGCTATTTTATGAGAGAGATAAGAAAAGAGGAAGAATGTTTGATTGATGGGNGAGAGAGAGAGAGAGAAAAGGAGGGAGAGGGAGAGTGAGTGAGAGAAAGAGATAGAGTGAGAGAGATAGATAGATAGATATAGATAGAGATAGATAGGTAGATAGATAGATAGAGATAGAGATAAAGAGAGAGAGAGAAGGAGGGAGAGGGAGAGTGAGAGAGAGAATAATTGAATTTTCTCGAATAATCTAAAATCAAACTAACTTGCTAAATAGGAGAGGAAGGAAAGAGAGAGAGAGATAGAGAGAGGGAGAGAGATAGAGAAAGAGAGAGAGTGAGAGAGAGAGAGTGAGAGAGAGTGAGAGAGAGGGAGAGTGAGAGAGAGAATAATTGAATTTTCTCGAATAATATAAAATTTAGAACCATTGTAATTTGTGAAATGTGGAAATCAAACTAACTTGCTAAATAGGAGAGGAAGGAGAGAGAGAGAGAGAGAGAGAGAGAGAGAGAGAGAGAGAGAGAGAGTGAACATAATTGAATTTTTTTAGTAATCAAAAATTTAGAACCATTTTAATGTGCGAAAATCAACCTAATTTGCTAAATAGGCTCCTCTTTTCCAGAAGATACAGGTTATTTTGCTACGTTTGTTATATTTAATGCTTACGCTTATTGGCTTAAGTAGATCTGATCTATTATCACATCTGACCTTAACCCTACGTAAACTGAAACAGAATGATTGAAGTTGATGATTTTTTCTTTATATCGCCAAAATTATTTACGTTAACAATGAAACTGTGACATTACTTATGTTATATTTATTATTTTATATGTAGGTGTTTTATGTAAACTTGTGTACAATTAAAAATGTTTTATGAAAGAATTTGTCTATACCTTTTTTAGATCATTTAGGTTCTATGTATATAACCTACCGTTTTGGATATTCGAATACGTTTTGTAAGCGGAGTAATGACAATCTAGGCAGCACTTTTCCTTTAATTAGAGTAAGGGGGTCGATTATAACTGAAAGATTAACGATACCTGTAATTAAGGAGGAGCTCCCCGCGATATCTTTATTGTCCCCCTTATAATCAGCACTGATTACACATATAGTTCATTCAAGAGCGAAAATATAGCCGAACCGTTGGGTTAATAGTGCAGGGCTTAAGCACGAAGGCGAAATATTGCCGTGAGGCGCGCCGGTGTAGGGCCCAGAGGTGTGCTAAGGGCCCTTTATGGCGGCATTCTTAGGCGAGGCCCTTATATTGTACATTACGGCCAATATTGTCTCTACGCCCTACTTGCCCTTAACGGCCCTGGTTTATGGCGCCGTTTTAATAATGGGCCGATGCGATTTTGGTGTCGGCCGACTCAAATGCGCCCACTACGAGCTGTAAACGCGCCGTATGAAAAATCGCTGCGGTCGGAGAGGATTTCAATGAACTTTTACGACGCATAAGTGACATTAACGTTCATGGAGGAAAATGCAGATTTATTCTGAAAAAGTGCCAAGAGAAGTGCTCGTAAATCCGACTACTTCCTTGTCGCCCCGACTCGACAACTTTACAAAAATGTTCAGATTATGTATGAATTCCTGTTAGGATCAACGTTGTAAAACGCAAGTTGATTTAAGTCTCATAAATTAACTATAGGGATAGTCAGTTTGTAATTTGGCTGTTACAATTCAATTTGTCCTATACTCGCTGTTTGTTCCGTTGGTGCGTTTCATCATCTTCAGTATTCAGTTTGGGTGATTGCCGTGCAGTCAAGATTGTTTTATAAGGTCATGGAGGGTGTCATGTATACATCGTCGTAGTTTTTGTTTAGTGCAGTCCTTACCTACTGGAATTGATGGATAGTTTTGCGATGTCAAATGATATAGTTGAGATGTATAGATCTTTTCGCCATGACTTTGTCATTTTTTGACCAATTTAATATCCGTTTACATCATGTTTTCAGCGTACAAATCCTTTAAAATTATGTGTAGGGAGGTATAGGGTCATATTTGAAATTGTGAAGTTGGTCTGGGTCTGAGGAACAATGTATAATGTTTCTCTTCAAAAAGGTAAAAATTTGAAACTAAACTAAAAAATATTAAACATTTTATTATTATTATTATTTTTTTTTTTAGCGCCCTTGTTTCTTGTGAAATTCAGCCGGGCCATCTAAAAAGGACACCCTGTGTTGCTGTTCGTTAAATTTAACAACAGAATTGGTAATTTGTTTCTATCATTCCTATTGATAATTGCCTTTAAATTAAGTGTCCTATATGGTATAAACAGCCCTGATATTGAGTTTGGAAAAATCGAAATGGATTTTGGAAAAACAGCGAGATTATACGGACCAGTATTAACAGGGGATTCGTGCGATTTTTCAGCAACTCGAGATCAAATGACATCAACTAACAGTTGCTTGATAATACGAGAAAATACTTAGGTTACTAAAAAATCACTAATCAATTAAAAAAATCATGGTTATACGTTTTCTAAGTTTGCTTTCAAACTTCATCCGATAGAAAAATTTCAATTCTACTTTGGATCAAACTAACATCTAATCATAATAACACTCAAATTACGTGGTGATATTGAGGGCACTATATGAAAACTATGATTTTAAAAATCGTTTACGAACCCTAGACCTAGTGATCATTAAAACGAACAAAAAATTATAATTGGAAATATGCAGAAAACCAATATCGACTGACAACATCATGCAAGTCGACTCTAACCATCCTCATGACGCAAAATGACAGCAGTAAAGTACATTACACACAGAATAAAAATAGTACCACTACAAATAGGAAATACGATCTCGCAACAATAAAACCATATCACCATAATAATTGATTTGTGTGTTATAGGTTAAAATAGAAACAGGATCAGCAAAATTCAAAACAAAAACATACAATAAATTGAATAGATAGGGAAAAGAATATATTGGTAAGAAAAGAAGATATAGTGAAGAAATTAAACGTAAAAACAGCACTGAAGACTACAAACATAATCGAAAAATTATTAGGACAAAATATTGACAAAACGAGCCCAAGGTAAAAATGCCATATACGCCATATCATGCGGGGACAAATATATAAGACAGAAAAGACGAAAATTACACGTAAGATCATTAAGGTAGAATAACGATTCACGCTGAACTAACAGATTCACTTCACAAAAAACTATAAAAAACTATAACGAACCCTCAATAATACAGACGAGCATAAAACTACTACTCGACGTACAAATCAGACGAAAAATTAACATACTACAAAATTAGGATATACACGCACACACAACACATTTAACGTTAAGAAAAACTCATAAACACAAAAACTAACAACAGTTCTAATAATCCTTTTCATTATTGAAAACACGATACCAATTAAAAGGAAAAAAGACCGGGATCGCAACATCGACCGGACCAATAAAACAAAAATAAACTGAAAGTTCGTTGAAATAGGTGACCGTGTGATTCGAATTTTTCAAACGGTGATTTGTATTCAATGTTTGCTATGATACGTGTAACGGACTTTGTACGAATGGCAATACTGCTATTCTGTTTAATTTCCGTGTATACACCTTGTTAAATTTGTCAATTGAATTACAAATTCTCAATAAATATGTTACCGCTTGCCACGTTGAACATCCACAGTAGCTGTTTTGATCCAACTAACACTAGCTATTTAATCATAATAGAACAGTTTTTTAATCGCTCCTTTAACGTGTATAACACGATAAATAATGAGGTGTGGTGAAAGAGGATGTATATTACGCACGATAAAGTATTGCAAGTTAGTTTGGTTAGTTTTTGAATTNAAGGTGAAGTAAAGGAAAGATTTGCAAAAAAGAAAGAGTGAGAGTTTGAGGAAGAAAAATACAGTGATGGGGTGAAGAGAGGGAAATTGAGAGAAAGAGAGAGTATGATAGAAACTATATATAATCAGAACTTTTTTATTTTATTTCCCAAAAGTTACAATTTTTTGCTCATTTATTTAACGTATGATTATTATTCTGCTATAAGAAAACGAGTTGTTGTATTGCTGAAGAGCCTATTAATCCTACCTTAAATATTTTTATAATAAAAATCAGAGATAAATCCAATTTGAAGGAAGAAAAACCACTCAGTTACTTAGTCAAACTTTCGAGACATATATCTTATTATTAATAATTTACAAGATAAACCAATATGAACATCTACTTACTATACTGAAATTTGTGGTTTCAAATATGACGAGTTTAGAGTTGGCGAGATCAAGGTTCGTTCTACAACAGAATTGGGTTTTGAAACCAAACGCTCTTCTGATGTAGAACGAAGCTTGATGTCATATTGAAGGCAAATATCAATTATAGCACACCCACATGAAAAGTGACACAACTTAACAAAAGATAATTTTACAGGAGGGATAAATGTAAATTTACTTTTTTACTTATGTATTAAGTAGATACCATTATGGCCATGGTGTAAACTGCCATGGTCCATCAATATTGTTTTTCGTTTCTCCAAGACCTAAGCAAAAACACAAAACTTTAAAAATCCAGCTATACTACTCCTAAAAAACTAACCATTTTCCAGTTGTGACACTTTTCTTGCACATATTGGCTCTTAGTAATATAAGTTAGTTTGTTTGTTCTAACAATGAATTATGAATTGAAACTGTAAGGGTATTAATTTTTTGTGATAGTAACAGACAACATGCAAACCTAACAAATGAGCATAAATATCCATGTAGTATGTTTTACTAAGCTTATTTTTGACCCAAATGTTCTTTCCTCCTCGAGTCCGAGCAAAGTAGTTATTTAAACTACAAAATTAATTATTGAAATAAAGATTTTATTGATTATTAAAAATACTGTAATTAAAACATTACAAAAAATCGTTGAAACTATGAAATAGTGTAAAAGATAGTTAAGAAATTATGAAAAAGCAATATTATAATTAAGAATGTTATTAATAAAAGACATGAAACTAAAATAATTCACGAACACTCTAGATCAAGGTATGGTCTTGAAGAAAAAAGCAAATTCAGTTGTTACTGCCAAGCTTTCGACCTTTTTTCAGGTCAACAACTGGGACTATATTAATTTCATATTACGAAAATAAAAACTGACAGGCAAAACATTCCACCCACTTGTAATATAACTTGATTTGTATATATTTTTACAGAATAATCAAATTTTCTCGTTTTTTAACGTTTAATAATTGAGTGAAAATAAAAAAAGACAGACAGATAAAATTTGTTTTAATTAGATTTTTAATTAACATTTCAATATCGCGTATTCCTCTTGCCTTAATTACATCTCGAAGACTCCTCGGCATACTTTGTACCAATCTGGAAATGTCTCTGAAGTTAGCCCATTCTTCAGGAAAAGCCCTTTCAAGATCGTGGAGTGTATCAGGAAGTGATGGACGTGCTCTTGTTCGTCTTTTGAGATTATCCCATAAAGTTCGATGGGGTTCACGTCTGGAGAAGACTAAGACCCTGATTTTGTGTGTTGAAGGTACGTTTGTACCATGCGAGCGACGTGTGCATTATCGTGCATTCCATTTCATCCACATGCTAGTGACCGTCAAAGACCCTCGAACAACAACCAACTCTGTGCGACTCTCCATTGAAATTTCGGCCCACACCATCACTGAGCTACGTTAAAAAGGTTGGCTCTAGGAAAAATTACAGGCTTCGTACCCTTGATTTCGCCTTCTCCACACTCTTTCACGCCCATCCGGAGATCGTAGAGCAAATCTACACTCATCTGTAAAGAGTACAGCAGACCAATCGTCCAAAGACCAATGGCTGTGTTCTCGAGCAAATGTGAGCCGTGCAATTCCGTGTGTTCTGGCCAATTCTGGTCCTCTTATGGGGCGCGCAAAGGCATCAGTCCATACTGATTTAATCTTCTTCGAGCAGTGCGTTCAGAAATTTGGCAACCTCGAACATCCTGAAGCTGATGAATCGCTTTAGCAACAGGAAGGTGCCGGTTTCACAAAATTGTCAAAATCAAAACACGGTCGTCCTCTGGTTCTGTTACCCGAGGGCGTCCAGAACAGGGCCTTCTATGGTAGGACCCAGTTTCTAAAAATCGTCTAACGACGTCTTGCAGTGTTACGTATGGAACTACGATGGCAATAGCCGCACACCTGACGGAACGTCCAGCATCAATAAGTGCAAAATTCTCAGCACTAAGTGGCATTTTTAAGTTTAAAAATTGAAATTAAGAAAACAAAGATGAAAATTAAACAATTTGTTTCGGAATTCAAATGAGACTGAATATATGAAAATATTTTAAATTCCGTAAAAAGTAAACATTGAAAAATGCTTTATCCTTGTTTTGGATTAAGGATTAAGTGTCTTTACCTCTAATTGATATTCCCAATCTAAAAGATAGCATAAACAAATATTATTGATAAAAACAATGAGACATATTAAGAGGAGAATGTCTTTTTATGGAGAGAAAAAAATCAATTGGGTGGAATTTTTTGCCTGTCAGTGTATTTCTACAATTGATTTAACAATTAGTTTTCCATAGTGTGAAAATGTGACGCCGGTTCAGCATAAAATCGTCCACTAAACACGAAAAAATGACGTAACTCTAAATGGACCACTTTTCCTGCAGTACTCTCACCGATGCTTTAAACCTCGACACAGAACTATGATATGCCACTTTTCTTGAATGGTGACAGTACGTTCCCGCCAATACAAAAGTGTCACATAGTACTGCCTAGCAGTATACTTAAAAAAACTAAATAATCCGGGTTTTATAATTTTTCGACTTGTGTCACTTTTCTTGTGGTGTGCGTAATGTCGAGATATTGCCTATTTTAAGTAGTGTACATTACACATTAATCACATGAAAATTATGTAGTTAAATGTCGACTAGGTGCTCAAAATTTATAAAGAAGCTGTTCCAGGTGTATCTTTTTTGTAGCCAAGGAGTTATTTTTAGTTTGAACTTTCTATAAACCCGTTATTCCGATTTTAGGTCTTCTGGCCGCCGATTGTGATGTAAAGGGCCTCCCCGCTAATAGAATCGGATTGGAGGCGGCGGTGACGTGAATGTTGTTGATACCTCGTGGGAATCGCAGCGGCAGGGCAAAACCCGGGCAGCGTTCGCCGCCTCCAGCGGCCCCTTTTAAATGTACACCGCATGTGCCAGAATTTTAGTTAAACAACGAATTGTTTGAATTGCCCATGAACGTTTCCTTCTTAAACGGGCCCTAGGCAAAAAGGGCCTCGGAGTCCGGGATTCGCGAGGGCGCCGCCCCAGTTCCGGGGGCCGCCTATGCCCAGTTGACGCCCCCGAAGCCACACCTTTTAAGCCACGCCCTCGCCCCTGCCCGCCTCCACCTGGCTTCCAATGGATTAAATTCTGGTGAAATTTTATTAAACGTTCCTGCCAGGCTTAGCGTCCGGATTGGACGGTAAAACAATTATGTTCCTATTGGGTTTTTCAAGAATATGAGAGTGAAAAATGTAATTGCCTTTTTCTAGATAAGGGAAAATAATTGCAACCCCCAACCCCTAATTGTTAATATTTTCCACATTTTTACTAGCGATATATCAGGAATGCGATGATTAAAATATAAATATATTTGATATAATGATTTATTTTGTAAGAGCCTTAAAATTTTCCTTCTTACCAATTCTCTATATTTTTCACTGATCTTTCGGCTTCCAAAATGTCAAAATACCCCCATATGACGTAACGTAAAATTCTTAATTTCACTTCATCCTTAATTCAAAACAAGGATAAAGGATTTTTCTATGTTTACTTTTTAAGGAATTTAAAATGTTTATTCAGTCTCATTTGAATACGGAAACAATAAACTGTTTACTTTCATCTTTGTTTTCATAATTTCTATCTTTAAACTTAAAAATGCCACTTAGTGCTGAGGTTGTTGCGCGTGGTGTGGCACTTATTGATGATAGACGATCCATCAGGTATGCGACTAAGCCATCGGAGTTCCCTATGAAACTCTACGAGACGCCGTTAGACGTTTTCCAGAAACTGGGTCCTACCATAGAAGGCCCGGTTCAGGACGCCCTAGTGTAACAGAACCGCACGATGACCGTTTTTTTTTTTTTTTTGACTCTGAGAATTTTGTAAAACCGGGGTCCAGATTGGATGGTAAAACAATTATGTTCCTATTGGGTTTTTCAAGAATATGAGAGTGAAAAATGTAATTGCTTTTTTCTAGATAAGGGAAAATAATTGCAACTCCCGACCCCCAATGCTAAATATTTTGCACATTTTTACTAGCGATATATCACGAAATGCGATTATTAAAATATAAATATGTTTGATGTTTTGATTTGTTTTCTAAGAGCTTTAAAATTTTCCGGTCTTACCAATTCTCTCTGTTATTCACTGATCTTTCGACTTCCAAAGTGTCAAATTGCCAAAATATGCTGATGTAAACATCGAGCTAAGCATCAAGACCCCCCCCCCTCTTCTACTGAATAAGTGTATACGTTTGTAAAAAATAACATTACTTTTTGTATAGAGCTTTGTGTTTTTAGATTGGTAAAGAATTGGGTGATGGTGGTATATTTGGAATGTTTTATGAAATCACGTAGAGAGATAAACACAGCATTAATTAATGAACAGAAACATGCAAACTCAGCCGTAGCAACACCAATATCTTAAAGTAAATAAACTATTAAACCTTACTTTTATATTATCCTTCGTTATCGTTCTTAATAATTAACTTGTTTCCAATATTGAAACCCGGAATCACAAATCCAATCCAGAAAATCGTCATTCTCGACTTCCTTTGAGTTAAATAAAACCGCCTATGTTCAAAGAAAATTTCCCAGATTTACCTGTCACCATCATAGCAGAATACAAATTCACGTTTTACAGACAACCAATATAACACCGCAAGATTAACACCACACTTTATGTGAGTATGAAATACTTGGTTCAAAATTTATATCTACATCTTAAATTGTATTTTTTCCAATCAACATATGTTTTCTAATTTACCCAGTCCCTGAAGATGACCCGACTAAAGGTCGAAACGTCTTCAAAAAAAGGGTTGTTCTCAACTACTTCAATCCTGACTGCTCCCTCCTCTCGACTTCAACAAACTACTATTTCGTGGTACCAACGATCAGATAAAAAATTCACTTTTGCCTTTGTACGCATTCAGTGAACATAATAAAATATGAATGTTATCAACATTTCTTCGCCTATCAGGCAATTATAGAAGACATTTCTAAATTTAGTTTAAAGAAATCTCTGGGTCTCCCGAAACTTTAACTTAGCCAACAATAGTACATCAATGATGATAGCTAACAGCTAGCTATTCTTCATGTTTTTATTAGAAAAAAAAATTTTTTTCTTCACTCGCACACAGTTTATATTGATCTAACCATTTTTCTTCCCCCCTCTACTTTCTCTCTCTCTCTCTCTCACTCTCTCTCTCTCTCTCTCTCTCTCTCTCTCTCTCTCTCTCTCTCTCCATCTCCCTTTCAGTATGATTATACAAAAAACTGAAAAAATTCAAACGTTTGTTATTAGATAATTATAAGCATGCACGTATGCAAATTTAAATATCCTTTACATCACGTTTATGTGTTAACCTATCGCATCCGTCACGATTTTACTGTTTCTGATGAACTCGTCAACGCTTTCACGCGTTACAGAAAGCTTTTAGACAAATGTAAAAACCCCTTGGTTATCTTTACAGTCATCAAAGCTGGGTTTTATTAAGTAAAGACCCACCCTGTCCCAGATACGAGAAGGGCACGTAGTGAAGCACCAGGACTGTCGTGCGGACCTAATAAAATTAATTAAACCGGGGTAAGATAGGGCGTTTTGCACTTAATTTTTTTCTGAGGACATCACGCTTGTCCGGTTGACAAATGACTTGACTCCGGATCAGCTTAATGAGATTAACTGTGTATAAAGGATAAAAAGCTATTTTGACTGGAAACTGGTTACTTATTTGAAATTTTCAGTTGGTTTATAATTTTAAGATAGATGAGTTTCGATTAATCAAAAAGAAACCATGGTTATTTTAAACAAATTTGATGTATCTCGTATAAATCATTTAAAAAATAAAGATAAACCTTTAGTTATAGTTTGAAACGTGTCTTAACTATCATCAGTCTCGTTTGAGAGGATTAGTTACCTTCACCTATGACAATGGACCTCGTTGTACAAAAACATCTGGTAATTCAAGTCAGATTCAAAATATTTTCCAATTACTAAAATATGCCAGATTTTGAAAAGGCTGAGTCTAAGCTAAACGAGGACGACTATATAGGAAAGATTTGTGCAGTTTTATGCTAATTGTGCCTCAAAACAGTATATGTTTTACAATTTATCTTTTCAAAATAACAAAACCGGCCTGTATTATTCGTGTCGAGGCCTGGAATTTAGTAAACATCGGCCCTTCGTATCCGGACCGGCGGAGATAAAGATGAACACGGTGCAGGGCCGTGTCCCTTGAGCGTGATAAAAGGACATTAGGAAGCATCTCCTCCGCCGACCCAAGGAAAATGTGCCTTCATCTACATTCTCCCTCTGGAATATGTGACAAATAACGCTGTTTATCATCTGAACAACTAGAAGGAGTGATACGTAATGTTTATAATTTTGACATAATATCGGCCGTTTTGGTTTCGACATATGAGACACTTGAGCTTAAGTTAATATAATCGAATTGTTGCCCTAATGTGTTGTTTATTTAATTAATAATAAAGTTAGTTACACACATACAAACACCACACACACACATCCTATGATATCTAGGTCTATATTGCAAAGGAATGTCTTTTGACTTTCCTAGGTGCCATAGCCTTTTCCAGACTATTGCAGGACATTTCCATAGAATATGTTCTGTTGTCTTTGTTTCCTCTAGACATAGTTGGCATATGTCATTTTTTGATAGTTCCACTTTTTACATGGTACGTTACTGGACCATTTCCCATAAAAATACCTGTTAGGGTTTTTAATACCTTTCTGTCAAGTGGAATTCCTTTCTCCCATTGGGTTGTTTTTGCGAGTACTCTGTTTGCTTGCCTCACTTTTTATTATTTTTTAATACTGTGTCTATAGTTTCTGTCACAAAATGGATTTGGTCTTATGTGCTGTTACGAGGATAATTTTTTAACAGCTACTGCCTCGTTGCCTGAAATTCCTTCAGGGTCTGGGAAACCTATTGGTTGCCTATTGGTAGATCCTAGTTTTCTTAAAATAATTAGTCCGTGCGAGATTAGTTTTGAGTTGATCTCGTAGGCTTTAAGGACCTTAAGAGCTGTCTAGCTATGCAATATTTTTAGAGTTACATGTTTCTGTCGGCTGGACGATAGTTGTCGTGGATCTCAGGGGGTGTCAGGCTTAGACTCCTCTATCCCAATCCAGTCCCATTTTCCATCTGTAAACCATTCATCGTAGAAGACCTCCAATATTTTCATTTTGTTATCTTTCCATTGTGCTCTTTCTTTAATATTTATTGATTACACGACATTTGAAAATGGCAAGAGTGAGAACTCGAACGGTCGTAGGTTGAGGTGGAGAATTGGTGTACGAGAGGGTCGAAGTAGCTCAAGTGGTAGAGCAGCAGCGTATTTAGCCGAAGGTCGTGGGTTCAAATCCCGATCATGACACTGACTTTTTATCTCAACCAAGACCTTACGTAAAAATAATAATTAATTGAAAGAAGTAATTTGATCAATTGGACCACTAAAACATAAATGGTTTAATATTTATGTCGAATGATTTTTAGAAATATTGCATTTTCTTTGATATTGCAAAGACGGTTTCAGTTATGCTAACTCCTAAAAACGTTGGTATGACTAGCTTAGCTGTTTTCTTTCTACTTACTTTCCGATAAATTCTCAGTTTCTAGTCGCTGTCATTCTTTTGATATATGTACATGTGACAGTTGAGGAGATGCTACATTGCCGATAGTTGCTTTAAAAGCAAAGGTGAAGCGAAAGCATTGTATTTTTGGCCACCTAATATAACGTAATCATGAGTCTGACTTTAGTACGACCCTAACTTCTATCATAGTATCTCTGGCATATCTATTGTGCCTTTCACTATTGTGGTTTGTCCTAAGGTTTCACGTTACCCTTTTGTCGAGAGCTACTCCTAGGTATATAATGCTTTATTTATTTTTGTGTGATGATTAGTGACCGTTAATCGATATTTATTTAGAAATCGTGAGATGAGAGGTTTCAGAAAAACATTTTCTTTATGGTGCCAACGTTTCGATCTTTATTGAGATCATCTCAATAAGGGCTCAAAGTGTTTGTCTTCTGTGTAATTGTGCCATTCTTGCGTGTCGTGTCGAGAGTGCTTTATTTATTGATTTCGCAGGGTGTAAGCTATAAATTTTGGTACATTTTTCTTGATATATGGCATTATTGTTGCCTTGGAGTGACTTCTATTTAGGCCTTATATATCAGTGTTATATTTACGTCCTTTTGAAATAGTTCGTCCAGTATTAGCTAATAGGGTCACTTTTTTATTGTAATTTTTGTTCATTTGAAGAAATAAAAATGTTATCAATAGCAAGAAAAAATAACGAATCAAAGAAGAGGGATCGTACCCACCGGAACTTACTTTTGAGCCAAATCCCACGTATGTGTCCTGCATGTAGTGAAAGGTTGGTCAATTGTTCCACATAAACGAAGGGTTTCATTCCTTGGTTCAATATTCCATACTGAGTTGGTGGAAGCAGGGCTGTTTTTTTATATAATTATAGTGCTTGATAGTTATCTCGTTTTTTGTTTCATTTTTGGTGTCAATTAAGTGTATTTAATTTATCAACAATTTATGCTATTAATGTAATACGTTTGACTCAGTTTTGTCAAAAATATAGTTATCTTTAAGATATTATTATTATATTATTTTGATTAAACCCAATTGAACGAAAATATTATGTCGCAGTTTTCACTTTTAATTATACATTTGTGATTAATTTAATTCATTCTGTTATATTTTTTATAATGATTTAATGGGATCGCTTTTGCACAGCACATAATTATCCCGACACGCATGTTCGTACTCACGTATGCAAAACACACGTTTTTCGTTGGATCATGTTAGTTATCTACCTTCTTTTTTACAGTTTCGAACAATTGTGTTTTTGTTATTAGAGTCTTCTCTCTAATTCAATTAATAATTCATACCACGTTTTCTACAGTCTGAAGTTAAATTAATAAAAATAATTTAACCTTTTTTTACTCGCGTGCGTTGAAGGTGTCTGATGACGGTACCTTCGAAAGTTGACTTTTATATTGATATTCGCTATTTTTTTTGGATAATCAAATGCTTTTAATTTTAAATTTACAAAATTGAAATACTCACCATTAAAATTATGCATAAATTTAACAAATTGAAAACCGGATTTACATTGTATTTCCTACATGCCTGTTAGTGTTATACATTCTTATTCAAAATTTATGAAAAAATGTGTGGTGATTAGTGACCGTTAGTCGATGATTATTCGGAAATCGTGAGATGCGGTCTGGTGTGATGTAGGTTTCAGACAAAAATTTTCTTTATCGTGCTACCGTTTCGATCTTTACTGAGATCATCTTCAGGGCTCGAAGTGTTTTTCTGCGTAATTGTGCCATTCTTGCGTGTCGTGGGCACTCTCAACATGACACGCAAGAATGGCACAATTACGCAGAAAACAAACACTTTGAGCCCTGAAGATGATCTCAATAAAGATCGAAACGTTAAATCACACCAGACCGCATCTCACGATTTCCGAATAATTTATGAAAAATTCCGATGATTATTCATTACTCATGTCTAAAACTCAAATATTATTACCTAAGAGCGTGAGTATCTTTCCTGATAATGAACCTTCCATGCAGTCGCCAGCGAATTAAATTAACACTTTATGTGCACATCAATGGTGGCTATTTCTCAGGGAATCCTTAGCCCATTGTTTAATATACAGTGCCGAAAATTCTCTCACATTTTAACTGTACATATCATTGCTGATAAGACAATCATCTTGAAAGTAATTTATACATTGTACTATTGCCAGAGACAACATCTGAGCTTATTGAAAAATTTGGCTCAATATAACACCGCAGTTGTAAAGTGTGAGACACAAGTTACCTACAACATTTCCAATACATTCAATATAAAATTCAGTTTGAATTTATAATGGATTACTTGTATGTCCAATCATACAATCCACAATGATTTACTCAGCTAGTGTGTCCATAAACTAAACAAAGCTTTTTTTTAAATGTTAGAAGTAACGGCCTCTTTTTCACTCACGAACGATCAATTTTTTGATTCTAAGCTGTAACAGTTCTTGGAAATGTTGAAATTTGAGATCGACTGTAAAAAACTTAAATATTTCAATCTGTAGATCTATTTAAGATGGCTTTGCTCTGATGATGGTCTTTAAAAAGGTCGAAAGCTTAGTAGTAACAAATGAATTTAATTTTTTCTTCAAGACCTTGATCCAGAATGTTGGAAAGCTTTTTTATACGCCGTACTTAAGACAGGATTCTTACGGCCGATAAGGAGACTAACAATAAGTAAAATTTATTGCAGCAATTTTGGAAAATTTGGTAATTAATGCCTGCATTTGGTCTCGCCTTAAAAGAAAAGAGGCAGTGGCATTTTCTTTTTGGGAACTTTTCTCACCCAGAATTTTCAAGACGCCTCGAGGGCTAATCAAAGCCTTGTACGTTAGTCGATCCTGATCTTTTGGTCTGCTGAATCTAGCTGTTTCAAATCATTTATTAAAAACAGTTTTGTCTCTCAACATCTTGGGGACGGACTGGCCAACCAAACATTTGAAAATAGGTAGGCAGAAATAATCAGAAACGACCAACCTACAGGTTCATCATTCCACAGACCCCACAATTTAACCTCATTAAAAAAACATTCCATTAATCTTTGATCATTCATAATATTTTCCTAGTTCGACAAGTATCCACGTCTGCTCTATCTGATAAACAAAGCAAAAGTGGCACTTTATGTGAGTTATGTAGTCAAGAGGTTTCTGTGTGAAGAATTCGTGTCGCTGAGCAGCTTATTGACTTAATGAAATTATTTTAGTCGTAAATCTTCATTTTAAATTTAAAAAATGTTACGTTGTTTTAAGAAACAAGGTATCGATGATATAACTTATGATTAAATATGTATATAAGAGGTGTAATTCGGCGAATGTATCTATTAACTATTCTATTTTACTTCTATTTAAATTAATATATTATAAATTGTCTATTTTATCGAAAGAATGTAACTGTCTTATATTCCGATCATCCTATTTCTTACATTGTTGTAAAAGGGGCGACCAAAAACAAACAATTAAACGCGCCCAGTGCTGCGATAATTGGCCATGACGCCCGACCAGATCCTCTTCGTCCACTATTTTGGCGAGAAATTAGTTTAGTGTTCCGACATAACGTAGGGTGACGCCGTTTCCTGAATTATCGTCCCGGCCCGCAGCCACGTGGCTATTGTGACTGTTAATTGTACACAAAATATACCGTGTACTAAGGGCCGCCCTATGTGCAAACCTCCCGGTTCCTAATTCCTAATGGTAATTGACTCCTTGTCCTACTTTGTTATTCTGTTATTCCACAAATGAGAAATTGCCGCCTAACGCCGATAACATTTCCCACGGTAGGCTGAGAAGTTTTGTTAAGTTTATTATTTGTTAGTTTGGCCGTTTCCGATCACTCTGGTCTACCTATCCTAGCTGTTTCCCAATGGATGTTCCTGTTCCTTAATGGATTGGATTTAAGTTTTTGTCTTGCTCTTATAATGTGTTGATTGAATATTTTCCTTGTCAATCTTTATAGTGTTTTGAATTGAATAAATTATGACAAGTTATATGTGATTTTTACATTTACATAAGTTTCTAATGTGCTGAATTTGTATATTTCTGGGATTTCAAGTATGTCTATTTTTCCTCATCTTGGTATATATTTTGGCATTCCGGGAGGAAATTTAAGCTTGCTTGTATTGTTGAGGGTACGTGGTGATTTCGTATGAGCTGTAATTTTTTTCATTGAGCTGCATGTTTACTTCTGTTTGTACATGTATCATTCTCAGCATTTGCATGCTTTACCTCACAAGTTTTCGAATTTTATTTGTTGTTATTAGGGCAAGGAAGTTTAGTTTAACTTTGTTAAATATGTGTATTAAAATAAGGATGTGGATCAGTTAATATCGGTTTTTGCGTCGTTTTGTGTGTCTTTTTTTATTATTTTATTATATGTGTATGTGTTGTTGTTTCATGTATGCTACGTTGTTTATATCCTTGTTCCTATTTCTAATTCGTAATTAGTGGTTTAGTACATATTTGAGTGGCTGTGTGCATGGTTTCTGCAATGAATGTTACGTTTTTATATATAAAATAAAATAAAGTATAAAATAAAGAAAGAATCTACGTAGTCTCTATTGTCTAACGTCTGATTCTCAATTGTATCCGAGATGTTTCATTTTTCAAGTTACTGCAAACTTCCACAGCTTTTCTCTTCATTCTCTTCCATCCGTTAGGACTTAATGATTATGATTTAAAAATATTCTTAAAAATTAATTCTGTTTCTGACTGCTTATAACTTCAATAAACTTTAGTAAAACTTGATAATCGGTGTTCAACTAATAATAATCTTTTAAATTCTGACAAATGTAATGTCTTTCTACTAAATAAAACATCCTATCAAATTTAACTACGCTACATCAGACTCGCTCCTAATTAGGAACTTGAAATTAATAAAGATCTTGGCATCTTTATTGTCAGTCAGATGAACCTTCATACACACAAATAATGCTAAAGCAAATAAAACTCTAGGGTTTACTACACGTCTTATTAAACATTTCCATGATCCAGATGCACTTAAAATTTTATACACTTCAACTGTAAGATTGCTATACCCACTCATATCAGTCGCATAGAAACGGTTCAAAAAAGATTTTTACGCCTGATGAGTTACAGAACAACTGGAGTATACAGATACACCCCATTCTCATCGCTAATGCCGGATATAAAATTAACGACTATTCTGTACAGAAGGAATTATTTTAATTGTATATTATTGTATAAATTATAACATTCCTTAACTGATTACCTATTACTGCTTAACCGAATTAACCCTCATGTTCCAACTTATCATTACAGAAGTCATATAACAACCCCATTGATTGCCATACAACTAATTATGCCAAATTCATTTTTATACCGAATAACAATTAGGGTAAACTCGTTAAAATATATGTACATATATATTTAATGTCAGTTTAAGTAAATTTTATTATTAGAAAATTAAATATTGTATCATTAATATTGATTTTTGTTATATTTAATTAAGTTTTATCCATATTTCAAATGGTTTCAATTCATTTTAAATTGTTTGTTTGTTATTTTTTTTTATTATAAACATTTCTAAAATTATGTACCTTTATACTTTTATTGTATATATTTGTAATTGCGAAACCGTAAAATGAATAAATAAAAAAAATTTATTCTATAAAGTTCCCCCTATCTCATAAAACGTTAATTCTAATATTTATTTTATTACACTAATAAAAAGAGCATCGAACGCCGTATTAGATTAATTAATTTTTTATTGTAACCTAACGAAAACAAAATTCATATAGTTCAATGCTCTTTTTATTGGTATTTTTTGTTCAGTAGAATTAACATTTTATGATATACGTAGAACTTTATAGAATAAAGTTGCGGAAGTTTGAATTAACATGAAAAGTAAAAAATCTCGAATACAATTGAGAATAAATTTTGGACAAAGGAGACTTTTAAGTCAAATTTGGCATGTTCGATAGACTCCGGAAACATTGACGTCCGCTCACGGGACGCTACTTTAAATTTCGCTCATACCGGTCTCCTGATCGTCCGTGATTATACAAACTGCTAACACATCTTTATAAAGTCCACCACTGAAGATGGCGGACCGTCGTCAACATTACTGGTCAAACCATCCAGATCAGGATGAAAAGACAGATTATGCCAACTGCTGAATTATATAAAATAGTTGAAAATTCACCTCTAAAAATGTCGCAAAGCAAAAACTCTTAGGACAGACCAAAACAGCAAAGATAGCCAACAGGATGACCGGACACAACCTTAATTAATTTTAATATCGACAAGAAAGAAACAAATAATCATTTTGCTGTTTAATGCTATAAACAATACATAAGTTATACATACAAAATCATATAGTAAATGATTTTTTGCCGAAGAAAAGAACAAGAAATAAAGAGGATCAAGTGAAGCATGAACCATATATTGTGGAATTTTTTAGTGAGAGTGCCAGGCCTAAGGAATGGTTTCTAAGTTAAAAAAATGTGATTTATTCTGAAAGCAAAAAAAAAGATAATAATGCTGAAGTGGTATGTAAAGAAAAACTACAGCTTCAAGCGAAATCGTAGTGTTAAATTTTTATATCCCAAACATGTATGCGTGATAAATTGGGTACGATTTTTGGAAAAAATAATGAAGATGGATAAAAAAATAAAAGTATCATTTTAAAATAAATCCTAAAATGATACAAACAAACTTGAAAATTAAATTAAAACGAGATTTTTAAACAATAAATTCCACTCGAGTCTCTATTGTCTCTAATTACCAAACTTTCATGTGGAGGGTTGAGAGGAGTCACTAAATAACTAATTTATCTCCATGAAAGAAATGAATGGGCACGAAAGAATTAATGAGACGTGAAGTAAGTATGTTTGTAAGCTGTTCTGAAAGATAACTAAATCTATCTTATTTTTTGTAGTTTATTTCAAACCAAATTAAGCGAGATCAAAAATTTATTAGTTTTTACTCCAAAAAAATAATTTTAACGGTTTGGCAGAAAATTTATCAAAACACCGGAATAACATTATTTAAAACAATTAAATTTACCTAACATTTTATTACATGATTTTGCTCATAAAATTACACCATTTTCGTCGCGTCAGAACAGGACACTCATATTTTTTGTAGTTTATTTCAAACAATGTATATGTAATTTTGTCTTTATATTAATTACAACATTCTTATTTTAATATAAACCAAATTAACCGAGATCAAAAATGCATGAGTTTTTATAAAAATTATTTAATTATGATGCTTAGACAGTAAATTAATCAAAACACCGGAATAGCTTTATTTAAAACAATTAAATTTAACTAACAATTTATTACATGGTTTTGCTCAAAATAATGCATTAAGAACAACAGAGGATTTGAGATTGTGATTTGATTTGTGATACACGCTGTGTGACTGCGCGCGGCGTGCACTTGACGTCGCATAGATGTGCACTCCCTACCAAAACGAGACAAGGCGTCGGGTAGCGTCGCATAGCGTTGCATTGGGTAAGTACGTGTGTTCCACGCTTGAAGCCGGGCGACGGCATTTCTGTACTGGAACTCCGATGTGATTTTAAAGACGTCTCACGTCAAAAGTGAGTGCCACAATATCTCCGATCAGTGATTCCAAATATCCTCTCGGAAAGATGAAATATTAATTGATGATAACGATTTTATATTATTGATTGTTCCTTGTTTAGCAAATGAAACCAAATTTGTTAGTTTTGCGGTTAACTTGACAAACCAAAACATCATGCAGTTCATTAATTGTACACGGTAACTAATAAAACCAATCAAATCCCCTTGCTCCACTGAGAACCTTCACATCCTACGAGGCCCAGTCGTAAGGTGTTCTGTTAAATGTTCTGTCCGTGGGGCTAAGTGTTGTAAAGGGAGGCTGATCTAGGAGCGGCCGGGGACTGGCTCTCCTACATTGTTAAACACAACGCTCACTCCCTTTCATGTTTCATTTCCCTGCATCTGTTTCACTTAACCTTACTTCCCGAAGAAACTGTTTTTCCTAGGATCGTTCAAATATTAACGGAAGGGCTGGGCCCTGCGGGATGAGTGCGTGCTGCAAAGGAATGCTCCTGGATCCTCAGCCGTCCAAGAAATCTAACTTTCTCGTCAATATCATTTATTTTCATACTCTTATTGGATGAAAGTAGGAAACAGGAACAATTTTTTTTCTTCTTTCTCATAAAAATGTTGGTTTCAATGAAAATTAACATGTGTATATCTAGGGTAGTTTACGAGGAATCCGTTTATCGGAAGTAGAAACGTTCTTTGTTTATTTACCGTACCACGAAGGAGAGATAATGGAGGGAAGAGAGAAAGGGGACAATGTGCGTAAGAATTATAGAGGGACTGAAACCCCCGGGGATGTAACCAATCAGTGGCAGAGAAATTGCTTATCAGTGCAGGCCAACAGCACCCAGGACGCCTTCTGTGCCTATCTTCCGTCATGCAAAATTTCTCCCGGATTTTTTCTTTCGTTCTGACTCGTGTAAATTTAAGATCACGATTTAAATGAACCCCAAGCTTGGTGAAGAGCAAAGATAAATTTAATCGAAGCTATGGTTACAGTTGAAGCTTCAGTTTCGATGTTTCCATTTTTTCTCAGAATGTATATATATATAGGATTGTTATTGTTTTTCTCATTTAGTAATAAAACGCGTAAACATTACCTGTTTGTTGTTCGAAGCTGGCGAACACTCGGGACACCAGTATTTTAATGATTTTGATAATCCGAAGAAAAAGTTCAAGACTGCTTAACAAGTCTAAAAAATCATGCATGAATGCGTCATCAAACAGGAAACTTTTTGCCTTGAAACCATTGTGAAGTTTAATGAAAAATTAAGAAAAGAAAGATAATTGCTTAATACTATAGGTATTTCTAAAATACGATATATAAATGATAAATGATGATGAGGAAACTAGAGTGACCGAGTGGTTAAGTCGTATTGCCACGCTAGCGGTCCTGGGTTCGACTCCCGGCACTGCCCATGGATTTTTATTTGTGAATTATATGAGAAAAAATTGTTGGTTTGACCGCCCATCCGCGAAACCCAATTGGTAGTTGGATGTTAAGCCCTCCTTTATGACAGGAATTACTTTATTAAACGATACTTAAAACAAATTATTAACGAACACTTAATAATGTTCAATGTATGATCTTGAAGAACAAAGCAAATTCAGTCGTTACTGCCAAGCTTTCGACCTTTAAGGTCATCATCAGGGCAAAACAATTTTAAGTATGGCTACACATTGACACATTTAAGTTTTTTAGGCGATCTCAAATTTCCTTGAAGACCGACTCAGTCCTAACATTACCAAGGACTGTACCTCTTGTAACCCGAGTGTTCGTGAGTGAAAAAAGTGTCGATACTTGTAATACTGAAAATAAATTCTTAAGCCAACCCTGTATAAGAACATATTGTGCTGAGGACTAGAGTTGTGAATAAAATTATCTTATTATGTACATTAAAAAAAGAAAATCGTAGATTTGAGCCTGCATAGTGATATTGTACCAAAAATTATATAGAACAATAAATATCAAATCAAATACTTTTTGGGTATAAGCCTTCTTATAATGCATTAAACAAAAGTATCTCGTAAAATAATGTTTAAAATACATGTTTGCTAAATTTGCTAAATGAAAATAAATTAGAAAATTTAATTTTTTTTTATAGCAAATCTCAATGCCGCAATTGATGAGTGTTTAAAATAATATCAAATGCTTGCTTTAGGTGTAATAAAATTAACATTTCTAAATTATATGGAGTAATAAGTTACATTTGTATTTGTTATATGGTTTAAAAGTTAAAATGTACAGTTTAGTACAGGATAAATAATGGTTTAATTACGACGGTAGAACAGCAGCGTATTTAGCCGAAAGTCGTGGGTTCAAATCCCGCTCGTGACACTGACTTTTTTATCTCAACCAATACCTTACATAAAGATTAATTAATTGAAAGATGTTATTTGGTCAATTAGACCACGAAATCTAATGAAGTCATAAGCATAATTTTTTTAAAATAATTTAGCCGAATTATAGATTGATAATTCTTTAAAAAGGTTTTTTGTGTAACCTAAAATAAATGTAAATTTGTTTGATGGACTCCTCCTAATCCCATAAATAAAAATAAAATAAAAATTAAAAAAAAGCCACATAAGACGAACCTTTCTCTTTTTTATTGGGTTTTCGATTTTATGCTTATTTAAATAAATTTTATGAGAAAGTAGATATCGTTTGAAAAGTTGCGATGTTAGATTATTCTCGCTATTTATTCACCATCTCCTAAAAACCACTGTACTACATTGCAATAATTTAAGAAAATAATAAAGAAAAATAATAATAAAACATAATATAAAATAGTAATAATGTAAATAAAATGTCAGAAAGGTTCTGCGTACTTGTAGAAATATAGCATCCAACAAAATGTATTTTACTGGTTTTTCCATGCTTTTTTTGTAAGTTAGTCGTTTTCCAGTTTGGTTTTGCCTTATAAAAAATGCCAGGCTAAACAGCAATCACTTAGACCTACCGTAGAAGATGACGTGAAGAGAAAATCGTGTCTCGAAGACAAAACAGCGAGACCCACCGACCAGAATTCTCGAAAACGAATGCACATGTTATTGTGTGCTCAGTATAATTTTTTCACAGAGCCATTTTTGGAAAACCTTATAAATTAGGTCAATAATTTTTTTACCGACAAAGCCGATTGCTTTTATATATTGCAAGAAGGGTAAATAAAGAGAACTCGGTCTCGGAGTAATGAAGGTAAACCTCAGTGAATGTCGTCCAGGGCTCGTCATCCCGGTGGGCATTATTTATGTCCTTTAAGTCCGTGTTTGCACTCTACAGATTTCCCAGGTGTGCTCAACCCTCGCCCTCCGCCCTGCCCCGAGGAAATTTTTCCGCAAATGAAAAACTCTCCTTTTGTTTTTCCAGCGTGCTGCTCATTCCCCGCCTCTTAAGGTTTCGCGTTATTGAAATCTGAGATTAATTTTGGCAGTATTGCCTCTCTTGAGGCGAACTGGCCAAACTGTTAATTTTTAAAGAGAATTTTCCAAAGGCTCTTGTTAAAAGTTGATGGCCTAGTGTTGACTTTATTTTCCTAAGTCCTGATAATCAAATAGTCAAATTTTCTAAATTAAGCACAAAAAGCAATTCTGTTAAGCTCAGTTCATATCTTACCTTCATCGTTTTAGCCTTTGTAGATGGTTTATAAAGATTTCTGATTAAGGATAAGTCCTAGGTGAACTTGAAGTAAATTATTGAAGTGAACAGGAACTATTGAAAAACCTTGGTAATCGGTATTGGAAATTTTCTTATTCAAAACCAATGCTAAAGTCATGTTAAGTGAATGTTGGAGATAAAAAAAGATCGTTGTTAATAATGCTTTGGACTTTGGAATTTAATATTTTCATCTTGCTTGAATGGATTGAGTACCTTAAGTCGAGATGTTTTCATAAAAGAATTTTTTAATTTTTGTCCAAGGAGACAATTTTGGTAAATTTAGTTCAAATGTTACTTAATCGTGTTAGCCTTCGTAAAATTTTAGAAGAATTTCTGGTTTAGGAAAAATCCTAGGAGATATAGTGGTAGAGGTAGTGTGCAGCAAGCTTGCTGAGAATCTTTTGGAATGAGGATTGAAATATTTCAAGATTGATCGACAATGTGCTATGTTCTGCTAACATGTGCTTTTTTATTATAAGTTCTTTTGAATTTTTATATTTTTAGGCAATTTATCTCTCATCTGCGTTCGAAGATCGTTTAGGAGGAAAATTGCAGGTCGAAGAGGGGTACCGGCTAGCCAAGCTTGCTGAGAAACGTTTGGAGTCGGGATTGGAAAAATGTCTTTTTCAGAAAGAATGCTAAGATCTCGCGGCGTGTATTCTTGGGACGTAGAAAGGTATGTTGATGACACTTTGGCCTTTTGGAATTGAAGGTTTGAATGGAACTAAGCACCCTCGAAATGAAATTGCTAATTTAAGCACATACGACAATTTTTTAGTTGATATGTTACTTTACGTTTTACTAGCTTTTAAAGAATACAGATCTACTATTGAAGAGTTTCCTTTGCATGTTCTTTATGCCATCAATACCCAAACGAATAACGTTTTATTTTATTTATCAAAATAAACGAACAATTGCCTTTTATTTTTTATTTCCGACTCACCCGATTGTTTTAATACAACCCCTGCGTCATTCTGCAGTGAATTGCCTAGTCAAGGGTGTGGGCCGGTGGCAGACAATGCCATTGGGGCGGGTAATCAGAGGAGTCGTATGGAGAGCACGTCTACACTGCAATCACCGACCACCTCCTGAGATTCAACTTCAACCCCCGCAAGACGGGCCCGTTCCGAGAATTAGAAAACTTGGCAATTTGCAAAAGCCCGGACTTAGTTGATAAATTGCGTTATGATGGGATCAGCAATGGGTAAAGAAAAGAATTAATGTATGTCTTACAGGTTATCTGAAAAAGATTTATCCCCCTGTCTACCCTACGTGCTTTATGTCTTTATCAAAACCGAACAACAATGCGTTGTATACTATTAAAATTTGATCGTGAAAAAAGCAAGATTCATTATTCAAAACCTCATTGCACATGAGAAACTGACAAAACAATATCGTATCAACGGACTACTGATGATTGCGATAGGCAGACCAAAAGGATTGGGACGAACTATTTACATAAACATATTTGTTGTTTGTACGCTCACCCTGAGCGTGAAAAACATCACCACTACATTTGATTGTATTTTAAATAAGTATATTATTATTTTCAAAGTATTGGCACAGACTTCGTGTTTTGTTTTTAAACGGGATCCGATTCCGAGTCTTCCGTTGCAGTCACGCATATACATGTAGGTCAAACGGAGTGCAGTAATTCAGGCGGGCCAGGGTTTTCGATTTGAAACAAGTACAATCAACTTCTTCTCCCTGGAGGGCGACCGGTGGCCCCCCAAGCTCTCTCGAGGGCCCTCGACGTACAACAAATTAATTCGGAAACCGTGCCCCAATGCGACCATTTTAAACAACAGATTTCGATACAGGCCCAGTGAAAAGGGGAAATTAATTCGTTCCCATTGTTTGAATATGTGCCGGGCCGGTTATGCGAACCTGGTCAAATTCGCAAATTGTCCAAATTCCCTGATAACAACAAAAGAGGATTTATTTGGTTGAGAGGACTTTTTATTAAATATAATTCTCCCGATAACCATGATAACTACATCATAGACACATTAATCTACCTAACGTCAAGTTTCAATACTTAGTAGATTTAAAAGTAGATACACGTTTTATAATTTGTTAATTTGGTCTCTGCCCTCACTGTTTTGGACACTTTTCATGTAAGGATATTATTATATGTTTACATGGTCAAACGCGTTTCGCTTTGTCGCTATCTTCAGTCGTTGGGTTGGTGCGATAATGTGAAATCGAAACCCGCCTGACAAACTAAAACAGCGAGGATACGCCGACCAGGATGATCAGAAATTACCAAGATACATGAACACATTCGTTGTAATTTTTTGTTTGCGTGAAAAGCGTCACTATGATCGAGATAAAAACGTATTGCTTTTTCTATGTTGGATGGGACTGAAAACATATGTGTATTGCTAACTCGCCAAAAAGTGTGTTACACAGCTGCACTATGTTTCTATAATAAAAAAAACTTATTGGGCTAGAGAGTTGGAATGAAAGATATGAGAGAATGAGAAAAAGAGAGAGAGAGAGAGAGAGAGAGAGAGAAAATCATCACAATTCCGTATCTATGTTTTGTCATGTTAGTCTTGTCAATGTTTCTGCTAGTTATTCAATTTTTGTTGTTGTCTTTAGTGCTGTTTTTATGAATAATTTGTTTAAAAAAATGGTTAGTTTGTACCTCTCGTTCTCAATTTACGCGGTCAATTTAGTATCTAATTGAAGTGTCGTTTTCTATTTGTCAAGTTGAGTGCCACATTCCTTGTAATTTTTGCGTGAAAGTATCACTATGATCGTAATAAGAACGTATTGCTTTCTGCACATGTAGTGTACATTTAGTGTACCACAAAGCCACCAACCCATCCAAGCATTAGAATTAAAAGCCTCAGAGGAATTTTCCAAGATTTTTAGGCCGTCACCATCCACAATGACCTCAACTTTACCTTCGTTTAAGATTTAAACCGTTGCACTCCAATCTTTCGTCTTCTAATCTCTAAACCTTTCGTTCAAGCTCTTCTATCTGCCATTTCCAGGATCCTCAGTTTTGCATTAAACAACGTTAGCCCAGAGACTTATTCACCCTTAACTTCTCAGACACTTAATGTTTCAATGCATGTGTCCTACGAAAGCAAAGCTGACCGTAGTGCTGGTGATGTGACCGGTGAAAATAGCGAGAAAATATACAATTAAAATTATATAAAACAACAAATAAAGAGAAGATTATTGATTGTCACTATTTCACTTTCTTAGGAGTTTTTGAATTGTGTTTGTTGTATTTTTGGTTTCTAATTGGTTAAATATTTATTTGTACTTCTGTCAGTTTGTTCCAGTGTTATTGTTTTTTTGCACGTTGGCTATTCGTTTGTTATCCGTTGTTTCTATTGTGCAGCTGTTGTATTATGAAATTTTATTGATGTTTCATTGTTCTGACTGGTTTTTTTCATCTGTGAGGTTTCGTATGAGTAGTGTTGAGTTTATCCTCAACTGTTTTGCTATCATTTTTGTATGTGTGGATAGTTTGTGTCATCTCTGATAAATCAAACTGATATTTGTGCAGATTGGGTAACATTTATGTCAAGGAAGTTATGTCCAATTTCTGCAATGAGTGTAAAGAGCTTGGCTTTGCTCGATAACACAAACACTCGAAAACCACCACCGAGAGCGAAGAATGAAAATATTTTAATAAATAAAAAATAAGAGGTATGACAAAGGACAAACCCCTGTGCCGTGGGTTTTTTTCCCCTCCGAAGCTGAACGATTTAAAGATCGAACAAGAAAAAAATAAAGAATAATACGTGCAAATTAAAATATGGTATATGAACCAACAGTTATGTATATCTTTATGCTATCCATCAGACAAATCACTGTTAATGTTTAGTACATATAAGACTAGCTCCAGCATAAAATGCGTTTCCTTCTTTCTGAAGGTTGTTAATAAGTGGAGTTTAGAATTCCAGAGTGAACTTTGCAGTTTAATTTGTTAAGGAATCCACTAAAGATAAAAAAAAAACATCAAAGTGTAGCCAGAACGACAGACATTCTCCAGCCGAGATAACTTTCCTTCATGGAAAGAAGAGGGACTAACGTTAGCTTAAAAAGCCAAACAGACAAGTTGAACTAAACGACTCAGAACTGAACAAGTTACACGTTTATCACTTTACAATCTCAAGATGACATCTTTCAAAATGTTTTCATGTTGAATTCTATTTGGCTCGAAGTAACTGTTGACGTTCGTTCAATTAGACAACAAACACTCAATTTAATAACTCGCTCTTCGTTAAATACTCACGACTCAGGCAATAAATAAACGTCGAAACGGGCCCAAAATATGGAAAAAAACCGGTGGGGTTCTTTCCGATACGTTTTGTCAGAGGCTGAATATTTAACGACGTGATCACGTTGCGGGGGTGGGCAAGAGACGCTCATTGAATAAAAAATTAAAAAGGGCCCCGGATGTAAAAAGTGAAGGAACCGTTCCAAGGAGGATTAATATTTAAAGGGCGGGAACCCATCCGTTGTAACTTTCATTGGCCGTTAACGATTTAAGGAAATTCGAGGATATTCGAAAGTTCGGGCGTGGAAAAATATAATCTTAGACCGCCGGAAAGGAAGATGCGAGGTTTGGCGAGGAGGGCGTAGTAGATAATTGGAAAAGGCCAAGTCCCGTGGGTAACAACATGGCGGCAACTTACAACAGCTCCTGGAGAACAACTTTCACGCGGACAAACATTATATTTTTAGGGAGGATTCTGATCAATAAAATTCTGTCGGATGGACGACCTGAAACCTGCCCCTGCAAAATCCACTTTTGAGAATTGCAACTTTCTTCTCTTATTTGAGCAGTAAAATTATGAATTCATATAGTATTAAAACGACTTATAACATGCATTTAAAAAACGACACCAAAGTTGCAAACCATCAAAAACGTGTATGTAAATTTTAGCCTCTAAACCTTTCACCACTTCACAGCCGCATCATAAGAATCACAGTAGCAGACACCAAAAAGATAGATAAAGTAAACTGGTCGGTACTTAGAATGACTTTTTTAACAGGGCACTTTGGGCCAGATTTTTAACCAAAAACACCCCGTCTTGCAAAGTTTCTTTAGTTGTGATAGTTCGATCGTTTCTTATAGTTCATTTCTGCCTATCTTCTGTTTTAGCAAGTCATACGTGTACCAGCAGTTAGCCATATTAAATAACGGGCTTCGGAAAGTGGCAGATGATTCAGAATTTTGTGTTATTCGTATTTTCGTCAGAATATAAACATTATCAGCTCAGTGTCACTTGGAGACCGCGATGGCCGAGTGATTATGGCGTCCCACTTATATCTGCCACGCTAGCGGTTCTGGGTTCGAATCCTGGCATATTCCATGGATTTTTGGTTTGAGTACAGTATGGAAAAGAATTTTAAAGTGATTTGACCACTCTTCCGAGACACACAGGAGTACTTGAACGGTATGCCATCCAGTATGAAGGGAATTTTTTATTTTAAGGCCCTCTCTTTTAAAATTCTTTGCTTTTGGTGCTTTAATCTATACGAACTTGATCACTACAAAAATTCAATCTCGTAATTCCTCCTCACAACTTGTTTAAATAAAGGGGCTTCAATCATTTTCTAGTTACTGTAAAGCCATGTTGAAAATATTTCGAGTTTTTAAGAAAATTACAAGCTGGAATTGGGCGTTTTTGTCGTTCGCATTACCAAATTCGACAATCGACCATTGTTCTGCCTTTCAAGGCCTAATCTAAATCTCTCAACACGACACACAATAATGACACATCTACACAGAAAAGAAACACTTTGAGCCCAGAAGATGATCTCAATAAAGATCGAAACGTTGGAACGAGAAAGAAAATATTTTTCTAAACTTACGTAACACCAGAGTGCATCGCAGATCTTCAAATAATCATTAAGTCTAAAATAAATCATCCTGCTAAATCAATACAAAAAAAAAATTATAAAAAAAATGGCATTGAACTTTTTTTTTAGAATTTCGTATAAAAGAGGAAGCCACCATGACGACGGTACTTGAACAGGTTATTTGATAGATGGGCCACAAGTGCACCATGTGGTGCTCAACATAGTGGCGGAGGAGCAAGTACGGTCCAGATGTAACGTCACGCCTATCTGATCACATTGTTGTACAATTACATATTGTTACCAACCCATTGGATTTGATGGAGGGGCACCACAACAAAGAGCCATTTAAAAAAGTGTAAATACGCTTCTCGGTGCGTAGAAGTCGATTTCCTTCTCGTCTAAAAAACACGATTTTGTGTTTATAGATCATTGGACATTGAAAATCACATGTCACTGGAATATTGGAACATTCTAGCCTACAAGCTAATTAATTTTCTGCTAGGTTTTTAATGTTTTTCTTCAGTGGTTTGTTCAATTTTGATAAATAAAGGGAAATTTAATTATTCTTTTTATATAAGGTCTTGGTTGAGATTAAAAAGTTAGTTTCAGAGCGGGATTCGAACCCAGGTGACAAGGCGAAGGTCGTGGGTTCGAATCCCGCTCTGACACTAAATTTTTCATCTCAACCAAGACCTTACATAAAACGAATAATTAACTGAAAGAATTAATGTGGTCAATTGGACCACTAAACATAAATGGATTAATAAAGGAAAAGCTTCAAATAGAATGCTCAATATTAATTACTAAGTTCTCATGGCATCAGAAGATTAAAATCTCTATAATGAACTTGGAACTGTGTCTGACACCTAAACAGAACAATACAATATTTAGCCATTTTTAACCTTCTTGAACGTAGGAAAGAGAAGAAGGCACGAAAGAAAACAAAACACTCATTACTCAAAATCACTATTAGACAACTTTTGACTTGACATGAAATGAAAACTTGATTCGACGGACACGAACTTCAGTTGTGTTGAAAAGGATTTGTTTTCGAGCTAATAATTAACGTTTAAAATGAGGTGTGTTCATGCAAGCAATTCAGAGCGATCACAACAATCCCTCGGGGCTGTGTTTTCGGACCCGTTCTATACTTGGTATACGCAAGTATCATCCAGGCACCGATTGTGTGATAGCGGCGCCAGTCACGGATGATGCTGTTGCATTTAGTATAAATTTAAATTCAAAAATCGCTAAAAAATCTTCAGCGACTCCTGACCCTCTGGTGTAAAAGATGGACAATAATTTTTTATCCAAATAAGTCCACTGCAGTATGCTTTACTTAAATACGTAGCCGTGACCAGAGCCCTATTTCTAAATGTCACCCAGAGAGCCAATGCAGATTGGGTAGAATAATGAAACATGGATAATAAACTTACTTGAATCAGGGGAAGAATCAAGCCAATTAAGTTTCTCTTGGATCCTCTCAAAAAATAAATTGCTATACGTAGCTCTTATAAATAACCATCCCTTTACAGTGATGTGCGCTGTACCATCACCTCACCGTTACGGCCACCGACGCTCCCCACCAAAATTATTACATTATAATTTATTTTTATACTAAGTTTTTGTTATTAACATCAATAATTTGTAGAAAATACGCTTCGGGGCAATTGCTTTATTTTAACTGAAGTTAACTTTCATGTGAATTATGTTCTGGTGAGTACTCTATTTACAGATATACTTATTTTCTAAGCTCTGATTTGTTGCTAGTATTGTTTTTTATAAAGTCGAAAAGGATTTTTTAAGTGTCTTTGTAATATTTATGCCAAGGAGGTGGAAGGATTTGTCTGGGTTGTCGGCGGAGGACTTGAAATTTTGGTCGTTGACAATAATTTTGGTCTGTCTTTACTTGCTGCGTTGGTCTATCATGCTCGTTTCGGCATTCGCCATCTTCATTGTGCCTGAGTGATTTCTTTGAACTCAAGTCTCTTTTATGAAGTCAGGAGGATTGAGGTGCTTATGCTGGCGTTATTTTTATTTGGGCCTTTGGTGGATTAAGTCAGGGTATTTTTTATTCTTCCAGGAGGTTTTTGTGATCGTCAGTCCCTGTTTAATATGTATAGTGATTTGAATCTAAAAATGATGTATGTGAACTGTTGTTGATTTGTGAATCTATGGGATTTTTAATGACTAATCTATTATGCTTGTATATTCCCACGCTTTCAAGTATGTTCTTTTTTTGGCCTTTTTGTACGTGTTGTACTAGTTTCATGTTTGTCTGAATTGTCCACGGTTCGTGATGGTTTTCTGTGAAGTGCGTAATTTAATTTTCCTCATCGAGTTTAATGATTCTATATGTGCTTTGTATATTATTTTTTACAACTTTGCTTTTTTGCCTGTTTGTTCGATGCATTTGTCTCCCCATATGCATATTATGGAGTAAATGTCATTTTTATTTAGTGAGCTGGTTTTGTCAATATTTTGTTTTAGTAGTTTTAAGCTTAATTTGTTAAGCTTATTTGCTAGTTTGTGCGTTTCTTGCCTTATGTGCGTGAATGTTGACTTCACAATTAATTCCGAATGGTGGAATGGGTCTGAGAGACAACCCAGCCAGGATAGACAGACCAAAATTATTCATAACGATCTAAAGTTCAAGATTTTTTAGGTAAGTTCAAACAGCGTATTCAAATACAAATAAAGTACTCAAAATATGACTTTTTGTTGTATGGACCTACCAATAGATATTTATGTGTTGTACAGATAATTTATTATCTTATTTGACCGTACTTAGAATCATAGCCCCGTTAAGTCAATAATTGACCTTGCAAAGCATTGCCAAGGTTGTAGCCTGGACGTCTAATTTATGCCGATTAATTTTAAGTAAAATAAAAATAGGTATGATTTGCAAGGTTTTTTAATAGATGCGTGACAGTTTATGGTAGAATGGATATAGTTATGTAATTTTACAATTAACATATTTTGATACTTAATCTTTACTTGAACACAAACTGAAACTATTATTTTAGTGCTTGACCAATTGACCTTTTCAATTTTTTGTATCGTAAGACTTATGTTTTCTTTTATGTAGTATATTATATATGTTTATTCAATATATTTTTTTATCCTTTAATAATTTAATAGATTTTTCTTGGTGGTCAATAACCAACAGCAAACCTTTTTTACAACATTGGCCAGATGAGCGCGTTTGTGATTATGAAAGTGGGGTTCGCGTGTTCAGGTGATTGATATTGTCAAAGTCATACACGCTTCAATATGCGTGTACCCTGTATTTCAATTGTGAAACTGCTTGTTAAAAATTCACATATGAAGAGGAAAAATGAGTACTTAGGTAATACGATACCCTCTTCTAGGCTGCTAGACAGGTCAATGTTAGATCTTTGACTCGCCCGATTGGATGAAATGTGGCGTGACGTATATTTTTCTCTCCACGGTCGAATTAAACACGATTGGAATAAAAAAACGAGATTCCTTCCGGTCACAATGACAACCGCAGATGCTGCTCTTTTCCGTCCATTATTTGAGAGCAGCCAGCTGAGCGCTCCCCTCATTTGAGGGAGGAAAGCGTTTTTTTACAGTCTCCCTAGCCCGATACCATTTAATCCCTCTGCATTACGCCCAATTAAATAAATCGAGCTATTTATTGTAAATTATCCCCGGTGGCTGCGGGACAATTATTTTTAACAAGGCGTCAGGACGGCTAATTAGGGAGAACGATGCCAAACAGCGGCAGGTTAATAAAACGAAAATTACACGCTGAAATTGCTCAGATTTTTCGAAATTAATACGCAAATATTAAACATAAATTGCTAAAATAATTTCTGTCTTCTAATTATACAAATATTTATGGTTAACATTATGATAATTGCGTGCAATAAAACGTTTGCACCATCACCAACACACTGCAACAAAAGAATCCATCTACTTTCAAACAATCATTCCAATATAATTAATAACTGTAAAAATAAATAAAATTCAATAATACGATATAGGAAACTGGATTCAGATAGTAAATGTGCAAGTCTGAAAAACGACACCAACAAGGCTTTAAGTCCAATTAAATGTGTATTCATTGCATAACTAGGGGGGAAATGAAGTCTAGTTCCATTTCCCTGCTCCACGAGGACATACCTTTTAAGAAAACAGTCTAGGCTGTCACTCGCTGTTGGGTGATCAGGGGGTGAGTAGGTTTCTGTGCCAACGTTATTGAAAGCGACGTCGAGGATTTAGAGGATGTGTGATAGTAGAGAGGGGCTGAACAGGTTAAGGTGAGGAGAAAGGTTATCTTCAGGAAACGGATCTTGGACGAAGAGAATGTTGAGTTCACCGTGGAACATAAGATTAAAGACGTAGTTGACAACTCGGAAAATTCTTCTGAAGAGTTTCGATTGGACTACTTGGATGGGTTTAAAATTGGGTGGCGTCGAGGTACCCACAGTTCCGGTCTTTAAGCCTGTCAGTTATTGTTTTGTGGAGCGTTAGTTTGTTACATTCATGTCTGACTTTGGTCCAAGCAGTTTTCATAGTTGTCTAATTCTTCTGGTTAGTTCTTGTCGCTTAAGTCTCTTGTGAGGATTCAACTTCTTTCCGCGTTCTTAAGTACTTGATTTATGTGGATGTGGATAGTGTAGGGGTTTTTAACGTATCAATAATTTGGGTACATTTGCCCTCGTTCAAGTCCATTTTTCATTTTTCGCACCCGTCTACGATGAGCTCGAGATGTTCCTGGATATTGACGGTTATTATTATTCATGTTTGTACATATTATTGCAGTATCGGCCGCATAGGTAGACTTGATGGTGTTTAAATGGATTGGCAGGTCAGCAGTATAAATAGTATACAGAATGGGACCAAGAATGCTCCCTTGTGAGACGCCGCATAGAATCCATTTTTTTAGAACTCTTTGCCACACCTTACTCTGAAGCAGCGATAGTTAGGTAGAGTTCCAGGACTAAGTAATAAGGATTGGTTACAAACTATTTTGCTTTGTTGAGAATTTTCGGATGGTGGACTCTGTCGTAGCTTGAGCCTTGCCGCCCAGTATTCCAAACTTTTTTATCTTTAACACAGACGAAGGCCAGAAGCTGAATTGGTGAGTAGACATCGATTAATAGTTTTTAGAAAAAGAAATTTGCCAATAATTGAGGTTTTTCAATGTTTTATAAGTTATTTACTTTTGAATAATGCATATACAATTTAAAGAAAATTATCATAATTGTACTAGCAAATAATAGATCGTGATGGGATAAACACTGTTACCTATCGAAATAAAATGTTATATAAATGAGAAACTTTGAATTTTCGTTTTACAAATGGCGAAATTAATTTTCTTTCCGAATCTTCTTTATTATCGTAGACAAACGCGTATAATTCGTATGTACATTGCATTTTCACCCCTTTGCCTGTGCCATCTGACGGTCACGGCTCATCTAATTTTACGAGAGATATTCGTGCTACTGTTTACGTCATGCGGATTGGAGACGAGAAAGCTCTGCAGCAGTAGCGACCATCTGCTGGTCGGTCAAGGGCCATTGGCCCTCTCATAGCTTCACCGCTAGACAATCTGTCCTTCTGCCGACACTGAATGCTTGTTGATTTTCCATGGCTCGAACCTTCTGCCGGCATTTTTTATAACCCTTGCTCCTTAAAAATAAAATTGCATTTTTTAAAGTTTAAAGAACTGAAACAATGCTCAAAACGTTTTTAGAGACGGTGGTAGATTTTGAAAAACAGCAAGTGTAATAAAACTTTTCATGCGAGATGATCTGGTACGGTAAAGCTACAAAAGATCTACTATATTATACACAAATAGACTTCTATTTAATTTTCCACATTTTCTGTATATATTTTTTGAAGATAAGCGTACAGGAATCATTACGGTCGAAAAAATACATGCAACATAGGTGGCTCGTAATACATATATGGCTCATCCTGCCATCTAATTTGTTTATTGTACTAAAACAATGAAAACATACATAATAAAAGAAATATCGATAAAAGCAATCCATATTTATTCAATAAATTTTGAGGCTAGGGATTTTCCTGCAATTTTAAAAAGTCATTGTGGTTTATAAATGAATGCAAGAAGAATGTTCTAAAAACAAAAATTTTTGTAAATTTTTGTCATTCTGTATTCTTTTGTTTAGCTCCCTTTGAAGAACCGCACGTGGAGGGTCAGCCGGCGTAACAAGGCGGCTCGTTAAAACTGCCGAACGGGCGTTAATAATTTGGGCCAACCTCAGAAAAACCCCTGATTGCAAGGCGATTTATTTGAAATATTCCAAACATGTTTGCGGGGGTGGTTAATTGATTTTTTTTCATCGAAGGCCTGTTAATTGTCTTGCTCAATTCTCTCTCTGGCCAAAACCGCTTCGCAGCTCCCCATGGTCTGGTGTGTGCTGCGAACCCTTAAAAAATATGTATTATCAGCATTAACTTGGAGAAGGTTGGAGATATATGTGTAATTTGATTTTTTTAATATGTTCACTTACAATTGGAAATTTAATGAAAATTTAAGCACCGTGTGCTCATTCTAACGTCTTCGATTTCAAGCCACTTGGAATCATGGTAAGACTGTATTTAACTCCCAACCAAGCAGTAATTCATCTGACAAAGCAGTCCTCAGAACAATGCATTCCCCATTTTTTGAAATTCTCTGTCACCCGTCATCACAAACTTAAAACCCAACTTCCTATTGACTTATTTTCCTAGTTGAAAATGAAGTGCTCTAGAAGCATCTTATCAAACTCCAAACTTGTAACCATCAGTTCATCTTCCGATACTACCACTTCACCATACACAATACACTAAGCCCTTTGCATTGTAAACACCATACCCACCACCTACGAGTTGAAGCAGTATTTTCCAGGAACCTATTACCTTATCGTCAAATCTTACGTACGATTGTCTCTCACATGCAGCCCACGATTCCTATACATCTGCCTTTTATCCTATGAAGGCAGTGTCCTCAACGATCTATCCTAATTCCTTTATAATCCGGATCTCGGTATAGTCTGCATGAAATTCAAATTACTCGCGAGTAAGAAAGTAGTCGATATATCTAACATGTTAAACTACTCTTTAAACCTTCTACACTACTGACCGTCAATATTCGCCGATGACACCCTCTCTTCTACCTCTTATGCTGTCAATGTCTCTCTCCCTCTTTAACAACACGTCCACAGCCTGGAACCATAAATTCGACCTTGCATAATCAAGATCAATCAGAACAAATCCTATTATATAATTTTCACCTCAAACAAAACACCCTTCCTTCATAATTACTGAACAATATTCTATTTCCACGACAAAATTACCTTACCAATGAGTGTACGTAGACAAACGGTTAACCTGGAACATACAACAAGAGGATAAAGCGTGCAGACTGTTTAAAGACATACAATTATCAACGCTACAGAACAGAAATGATTCGTACTGCAATGTTTGCATCCATATGGACTTATACAATTAGAACTCAAGGGACAGCTAAGCACTACTTATATCGTATTCAATCATTTCAATCTAAAGTTCTTAATTACATGATTTATTTATACAATAAATTCATCACATTTATTTAAACTATAAAATCGCATTTCTGATGTACATTACGTTTTTGAATATATTGCCAAAAATAATAATGCTTGATTAAATAAAAAAATAAGGTTGGCTTCATCAATAGCAAGTGTATAAAAAACATGATATGGATATAATTCAGATGTAAAAAGCCTATTTGAAAGGACTTTGGATTTGAATTCAGGGCATTGTATATATCATCAGAACCTGACCTGTATGTAATGAAATAAAACCTATATTTAAAAACAAAGAGCAATTACGTTCACTCGTTTATCAAGAAAAAACAGTAAGAGGTATTTTTTTACAAATAATTAATCTTTATTAATCGGTAAATTAAGTGTGGTACCTGGATTGCTCTGGAAACTCAAGGGAACTAATTCACTTTTACCTTATTCTAAAATTCTGTTTATCCGAGAGGTACTTTCAACGAGGAATCAAACCATCCTTCTTCCCTATCCACATTGCCGAAGCGGGTGTTCTGCAAGGCAACATCCTTTGCCGCCTTCTTTATTTAGATATACAATGCAGACTAATAGGCATAGGCGACGATACTGCCATCTTCTTAAAAAACATCTAGTAGATGCTTTCAGAAATCTCCACGACCATCTGTCCTGTTTGGAAGAACGGTACAAGAAATGGATCGAGATCAAAACCAAGTAAATTTTTCATTTTATCATCTCTCCTCTAATCTACTACAGCTACCTAGGTCAGATCCCACTCTGCAATGTCGTCCGCTATTTGGGACTTCTTACCACTAAAAACTTACTTGGTACACCCACACTCGACCTAAGATATGGTATAATCTGCTCAAAAGGTAACATAACACCAAATCGAAACTCACTAAAAACAGATGTCTCATCTATTCATCATTCTGATCTCATCAAACAAACCTGAACGCAAGGCATCGAAAATTGGGGTACCAGCCTCCAGCCCAAAATCCTTTGAACCATTGCCTAAGCTTCTTACTTCCTATCCAACCTTACGTACTTCGTACCATCACAGACCTTGAGAACTCATTTGTACTCCAAATCGCAATCCTGGACCCTCATTCCAACCTTTTAGTCTTAACCTTTCATCACGAATACCTTCTAACAATCTTCCAAGGCACCTCAGGCGTTCTCCTTCATCAGACAATAGCAGCACACCAGTCAGTTTAGCGGGCAACACTGTTATCCGTTCGCCATGTAAGCTTTCCTGAAAGATTTTAGAAACATTTACATTTTCATTCAAATTTTTCCACTATTTTGATAGATTTGTACAGAAATGAACCAATGGGGTCCGACCAATCGTTCAAATCTCCAAAGAATCCCGCCACTGAAGCTCAAAATAATACAAGCTCCCTAATTCGTATTCAATCAGCGCAGACCTCCAAATTCTATTTGTCCTAAAAACTGCAAGAAGTCGCTATAGACGCGTCATTGAAACCATGGACGTACCAACTTCTAAGTTCAACATCTTACACCCCAAACTCTTCTCGACAATCCTCCAAGACGTCTAATGCACCAATGGCCTAGCAAATTTCTCCCTAGTGAGGAATATGTATGAGACAACGAAAATGATTGTTGCTAAAACTTACTATACCATTATGAAAATTATAAAATTCACCTCTGGGTATTGTATTAGTTCAAAAGGTGCAACTTAACTTTGTTTTACACTACAAGCATTTGTTTCATACCAAAAAATTATTTATTAAGATTTGACAACCCATTTCTTCTTAATTCACTACTTAGAGAGAAATGTAAACCAAATGGAAAACTTAAATGCTACTTTTAGAATAAAACTAAAAGCCTGTTGTATTAAAAACAATAAAGCCCGTAAGTATTTGAAGAGATATTTTGTTTTGATAAAGGATTGTTAAAAATAGGTTAATAATATGCCGAAAAAATATGAACTGCCTTCTGATTAGGAGCGGTTGATATGCTAAGTGAACAAATATAAGAATACCGCATGCAACGTGGTATGTAAACATTTGCTCAACGTAATCGTATTGATTTTTAAACTCATTCGAACAAATATAAGGAAATATTGAGTTCATATGTCAATGAACTTTAAGACCTTGTTTATCATTGACCTTGCGTTTCAATAGTTATTATATTAATTGTGTATATTGGCGTATAATTTAGGAACAGTTGTCTCTTATTGTCAATAGCTTCGAACAAAGAGAGTCTACTTACAAATTCTTAATATTATTAAAAAATTGACTGCACGAAGAAAAATACAGATCAATTTGTTTCTGATGTGTGAAATGCTTTAATACGTTTGACTATTAAACAATCAGGACGTGTCTAATTAAATATTAAAATAAGGAGTATATAAAATAAGGCTACTTTTGAAGATATAAATCCTTTCTAAAATTCTTTTTCAATTAATTAATCTTTAATTAAGGTTTTGGTTGAGATAAAAAAGTCAGTGTCACGAGCGGGATTCGAACCCACGAGCTTCCGCTAGATACGCCGCTGCTCTACCACTTGAGCTATCGTGACTTCGATCCACTCGGACACTAACTTCCCATCTCATCCCAACGTTTCGAATTTTCCCTCCTTTGTCCCATTTTTCAATGGCCTTTCTAAAATGTTAGTTTGTTAAAAAAAAATCAATTCTTTGGCTTGCATTGCGAAATACACCAGGCTCCATTTCTTTAAAATTAAGAAGGAAAATGAGAATGATTCTGCATGGATTTTGGACAGTGTGATGTTTTGAAGATTAAAATGTGCATTGATAAGTAATCTTTTCTAGTGACTAGTTTTGACAAAAGAAATAGTTCAATTAATAAAATTATGTTTCAACATGGCTTTATTCGAAAAGCTTCATTAAGTAGGGAACACAAAAGATAAAGAGATAGCTTAATTTGATGGACCGTGAAAACTTGTTGGGCTTATGCTAGGTGGGAAATCAAGTAGACAAATGGTTTAATTCACAAAATACTGCTTCAAAATTGAAAAACCGCTTAATTATAAAACATAAAGGACTTTATTTCTATGATGAAACTCCTTGTCAAGGGTTATTGGTGGTCGTGAAGTGTAATAAATACCCTCACTACATGGATTTGTTTTTAATGAAAAAAGTAAGATTTTTGGTTGAACGACAAAAACAGTTTGGCTTTAGCTATTTCAAACTCAATCCAGCTTCAGATCCCCAAACTAAAAAAGACTACTTGCTTTTAATTATGAACAAATCCACAAGACCTTCTATTATTTATAAGTATTCCAATTAATTATTCTTTTCATGTATGGTTTTTGAGGTTGTAGGTACCACCTTCATTTGGAGACCAAAGTATTTGTTGGGATTGGAGGGGTACCGTTTACAATAAACTTCTAAAGAGGAAACATTTAAGTCAGCAAACGACTGTTCCTAACGTACCCTGACTTAAGTGCAGCTATCAAGCAAAATCGGTTGCCATCTGTAAAACGACGTGTATCGTTTGATAGGGGAAAAATTTGAGATTTTTTTATAATTAATTAAAGTAGGTAGTATTCAGAGGTTTTGGGGTGAAATAAACGAATATCCACTTTGTTCCTTGTTAAAAAAATATTTTCTTACTTGCCACATCGCTCGGTCAAAATTATGTATTTCAATATCTACGATATCTACTTAGCAAAGTAGGTTTAATTTTTTAACAAGAAAAATAATTAACGTCCGAGTTTTGAATCCCAAAAAAAGCCCACGAGTACTAATTTTTGGTAAATACATTTTTGCCTTTCAAATAAAAGCCTCTGATTTTTTTGAAAATCACAAATATTGCGATAACTTTGAAACGATTACACCGATCTAGCAGAAAACTTTACAGAATTGATGTAGCATCCTCTGAACTACAAGCAATGGCATAACCTATATGAAAAATAAAACGTTTGAAGAGATTTTGAAAATTTCATCGTTATTTTTAATACTTACAATGACAGCATCTACACGTTGTTGACATAACCTGAAAGATGAGTAAATAAAATTTCCAACGGTTGTCATAACGTCGAATAGGATTAAACCCAGAGATGTAATGAATCTTTAAGTGTACTTCGGCAGAGAAAAAACACTGAGCTAATCTAGTCCAAAAATTGACATTTTTCAATTGAATGAAAATACGTATATAATGACTTTTAACGGTGCTATTTTACTCGAAGGTCTTTAGGTTTTGGTGACTTCTGATATGTTTAATCTATAACTATAATAATTCATGTTATTTTTTTATTATATTATCATTGTATACACGAGATATGAATATTTTTACTCAAGGTGGAAAAAAAAACCAACTCATTAATAAGAACAAAAGAAAAGGTGCGGTTGAGATGGGAAGTTGGTGTGCGAGTGGTTCGAGGTCACGATAGCTCAAGTGAGCAGCGCCGTATCAAGCCGAAGATCGTGGGTTCGAATCCCGCTCGTGCCATTGGCTTTTTTATCTCAACTAAAAACCTTAATTAATTATAATATATTAATTGGTCAAGCGGACCACGAAATTTGTGAAATTAATAAGAACGTTGAATTACATGTACAAAGAATGCATAAAAACATAGTTTTTAGTTTAATTAACAAAAATATATTTTGCTCGGCTCCAAGTGCTAAAGTTACTAGTAACAACAAACAAACTTCAACTAAAATCAGTGATCCACGTCCGTAGCCTCCCTTGATAGATACTGTTTATGTGCTGACCCGTTTATGGTGGGGCAGTTTTGAATCATAAAATAAAGTCTTGTCTTAAACATTTGTGGGATTGGATATTGTTTTCTACTTCATTCACAAAATATAAAAACTAATCACAATTTTAGATTATATTATAAAATAAATAGTGGGAGAGAAATGGCATAGAAATAGTCTTATAAATGGCAGAAATGTATCAATATAAACTACTATGCCGTGTTTTTAACTTCAAAAAAATACATCTTACTTTTTTGTGGTAAATCAAATGAATCTATAATAGTCAGTATTTATGCGGTTTTTGGATAGAATATTTAAGAAAAGGATTTCCTTACAATACCAGTGTCGTTTATTGTTTATTCAGGGTCCCATAATGGCTGTCGGTCGCTTAGTCTGTTAGGACAGGTCTGAGGGCGTCCTCCAGGGTCGTCTCATGAGTAGTGCCAACCGAACCCCGTTAATGAGTGCCATTAAGCTAATGGGGAATTTATCAAGGTGTGCCGAGAGGAGTCCTTCTCCTCGTTACTTACCGCTAATAATTCAACCGGAGTCGCATCCAATAGCAAAACCGTTGGGAATGTTCCTGGATCGATTCCTCTCCCATCCTGGGAGAAGATTTTACTGCCTGTCGTTTAATTGGGACAACGTCTTCTAGTCTCTATCCGACCTTTAAAAGTTCAAAAGGATAGCGAACAATTTGTCCCTGCACAGGATTTAAATACTGTATAAATCTACTCAAGTGACGGTTCGCGAATAATTCCTAATTAGGGGGCTTGATAAAAAATATATAAAAAAAGCTTAGGGTAAAAAGGAGAGAAAGGGAAAACGAGTGGATCTGATTAAACTTTTCCCTTAGTTTTTTCCCAACCCGGCCCCACTAAAGTAAGGGTGGCCTTTTCCATTCAAGTTCGGTGATTGTGGAGAAAGCAAATTTACATGTTTACAAAAGAAGGACTCGTACACATACACACAAGAAACACTCAATAAAAACGAGTATATACTCAGTGCTCAAAAATAATATAAATTGTATCAACAGTATTACATGTTACAAAAGAAAGCGTAAATTGTATGTACGTACGTCTGTGTTACACTAATCCAATAACTTTCACATGACTTATTTGTAGTTGAAACCTATACTGATGACCATTTTAGCGCTACTCTACACCTCTATATGCCAACTATACTCGACAACTCTTGGAACCTCCAGGATGGAAGTTTACTCACGCTAGGTTCGCGTAAATTGTATAAACATAGCTATCATGTCCGTAACTTTTAACCCATTATAAAAACAAATCTGCCAAGTGGGTGGGCAGTATAGCTTCTTCACATTTTATATATTTATTTATTATTAACATATTTTATTATTCTTCGCATTTTGTATTGCATACGCATATACCGATTGGTATAAAATTCATAAGGGGTATTTGGAACGCAACCCGCATAATCCTGAAAATTTCATAAGAATTGGACGAATGATTTCGGAGATATAACTCTGTACGCGATTTTGTTTGCGCATGCGCAGGCGATACTGTTGATACGTTTGGGATGAAATTATAGGGCTTATCTGTAAACCAATTTCCCCAATCCCTCCAAATTTAATCAAAATCCGTGTAATGGTTTCGGAGGTACAACTGTGTAAGGTGTAAGGGATTTTACGTTTGCACATGCGCAAGGGTTACGTACGTCTAAAAACAAACCCGCACAGCCATTTTTCATAAAAGTTGGTCTTGCCTTGTAACTTTTAATTTACACGAAAATCTATGTTAATTTATTCAGTGAACTGCTGCCCAAACTGTGAATGGCTAGTGCAAACAATACAAATTTCATCTAGCTGAGTACAAATAAAGAGTTTGTTCCGTACCATCTTAGCGGAAAATGCTCAAGTAGGTGTACGAGTTCTCCAATATCATTATTTACATAACACAAGTGCTAATTGCGAGAGAGAGAAAGAGAGAAGAGAATGAAAGAAAAAATAAAGAAGAAGAGCGAGAGCGATAGACAGAGAGAAAAAGAGAGAAAGAAAGATAAAGAGAATGAGAGAGGGGAAGAGAGAGGAGAGAGAGAGTGAAAGATGAATATAAAGTCACAGGCAAATAAATAGATAGATAGAAAGAGGAGAGTACGATAGAGAGAGAGAGAGAAAAAAAATAGAGAAGAGAGAGTGAGAGAGGAAAATAGAGTGAGCGAGAGACATTGAGACAGAATGGAATATAAATAAGAGAGTAACAGACAGACAAATAGAAAAATATTGCTAAATAGATAGATAAAAGGAAAGAGAGAGAGGACAGGTAGAGAAATAGGAAAGGTTAGGGATGGTTAGGGAATAGGAAGAGAGACAGTAATAGATAGATAGATAGATAGATAGGTAGATAGATAGATAGATAGAGCGCGCGCGCGAGAGAGAGAGAGAGAGAGAGAGAGAGAGAGAGAGAGAGAGAGAGAGAGAGNAGGGAATAGGAAGAGAGACAGTAATAGATAGATAGAGAGAGAGAGAGAGAGAGAGATACAGAGAGAGCGCGAGAGAGAGAGAGAGAGAGAGAGAGAGAGAGAGAGAGAGAGAGAGAGAGAGTATTATATTATTATAGTGTATTATAGCGTTTTGGCAGTGTGTTTTGCTAAGATGTAAAGAAGAAAAAATAATTCTATGTTAGTACAAGAAAATAGAAAAATTCTGTCCATCCTAGTTTGCCGCCTAAACGAAGAGCTTGTTTCACGCGGCAGGAGGTGCATCAGATGTAAAGAGGAAAGTAATATGTACGTTTACAAATTATGATATTTATTTTATATTTTGACTATTGAGAATTTTTTTAGAATATGTTTTTTACAAGTTTGTAAAAGTATATGATTATGATGACTGCACTGGTTAACATAATTTTTCGTAAAGAAACCGCAATACCCTCGGTTTAGACTCTTTTGTATAGGAAAGCGTTTTTTGAAACGGGCAATTCATCAAACAGGCGAGGGGAAGAAAACAAAACAGGGAAAATATAAAGTAACCTCATCTACCCAAAATGCTGTATTTATCAAGGGGGAGAATTATTAAAAAAAGAGGTCGTGTTGCCTGGGGATGAACCGGGCCTCCCTAATCCTAAAGTTGGTGCCGGGCTTGAGGAATTACTTCAGGACAGGACGGCAGTTTATCAAGAAGCAGCGCTAATTCGTTTTGCCCCTGCAACTGGAATAAAAACTCTACCCCCTTCGCTTCATTTGTTCCCCAAGTTAGCTGATCATCTGTCTGACTTTACGGTTTAATGGCCCTCCCGTAATTTCAGTAGCTCATGCATTTATCGCCAGTTGGCCGACTTCTTTTCCCGTTTTGACCAAACACAATAAAAAAAAATTACAATAAAATCCACCCTTTAATGACTTCAGAATGACCCGTAGAAAAAAAAGCACGAAAATTGCGGTATAAATTTGTCTAAATCAATTTCAATTTCTTGCGCTGATGAATCTAATATTGAATGTAAGGTGTATAGTATATTCATGGTTAAATAAATATATAAAAGTTTTATTTTAACTCCATATTCAACCTTTATTGTTAGACTTATACAATTAATATTTTGTGTTGGAAAAAGTAGACTAAAATCCCTCTACTTTCTCTCTTTCTCTCTCTATATCTATCTATTCTTCTGTTTATCAATCAATCTGTCAATCTGTTTTTCTCCATCTCTCAATCAACCGATCTATCAAACAATTTAACATTCTATTTAGCTCTCTCTCAATCTCTCTCTCTCTCTCTCTCTCTCTCTCTCTCTCTCTCTCTCTCTCTCTCTCTAACGTTAGCAAGCTAAATACATTAAAAAAATCCTATATTGTTTATATTTACATTTATTCTACTAATTATAATCATATTTACATTCACTATTATGTGTACAATTACTTTTATACTGCATGCTCATAAACATTTATATTGTTATCTTTGTTATATAACAATAATAGTTCGATATATATTAGTTGATATATTTCAGAGAAGCCTTCAATTAATGCCATCTTGAAAATTATAAAATATAAAGTTTACTTTAAAAGGTTGAGAGATATTAGTACATGTACCAAGTAAAATAGCCTGCAATTATTATGGGAGTAGGTTGAAAATAAAAAGATAATAAATAAATTTAAAAAATCTCTCCTCTCACTCACTCACTCACTCTCTCTCTCTATCTCTCTCTCTCTCTCTCTATCTATCTCTCTCTCTCTCTCTCTGTATCTATATAATACAAGCCCAAAATATGAGTATTCAAACTCATTAGAGAAGTACACCTCGGCAGTCTTTTAAGCTGAAATACGTGCCATCAAAGCTTGTACCTTAGAAAATTTTAACAGTGGTTACACTGACAAAACATCCGATCAAAGGTCCAATAGCCAGGCAGCTATTAAAGCATTAGCACGTAAAAATGTATTAAAATTAGTCATAATTGCAGCCAAAATCTCCAAAAACTTGGGAAGCATAGTAACCTGATGATATGTTGGGTACCAGTTGACAAAGGAATTTTGGGTAACAAAGTGGCAGATACTTAATTACTTAGACGAGGATCAGAAGACCATGCTATGATGGTCTGCTATGCATATGCATTCTAAACCTATTCTTCGATAACAAACACATACATAGAATCGTCCATCACAGAATGCATCTGAAAAAAGACACAAGGAGGTGTTAGATGCTGTAAGATTATGTTAAAACAATCCTCACCAAGACTGGCAAACTCACTGCTGCAGAGGAATGACAGAACTATTAACTGGTTACTGGCATCACTCTCTCTCTCTCTCTCTCTTTCTCTCTCTTTTTCTCCCTCTCCTCTAATGTATCTAATGAACTAGCATTCTGTCGGTTGATTTCTCATTTTGTCCTAAAGGCATAAACAGGCCGACAAATGACGTTCAACGACAGGAACTTTTAGAGATCACAACTACGAATTTGGAAGTGATCAATAGCAAATAGTCGTTGGAAACAGTTTCAATACCGGAAATTAGGTATGGGGAAACTAAAGTTTGGTCTGGGCCCGTTTGATTTGTTATCTAATGAAGAGTCAGGGCAGGCCATTAGACCGCGTGTTGTCTCCAGCAATCCTCTGTATTAGTGTTTACACAGGGGACCTAGTGTAATTACTTCTGTTTCAATACACCCTCCCCCCCGCCTGGTCCGCTACTGCGTTCTGTATATTGCCTACCAGACAGACCAGCGATAAACGAAACAGATTATCTATTACAATTTACGTTTCCTGCCCGGCTGAGATTAAACATAAATGCAGGGATGTAGGGGCTAAAGGGTTTTTTCCCCTTGGAACTCCAATAATTAGAGGTTTCCCTTTATTTGAAATATCGATGAGACGGAATCCTCCAGTTGTCCTAGTTGCAGTTATTTTAAAGCTTCGGCCAAATCATGCCGGTAGAATGTATCGTAAGATGATTTTTGTTTAACTTAACGTCTCAATCAAATCATTTTTCGTTTTCTAAATGGATAGATAGATAAGCTGTTTAACAAAAATCATTTAAAGAGCACTAGAAACAGTAACATAAGGATTCGTCCGCCTGGATTGCCATTTAACTGTAAATTAAAAAATCACCTTCAAATAATATAACTAAAATGAAATAGTCATTTCTATTCAAATTTAAAGAGGAACTGTCAGATCTCTACGTCTTGTGAAATCATATCCGACGAGTAGAACTTATTGCGTCAAATAAAGACCTAAGGCCATGACATTGCCAGATCAAAATTGACAACGCCAACCATGTTTGCAGATCATCTTGCTATACAAAGTAGAGGCAAAGATTTGGACTGGAATAAAAAATGGCGTATAAAAGTGAATCCCCGAAAGTCTACCCCAGTTGTATTTACGAATAGCAGAAGATTCGAAACGCCACCGACAATCATGAATGTTGTACCTGAATTTGATTCCGTCAAATATTTAGGCGTCACATGTTTAACATATTCAAAACACAACAGTCATCTGATTGACTTTTAGGGCGAACACGTCTTCTTCTTTCACTCATCAAGAAATGGTCATATCCTATCACTTCTCCGTTCCATGTGGCAATATGTCACGTTTCCTGGAGTCTGCCACAATTAAAAAGACTCTAAGTCCACCAAAATCGAATTCTGAGCCTTGTATGTTTGGAATTCTGTTCTCCACTGTGAACGTCACCGAAGTGGTGAAAGAAACGTATATGAAATTTTATCATCGCATAACTAGAGTACCCGAGTACCATGTTCATTTATTTTGTCCAATTCCTGCCGCCGATACGTGAACTTAGAAGGCTGAAAATTAGATATCTTACAGACCTTGTAACTTTTTAAACATAATTATAGGTTTTATAAAGATTTGCTACCGATTTTTTAGAAAACATTATTCGTTTGACAGAGATGCCCTAGTTTTTAATATTGTTTTTATGAAGTATTGGGTTGTCCGGAAAATAATGCAGGATTTTAAGTTTTCATTAAAAAAAAATCTATATAAAATATTCTGTTTACGTTTACAGGATTACTCATTTGTATGAATGTCAACACTTGTTAATCCTCTTCCAAATGATATTGTTTGTTTACCTCTGTAGCATTCCGCTACTTGGAAATAATTCAGTCATCCTTATAATGTCAAAGCGAGAATTTCGGCCGAAGCGGAGCCCAAACGGCTAGAAACATTAACCAAGTCTGGGGCGAGGGTTGTGTTAATGAGTGCACTGTGCAAAGGTGGTTTAAAAAATTTCGGGAGGGAGATTTCAGCCTTGAAGATGAAGAAGGTCGTGGAAGGCCTTCCTCTCTTAATGATGATGTTCTGCGATCAGTGGTGGGTGCAGAGCAACTCAAAGTCAGTAAAACGACCGTCGCTGACCACCTCAAGGCGATTGGAAAAGTGAAAAAACTCGAAAATTGGGTTCCACACTCATTAAACGATCGCCAAAAAAATCAGCGCTTTGATGTTTGTGCATCACTTCTTTGTCGAAAAAAAAATGACCCATTTCTGGCCAGAATTGTTACATGTGACGAAAAGTGGATTCTGGACAGTGGCTCGACAAAGGAGAAGCTCCAATACATTTTCCAAAGCCCCCAACTCATCAAAAAAAGGTAATGGTTACGGTATGGTGGGCTTCATTTGGTTTAATACACTACAGCTTCTTAAATCCTGGCGAAACCATCAATGCTGAATCATACTGTAACCAAATTAATACCATGCATCAGAAATTGGCAGTAATGAAGCCCTCTTTGGTCAATCGGAAAGGGCCCATTTTGTTGCATGACAACGCTCGACCACATGTGTCACGTGTAACGTCACAAAAATTATTGGAGCTTGGCTATGAAACTTTGCCTCACCCACCCTACTCTCCGGACCTCTCGCCTACTGACTACCATTTTTTTAGACACCTGGACCACTACTTAGAACACATAATATTCAAAAATCAAACGGAACTGGAAAATGCATTTATTGACTTTATCAATTCTAAAAATTCTGAATTCTACTCAGACGGAATTAATAAGTTACCAACACGTTGGGAGAAATGTATTGAGAGTATGGGAAATTATTTTGATTAAAGAACATTGCTTTAAAGTAACTAGTTTCTTTTTTTTTGTTTAATACCAAAATCCTGCATTATTTTCCGGACAACCCAATAGTAAAGGACAACTTCCCGCGGCTTGAACGTAATTAATTACTATTTGAAGATCGTAAGATGCGGTCTGATGATTAATTTGACGTAATTAATTAGAAAAAATAGTGGAACTTGAAAATAAATGTTAAATAAAGGAAAATATTGTCTTTCTGTCTCTGCATAATGTGGACATACATAAATTATGTTTAATAGGTCTTCCTTCTATAGGGCTCCACTTCATGATGTATGTACTATTATGATCAACAAAGGGAATTCTTTTCGTTAAATTTTTTCTTAGAGTTAACTTAAAAAATCAATTTAAGTAGCTATCCACCTTTTTACCGAACGTAATCTTCAAGCTCTTGTATGTCATTGTGCCAAATTCATATATTCTTTAAAAAGATATACTTGTTATTTTATGATAATGATTATTTAAGTACTGATTTCCAGGCCGAAGGTTGCAAGAATCACCCCCCGCCGAGTTTGTGTTTCAGGAAACCAAAAATCAGACATTTTTGGATAGGAGTAGCCCGGGGGTATATTTTTCTCCGTTGTCTTTAACTTCAAAATTCATAACTCCTCTGGATTTTTTCCAATTTATCCAATCTACAAAGTAACACAGCTTTTGAGCGCCATTTCTTTTATTTCAGCCTGTATATTGCCTATATCAACAACCTATAGTTTTTATGTCAAAATGTAGAAATCATTAATGTATTAGAGTTATAAATGTAAGCAGGGTGTAATACTTTAAAAGAAAATCCTACATGTCAAAATATATTAAAACGTCTCAATGGCCCAAAATCTGTCTGATTCTCAATTGTATTCAAGATATTTTACATTTCAGGTTTATTTATTTCATTTATTCATTTATTTGCTGATTTTTTATGGTGCTCACCCTGATTTTGTCTACCTACAAAATTAGACGATAGGTTGAAAATAAATTCTCTTTTCCGCAATAGGTCTTTATTAAGCCAGACGCGTTCCGGTAACCCATCTTCAGTGACTTAAAAAAAAGGAAAAAAGTGGTTTGACGGTATTTTATATTTTGTAGTATAGTAGTTTCTACAATGGGCTATTTGAGGTGCCAAATATTTAATAAAATAGTTTATTCCATAAGGTTCCTCGTATCTCATAAAACGTTATTCTTTTAACTTTTAATTGTAAATCAGCATAAAGATATTAAATACTATTAGATTTATTTGTTTTTTTTTAATTGTAACCTTAGGCAAACAAATTTAAACAAAATCATTTAAAAATAAACTCTTACGAGTTGTTCAGGACTGCAGTACAATATGTCAAGGAACGACGTCAGATCGAACAGAAAGGTGGAAATTTATTTAACTTTTAGAAGCTTTCTGTTCTTTGTTATGTATTTTTATTTGTATTACTTTGATTTTGTTAAATAGAATTGTCAAAATTCTAATGATTGGTTAGGAATGGATTTTATTTTTTAAACAATTTTTAACCGACAAATCAAATTTTTAGCAATTGAACGTTAGTTTTACATAGGTGATAACTGTTACCTTTGAGAAATTAAGTATAACTATTTTTAATTCAGTAAGGGCAACGTTTCTTTAAGCGCCATATCTTTCATAATTTACTGAACTGAAGAAAATCTTACATAAACTTTAGACAAAAACTTAGAAAACTCATAAAAGTTCATATTTTACTTGATTTTGTAATTTGTTTGTGTAAGGTTACAATTAAAATTCTATCATATAGAGGTTTTAATGCTCTTTCCATTGGCGTAATCCAATTTACAGCAAAATTAATATTTTATGAGATACGAGGGCTGTACGGAATGGAAAGTGTCGTTTTCAGCGAAAGGGTGATTTCACTGACCATATCAAACAGATTCGAGGTAAAGCTCTACGCAATCTTGGCTTTATTACTAGGTTTTCGAGAGATTTTAATTTTGGCAGTTAAAATATTATATCAATCCCTCGTTCGTAGCCTCTGGAATATGCAAATGACGTGTGGTCGTGGACCACACGTTGGTGAGATTAGCGACTTGGAAAAAGTACAAAAGAAAGCAACCAGGATAATGGCCTTCAGATTTGGTCTTGCACACCTGAATTACTTGGAAAGACTGAACTGGCTTGGTCTTGAGTCGCTTAGCTCCCGCCGTATTTTTGCCGATCTCATTTGGGGTTGGAAATTATGGAATGGGGCCATTGATATCCTCAACTTACATTTATCGCTATGTGTGCCTCAGCGACCACTTAGGAACCATAATTTGTTCTTTGTTCCACACTACAAAACAGAATATGGACTAAATTCACCCTTACCGAGGATAATGAGATTGCTGAATTATTATTCTAATGAAATAGATGTATTTCGCAATTCCTTGAATTCAGTTAAAGTTAAATTAAAATGTTTACTTGCCTTGAATCATTAAGCCTTGTGTTTTTGTTATTATTGCTTAATTGTTCATTTGTTCTTTTTGTTATTATGTGCCTTTTTTGACTACTCCTCTTATAGATTGTTTCTGTTGGAGTTATAATAAATAAATAAATAAATTTTTAGACTTAAATAAATAAATAATGTTATGAAAGGTTGAAGCAACCCGAAAAATGATTTATCTCACATACAATTGAGAATCAGATTTTAATCAATAAGGACTTTTTACTCAAATTTGATATGTAGGATAACGTCCTGAAGTATTGACGTTTGTTCACGGGACACCCTGTATACAGAAATGATCTTATGCCGCGAGAATCAACTACTTTGGTGTTTGGCAAACCCAGCCATCTACGTCATTACCAATTTATTATAATTGCTTTGACAACAAAACTGTAAAAAAAAGTATCACTGACAGTTGTAGTCGAAAGTAAAGCAGAAATTCATAAATCAGCGACTTTTACAATCTGGACTCGGGCGGCTGGGACGGCCTTTCGAAAATTGAAAAATAAAACATCCCCGGGGGCGGGGATATATAATATGCATAGCCGAGCCGACATAACTTCTCATAACCTTAACGCCCGACCTGGGCCTTACTTGATTTCCCATAATGTCTCCGTAACCTCTCGTCAAGGGGGTTAACCGGGTTAAACTTTCTTTACGAGCTCACCCCTTGGTAAACTTTTATAACAACATTAGCCAAAGTGCTTTTCGTGCAATTTTTTGCTCGTTCCGACTAATTTATGCGATACGGAAACCCGGGGATGTTTACGAATCTTGTTTTCATCCGTCTAGTTTTAAAACAGACACTTTGAAATATATCTTCAAGATTTCGTAATCCATAATGACACTTGTTTTAAATCATATTTCAATTTTTTTTTAAAATCTGCACAGTGTTACACTAAAGTGTATTACTGAATTACCAAGTTTGTTATGCTTTGTCATATTGGACAAGGCGATAAAAACTAGCACTTTTTGTTTATTTTTGTTGTTTATTGCAAGTTAACAATTAATGTTTGTAGGAGGTAAATGTTCCAAAATCGACATTTTAGCATGCTCCTAGATATTGCGTAATACGCTCAACCCAGCGGCTTTTACGACACTTCCCAACTTTCAACTATCTAATTGACAAGCTGAAATAATGCATCGCACTTGAAACGACCGCCAGTTTCAAGAGCATAAATCATGCGTTTACACCGGCTGTCGTCCCATGCAAAATAAACTCAGACGGTCAGCAAATCCACGGACGCAACTTGGCCATTAGGAGTCGCTTAGCTGCCGGGGACACATCCCATAGGGCCGGCCTCTAACTTCATTAGACCCTTGCGGATAATTGAGAAGGATAGCCCGGGTCCTTCCTTCGGGCCTGATCCATCATCTTCCCTTAAGCAACGTCTGGATTAATTAAAATATGGCCAACGTGTTTTTAACTCCCCCACCAGCCGACGCCGCAACGACTAATGAAGTCAAGATGTGTGCGTGTGGATTAATACGGATTAATCACTGTTAATCCGCTACGGCTTTTCCCCCCTATCTCAAATTCTACAATACACCTCGCAGAGCCTATTACGAAAACTGGAAATTGTGATACTACAAAAAATGGTATGGCATATAAAAATACAGTAATTTAGCGTATGTGGCGTGGGATCGAATGACAGTTGATTTACTATGCCTATTGAATTTGAAAAAATTAAATCAAAGTTATGAAACAGCAAATTACGATTTTTGTCACACTTAGATAATTACCTTGAAAGGCAATGGAGCTTTAAAACCTCGAAAAAATTCAACTAACTATTATTCAGAAATCGTAAGATGCGGTCTGGTGTGATAGGTTTTAGAAAAACATTTTCTTTATCGTGCCAACGTTTCGATCTTTATTGAGATCATCTTCAGGGCCTGGGATTTACACCTATCACACCAGACCGCACCTCACGATTTCTGAATAATTATCGATTGATTAACGGTCACTAATCACCACATATAACTATTCCAATTTGTTTAAGAAAATTGAATATTTTGGAACATATATTTTGCGTGTTTGACTCATAACTATTTACAATTATTAGAAGATCGTGAGATGCGGTCTGGTGTGACGTAGGTTTTATAAAAACATTTTTTATCGTGCCAACGTTTCGATCTTTATTGAGATCATCTTCAGGGCTCAAAGTGTTCTTTCTGTCATTCTTGCGGGGGAACTCCCAACACGACCCACAAGAATGACATATCTACGCAGAAAACAAACACTTTGAGCGCTGAAGATGATCTGCATCTCACGATCTTCAAATAATCATTAACTAACGATCACCAAACACCACACACACTATGTACAATGATGAAAAAATTAATTTAATAAAATGGGTTGGTTTTTTTCTAGAAAACCTCCGAGCAAATAACCTTTATTCTTATTTCTAGCGGAAGTCATTTAAATTGGCAAATTTTGTTTAAAGTAAGTGGGTTCTAAAAAAAGAAGTTAAATATCCATTTCCCTAGCCATATAGGACCCTCTATAATAACTTCTGACCTTTGAAAAAAAAAAAAAACACATAAAAAAGACAATAAGGAGGGAGATAACCAGGGTCCACTAATGGCCAAGTTGGCTACTCATATACGGCTAATTATAAGATATGTGAGGAAACTTCCAACTCCCATTAGGCAAACGGAGGGACAGGGGACATTTAGAAACAAGCTGTAATGCCCAGTCCCCCTTTCAAATCCGCTAATGCTAAGATAGTGCTCGCAGTGTCGGGTCGCACTTCCTTTAACATTGTCGGAAAAGCAGGAAAAAAGGGCAGAATTTGCCCTTTCATTGGAGAAGCTTGAAAGATATTTGAAAAATCTTGAAAAAAAGTGGAAATTCAGATCTATAATACAGTTAAGATGCTTAAACTGTTCTACAGAAAAACAATGCTGACTTATGATAGAAAATCACAAAAAAGAAACACAATCGGCAAAAAACATATCGTTTACAGATATCAGTCCTTATGATTTTTCCTTCTTGAAGGTGGGATAATAGGTCATCTCAAAAAAACCACAACCAGTTTTTATCCACACGTTTCGGATTTATTTTAATCCTTTCTCAGGTGAATTAACGCAGTCCTGTTAGTAAAAACTTAAAAAAAAAAAAAAACTTACAATGTTATTCATTTTATATACCTCAAGATTATTCAACAGTGTTTGTTGTAATTAGGAGTTAATTTAGACCACAGATGATGTCCCTTGTTTAGATAATTATAAATTTTACATCTTTTGTAAGGAACAATCAGTGAAAACCTAAAACCCAGAAAACAAACCGAGGTTTAATGTAAGGTGAGCTTACTATTCTCAGCTCGGATCATCAATGAATTAGGGTGCATGTCCATGATATAAACTCGTTTGCAGAGGTCGAGGTCATATTGAACCGAGTAGTTTCTAATTTACTTTGAACTCACCTTATTTGGCTTAGATTAGTAGTGTTTTAGAATTGGCTTTTTTCCTCTAAACCTCCGAATTTGGGCGATTCGATGATTGATCTTCAAAGAATGCGTGAGTTGAGAATTCAAGAGTCGTTTCTGTTGAGCGCCCTATTCGTACGTAATCACAGCTCGGATTATCAGTTAATTGGATGAATCCCCTTGATGTTAAGACGTTTGCCATGGTTTGAGGTCATATTGAACCCAGTAACTAATGTACCCTGGTACACTAGTAAATGTACTCACCACGTTTTGTTTGGGTTTTTCGGGTTGTTAAAGAGGCCTATTTTCGTAAACTACAGGACCATAGTTACGTATATCAAATTGGGCGAGACCGGGGATTGATTTTCTACAACCTAAAATAGGTACTAACCTAAAATTCATCTTGTTTGGTTTGGATTACTGGTGTTCTAGAAGCGGTCTTTTTCCCAAAACCAAAGGAATACATAAATTTTGACTAATCGAAGAAGGATTTTCAACGTGAGCTGACTGTTAATTCAAGACTCGTTCTGGTGAGCGCGCGTGAATTAGGATCCATGCCTATGGTGGTGAGTTGTTTGCAGTAATTTGAGGTCATAATGAACCAATTAACTTAATGTACCTTGCACCTGTCATTCCACTCATCTAGCTTGGTTTAATTTTTTTTTGTGTAGAAGTAGCTTTGTTCCATAAACGACAGGTATATATCAAATTATGTGAATCGGGTATTGATTTTCAAGGGAGGTGAATGAATTAAGAGTTCATTCAAGAGTCATTTCTGCTGAGAGCAGTACTGGTCGTAAATGAATTAGGGTGCCTATGATGTTGAGTAGGTTTTAGAAGAACTTTTTTAGTAGTTTTAGGTCATTTTGAATGAAGTTTTAACATACCATGATTGATAGAACTCAAAACCCTATTTTGTTTGGTTTGAATTTTTGTTGAAGTAAAAGCGGCAGATACTATAAAAGGGCTGAACAATGGTTCAAGAGGTGTTTCGAGGACTTTTTCATGAAAGTAAAACAAACCATTTGCAATGTTTGTTTTATCAAATGCAGTTTCATGCAATATGCCAATTCAGGATCGAGAAGCAAGTGGAGGGACAACAATCGGAAGAAACAAGTCGCTATAAAACCCCCGCTGACAGGTCGTTAGCCATCCCATTCACGCCTCCTCTGTAAAAACTGCCCAGGTCATTACCAGGGAGGCTTGCGAGCATATGAGGGGTGAGAACGGTTAACAAGACTTTATGTTAATTCTGGCCATTGTCGAAGACAATTTGTAACCGGAGCTTATTAACATCTTTCCTGGCCGGTATGATTCACTGGGAATCAATTATTCAGTGGCACATCTGTTTTTCTAGGGATGGGGGGGCAGGCCCGGGCCGAGGGCCGAATTGCAAGGGGGCATTAATATCCAATGCACTTTTGTTTGCTTCCTCCACGTTACTCGGTCAGATTCGGGAAATGTAATCCCTCTTATCAATAATTTCGAGTAATGCAGGAATTTACTTCTTATAAGTATACGGATCTGCCGACTCCGAGGGAATACAGACAAGAAATTAATACTGTACACTCCGTACAATAGTCAAACCAAATAGATTGACTGTTTAAAACAAGTCAAATCAATTAATACAAGCTTTTATACCAGCTAATTATACTAAACCAATTACAACAAAACGTGGGAAAAAATATTTTAACAAAAATAAAAAATGCACGATCACCAGGTACTAATTCTATAAAAAAACATATGATCAATTCAGAATTTCAATAAAAAACACCAGTCGACAGGACACATTCTTCAAACTGACAAAACATTCAAACTTAATGGCACATTTCACATAAAACACAACACAAAACTGAATCTACTGTTCCAATATAACATTAGACAAGACTGAGAATGAAGAATTTTAGAAGTGTCACCAAGACCTTGCAGACTTTCAACAGCTTACGCATCCCGTACAGAAGTGCTGGAGGAGATTGCGGCGGTGGAAGCGCCGGAGGCAAGGTAACAACGATATTTAATGCTCATTAAAAAACAAGGTTATAGATGATTTAAAAAAACTCGGTTTTACTCTGCCCCAGAGAAAAATCAACCCAAATTCAGTCAAAATAAAAATACATCATTTTTCACCAAAAATGATTTTTTATCCAAAAAGCTTTTAGCTTGGTAAATGCTTGAATTGTTATACTATTAAATTTTCTATAATAATTGAATTTTAATAATAACGTGTAAACAACTGTCCATCTTAAACAGCTGATTAGCTGCTGTTTGCAAACATTCATAGCAATCGAAAAGAATTTTACAACTTTTAGCATTTTCCTCGGTTATTCGTTCTAATTTAAGTAACTATTTAAAAATGTAACAATCTATTCAAATAATCGTAAATTTAATAACATGAGAAATTAGTACTAGAATTAAAATGTTATCTACATGTTTATAACTTTATTTTCAACAAGCAATTTTAAATTTTATTTTAAAAACTGGTTGAAATAGCTTTGAAAACGCTTCTAAAAACGGTGCCATATTTTTGACAATATTATAAAATATTATTATAAACAAAGAACATATCAAAAGTACCGGCTTTAATTTTTTTTTTTTTTTTCAATAAACAAATATGCGTGTTTGATTTTTGCACCAGATAAACTTGACTTATCAACAGGCAATGTTAAAATTGATTGTTTATTTAAATGAAAAGTTCAGATGAATTTGTTTGACTTACATGGTGAGGCTTCGGACGTATAACAGATTTAATTGAAAATTTGTTTGGTGATAAGTGGAACACGTGCCGCGTTCTTGCCAATGGGTCCTAAGAGCCGAGAAAAAAAAGTAATTTAAGAAATTTGATGAAATATATTTTTATGCTTTTGTTGTGCATGTATTTCAACGTTATTATATTTCAGGAGTTTGTCGTTTTACAATTTTTTTCTGGCTGATGAATCCTAGGAGCCGAGAAAAATATTATTTTAAGTAATTTAAACATGATTTTCAGCCTTTGATGTGCATGCATTTCAAGATATTTCATGTTACTTTAGTTTTAGAAAATGAAATTTCCGGAATATGAAAAACGAATATCACTTAGTATCTTGGATGCATGATACATACGCATGCAATACGTAATTTGTGACCGAGGGATGTAGCAAACTAGGTCAAAACATATATTTTTTTATCACGAAACGGTTGATACTAGTTTTGTTGTATCCGAATACCCACAAATACACCACGAATACACATTTTTGGCAGCAAACAGCAAAAAATTTCGTAAATTTTTTCGTTTTTATCTCTGAATTTGATCGGAATTGACAAACATGGTGTTAAAATTGAAACGACTGTACCGATCTACCGGAAACTTTACCGGGGTTTATAAGCTTATGATCTACATATAATGGTTCAAACTTGGTCTCCGTAAATAAACTAGAACTGGAAATAAAAAATAAAACGTTTGAGAAGTTTTGGTTGACGGCATACAATCGGAACTATGTTGAAACAGCAGAAAACCACCTTTAACAAAATGAAAGCCTTTTTCTCGACTTCTACGGTATATAAACAATAATGCTCGGAAACGTGTTTAATATTTTTTTACCCTAGTATCCCACATCTACAGCCTCCCCTTGATAGTCGCATTTCATTTACACAAATCCTCCCAAAAACCAACTCAAATGTTTATATTGTAGAAAGGTCAATGTTGTTTCAAAATAACAATCAAAGACATAAATCGACATATATATATTAAATGTGATTTTTACCATTTGTAGAAAGGGGTAGTTCTTGGCGTCTATGATGGATGTAGCCCTGGAGAATACAAATTGACTACAGCCACCCAAAGGTTTGACGAAGTGAATGGGGGAAAAATAAACACTCTCATTAAAGGGTATTGATAAAAATTCATCATAATATCCGAAAATTTACTACTAATGTTATGTGGTATTCAGAACAGATATAAAAGCGGGAACCTGTCAGGTTTTTGCCAACGTCAGCAATGACTTCAATACAGTTGCAGTTTCTAACATCGGTAATGAGGGAGTCGGCTATAACGAACTTGAAAAATTGGACGAGTGCAAAGAGAACATCAGAGTGGCTGCGGCTGTCGGAGCTCGAGCTTTGCAAAACGAGGTTAGCTTCCAATAAACGCAAATATTTTCTCGACCTAGCGGTTTGTTTTCTTTCAGGGTATGACAACCATCTTCGTTGAAGGATTCACAAACGCCGAACCCGCCGCAGAAGGCTCCTTGTTGTCCGTCTGGAGATATCAGGAACAGAGGAGCGAAGAGGGTAGGTTCCCTGAAGTCAACGTGGATCTTTTCGACAGCGAAGACCGTGAAAGTTGGCAGCGTGGCAAGCTCAAAGCCGACTGCCAAAACCTGGCAAGAAGAATCGAAGAGACACCTTCAAATCTCATGACCCCTTCTATATTCGCCGGGGTGAGATCATAATAACGAAGATTTTGTACCATTTTCGTGTTAATATCCGTTGACTTTTAGGTTGCTATTGACACGTTATGCCCTTGCGGTGTCGCAGTCGATGTGAGAGATAAAGATTGGATAGAAAGTAGCAAAATGTCCGCTTTTCTGTCCATTTCCAAAGGGTCTTGTGAACCACCTCTTCTCTTGGAGATGGGCTATTGTGGTGGTTCACCTGACGGTCAACCGATCGTTTTATCGGGTATAGTTTTCAATTACAATTTAATTTAAAACTTCTCTAATTTGTTTTTTGGCTTATAGGAAAAGGAATAACTTTTGATTCTGGCGGTCTTTGTCTGAAGAATTGTCCCGGAATGTCTGAATACCGAGGTGACCTGGCCGGGGCTGCGGTCGTTCTTGCCGTTATGAAATGTGTCGCCATGCTTTCTTTGCCCATCAACGTTATTGGTAACTAAAGGAGATGTCATAAATCATCCCTTGATGCAATTTTTTTTATTTCAGGCTTGATTCCCTTGTGCGAGAACATGATAGGAGGCATGGCTACAAAACCAGGTGACGTAGTCATGTCGAGAAACGGTAAAACAATCAAAATCGAAGACACGGATAACGAAGGCCGTGTCGTTCTCGCCGACATCCTACCATACGCCTGTTACCTTAAGCCTTGTTTAATTGTGAACGTGGCCACGCTCACACGTAAGTAGTTACTCAAAGAGTCAATCAGTCACAAATGTCAGTTGGTCTACATGCCTTTCTCATACTGTGCAGCTGGTATGAAGAAAACTCTAGGTACAGGAGCTTCTGGGACATTCACCAACAGCCACAGTTTATACAGAGAACTGGAGAGAGCCGGCTCTGAGACTGGAGACAGGGTCTGGAGATTCCCATTCTGGAGGTTCTACACACAACGAGTGACAGGTGGTTATATTAATGCAAGATTCTGGGGAATACTGGAAAAAAGAAAATCTACAATCAACTTTCATGTCAACATTTTTTTTCAGATTGTATTGGTGTTGATGTTACAAACGTTGGAAAAGGCGTCGGAGGAGGTCCTTGCCTTGGGGCTGCATTCTTGAAAGTAAGTGTGATATTATACAGCAGAAACTCTATGGTTTTTTCATAAAGAAACATCTTTTAAACGAATTTTACTTTTAGGAGTTCATCACAAATGAAGAATTTATTCATCTTGATATAACTGGAACGGGAATGCTTTCCAACGGCGTGGGACACCCGTATTTGAGAAAAGGCTTGATGACTGGACGTCCGGTGAGGACTATTGTCCAATTCCTCTACCAAATCGCTTGTCCCCATGATAAAGGCGATGACTGCTGATTTCTTTTTTCTTTAAGCATGAATTTGCGTCCTTGCCATGTTCTGTCCTGCCATGAATAAATACATTATTTTGACTAACACAGTATAGTTGTTTTCTTTTGTTTACAAAAAACAAACTGTAATTACAAGAGTTTTAATTAGAGAGTTAAGTGTGAATGTGAGAACCCATAGATGAGCCAACATTCGGTAGCCTCTTTGACTTTGACATGAAACCGATAGATGTGCGTAGTTGGTCGCGAAGTCCTAACTTTAGAATAAAATGGGTAAAAGTGAGAGGGTCACAGATGAAAGACTTGGAATTAAAAAATAATTTGGAGTGGAATTTTAAGTGTCGGAATTTGGGTAGGTTTATAGCAAGGAATTTAGAGGTCTGAGTGGTTTCTAACAACAAAAGTACAGTGATCGTGGCGAGGATTTTCACTGGAGGGATGGGGTCCTGTTAAAGTTTTTTTTTAGCCGCTCCGTAAAGTTCTAGTACGTAAGTCCATATAGGACTAACCTCTGTAAAATATTTTTTGTTGTGAATGGTGAGTTTTTAACACATTTTAGTTGACTTGTACACGTAGTTTAATCCTGCCATTTTAATCGCGTATGTGAATTTCATGTCTAAGTACAATCCCAAGTATTGCACGCGATCTGGCGCAAGGAGTGGAACTTTGTGAAGTATTTTGCGCTTTGAGCGTAAAGTATATAGAGGTTTGGTTTTATTTTAATTCTGCACTGCAATGATCGTGGTTTGCAGAAAGGTTTGCTGTCGTAATCGTAGGTAATGGCGAATGTCAGGGTGTTGAGAGATTTCCGCGATCTATATACTGAAAATAAACGGTTTTCTTGTGGAATACCAAAAGGGATAAAATATATGTAATATTCTTTTTAAGGAAGAAGTAAGGTCTTGGTTGAGACATGAGCGGGATTCGAACCCACGACCTTCGTCTCAATACGCCACTGCTCTAACCACCTGAGCTATCGTGACACTAACTAGAACTCTAAAAAGAATAATTAATTGAAATAAGTAATTTGGTCAATAAGACCACTGAACATAAATGGATTAATATAATATGTAATATATTGAGGTGTGGTAAGTAACAAGGAAGATGCCATTGTGTTAGGTACGGATATATGATGAAGTACTGTATGTACTAGAAAAGAAAGATTTGAGTTTCACCATTAGATTCGGAGCCAATGCTGTAAATTATTTAAATAAATAAATGGAAATAGCTTACATTCAAACCATAAGCTTACATAACCAACATAAAAGTATTATGTGATAATTCTAATAGACCCACCATGAATTCAAAAATTCATAGAAGCATCTTTGACATCTTTTCTGTTACCTTATAGTTGAATTAGGAGATAGCGATAGCCGAGAAGTTACCGCGTCAGACTCTTGGATGGTAGATCTCGCGGTCGTAGGTTCGATTCCGATCACCATTCCTGGAATTTCCTAACCCTCCCCTCCCCTCCAAAATATTATTCAGTACTCTTGCTAATATGAAAAAACATACAAAAAGCATCATAGAAATCAAACTTCTGAACCAGATAGACCTGATGCAACTATAGAAACCAGATACTGCACATATCCAATATTAAATAATCACTAATATTAAAAGTAAAATTATTCGATAATTCACTACGGCAGATCAACTACCAAAACACTTTTAATTTACAATCAATGGATCATTTGTATTAGTGTATTTTATTAGGGCGTTTTAGAAGGTAGGTTCATTGTTTAAATATGAAAATGGAATTTATGCTTTGATAAAGTACCGTAAATCGTTAGTTGGAAACTTCTAACAAATTCGCAAGTTTTAACTATTTTCAAGGCTTATTTTTTTATAAATCCGCACCCTTTCAGTAAAGACCGTACCTCATAAAAATTGAAACTTTTAGAGGTGCTTTCCAATGTTTGTTCTTTTGGAAGAAACACCTCCGCATTTATTAAAATTTGGTTAATATTGACATTTTGTTACGTTAATTGATGGGGCAAAATGATTGTGCAGCTATATCATCTTTGATCATCATTGTTTCCTGATCATCAGTGGTTGATATCAATACCTTTTGGCATTTCGTCATCCTAGAGATTAATTACTTAAAAGATAAATCAGAATTAGAGAAGATAAATCATTGACAAACTACTGTCTTTGTGCAAAAGGGTCATCAGCTTATTAACCAATATTTAACCACAATTTTTCAAGATTTCTTAACATTGGTTAAAAATTTAACGTGGACATAATTATTATTATTATTAGAATACAGTGATTAGCACGAGGATGGAATATTATATTTATTTTTGGGTAAAATGTTCAATTCTTTACAAGTTTATAATTATTTGATGTTGAAGGCATAATTTGATGCGAATATGAATTTTAGGACAGGCTGAGAGTTGTCTTTCATAACATATGTTGCCAGCTTGATTTTTTTTCATTATTACTGTTGACTTATTTTTATGTCTACTACTGTAAAATTCCAATTTACAAATCGAAATTTTCTAGCCCAATGTGTGCGTAAATTAATCATAAGAATAATTTAACAACAGATTTTATATTATAACAAAATGTAAATATTATGTTCAGATAAATCATATGGGAAATTAAAGAACACAAGTTTTCAGAAATACTTCTATCATTGATGTCCAAATTCAAAATTTCACCATCTATTCAAGTAAACACGCTCTAAATTTCATGTTGCCATCGCGACATGCTCAGAAGAATCACTAACCGTCTCCGGATTGACAGGCCACGTGTGAGATACTCTGGTACCTCATGCACAGCTCAGAAGGTAAAATCCGAAATTCTTTAATAAGTCTCGACGAACGAAAAGCAGCCGTATGAAAATAATTTTTGTTTTAATGTTTCGGTAGCAAAAAGGACTAGTCCTCGGAGTGTACGATGGCTGCTGCCCGGGAGAATTTAAATTGTCGCCGACGGCCGCAAAATTCGATGAATGTGTCTCAGGTCGATTGACTGAATTGTTAAAAGGGTAAGCTTATAGGGGGAAACTCTCATTAGATTTCTAAGCGATTAAAATAAAATTAGCAATTAAAATTTCTTTGTTCCTACCACAGGACTAAGTTGAAATCTGGCAAAGTCCAGGTTTTCGGTAACTTAGGGGATGAGTTCTACTTGGTGGCTGCGGCTGGGTTGGGGCCGGAAAGTGCCACAACCAATCAGGCAGAAGGGCTGGACGAGTGTAAAGAGTACATCCGAATCGCAGCAGGTGTAGGTGCTCAAGCACTACAGGACCAGGTACGTCCTAATTAAGTGTATACCTCAGCGCCTTGACCTCCATTCATTTTTCAGACTATTACCAATATATTCGTTGAAGAATTTACCAACGCTGAATCTGCAGCGGAAGGGGCAGCTTTGGGCGTATGGCGTTACCAGGATTGGAAGGCCAAGGAACAGCAGTTAACCGCTTCCGCTATCGACCTTTATACTGGAAATGACAGGTATAAACTGAAAAACCATTTAATATGTATACGTATATATCACCGTCACACAATGCTATAATAGCATATATCTTCATGTTTCTGTAAAATTAGGTTTTCCGCTTTAAGTTGGACTGCAAGTTGGTTAAAACATGTTGAAACGGCACTGGGTCTGTCTACAATCATCGGTTTTGATGTTACTCAAACGCGCTTCGGCTTTGCGCCGCCTTTAAAGTTCCTTACTGAAGATGGGGCAAAGCCGAAACGCGTTTGAGTAGCATTTCAACCCACGAGTGTAGACGTAGGCTTAATATGAATTCATTGATGTGATTACAACTTATTCTAGTAGAAATGATGAATGGTGAGTGCGGTGTTCAATCCTTTTTAAAAAGATTGTAACGGCGGGTTCACTTTTGCAATTCATGTCGAGACGTGGTTAGAGAATTCCTTCAACCTGACGATAGCTAAAAGCTCGAAGTCCGAATCGCTGAAAAACAACTTACTGTGGGTAGGAACTATCTTTTTAAAAAGGGTTTATTCTAGTTTCGAAAAATCGAGTAAGCTCGAAATGGCCTTCTTTCTTTTACACATAACACTTTTTCTAAATCTTTCCTATCTAATTATACGAAAATCATTAATTTCGTGTAGATGAAAATAACGATTAATAAATATTCTCTGAAGGTTGATTAAATTGTTAAACTAGCCTTACCCCACATGGTGACGCAAAAAATGGGTGTATCAGTCAAAAAACATGCCAATATCCAATAATTTAACAGTGCCATATGGTTTTGCTTGTAGTTAATCAGTTTTTCCTTATTCAGGCATCTCAAATGCAATCAAAAAGCCATTATTTGAGCTATGAGACAATTAATACTATTTTTTTAAACATTCCAAACAGGCTTATGTATTAAGCAGTGGCTGTAAGATTTATTTTTTATGATGTTCTTGTAGAGAACATTTTCTATACAATACAATCACCAAAAATTAAAAATATCAAGGTTCTTTTTATTTGGGCTTTGTGTACCGTGGCGCTGCGGTATAGTTGGTAATAGTATAGCTAACAGAGTTGCAATAAAAGCTATTAACGGCCATGTTACACACGTAATGATAAACAGAAATAATTTGAGGTGGGGTGAGTATGTCAATTCGCTTTTTAGAAAACACAGTTGTATTTTCAGTCTGTTTTAACCAGCTATCCGGATTTCGAGTAAAATGTTTATCAGGCTGAAGATATATGTTATCTCGTTTATATCTAAAAGAGACGTGTTTGTAATCTCCAGTCTGACGATGAGTGATGAAGGACGATGATGAAATCCGGATAACTGATTAAAACAGAAAGCACCACCAAGCAGAAGGTGTTCGATTTGTTTGGAACCGCTTAAAAAAAAATTAAAAAAAAATTAAAAAAAAACCCTAACCATACTCAGTTTTTTCTCGAGGGGAATGCTCCGAATTTAACAAACAAAAATTTATAAAAACTATAATGGCTTATGAAAATGTATCATATTTGACACAAAATACATACTAAGTCGAAAATCATTTTCCAAAATTACTTATGCACACGTAATTACAAATAAAACAAATTTTCCCGCACTACCACCTACCCCTGTGAATTTATTTTAAAAAATGCCACACAATTCTCTATAAAATAAAGGCAATACCAGCAAAAGAGTGTACAATTCCATGACTCCAACCTCCAAAAATATATTGGGAGGTAAGGTTAATTTTAGTATTAAAATATGCGAATCTTTTACAGTTTTTGACATATGTATCTAAATCGTTAGACGGAACTGGATGTGCCTTTTATGATCCCATGAAGAATATGAATACCTAATTAAACTCCCAGACGGAACGAGTACATACTTCGCAGAACTTAAGCCATATCGAGTGTGGTTTGTTATATGTCAGATCTACCTTGTCCAGAATGTGTCATTAGAACGGACAGAAAAAGCTCAATTTTAAAACTAGAACAAAACGGCTTAAGAAACACCGATAATCATATTAATTATGCCATATTATCAAAATTATTCTACCTCAAACAGAGACAGAAAGAAATACAGTTCATTTGGATAAGATCACATGCTGGGATAAAACATAACGATAAGGTAGAAGTATTATCAAAACAGGCATTTAACCAAGATAAATCAACATAATTTAAAATCCCTTATTATGAAACGTTCGGTACAATAAAAAATGATATAGATATATGGGAAACAAGATAAAGACTCTCGAAAGGGACTATTTTACAAATAATTTGATCCAGATGTGAAAAGGGTTACATGGTTTAATAAAGAGAAAGTTAATAAAAAACTAAAACAATACGTAGATTAAGGGCAAACCAGGAATATGTAATGAATATCTCACCAAAATCAAGCTTAAGAATTCTGTACAGTACGAAAAATATTTAGAGAAAGAAAGCCATCTATCATCGGAAATGCCTCTTCGAAAGGGTCGAAAAATAATTAACCTACCCTTTTAATTACGAAATTAATTTTAATTAATTGTAATGTACATATACAAATTCAAGAATATATTAAACAAATAAATCACAATGTCTAAAAATTTAACAAGACCTCAATAGCGAGAAAATCCCCAAGATTCATCCGCCACCTCCTCCAAGCCTGGGTTCGGCGATCCCTCAGTCGGAACCGAAGAAGTTTTTAATTAATAACTAACATGCATGTGACCATGACTATGGCTTAACGGCTAAAGTAAAAATATGAAGTTAATTGTGTTCTTCTGTATATTCTCGTTAATAATCTGCCAACAGCTATGATAGGCGGATTATTTTGATCAGCCTCTTGACTACTAAAATTTTTAACACGTTTAAAGATGAAAACTTACTAATATGATTGGAATATTTCAGGGAAGGTTGGAATCGGGGCCTTGTTAAAGCGGAGGCACAGAACATGGCAAGAGAATTAGAAGAGGTGCCTGGAAACCTCATGACTCCGTCCATATTCGCCCGGGTACAGTATATTATTTGTATTAATTTTTCTGTTTAATAATAATTTATGGAAAAAATAGTTCGTCCAAGAGCATTTGTGCCCTTGCGGGGTTACTGTTGAGACAAAGGATAAAGACTGGATCGAGAGGCACCACTTCCACGCTTTCCTCACGATGGCCAAAGGATCCTGCGAGCCGCCAGTGCTCATCGAGCTCAGGTACTGCGGAGTGCAGTCCAACGAGAAACCGATTGTCCTAAGCGGTAAAACCCAGACGAATGACGCGGGAAACGGCGTAAATTTAAAAACTTATTTTCTATTTCAGGCAAAGCGGCCACCTTCGACACTGGAGGCTTGTGCCTGAAGGCCTGCAAAGGGATGTCGGTCCATAGGGCCGATATCGCCGGAGCTGCCGTCACCGTGGGAACGTTCAGGGCGATAGCTAGGATGAGGCTTCCCCTAAACGTGACAGCCCTGCTCGCCGTCTACGAAAACATGCCGAGCGGGATGTCCGTAAAGCCAGGAGACGTCGTCATGGCCCGAAACGGGAAGACCATAAGGATCGAAGATACGGATAACGACGGAAGAGTCGTTCTCGCCGATGTCCTATCCTATTCGTCTGTCTATCAGCCGTGTCTCGTCATTAACATGGGAACTTCTAACCGTAAGCAACTATCTGTATAACACAACCACAAAGGATCTTAAAAGTAGCACTAAATAATCTCTACTGGGTTCGCCGGTTTAGATTTTTGCTTTTCAATTTTCACGCTATCCTCAGTGAAGAATTCTAGTGAAAACCTAAACTCAGTAGAGCGATCAAATGTAGATCATGGTGCATTTAAAAGTCGTTTGTGGTGAGGCATTATTACAGCTTGGGTCATCAATGAATTAGGGGCATGTCCATGATGTTGAGCTGCTTGTAGGAGAATTAATTATTTAGTTGAAACTTAATCATTTTTCTGGGTCTATTTGGGCCCGCTGGGTTTCATCAAACGGATTTCGGTAGTCAATCTTTTATTTTTCAGCCGGTCTTCTGACCAGTCTCGGAGCGCCGCCGAATGGTGTCTTCTCGACATCAGATATCATCTGGTGGGAGATGCACAGAGCTGGCATGTACACCGGAGACAGGGTCTGGAGACTCCCGTTCTGGAAATTCTTCCGTTCACGTGTCACAAGTGAGTTTCTTCAAAACCGCTACTTCTTTGAGCGATGTCAATTGTATCTTCATTTCAGACTTTGTTGGAGTGGACACGACCAACGTCGGACGAGGACCGGGCGGTTACCCGTGCCTGGCAGCTGCATTCCTTTTAGAGTTTATCCCGCCGTGCATAGATTTTGTCAACATCGATATATCGGGTACTGGTACGGTCAACGTGCACACTGGGATGCCTTATTTAAGAAAGCAGAGCATGTCCGGTCGTCCTGTCAGAACCATTGCCCAATTTCTGTATCAAATAGCTTGTCCTCATGAGTACATTCACGATTGTTAACCAGTGTTTTTTTGAGTAACATTAAAAATTAGTATTTAAAAAAACTAAAAAATACAAGGGTTGTTTGTAAAACGGTGTTTTTTTATTTGTAGCTCGTAAAACATTTGGTTGGTAGATAATACAACCAAAGAGCCACTCCCAATAAAGAAATTAATTTAAGGGAATGTCATATAACAAATATTTTTTTATAAATATTTTCTAAAAATAACTTTAAAAAAATCGTTTGATTATTTTTATTCGGTTTTTTAGAAGTGTACTTTTGTAATGGGCAAATGGGCTATTCCTGAATGGCTACTACTGCTTTTTCTACTGATATAGGTAGAACTGTTAGAACTCGGCACTTGGTTGAATGGCCACAAGGGGCAAAAGGCACAATTGGTCCCATTAGTTCCGTGGTGAGCTGTACAATGGGTGAATTGGTTAACAGTAGCATTTTCCTCCTCACCGGAATGATTACAGCCCTTGTACATGTCTGAAAGCCATAAAATAAGCCTTTACGACTGAAGGATTCCTACCTGTCTTTCTTTCAAACAGTGAAGTGAGTTTTATGACAATGACTTGAGGTAGTTGACTTTTAAGGAAGTGGAGAAACTTACAAAAGAGACGATGTTTGTATTCACAACGGAAATAAAACATTCAGACAACATATGTTAATATTTATTAGATCTTCATTAATCAAGGTATAATCAACGAATCAAGTATTTTTGTTGGCATGAATTTCTATTTGAACAAGAAGGTCGGTAAACACTGAACGATTTATTATTTGTTGTGTATTTTATCATTTAATTAGTTGTTTATATCTTATGTATGTCTCACTCTTTCTCACAGTCTTTTTCTCAAAACTTCTTTATTTTTTTTTATTTCTTTGTAACCGTCTTACGTTTGCCTTTTCTCGTCCTCCCCTTCTAGCTCTTACACCTTTTCTATACTCCTTTTTTACTTTCTCTCTCTCCCTCTTACTCTCTTCCTCTCGTTTTCTTTTCCCTTAATTGTAGAAAGGGTCATTCTCAACCTAAATTTGCGGGATTAACGACGATAAAAGGACTTACAATCATTCAAGCTTTCACTCTCTCTCATTTTCTCACATTCTTTCTAATTGTGAACGTACACGCGTCAGAGATATAGCTAGAGTGAGAGATTAGAGATGATAGGTAGATAGATATAGAGGGAGGAGGGAGAGAGAGAGAGGGAGAGAGAGAGAGAGAGAGAGAGAGAGAGAGAGAGAGAGAGAGAGAGAGAGAGNGAGTAAGAGAGAGAGAGAAAGATACGAAACGAGGGAGAGAGAGAAAGAGAAAAGGAGAAAGAGGTAGCAAATACAGAGAGAGAGAGAGAGAGTAAGAGAGAGAGAGAGTAAGAGAGAGAGAGAAAGATACGAAACGAGGGAGAGAGAGAAAGAGAAAAGGAGAAAGAGGTAGCAAATACAGAGAGAGAGGGAGAGAGAGAGAGAGAGAGAGAGAGAGAGAGAGAGAGAGAGAGAGAGAGGAATAGAAAGAGATAGAGGGATAGGAGAGACTCAGAAAGAGATGCATGGAAAGAGAGTACGAGCGAACGATGGAAAGAGGCGGAAGGGTGATGGAAAAGTAGAGATTGAGAAAAGAAATTTGTCCACATACGTTGTTTACTATTCTTTTTATGAAGTTTTACCTTCCATTGCTGACACATGCGTCATTCAGATGTAATAAAGAACATACATAAATAAAGAGCAAGATAGAGAAAGAAAGATGAGTCATGTGAGAGAGAGAAAAAGAGAAAGAGAAAGAGAAAGAGAAACAGAAAGAGAGAGAGAGAGAGAGAGAGAGAGAGAGAGAGAGAGAGAGAGAGACAGACAGACAGATAGCGAGAGAAGGATAGTGAAAGAACGATCAACCGGTATGTGTGTGACGGAGAGAGACAGGCAGAGAAAGAGATATATTACTGATGTAGAAGTAGAGATGCATGTAGAGAGAAAGAATGAAGTGTGAGAGAAAACAAAGATCCTCGAAAATCCCCCCTTCTCTCCCTTGTCTCCTCTTTCTTTCGCTATCTCGCTCTTTCTTTATGTATGTTATTTATTACATCTGAAGGACGCATGTGACAGCAGCAAATATTTCATAAAAAGAATAGTAACAACGTGGGTGGACAAATTATTAATCCACTGTGTTTCTATTTTTGTTTCTTGACAAATTATAAGCACCGTTGAAACTTCAGTAAGTGAAGCAATAAAACCATTTCCGCTATTGATACAGTTTTATATTTATCCATAACATAATTCGTTCAATAGTTAAGAGAGGAAGGAAATTTACCTGACCTTAGTGTATCACTTTCCCGGTCGGTATAAAGAATTACATTTGTTATTTGGGCCGTGACATAAAGTGTAATTCGGCGACAGGGGCGGTATAAGAAAGCGGGGTAGGTCACCCTTGGGGGCTGTTTCTCTAACCGACATCGCTTTCCTATTACACGAGCTCCTGCCTCACTTCCGAGGAGCACAACTTGAACACACGGACCGGCAGGTACTACAAAGAGTGGGGAATATATAATCCGGAAGCGTTTCAACTGATGGGCCGACAGCCGAAGAGAGGCGTGTCAACGCATCCAGGTATGGTGAGCGACGCCCTCTCCCATGGGAGACTTCATTAGCACCTGACATCTTCCAAGGAAGCGTCCCTTCCGAGAAAATAGATCCCATTCTCACGGAAAATGATAATTTAAAGTACAATTTTCAAAGTAACAGATAATTGGACTTTGTTTCAAGAGTCGAGCTCATGAAACCACCAACGCCCAAAAAATTCTGTCGTTTGTCATTTTCAAGCAGTTCACCTGTGCTCAAGGTGTTCATTTTCGTAAAAAGATCAAAGTAATTGTAAATATTCTAAGATCAAAGTAATCAAAGAAAAATTGAGTATCAATCTTACATTAACATGTAAGGTCTTTTCCAAGACACCAATAAAATGGTGAAATGGTAAATACAAAATTATGAAAATTAATAATGTCTTCACCTAGAGAATCTGGAATTCCTCTGTGTCTGACACACTGTCTCCTGCTCACTCTCTCTCTCTCTCCCTCACTCACTCTCTCTCTCTTTCTCTCTCTCTCTCTCTCTCTCTCTATCTCTATCTATCTATCTATTACTATCTCTCTTCCTATTTCTCTACCCTGTCTTCTCTTTCTTTCTCTTTTTCTATATCTGTCTGTCTGTTACTCTCTTATTTATATTTCTCTCTGTCTCAATGTCACTCGCTTACTCTCTTTTCCTCTCTATCTCTCACTATCTCTCTCTATTCTCTTTTTTCTCTCTCTCTATCGTTCTCTCTTCTCTCTATCTCTCTATTTATTTGCCTGTGACTATCTTTTTTATATTCATCTTTCACTGTCTCTCTCTCTCTCTCTCTCTCTCTCTCTCTCATTCTCTTTATATTTCTTTCTCTCTTTCTCGCTCTGTCTCTATCGCTCTCTCTCCTTATCTTTCTTTCTATACATCTATGTGCTGTTTGAGACTTCTTTTTTCCCCTTTCATTCTCTTTTCTCTCTTTCTTTCTCTCTTTCTTTCTCTCTCTCTATCTATCTTTATCGTTCTCTCTTTACTCTATCTGTCTATTTATTTGCCTGTGACTATCTTCTTTATATAATCTTTCACTGTCACTCTCTCTCTTCTCTCTCTCTCTCTTCCCCTCTCTGTCACTCTCCCTCTCATTCTCTTTATCTTTTTTCTCTCTTTCTCTCTCTGTCTATCTCTCTCGCTCTGTCTCTATCGCTCTCTCTCCTTATCTTTTGTTTCTATGTATCTATCTGCTGGTTGTGACTATCTTCTTTATTTTTTTTTCATTCTCTTTTCTCTCACTCTCTCACTCTCTCTCTCTCTCTCTCTCTCTCTCTCTCTCTCTCTCTCTCTCTCTCTCTCTGTCAAATTTGTAACGTTTTGTCTCAGTGAAAAATTAAGTTAAGCTAGGGACATAGGATTAGAGATTTTAATGAAACTTTTGGTGATAATAGGTCGAAAGATCATACAATCGTACGAGCCGAGAAAAAATATTTCAAGTACATAATATTTTGGTTCCTTATATATTTATTCCTGTGCCAATTGTTGTGCTTACGTTAAATATAGAAAGATTTTAAAAAAATGAATGCAAGTTTATACCGTGGATGTTAGACAAAATCGAGAGGAAATAGTATTTTGGTTTTTGTAACTTTTTCTCTTTCTCTCTTTCTTTCTCGCTCTCTCTATCTCTATCTATCTATCTGTTAATCTATCTATATATTTATCAATCTTTTTCTATTTGTCTCTCTTATTTATTTCCTCTCTGCCCCCCTCTCACTCTCTCTATCAGTCTATCTACTCCATATTCCTCCCCCTGTGTCTTTTGCTCACTGTCACACACACACCCACACCCACACACACACACACACACACACACACACGCACAAGTTTGCAACCTTTTGTCTCGCTCAAAAATTAAGTACAACAAATTTAAATAAAATATTCACACCATAAATTTAAAATATTTGTCAGATGGGCACGTTTCGCGTTCATCTTTGTATTATTCAACTCAATATTATTGCTGATTATGTCCAATTTGATATTTAAAAATGAACAAACCTAAGCCAACAAAATTAGTGTTTGAAAAATAAATTTTCACTTTGTTGCTCATCTAGCAATATTATTTTCGCAGGAATTGTTCTATTATTCAAAAGTGTTCTGAATGTAAAAATTCAGTTCGATTGCAAAAAGCGGCGATTGGAAAAAAAATGTTGCAATAATAAAACAAACAAAAAACACACTTCGGAAATGAATTAATAAAAGGGCACTCTCTCAATTATTCACCCTAAATGGTCGAACTTTCCGATTTTTTCAAACTGCCATTAGCGAACCGAGCCGAACCGGAAGGAGTCACTTCCTCCCTTTATCAAATAATGTGTGGGCATCGCAATACATCCTGAGTTAACTTTATGACAAGAAGGTTTCATGTATTTGAGAAAAAAATATATACTCGATTTGTTAGTATTTTTGCGTTGTGAAGGCTGGATCCGCGTCATTTTCTTTTCCTTTAGTTTAAAAGCATGTTACAAAACAACTAAACTGCTGGTTAATCACACCTCAAGAATAAATATCATGATTTTCTGCAGAATATGTAGACAAAATGATTTTGTTTTAGGTCTCTATCGATCACTAATATTTGATTTCCATCTCATATACATACCATACCACACAGTAAGGATGTATTTCGTTACACAACCGTCATACTTGAGCAGTTTAGCGAAAATTAATCTTTCTTTGTCAATTTTTGCTTTATTGTAATTTTTTAGATAATTTCTTTTTTCCCGATCAACGGTGATATTGTCGTTTTTTTCTAGGATTTTCAGTTTTTGGCAAATAGGTCAACACACCGACTTATCTTGCGGGCAGGCCATTTGGTTGAGGAACTGTACGATGGTCCGCGTAGGCCGACCTGTCATGTAGCCAGGCCTCAGGTACGGCGGTGCCATCTCAGACGCTTCCATACCCGTCCCAGTATTGTCAACATGCATAAAATCAACAGCCGGCGCGAATTCCTGAAATAACAGTTATAATTTATGAATACAGTAAACTATTATTAAAAAAATATGGAAATAGTTTACAAGGAGAAACGTTGCAGCGAGGCAAGGATCGCCTCCGATGCCCAGGCCAACATTGCAAACATCTACGTCCGTTCTTTCTAAAATAAATGTTTTAAAAAATGTTAAAACAAAACGTGATTTGATTTGTTTATGCAACAGTGAATAACTTTGGCATTTCTTTATTCTATAAAATTATTTTAGGCTTTTGTTAGTACCTACTTATTTTTCAAAAGTATATTACAGTGAGTATGTAGCAAAGTAGATACGACTTAATGTGAACATATAACGGTATAATATGTTAATTTATAACAAACAAATCACAGCTATGTTTCATTAATTAAATTGCTGTTATAAACTGCCCTTCCTACTCAAATATGGTAAAAGTTAGTCTTCATCATAAGAGGCTTTTTTTAAAATTTAGTTAAATTTTTTTTTTTTTAAATTGAAAATTGAATTAGTTGCTAACTTAATATTTTGTTGGCGTAGTGTTTCCACATCGGCAGTCGCCAGACCCGGTCTCCAGTCTCTGCCCCTGCCCTCGCCATTTCTCTCCAGACGACATCTGACGTTGCAAAAACGGCGGAAGTACTGGTGCCGAGAGCAGCTCTCGTAGCTCCTGGAGAGGACGAAACGGAACATTGTTTAAATTCAGGTGGGTTTATTGTGAAAGAATAGAAAAAGACTTACGGGATAGGGTCCCGATAGTGATGACGAGGCAGGGCTTGAAGGTAGTCGAAAAGCCGAGGATGTCTGCCAGTATCACAGGTCCTTCTTTATCCGTATTTTCGATTTTGATCGTTTTCCCTTCCCAGCCATAGACTATGTCTCCGGGCTTCATCGCCATCCCGCCAGGCATATTTTCGCACAGCGGTACCAATCCTGTAAACAATAATTTCAAGCGATTTTTTTTTTTTTTTGAGAGAGAGAGAGAGAGAGGGGAGGCGAATTTCTTACCTGTCACGTTGAGAGGAATACCTAGAATAGCCAGAGCTTTTAACACTCCGATAACAACTGCACCACCGGCCATGTCAGCTCTGAATTCCGCCATTCCCTCGCAGGGTTTCAAGCACAATCCACCACTGTCAAAGGTGATGCCTTTTCCTGAAAACACCCGTTTTGAACCCACCGTCGATCATTCCAACTGGACTTTTTATTTACCTATGAGAACAACCGGCTTGTCGTCTTCGCTTCCACCGCAGTAGCTCATTTCGAGCATGAGTGGGGCCTCGTACGAACCGCGTGCCATGGCGAGAAACGCGCACATGTTCTTTTCCATTATCCACTCCCTGTCTTTTACTTCGACAGAGACTCCACACGGACAGAGTATGTCTATAGCCGACTAAAAGTAGAGATAAAATACGAATAAACCACACCTCTGATTACATAATAGTTATTACTTTAGCGAATTTCGATGGAGTCATGATGTTGGCGGGGCTTTCTTCCAGATAACGAGCGACATTCTGAGCCCCACCTTTCACCATTCCCCTATCCCAGGATTCTCTATCAGGGTCATCGTACAGTTCGAGGACGGGCTCGACAACTTTGCGGGCAACGTTGGTTTTTTGCTCTTGGTAGCGCCAAACGGATAGGATGGCTCCTTCCGCTGCTGCTTCAGGGTTGGTGAAACCTTCAACCATCACGATCGGAAGACCCTGGAAATAGGGGCGAGTATGACGCCGGCTCGAGTAAAAGGCTTTAGCCAACTTACATGCTGCTCTTGCAGAGCTTTAGCCCCCACTGCAGAAGCGATTCGGATGTTCTCCTTGCATTCCTCCAGGCATTCGATCTCATTGTAGCCGAGGCCTTCTTGGCCCAGCGCGGATACAGCAACTGCATAAAACTCCGCGCCTAAATTATTGTAGATCACTGTCTCACCTAGCTGAATACCAGATCTAAAACAAATGACCTGCTGATAATACTGGTTAAAAAAATAAATAAAAACTGCTATAAGCTAGTACTGTTTAAGTAAACTCGATATTCTGCCCCCTAACTCGACATCGTATTTTTCTCCAGCAGCTGTTAGCCTGTATTCGCCTTCGTGGCAACCATCATATGCTCCAAGCACTAAACCTTTCTGAAAAAACAACATTTTTGTGTCTTGCATTCATTTTTAGCATTATTCCTGGACCGTTCGGATAAAATAGGATCAATATTGAGCCGATACAGAGAAATTTATGAAAATAATCCCCCCACTCACTTTTTTGTCGGCGGTGGAACAGAATTCGTCTTCGAAATACCTAACGATGCAATTTTGACAGGGTAACCTTCGCAGAAATTTAGTCAGAACAACACCGTGGTTCATTTTTGGCTCAAAAAATTTATAAAACGTAAATATTATTTTTAAATTTCTCAAACAGTATCTCTCAAAGAAAGGAATGTCACCTGCTTCATAGCTAACACTAACAACTACTATTTTAAAAATACATCTGATGTTTTTAACGGATATTTTTTTAAAATTAATTTTCTATGCTAGATATTAAATTAAGAGACATTTTATTTAAAATTGCTTTAATGATAAAATTATGTTTCTTACATATCAAACATTCTTGATGACATTTTTAAACTAAAAGAAAATGAAAAATAAATAATGTGTACGTTTATTGTTTTCAGCAGTAATGTAACATCTTCAATATGGATCGACAAAATTAAATATATCGATGTTTTTTATCAAACCCGTATCTCCAATAAAAAATTGATAATTTATATAGGTTAATTTGGTCGTTACCGATCTCTGTCAGACGCGTTTTGGCATTTCCCCATCTTCAGTGTTGGTTTTTGTAAAATTATTCGTCTGCAGTTTTTATAGTTTATTTAATGTATTTCATATTGGCATAATAAAGAAGCTCGAGGTTAGCTAAGAAATCTTTAGTTAGGTCGTTTCTGATCAGTAGAATTAACTATCTGGTTGGACGGAAAAAGCTCATCATCAAGCATTTCCTGCCTTCCAATCATACCGAACGAACAATTTTCTCGGGGTATAATTTTGGAGACCTCTCTGAACATTGTTGCAAAGACCCAATTTCATCCCCAGTTATCAATCTTTTTAAAAATGGGTCGGTTCGATTGTGTTTTAGGAAGGAATCACAAATAGAGATGTGGTCCAATAAATTCTTCTTAGTCAACTGTGAAAAACCCAAACATATCCAGCTGCTGTCAGACGCGTGGAAACGCAGTATGAAATATGTTACGAGTGGTTATCGTAAATGAATTTAAAAAATTCTTAAGAAGCCATATATTTATAAAAGTGTTAATCAAGCCAACAATGTATAAACACATAAATGTAATACTGAGATGAAACAAGGTTCGAATGGGGCTCATACGGGGATTAATGGAATTGATTTTCCCCACTGAAAGCAGACCCATTATGAACTTTATCCACCCACTGCCTTTCGGAGTAAACGGATGCACAATTAAACACGTTTCGGTGTTAGAAACGTAGTTTAGAACTTGAGATATTAGGCAGACAGTACTAAAGGCCGCTAACTCAAAAAATGGTATATACGCCATAATATGCAAATACGAAAAACAAATGCATCGACAGATAGGACAAAAAATTAGGAGAGATGCAAGAATATTTACAAACAATGACAGATAATCAAACTTCGCGAATCACCTCATAGAAAACTATCACGAACACTCAATAATACATCCAAGCATGAAAAAACAACACTATATAGAAAAAAGACGAAAAATGAAGTTTGTTGAACATTGAAGTTGGCGAAATGGCGGAACGCGTTTGTCAGGCCAATCCTGCGAGGAAAGGTAAGCCAAAATTGTCCATAATAACCAAATTTCATTTGAAAGAGTAATAACAATTTGGGTAACGGCCTAAAACAATGTTACAATGTTAATGTTAAGAAAAATATACAGATGAATAAATCCATCCTGAACTTGCTTAAGATCAAGGAACAGGAGCAGTTATTCACTAAGTTTAAGTTTTTATATATTCATTAAGTTTTGAATACCTATAATAATGTTTATCGTAACGTTATATTAATTAATTAATCTTTATGTAAGGTATTGGTTGAAATAAAAAAAGCTAGTGTCACGATTGGGATTCGAACCCACGACCTTCGGCTAAAAACGCCGCTGCTCTACCACTTGAGCTATCGTGACTTCGATCCACTCGGAGAGCAACTTCCCATCTCAACATGTTGGGTTGTATTTATTATTTAGATATAGCGAGATGCGGTGCCAAATCGTGCCAACGTTTTCATCTTTTCAACTAATTTTGTTTATGTAAGGTCTTAGTTGAGATGAAAAAGTTAGCGTCACGAGCGGGATTCGAACCCACGACCTTTGGCTCAATACGCCGCTGCTCTACCAGTTGAGCTATCCAGTCGGACACCAACTCCTCATATCAACCTACAACCTTTCGAATTTTCCCTCTTTTTGCCTAGATTCGAGGTTTCTTATGCCTAGTTTTTATTGAGATTATCTTCCTGGCAATATAATTAACTTGATGATCCTTATATAGATGAAAATTGAGATAATTATTGATGTTTTCTTAAATCACTTTAGGCAAAAGAACTTGAAGAATCTTTGCTTGTAATATTTGAGTTGAAAATAGAAGAAATGAACATAATGTTTGGTGAAAAATACGTTTGATTTTTTAGAAAAAGAAAAATATGCTGGACCATATATATATATATATATATATATATATATATATATATATATNATATATATATATATCAAAGTTTAATCTAAATCAAATAGTTGTTTCATGTAAGAACAATTTATCTCTTTCAGTATTATTTAGTGCCTTGGAAATAAGTCATGTTTAAAAAAAACCTTTTCTTTTCCTAGCCTAAATGGTTTCTCTAAGTGTCAAGGAGGTTGACAGATGCAAGAGCTGTCCCGCGAGGCGCTCAACCGAATCGCCGGGGACCTGTCTTTATGGAAATCCTTAATGGATTTCGAGTTTTCTTCTGGAAAAGTTGCACGGTCGGGGCAGAGTATGTCACACGACTTTCAAAACCGAACAAAGAAGGTTTAGTGTACTGTAGATTGTGCAGTTTGTATGATTATAGGTTGTTAAATGGTGCAATAATGGTAATGAATGTAAAAGATATATTATTATCTGCATTTTTCCTTTAGGCAGTACCTCTGATCAAAAGAAGTTTGATTTTATTTAATTATTAAAAGTTCAGTACAAACTGTGCTAGGAAAAGAAAAGGTTTTTTTTTAAACATGTCTTATTTCCCCACTGAAGGAAAGTGGACATTTCTTTGAATGATGGGCAGCGTTAATTTCCAATGATTCAATTATTTTTATTTTTCTACCCTTGCTGTTTTCGTATGTCAGACGCGTTTCGGATCTTTGCCATCTTCCGCAGTGGATTAGTGTTGTCCAAATTTAATAAACAACGAGAATAGGCGGACCAGTATGACCGTACAATAATTCCAAGATCAAACTCAATATTATCTTCTGACTACATTTCGTCATTGTAGATTTCGTTAATCTGTATGATTTACTGGCCTGAAAGTGTTGTAAGAAATTGTTGAGCAGTCTAACAATGAGTAAATAAATAATTAATAGAGTGACGGCCAGGATAAAAGAAAGTCGTTTTATCCCGAGTCATTTGTGACCACGTGGATTACAGAAACTTTAATCATTACATTAAATTTATCATTTGTTCGGGATCATAAAATATTTCATATTCGTGTTGAATGCTCTCGCAGACTTAAAAAAATGTATGTTACAAACTTACTCTTACACTATTACTAACTTATAAACTATCTTCTCAAAATTTTTCTAATTATCTCATAATATAAAATGACGATGTAATTATGGAAGTTATTTAAATGATTAAACAAAAGAGGTGGTAAAAAGATGTTGTGTATGTATTTTATGAATGGCTAGCCCGTTCTTTTTAAAATTGCAAACACGCCAAGTTTAGCTAATAGAAAAAACGAAACTTTTTTTTATTTACATGCGTTAGGATTAATGACTATCTCCTGTAAAGTCAGAGATCAGCCTTCAACATTATTATATTAAAAGATCATCAGTGTTGAAGTCAAAAGAATACTAAGTTTTTATAGAATAAATAAAAAAGTGGCCAAAAGCCTGACTATAGTGCAAAGATGCTGCAACGTCGGCCCATAATGGAAAATACGAAGGAATGAATTTATTACGAATGAATATCGTTTTACTTAACAAAACTCGCTAATTTAGGCCGCGAACGTCCTCTCTTACAAGAACAATCTAAAAAAAAGCCAATAAACAGTATTAATTAATGGTCATTTTTGTTTTATTGCCGATTAATAGTTTTACACGGGACACATATTTTGTTGTTTATTCCTAACGATATGTACTTTATCGTACATTAATTATAACATACTTATTTTAATGTAAACCAAATTGAACAAGATCAAAAATTCACGAGTTTAAAAATTATTTTTGACGGTTTGAAAGAAAATTTATCAAAACACCGGAAAATCATTTAGTGAGGAGCGACTTTAACTATTTATTACGTGGTTTTGCTCATAGTAACGCATTAAGAGCAAAACTGAGTAAAAAAGTTTTAATCTATCACTAAATGACTTTCTGGTGTTTTGGAGAATTTTCTTTCAAACCATCATTATTAAATATGTGTGGTGATTCGTGACCGTTAATCGATAATTATTGAGAAATCGTGAGACCAGACCGCATCTCACGATTTCTGAATAATAATTTAATCTTTTCTGTTAAAATTCATGAATTTCTAATCTCGTTTACTTTGGCTTAGCTTAACATGTTCTATTAGAATCGAGATAAAAGATTTAGTTTGAAATGAACAACAAAATACGTTTGGCGTCCGGTTTTTTGACGTAGAGTGTAGTTAATTATTGGGTTGTCCGGAAAATAATGCAGGATTTTGGTATTAAACAAAAAAAAAGAAACTAGTTACTTTAAAGCAATGTTCTTTAATCAAAATAATTTNACAAATGAGTAATCCTGTAAACGTAAACAGAATATTTTATATAGATTTTTTTTAATGAAAACTTAAAATCCTGCATTATTTTCCGGACAACCCAATATTTAAATACACAAAGTTTTATATAAAAAGGGCTTTGTCACGGATGAGATTTGAACCCATGGTCTTTGGAACTGTATCCACACGATCAAACCGCCTAAGCAGAGATGTTCATGTTGTACAATAAAAGGGAATTTCACAAAAATATGCTATGTGCTGATGAGGTAGAAAGTCCGGTGTCGCGGGTATCCGAAGTACGCCGTCTCAGTTACGGAGACCGTGGACAGTGACCTTTTTATCTCAAATTTCGGGTATATAAAAAATTAAATATACATATATAAAAACAATAATTACATATATAATAACAATAATGATACTGGCAAGATGCTGCGAGTTGTCTGGACTTGTAGTTGAGCGTTTCCGATTGTTTTGGTATCCGTACCCTTTCCAATTGATCTTTTAGCTAGAGACATATTCGCAACATAAATAACAAAAAATTAACTAACTTACTATGAAATAAAGTAAAAAAGGTGGGAAAAATACCGAACATTGCACAAAACATGCTACGTCCCAAAATTTAGTTTCTTTGCATTAACAAAGCCTATTTCATCGAACATAGGCCGAATATTGAGTATGATCTTGAAATTATTGTACGGTCATACTGGTCCGCCTATTCTCGTTGTTTATTAAATTTGGACAAGACTAATCCACTGCTGAAGATGGCAAAGAGCCGAAACGCGTCTGACACACGAAAACAGCAAGGGAAGAAAAATAAAAATAATTGAATGATTGGAAATTAACGCTGCCCATCATTAAAAAATGTCCACTTTCCTTCAGTGGGGAAATAAGACATGTTTAAAAAAAAAACTTTTCTATTCCTAGCACAGTTTGTACTGAACTTTTAAGGCGAAAATAACGGTCTTAACGAATTATACAAGAAAAATTGTCTATAATGTGAAATATTATTTTAAAAAAGGAAAGCCATAATTACCAAATTAAATAACTAATTATTAATCTTTATTGGCAAGATTTTGTTCAAGATTTCTACGTGGTGTTGAACATGTATTTTGGTCGTTTCCTGTTTTGGTCTATCGTGTATTGTTCGACATTTTAACTTTAACGTATTCACAACATGATAAAAAAACTAAATTTATTATAAAAACAGTAAAAAAGGTGATAAAACAATGCTGACTATATGACAAAAGATGCTGCAAAGTTACGAAAGTTAGCCGATATCGACGAAAATATGATTAACTACATCGACTAAAATTTCATAATAAAAATGGTTTCATAATGGCAAATACGAAAAAATGAGAAGTTGTTACGATTGAAGTTTATAACTTGGTCGTTTTCCATCGTTTTGGTGCGCCTATCGTGTCTAGTTGGACATTTTTGCTTTAACAAATTTACAACATAATAACAGAATTTAAATTTATTAGCATCGAATGAAAAAGGTGGCAAAACAATCCTGAATATGGGACAAAAGTTGCAGCAACTTCGCGAAAGTTGATGATGTGAAAAAATATGACACCTTTGAGAGAACGACTAACTACATCGAATAAAATTGAATAAAAATGGTTCATAATGGAAAATACGAAGGAAAATAAAAAAGAAGACAGTAATTACAAAACTCTAATTGTATTAGGCAAGATTTCTTTATGAGTTTTGCCTAAAACCTGTCAAAACAATCCCGAATATGCGCCTTCGAATTGCGGTCTAATAAATGACAATAAAAATCATTATAATGGAAAATACGAAGAAAAATATCAAAAGAAGAAACCATTCACATTCACAGAATGAAATAACTAACAACATACATGTTGAACTTGTAGCTATCACATTGGTAAGCCTATCCTATCTAGTTTGTTCTGTATGATTTTGGCACTAACTCACTAGTGATGACGGCGAAAAAAGAAGAAAGGATTAGACAGATAAAAGAAGAGGTTAGACAGCCTAAACATAATCAGAACGAATAATTAAAAATATATTCGCTTATTTTTGAAAGTTGTACCTGATATAACACAACATGGGGTGAAAGATGAGATTACTTGATTTTATCTATTTAGAATAATAAACAGCCATTTTTTATCTAAATCTGAAAAGTTAGTTTTGTTAAGTTCTTTGGTGGTTCAGTTGATCAGGATGATTCTGCCAACCGGACGATTGGCAAATAATCCAAGGGAATTTAATTTATGGAATATTTTTATGGATTTTCGAGTTTTTCCGTTGAAAAGCGACAAGAAGGAGATGTGAAGCACATCCCTGCCGAAGGGGTTGTGAGCGGCAGAGCGGGTTGACAGGGAACGGGGGTGGTCCGCAGGGCGTCGCCGTTTTGCGCTCCGCCTTGGCCACGCCTCCGGGGGCGTGTGGAGGGTGGGGGTAGCGCACCCCGGCTCCGCTCCCCCGTGGTCTATCCACCAGAGACGTGTTCGGGATGCTCGTCTGACATCATGACCGCTGTCGAGTGCGGTGGCTACGGTTCCAGCTCCCCTTGGGCGGCGAGCCTCTGCGGGGCTGCCGACTTAGAAGCATGGGGAAGGAAACTCTATCCTGGTTCGCGGATGTTCCTGCAGGACACCTTACATCAGCCGAGGGGACCAGTATCAGCTCTAAAGGAAGAACCTTTACCTCCGAGAACATGGCCAGTCGACAATTCAAGGTCAGAGTTAAATTTTATTTACTTCCTCTTTCTAACTAGTCCAAGAGAAGAAAATTTGAATATAAAGACAGCAATTTTCTGATTTTTTAGTGTCTTGTACAGTATCCTATCCATTAATCTATTTCTCAATTGCGTAACCATACATAATATGCATGAAGTTAAACCACGTAACCATGAAACCACGTCATGAGCCTGTTGAATCACGTTATTAGATAACCCAATTTTTTAAAAAACGTAAAACAATAATGTTACAAGTTCGCGAAAGTATAATTTTCAATTTTTACATGGCCAAATAATAAATCTTGTCTTTGCAAAGAAAATAGAATAAAACGTAAAATCCTAAAATAAAAATAAAACAAAAACCTCTAATGTGTTTAAGTACCATATTTTTATTTATACCACTTTCCAAATAAGCCTAAAACGTAACACAATAACAATATTCACCTTAGAATATTACGAAGACAAACAATTAAAAAATAAAATCACCGATAATATAGAATATTGTAAAAAAAGATGAATATAAACAAGGGAAAATAATTCTCAAACTAATATATGCCAATCAGCTAACATATTTTTTAATGTTTATCAACATCCCCTATTTTCCCTCCCAAATAAGCAAACAAGTATAAATTGTTGAAAAATCATTGATATACGTGTTTCTTAAAAGATTTGCTCAAACATTCAAAATCAAAATAGAGTATCAATTTTTTGAAATGATGTGTTAAAATTGTAATTGTAATAAAATTAGTACTAAAGAAATTCGGTTTGTCAAATTGGCTCGGGAGTAAACTTAGGTATCTAGATTTTGTTTTAAAAAAAAATTAAAAAAAAAAATATTTCGATTTTTAGTGTTGCCAATTATTTAACCTTCACTAAAACAACAAAAATGAAGAAAATTTTCTTATGTTGAAGGCTGACAAATATGTTTGCAAAAAAAAATCGAGATTCTGATGTTTCCTTTTATAAATCAATTTCAACACATTTTTCTTTTTAAATAACGATTTTCCTAAACATTCTTCAAAATATCGAATTAGGCTCATGTATCAAAGACTTTCGTATTTCAAAAACTCAACAAACGAAACCCAATCTGACTGGTTATTGTCAAATTAAGTAACAAATAAAGCAAAACCCTGAAAAAAAAAAAAAAAAAAAAAAAAAAGGATCGTATTTGTGTAGTTTAATCATCATTAAAACCCTTATTTTGGAGGGAAAAATCGTTCCGAATAAAGGGAAAAAGATTGAATCGAAAGGCCTGTCACAGAATGAATTTTGTCATTTTTTATATATATAAAGCATACAAAAAAATTGGGTAAAAATATTAGTTTCTTAAACCAAAAATATTCTAAAGCCTATTGCCTGAAAAAATGAAATGATGATTTGTCGATACTTCAAATATATTGTCAAGTTTATTTTATTGCATACTCATAAAGCACAAAAAATAATTCCTCAAGCTGGAAAACAACCTGAGAACATAAATAAAAATTATTCATTAAGAAAATCTGGTACGCCTACGATATAATTGTTATTAATTTACTTCCGTTAGGGCGTACGTCTCGTCAGTCTAGCGGGTTCGAATCCCTGTGTAGCCCAGGTTATTTTAATGGAAGACTATGAAAAAAGTATTTGAATGTGGTTCTGACCCCTCATCTCATTTTAATCACCTACAACATCCACGGGATCGCGGTGGCCAGTACTAACGGACCTGGGTTCGAATCCTGGCAGACGCTTTTTAATTGAGAATAATGTGAAAGAAGTACATATTGTAAAGTGGTGTGACTCCTCATTTACGACACACAAAATGTTGTTGAACGTTAATCCTTCCCATATGGCAAAAATACTTTGTTTTTCTTTACTTTTACTCCCATTGTTTTAAAACTATGTTTACATTTTTAACTGTATACCTCTCATTGTTTGTCACAAGGAAACTTAATAAAGGTTCTGTTAAATTTGTATTGATCATGTTTACCAAATCTGGTAATCAATAAATCTAGTGAAAATCAACTTAAAAACTAGTAACTATAAAGAAGTCTATTAAAAACGCGACATGAGAAAGTTGGCAGGATTTAATGAATGAAAATGATGCCATTAAATCGGCAAAATCATTTTAATAACGAAACCAAATTACACTGTCAAGCTGTAGCAAAATTGTAAAATTTAAAAAATTAAAGTTTTGTTATCAATGATAATGTTGCAAGTATGAAAGGTAAAAAATAAATACAAAAATAGCTAACTAAGGAATTTTTGCCACTGGGTTAACAATTTTTTGTAACATACCTAAACATAAACATTATATGGCATTCTTATTTTATTTTAAAAAAATTCAAAAAATATTTGCTAACTATATTCGTAAAAACGAGCTACTGTTAAAAATCTCCATGAAAATCTGTCTTATTTGATTGATCCACTTCAACGTTTCGTATTCAGTGTGAAATTGTATTCAGTTGAGAAAGGCCATCGATACAAAAGATTGCACATATATTGACGTTTATTGACACACTTGGCTGTTTACACTTGTAGGCTTCATGCTTTACTAAGTTCCATGAAACAAACAAAACTGATAAAGCTAACACGCAACGAAATTGACGGTTTACAATATTAGGTCATAAAATTAACTGAATGTAATTTTTTTTATTGCGATACTTTAACGCTCTTAATAGTGCGTGTTTAAATTGTGTTGGGAATATTATTTAAAAAATACGTTTTTAGATTTAACAGTATTATTTGTTACAAATGGTGGTTAAATAAAAATAGTTAAACGATAAAACAGAATATTAACAATTAAATCTAAATAAAGAATAATTCCGTGTTATTCTTAATTTTTGGTAAATCCCTTTTAAATAGTTTTAGCCAAAGTGTGTCTAAATATATTTTTCAGGCCATCAAAGCTTATGCTAGAATTTATTTGTAATTACATATTTTCAAGATATAAGGTTGAATTGCTTTAAAAAATTAACTAGGTATTACTGGCATTTTAAGCCCCAAATAGATCGCGGATTTTAACAGCATATTTTCACGAATGTACATTTGTTAATTAATTATTTTGGAATTTATACGAATGCTGCCTTTTAAATGTGGAACTATACTCAAAATGAAATGTTCAGATGAGAAATATTAAATGAAGCATGGTTGAAAAAAGAACTGATTACAAAAACAAAATAGATTTTCATAAGATAGTTGATACAGACGAAAAGTTCTTAAACATCATTGATTACAAAACTACTTACAAAGCCCATTTTTATGTCGGGTTCGAATGCAGATCCACGAGCTCTTTTCGGTACACCAGTGCAATCTTTGCAAAATTAACCTGTACTATCGGGAGGATTAAATTTTGCAATCAAATACGATCCCAAAAATCTCGCAGTTCCTCAAAAGAGAACAGGAAATTGAAAAAATGGGGCACTTATTCAAAAAATAAAAGAGATCCTTCTTCACGCATAAGCTACACAATGAGCATAATTATCTCTGAAAGGGGAGTAATCTCTCCCTCTAGTAATCTTCTCACAAGTGTTTGAAGAACCAACATAAATTATTAAAGCACACCTTTTTATTTGTTAAGTTGAAAAAGTCTTTGAATGATTCAGTTCCCTGTATAGTAGAAGTATAACTTTCATGCCTGGAACAAAAAGATTATTCAAAAGCCGTGGATTTAGATAACCATTCTTTGTGGTCGTTAAGGGTGAACACAAAGCCAATATTGAAATCAAGGGCTAGTGAACTGAGCGCTTTGCACCGAGACAAATTAGCATTTATTACTTCAGCCACCGTAATTTTGGAAAGTCTGTAGTCATGCATCCTTAAATAAAAATATAAAGTTTCAAAGCGCATAAGAATAAAAGGACAGTTGTTGTCTCTAATTAAAGCAAGTAGTTGGGTATAAAATAATAATTTTACTTAAAAAAAATACTATTGTGAAATATTATTACCTATCTATATTTTTACTAAACTTTAGGATTTCTTTCATATTTTTGTTTTTAAATGAAAAGCAATATTTGGTATTTTATTATTTTATAATTGTTATTTTATTAACAAAATTACTGAAATTACAATTTCTTTCCTTAGCAACTTTGGCTATGTCTAATTACAAGTTTGGGTGAATTACAAGTTGGGTGCCGCTGAAAAGGGGGGGGGGTCAAACCACTTTCCAATACATTTTTTATACCATTATCATTTAAAAGTCATGGGCTCTTCGGGGATTCGAACCCAGAACCGATAACTTGACACATACGAGACGGACATCCGACCATCGGCCGGCGCAATCACGTCCTTAGTAACTTTAATTAAATATTGAAACAACAGCATCGTTATTAAAACAAAATAACCTGAATTTGACCTAAAAACAAGTTGAAGTATAGGTACCCTGATGACCTAAGTGCTACCAACACAAGTTTTAATAACTTTTTACAAAATAAAATAATACACTAAATGTACATAAAGAAATGTATATGTCAGACTGTAAGGTCGAGAAGGGGGAATTAAAATGTAAAGACTTAGCTTATAAAAAGACACAAGAAAAACATAATAGCTAGTGGATTAAAATATAAAAATTCCATACACGTATTTTGCAGTCATAATTGATCGTATTAATTTTATTTAAATTAATTATACTTTTATCTAAGGTCTTGGCCAAGATGAAAAAGCTAGTGCAACGAGCGGATTCGAACTCACGACCTTCTGCTCAATATGCCGCTCCTACAACCAATTGAGCTGAGAATTTAAATAATTAATACGGTCAATTATGACTATTAAATATATATATGGATTAATAAAAAAAATATATACAAAAATTAAAAAAAAACAAAAAAAAAAACACTGCTACTGACTGTGCTGTTCAAAAACGTTGAAAATTCAAGGTTTAATCATTTTGTTCGGATAACATAGATAATGCTTTGGTGGCTCAGCGGTGGGTATCTTGTGTAACCCTTTAGGACGGAAAAAAAATCGTCAGTTTTATTGCACTATAAATATGAGACAAAATTATATTTGTACGTTCGCATGTATTTGCATATTTATTAATATTATTATAATTCGGTAATGTACTTACGCCGAGTGCAGCGGTTTGCATGTCCTTAGCATAAAATCATCAGACCCCTGATTAACAGCCTGATTGGGTTGACCTGATAGGATCGATATAGGTCAACAATTGCATTCCATCTCATCGCGTACCAGCCAGCATAATTTCACCCGAATCCCATTTAACAGATCATCCGTGTATCATACAGGAAGCTTTTGGGACCGTTAAGTACAGAATTAAACAATGGCCTTTAATTGGCTAAGACCGTCGTTGTAAAAGCCGCCGATAGGGCAGTAAAACACAACGGTATTAACGTTAAAGCTTGATTTGCCGTAAAACGGGAAAGGGCTCACAGCATGATCATGAATTATTTAGGGGAAGCATAAATCGAATCCGGTTCGGCTCAGCCTCCGGGTGTACGGTCTAGAAAACAATGTGAGACTCCAGGTTTTTCTCTTTATAAAACAATTTATTAACATTGAAAACAATTGAATTTGTATTAAATTGTTTATTATCTTGTCTGGCAAAGTTAGAAATTTTGATATTTATTAAAATCAATGCCTGTGTTTCTATACAGTCAAAATAAGGTCTACAAATACATAAAATGTCTAAGAAAATGTCCACGAATTGCAATTTTTTTTCTGTTTTGTCTTTGATAGTCTCCACGTAAAAATAGATCAAAGGAACGTGACTAGTTTAAATATAAGAGATCCGGAATCACAATCATGACATGGAATTCAGACTCACCGATAAACAAACTATAACAAAAAAATATAAGTTTATATTCAATACGCATTGTCTTCTTCTGATTGATCTGATATGAGAATTTCTTCCCTGCCCGGGTTTAAAACGGTGTACTCGACGATATCATGCGGACCCAGTTGCGGTTAGAATCCGTTAAATTAAAATGATTGAACGTCTGTTAATCGATGTAATTAGTAGTCTCGTCACGTGACGGTCGGAAACACGGCCATAATTCAAAGGATCCTAATCTACGAGGAAATTGCAGATTTTAAAAAGACCCATTTGTGTTATTGTTTCACGTCAAGTAATTACGGTACTATAAAGTTTTGTATATTTATTGATGATCATCTTAAATAATGATTGATTTTAATTGTATTGAATTTTCATAAGCTAACAATAATGCAATAATTATGTCGGTCGTAAGATTATAAATCGTTAGATTTCCTAGTGGTCTATGGTGTGAGGAGCTTGTTATTTGATCTTTACTGATCATCATAATCTAGTTATCCTTGCTGGGTTGGTCTGTCGGTTTCTGCTTCTAGCCATCGTCAGTGTGTCTGTGATTCAGTTGAGTCTCTTTTGTAATGTCATAGGGTGCCTTTGGTGGATTAAATCTGGGTACCCAAAAATACGCAAATTGACAACAGCCCACGTATAATATTTATAACACTATACCAAGTAAAAAGAACTATAAAACAATATAAAAATCAAAACTTAATCCACCGAAGACACCGACAGACAGCCCACGACTTTAGAAAAGAAACTGAATGAAGGCCGATGGTGGAAGATTGAACACCACATCGACTTTTAATTAGATTCGTTATAAAATACATGTAATATCGATGACTCATAATTGAGTGAATAGTATGTAAATAGTACCGCTAAAAACGTTTTGACAGAAATGGTTATCCTAGAGCTGTCATTATAAGTGCTATGAACAATGTTCCATACAGGGTAAGTTTAAACTTCTGTTCCCTCTTTATTTTTTATGGGGGCGTTTTTGGGAAAAAACCCTAGACAGGTAAACTTTTTATTTTTGGCTAGTTTCTCATGAAACAAAATGTTTTGATCTAAACCCCCTGGAAAAAGGAATACGGGTACATTTTTGAAAAGCAAAAAAAAAGTAAATACGAGTTCAAAAAAACAATGATTTATATGAAATTGTCAGAATCTTTCTTTTAAAATACTTTATCAAATAAGTACGGTTTAAATGAAGTTTTAAGGATGCTTTATACGTACAGCACCATTTAGAAAGTAGTTTTAGAACTGGTGTATCCGAGGGATTGCGTGTTTCCTCGAGATAGGGAGAGCTGCTAAGATGTTGGGAAGAGTTGAAGCGTATCACTCTCATAAATGGCTTTACAAACCCGTTATGTAATAGACCAACGATAAAATAACGTTTGCACTAATTGAGATGACGAATATGTTATTAAATCATCGGGTCATCGATGCAAAAAATTCTGATATATCATGAATCATTTATTTATTAAATGGCTGAGATAGGAAGTTAGTGTTCGAGAGGATCGAGGTCACGATGGCACAAGTGGTAGAGCAGCGACGTATCAAGCCGAAGGTCGTGGGTTCGAATACCGCTCGTGCCATTGACTTTTTTATCTCAACAGAAAACCTTAATTAATTGTAATTTATTTATTGTAAACTTTTTGTTTTATATTGGAGAAGATCGAAAAACTGTGCATCCTTTATTTTTTTCATAATCATATGTTGGTCAAGATTTGTCGTATTTTGCAACAGATTATGATTATTGATTATTCCGTATATTCATCTCCGAATAATCATTGACTAACACTAAACACCACACATTATGATTATTATTTGAAAAGCGAATAAAAAATACACATACATTTTTAAAATTTTGCTGTTAAGAGCCACCAGTTTCGATGATTACTCATTTTGCGAGAATATTGAAAAAAAAACCTTTGTAGTTATTGTTATGGTTATAATTAGTTGTTTATGTTTCAGTTTATAAATTTATAAAAATTTAGAATTATTATTATTACTNATTAAAAATTTATTATAAACATTTATAAAAAAAGTACACTATAACGGCGAAAAATTTTTAAACAAACCATACATACCAAAACAAATCGAAAACAAAAACAGACTCTAAATGAACTATAGCCACGTACATAGCCAAATAAAGGACGAAATAAAAAATCGATCGAACAAATTGGGCATTAAAATAGCCACCAGACGTGATGACACTGAAGATGGCGAGAAGCCGATTCAAATTGATAGTTGATCTCTAAATAAATTTTACAATGTGTTAAGAGATAGTTGTTTCCTTACTTTACAATAAATACAGAACTTTTTTGCAATTTACCAACCATTTTTGTTAGGGTAATTTGATAAATTACCAACCCGACTATTAAGCTAATTGTGCAAAAGAAGTAAAAAATTAAAACATGATAAAATTTATGTAGACACCAAAAATAAAATATTTAGAAGCATAAAGAAAAATAAACTACAGTGCTTAGCAAGTAAATAAATATATTTTAGACGATATTTTTTTTAAGTAAATTGTAAATGAAGATTAAATTATTTTTGTTTGTGTGTAAATGTATACTTTATTGCACTGTTGTTTGTTAGCAGTTGTCCATAAATTAAGACATTTCTGAAAAATTATTTTATCCGGCTTACAAATTGGACGATTCTCTGTTAGTTAATTAGTTAGTTAAAATGTTAGTTGATTGAAAACACAAAGGGCCCCCCTCTCAGTCTCTCTCTCTCTCTCTCACTCTCTCTCACTCACTCTCTCTCTCTCACTCACTCTCTCTCTCTCTCTCTCTCTCTCTTTCTCTGTCTATCTGTTACGTTCTTGCTTATTCACTGTTTCCTAGTTAAATTCTCGTCCTTCTTGTCTTCTTTTTTCTCTTTCTCATTTACTCTTTATACTATTCTCTAAACTTCAAAATATGAGCATTCAAACATAATTTGAGAAGTACGCCTCTGACTTTCAAGCTTAACTACATGCCATCATCAATGCTTGTGACAAAAAAAAACTCTTAAAAGGGGTTACACTGACAAAAAAATCCTCATAAGATCGGATAGGCAAGCAGCTATTCTAGCAATAGTTTGTAAAAAAAATTACATCAAATTAGCGACTGCATCCAGAATCTCCAAAATCTGGGGAAGCACAACTACCTGATGACAAAGTGGGTACCAGGACATAAAGGAATTGAGGGGTGAAAAGGCAGATACACCGTCATGAGGAGGAACTGCAAGGCCATATATAGGTCATGAATCTACCCTTGAAAAATATTGTACTACCTCTTAGTAGTTTTACCGTTGTATAAAATTAACATGAGTCCTTACAATTATGGGTACGCATTTTATTTACCTTACTTGAAAAAAAAACCGTAGTATGGATTAATATTGTGAAAATCAATTGTTTTCTTTGATAAAATAATTTGTAAAAAAATTAGCTCTACGAAAACAAAAAATGGGATACATTTTGCAGGGAGAAGTCAGAAAAGGAATAAAGAAAGAAAGCTGTCAGGAGGAAATGTGGGGTTGTTTAAGGAGGTCAGAATATCTGAAAACAAGGTTTTTCCGGGTGTGGTCGTAGACGGGGGGCGGTGGTGGCTCTGTCACAAGAAAATTACAAACTACCCCGGGAACAAGTAATAACAATATTTCTATCCCTCATCTCGCCCTACCCGTGCCCTTCAACCCTTTAAGGGTCGGACGGGTACAGACTGATAAAATTAAGGAGGAGGAAAAGAAAAGTGGACCGTCTTCTAATCCGTTTACACAATGTGGATCCACCTGTAATCACACTAGCACATGCTTTTATCCAACTTTTGATGAAGCTCCTTCAAGAATTAGACACAAATAGGATAGTGATGACGGAATGGACAGTCAAATAATTATATTTGCACATAAAGAAGTCTACTCAAATCTCATATTGAATAATATATGAAATTTATTTGGAGATCCTGAGATGCGGTCTGGTGTGATGTAAGTTTGTAAAAACATTTTCTTTATCATGCCAACGTTTCGATCTTTATTGAGATCATCTTCAGGGCAGATTTATAAGCTTTTAAATTTTATAAATGCATGTAGGATGTGCAAAAAATGAATTTATCCAATGCTAGAAATTTTATATTCAATGAAAGTATTTGTACTCACTCAAAGTGTTTGTTTTTTGTGTAGATGTGTCATTATTGTGTTTCGTGTTGAGAATGCCAGTGAGATATTGATGTTTTATGTTTATATACGTTGGATTTTGAAGGGGTGAGGAAAGAAGTAGTGATAGAAAAACATTTTTATATGAGGCTTCTTTGAGATGAAAGGGGCCGACAATGAGAAAGAATGGGTAGTGGTTCAGCCTGATTATTCTTTCTGGATTATACAGACGGGGATAATTGGAGAAAGGAAAGCCAAATTGTTGAAAAATTAGACTTTGTAGAAATGATTGGTATGAGGAATGTAATAATTGTTTTATATGTAATATGTGTGATATGATGATATATATGATATATTGAATAATCAAGAATGAAATCCACCTATTAAATCTGCAATTAAAGACGATTCTAAGCAACGGACACAGCAAAAAAATGGATAATAAATTATGGTGAATTATAATTTGTATCTTTCAACCCTTCTTAGAAACTTTAGATCACAAAATTTGTCGGCTTAAACAAGTTTTAGTTATGGTTTCAAAAATAACGTGGCTTTAAATGTTATCAGGATTTTTGATAATCTTGCAATATTTTAAAAGGTATACATATATCCAAAACGAAATTGCAAAAACAACCATTCACGAGATATAAAAGCAGTTTTTCTCGGTTAATTATGCAATAAATTATTATTGACGATGGCGTGGTAGCTATGTAGCGCCATTCTACAACGTTACATGCCCACTAGAGTCAGCAATTGTTAGAGACTCCTAAATATACGATTTAAATATCTAGTTTTATAACTGTAAAAACAAATGATCGGCCAGTTAGGATTACGAGGTTCAGTGGTTAAACATTACTTTGTACTAATGGTTTATTTCAATTAATTATTCTTTATGTAAGGTATTGGTTGAGATAAAAAAAGTCAGTGTCAAGAGCGGGATTTGAACCCACGACCTTCTGCTAAATACGCCGCTGCTCTACCACTTGAGCTATCGTGACTTCTCACTTCTGTCTTCACGATAGCTCAAGTGGTAGAGCGGCGTATTTAGCCGAAGGTCGCCGGTTCGAATCCCCCTCGTGACACTGACTTTTTTATCTCAACCAATACCTTACATAAAGATTAATTAATTGAAAGATGCTATTTGGTCAATCGGAACACGAAATCTAATGAACTTATAATTTATCTTCAACTTATTAGTGTACTTAAACCTACAGCGCTAATGTAACAAACCAAATAGTACATACTATAAGGTAGCCAGACATCCGTTATTGCATGCACATTATGAAGGCGTTCTCGGAAGCAAGGGGCTGGGTGTGTACACGTCGACATTTTAATCCTGGCTTACCTGACCATCATTGATATATGACCCTGTCCACTTATTTTCTAAGGATCTTAACCCTTTTTAAAAGTCCCTTTTCAAGCAAATATTTTCTCATTTGTTGTCTGTTTAATAAAATAGCAAAATTTAATAAATAAAAGTCTGTCTCGGTGGGTCCTTTCATTAAGATTGAAATTGAAACAGCATATTGTTTTTTCATCGTCCGACTATGTTACAGCGCAGAACTAAATACTATTTTGTCGTTAAAATACTATTAAGTTTTTTTTAATCGTTTCAGCTTCTTACAATGTACGCAATAGACAATTTTTTTTGAAAGATCAGCCTTAGCAATCTGATACGCGATGAAACAGATGCTCTAATTGCTTAAAAGCTCATTATCAAGATAATGTTCGTGTCAAACATTTATTACTGCCATAAATTATCATATATGATTCATAACATCACTAAATTTTGATCTCCATACTTGAGTCCACATTTGCCAAGAATGAATTTTTTTTATTGCTATAGTGAAAGATATAAATCGTAGAAAAAGTTCAAAAGAAATATTAATAATCATTTTATGTTGTGTAGTTTTGTTCATAGTAACGACAAGCATATAGCAAAAAAAGATAAAACGCTGAAATCCCTGTCAAAGTTTGTGAGATCAGACGGGAAGGATTTTCTCCTCCAGTGTTCAACTTGTACGTGGTGGATATGACATTAAATTGTGTAATCGGTATTTGACGGCCCATAGTTGATATTATTCAGATAGAAAATACATATGTATAAGTTAAAAAGGTAGATTTCGTTTCAAAGATACTCTTCCGATATTTCCTTAATTTTTATATCCCGGGTGAAACTTTACTGGTAGCTTTACTTCTGACAAAATTACTCAAAGGATGACTTCATTTGAATGCCCATATAACCAGTAATAAACATGGTCTTTTGAAAAAAAAAAAAAAGTACTAATAATACTGACTTGTCGTGTTCAAATTGGTCAAGCGGACCACGAAATTAGTGAATTTAATGATTTAAAATGAAGTATACTTCACTAAAGCTCTCCGTGGCCATTTCATTTGTCGTCGAGAATCCAATCCGATTACACGACATTTGAAAAATGGCAAAAAGGAGGGAAAATTCAAAAGGTGGGGTTGAGATGGGAAGTTAGTGTCCGAGTGGATCGAGGTCACGATAGCTCAAGTGGTAGAGCAGCCGAAGATCGTGGGTTCGAAACCCGCTCGTGCCATTAACTTTTTTATCTCAACTAAAAACCTTAATTATTTGTAATATATTAATTGGTCAAGCGGACCACGAAATTAGTGAATTTAAATTCGAAGATAATATTCCTTCCATCTCATTGCACAACTTAAAGTGTCATGTTTGATTGTATCCATGTTGTGTAGTTATTTGATCAAATTCCAGTGACCGATGTAGCGGCCTATAACATCTATGAGTTTTACCCTGACTAGATGTAGGGATATGCTTGCAAGGTATGGCCAGGGTAAATAGTGGGAACGTAGAAAACATATTTTTTCAGCATTACTAGCATATATTCATGCTGATGGAATAAGTTCTGTTCCTAAAATAAAATAAAAATGGTTCATTGGACGTCTTCCCTGAATTGGACTACTATTTATTTTAGTAATTCGTAAAAGTGAAAATACGACTTGTTCATTATTTAAAAAAAAAATCTCGACTCACCAGTATAAATTCTTACTTTGATCGAGAATTTAGTACAGCTTAAAAAAATATAACCCCACGGGATTAAAAGGGAACAAATATAGACTATCCGGTATCGTCGATTGACCGGTGTAATGTCCCAGCGAAGCTGTTGTTTGCCAGGGGACGAGTTTATTTGCTCGCCAGCAGTGTTTACTCCGTGACAAACGTTCTCACAATTAACACATTTAACACATGTTGGCCCTCTTATCGCTCTTATCGGCCACTCGCCAACGCCCACTTGACAACGACAAGGTGCCTGGGAGACGAGATCCCTTTTTCAACGGTTTATTAATTCATTTTAGCCAAATACAATTACAAACGGACAATAAATAAAAATAAAATTAAATAAAAATTGGTAATTTGTCTTCAAAAACTTCTACGCCATGACTTTTCTGAAGAGCGATCGTTCTATACCATTTTGGCCCAATTAATCTCTCTGCATTTTAAGATTTTTTTTTAAAGAGTCTTCTATCTATCTTTATATTAATCTGCAAAGTAGTTTTTATAGGAAATCGAGAATTTTATTATTAATTTTTGCCTCTGCGAGAAAAATAGTCATTAAACAAGTACGGTTGTTAATTACATGGATATAAAAAATTCGTATCAATTAAAATATAATACTCAAGTACGTTATTGATAATATATCTGATGACTTTTGACTAGGAATACTGGAGTTTGATAATGGATTTAAGTTCTGACTTGAATGGCAGTTAGTACCTCCTTGATTTTGATGTACAGTGGAGAGAAAGATTGTAAATGAACACTGGATGCAGTCGTCATTCAGTCGTGTTTACGTGTCGCACCAGCCTTTAATAAAGTCAAGGTGTTCTTGGAACTTGGACATTGCTCGGAACGTATTCGGTTTAGTAGACAAAATTGCCGTATAGTTCGCGTAGGTGGTAATGACTGTATTGGATGTATAAAAAAAGTCTGCATTTTAAATGGCAAATAGGATAGGGCAAAGAATGTTCCCTTGTGAGACGCCGGCCGTATTGATTTGTTCTGCGTACTCATTGCCGCATTTCACCATGACGCAGCTGTCAGTCAAATCTAATTTCAAATATTAAAAAGTTGGTAGTGAGTGTTTAAGTTTATAGAGGATGCCTGGGTACCTTAACTTATCGAAGCATGGGACTCTTGAGGAATGCAAGAAATCTTTGTTCTGTAGGGCGGAGTGAGTGGTCAACAACTCTGAAACTTGCTGGACCGTGGAAAGATGACGGAATCTGAATGGACGAGAAAAAATGACTTTAGCGTATGGGGTCGAACAGCAGACACATCTAAGAAAATTTCTCTCTTTATTACTATTTACCACCAACTTTTATCTATGTTTTCTCGATTTACAAAGACGTCAACAACTTGTGCATTATCAGAAAATTTCAAAATCCAAAACAACCCTTATTTACTAGGTTTAAAAATTCTTTTTATGAAGAGCTGTTTTTGAATCAAATGCAGGCATCCTAAAAATCCCAAAGCATTAAGAATGAACGCATAATGAGCAATAGACAAAACAAACATCGTTGAAAGATTGTGCTTTATCAAAAACATTGGCTCGACAATAATCAAAATATTATTAACTTCCGACAAATAATACGAGCTAATATTGGCACGAAATTGCAATCAAATCTGTGTTGAATTAGAATGAAGAATATTACCTAAATTATTCACCTGGTTGTTGTTTAAAGGAGGTTGCTTTGGCACTTGCTATCAGTATCATAAGGCTTGACTAATTCTTTTTCTTCTTTTCTTTTTTAACTCTTGATTATGGGTTTTTTCTTCACCCTTGGTTTTTTTTTTTCAATTCATCAAAATCTTTTTCTAAATGTTTTTGAAAATACTGCTCCTGCCGGTATTTGGAGCTAACAGCAAACTTTTTGCGTAACTAAAGCGCTGTTACCCCACCCCTAAGCTGTTTGGGTTTTACGTTTGAACAGTCTGTCATTGGTTCACTCTCTACTACTAGACCCTAGTCTTTCGAGTATGTTGGACGCCACAGGACGAATGGTGATTGGTCTGTGAGAGGTTTGCTTGGTAAAGGGTTTGTGACCAATGTAGAGAATGACGAATACTTCCTTTAAACGAAAAAGTTAATAATACCTAGGCTGGCATAGTTTATTGGAGTTAAAAATCTATGGCCTTCTGAGGAAAGTTCGGAGGTATAATAGAGGTAATTAGGTCATGTCCAGAAGATTTGAACATTATAAATCTCCAAACCTCTAGAACGAAGCTCTTTTTTTAATAAAAACTGTTCAAGCTGTTCTTGCTTATCATTACAAAAACATTGTATTTGTTGGTTAACGTCAAAGAAAATTTCCATGTGGTTTTTATTTCATAAGACAGTAAAAACTTTACGTTTAAACATTTGGACGTTTGGGAATTAAACCCATCATCAGTGCATAGTATCGTGTATAGTATTAGAATAATAACTTATTATATCCATACTGAATTTAAAAAAATGGCAATCTTGCATTTGCTGACAGGTCGCCTGGCCAAGATGGAAAAAGAAAATAACTTCGTAAAATTCGACTGTTAACAAAAATAAATAAATAAAACATAAAATATTAAAAAAATGATAAAAAACATTATACTGAAAATATAAAACTACATTCTTGGTAAAATAATAAGAAAATAATATTTCAAATTAAAATAATTTTTTCATTGGAACTTTAAACCTTGCACACTTACGGTCAAAACTGAAATTCCCGTGCAGTCCCCAAAATCTATTAATCAAACTGTAAAACCAATACTGCTCGTTTGCTGGTGGAAAAAGATGGGACAATCGTATATCATGGTTTATGGTTTTTTCGGTATCAAAATCCTATTTAGACGTGTTAGCGTCAAGTGACTCATCGTGTAATGATACCGATTCAAGTTTTACGAAATTATTTATCGCTAAGGACAGATGCGCCCACGAGGGGTGCGGTTATAATTGCAGTTGGGGTCCAACATAAACAGATGTGGCCGCCGGCATAAACGGGGCGAAGACAGGTACCTCTTTGGAGGAGATCTAGGGTCGTGAATAGGGGCTCATTAATAAACAGGGTGATGCGGTTCAGGGCAAACCGAGTTAGCGCTAACCGTGTTACCGGGGACATAGCTCCTCTCGGCCGAGTCACATCTTTCCTCTGTCAAATTAATACAGTCCAGAAGCAATCTTTGCAAGGACACCGGACTGATCCGATTAATGCCAATATACCTCGGCTCCGAGCTTAATAAAAATCATTGTTTTCAGGCCACACCCTGATTGTTTGGTAAATTGTGTGCCAATTCAATTTCGAGGTCCAGAGAGGAAGAAAACTACCCTTAGTCTAATTTCATGCTCTATTATTTCATTATAATAACAAAAACCGAATTCCAAACTAAGCACAATTTTTTGTAAAATAACAGTAAATAAATTCTAAAATTAAAATATAAAAATAAAGGAAAGTAAAGTCGGAATAATCTTCAGGCAGTATGTATGTGTATATATATATNTATATATACATTGTTTTAAAATTTAAAGAAATTTTTAATTATACTTTTTGCAAACCAAATTCTAACATCCAATCCAAACGTTTTCTAAATAGAATTAACCTTTTTTTTCTATTATTGCAAAAACTGAAAATTGTCTGTCTAATTGAATCCTGGAAACTTTCTACAACGACTTTATCCCACACTTTCATTCTATCATCAGTTCGGTTTCCAACATTAACGCTACATCATATTAATACATATATGTTTAACGATCATAACTGACCTTATTAATTGTTTCAATTAATTATTCTTTTTATCTAAGGTCTTGGTTGAGATGAAAAAGTTTCACGAGTGGAGTTCGAACGCACGACCTTCGGCTGAATACGCCGCTGTTTTAACTACTTTTAATCACTTGAACCTTAGAAAAAGAGAATAATTAATTGAAACAATTAATACGGTCAATTATGACAGCTAAACATATACGGAAGATAATAAGAATTAAAGAAGAAATCATTTCGCTAACAGTTCCCCGTCACTTCATAAGACATTTGAAAAATGGCAAAAAAGAGGAAAATTCGAAAGGTCGTAGGTTGAGGAGTTGGTGTCTATTTTCAACTCAAATGTCACAAGCAAAGATTCTTCAAGTTCTTTTGCCTAAAGTGATTTAAGAAAACTTCAATAATTATCTCAATTTTCATCTGTATAAGGATCATCGTGTTAATTATATTGCCAGGAAGATGATCTCAATAAAAACTAGGCATAAAAAACCTCGAAACTAGGCAAAAAGAGGGAAAATTCGAAAGGATGTAAGTTGATATGAGGAATTGGTGTCCGACTGGATCGAAGTCACGATAGCTCAAGTGGTTAGAGCAGTGGCGTATTGAGCCGAAGGTCGTGGGTTGGAATCCCGCTCGTGACACTAACGTTTTGATCTCAACCAAGACTTTAAAGAAAAATTAACAGTACAGTTCAGCAATGCCACGTTATCGCCTTCTTTTTAAGAAGTAATACTGTAAGGCTGCCCTTCTAGATGTTTCACAATCATTCGACATGTCAGCATGCTGGGATGCTGTGTAAACTCAAAGACATCCTCCCCCATACCTATTAACCTATCCTACAGTCCTACCTTGCCGACCATTACTTGTAGGAGTTGTAGGTAACGAACAAGGTATTACCCTTATATCCTATATTAGGCTGACATAGCTAACCATCCCAATCTTTCCCCCCATATTCACTTATGCACTGCAATCATGTCCCCTCAGAAAAATCCTGTCAGTATCATTCATTTCCACTTGTCTGCATTACCGGATGGATTTGAGATCTGGCTAAAGAAATGGAAGATAAAATTAAACAAAAATCAGGACAATACCTTCACACTAAGGCAAGCTTCCTCCTGTTTCCTTCATACAGTTTCTCTACCCTACTCTACATACACAAACGTCCCACGTGTAATCTTCATACAAGACTGAAAGGAAAAGAACTTTTAGACTGTTCGAACTTCTTCCTCCATTCCTAGACAGATGATCAACACCATACTTTAATAACCAAAGACTAATCTACAATTCCAACATCGACTTACTGTATAAAAATATACTCAGGTCACTATAGAGTACAATCCTTCCAGTCTAAAACTCTCTGTTTTATTGCATTTTGTCCCCTATTTGGAATCGAACAGATTTCACCTTTTAGCACGTATACTTTCTTCTATTATCACCGATCACTTCTGGAATTCTTGTAAGATTTTTGGTTCTTTGCGGAAGTAAGTACTGAATTCTTCTCGGAGGTATCTAGGTCTATATTGCTTAGAAAAGACACTACAGCCTTTTCCTAGCTACTGCAGGGCAGTTGAATAGGATACGTTCTGTTGCCTCCGTCGACGTGGTCGACATTGGTCAACTTTTGATGGCCAAATTTTTTTAAAAGTGGTACTTTGTGGAGCGTGCTCGGTAAATATATTTGTAGTTTTCAATTCTTTTCTGTTGAGTAGGAATTCTCCTTTTTATCACCGGATTTTTTCTTATTTTTTGATTACCTCATGCCTGGAATATACGTTTCCTCTGTTAGTAGGGCTTTTAGTGACTCAAGAATCCAGTTCTTTTTTTATATAGCTATAATTTTTGACACAACAAGGATCTGGGCGTATGCGTCGTTCCGAGATTCTCTTTTTAGCGGTCGGCTGCCTCGCTTAAAATTCCCTCAAGCCCTGGGACCAGATTTTAGTATATTCAGGCAGCTCCAGCCAAGTTTTGAGTAGGTCTCATAGCATTCGAATTGCCTGGTTATCAAATGGTATTACTCATATAGTATTACGCATTTCCTGAAAGTCCGCAACCAGAATGAAACACCGGTGGCCCCATGATCTCATTCCAAGTGACAACGAATGATAAGTGAATGCTTATATGTACTAACATCGGAGTGCATATACCATAAATATCATACTTAAAAACAACATGTTCCGTTATATTAAGCTAAAAATAAAAATAGGCGATTTAGTGAAAAACCTGACTTGCAACTTATCCATAGCGTAGTAAGTACTTTGCTAACCGTGTAAAAGTTAAAAGATTTATTAAATACTTTGTATATATATATATATATATATATATATATATATATTNATAATATAATTCTAAAGATTATTTTTGTTTATTTATTTTGTATCTTAGCTGAAAAAGTTAGACTTAAAATAGAAGAGGGTTAAATTTATTTAAAGGTCATATGGAAAGAGTATGTCCTCAAACCCGGCCTAATCAAACATCTCGAACATATCCTAATTTAAAAACTCAAAACTACCTCTCTACAAACTGTCAGTAGACGATAACCGGCGTAAATGATTTATCCGCAGGCTGAAGCCGAAGAAAGGCCGGAATGAATGTTTGAAGGCGGCTCCCTCCCTGTAGCAACTTGCATAAAACGGGGTCCCCCTGTAATTCCGTGGGCTGAGGGGGGATTTTCTGTTTGACTTCAAACACCCTTTTGCCAATGTTGTTAATCAGTTTTGCCGAGGTGTTACACCGCTAAATCGCTTTACCCGGGGCTTTTGCCTCGCTCAATTAAACGTTGGTTCACGCCTCCCGTCTCGACATTGTACGCACTTTTTGCACTGTCTCAATTCGAAGATTAGCAGTTTAATTGAGCGAGAGACATTTACCAGATGTCGGAGGATGAGATAATCTTTTTACCACTCGGTTGTAAATAGGGGGAAAAAAATCCCGTCATCTGTGGTACAAAACAAAAAACAAGTGCTGACCAATCCGAGAGGGCATGTGAATCGGCAAAATTACGGTCACATCAAGGTTTAATTTTTGCAGACAAAATATGGACTAAGATTGTCGCGTATGTTGTATCCTTATACATGTAGAAATAGCTAGATCGTAGTGAAGATGCTTTGTCAGATGATAAGAAAAGCCAATTAAAACAAAAACCTTCATGATTGTTTTGGAACTACGAAGTTGTTCATCACTAGTTTTTCTCCGGTACAAGTCTGAACTCTGATTCTACAGTTCAATTAGAAAGACTGTACGTGAAATTGAATTTGGCTTACTTTAATGGAGTTTAGTTGCAGCTAGATAACGTTTACCCCTTCGAAACTAGAAAAAGTTAGAGTACCTTCATCGAACTCTATCTCACCCACAATTTCATCCAGACTCCTATCAGATTATTACTTGCTTTACTACATGACCTACTTGGTATAAGGAACACAAAAATTAACAAAATTTTTGACAGTCATCTCAAGAAAACCATCACATTGGGCTGTACCAAAAATAATAATTGGATTATTTAAATTCTTTTACTAGTTAATTGAAATTTGTCTTCACAAACCTACTACGGAAGATATTGAGAAACCGAAACGCGTCACACCCAACATAGGGCGGATAGACAGGACAAAATGATTGGAAAATAAAAAAGTACAGATTCGCCACCCCTCAGATCCCCAAGAGGAAATATCACAATTTTTCGAAGTTAAAATTGAATTTTTCGACAGCCACCCCAAGGGTACCAGCACTATGAAACATTGAATTTTATTCATTTGTCATCATCAATATTTTGTTCATTTGTCATCGATAAAAATTAACACGAAAATTTGGAGAGTCATCAATAAATCATATCTTTACATTCATGCTAATATCGAAAGTTAAACATAGCAGATAGATATAGTAGTAGAAAATACTTTATTTACAAAATATAGTGCAAACCATTGAATCATATTTGCAAAAATGGGTGTGGGTAGAAATAGTTGCAATGTATAGAATCGACATAAACCTATAAAAACCAAAAAGGACAAATTTATACTCGCATTTTATAGGCTGGGGCCTGATGGGAAATGTATTAAATTAATAAAGGTAATACAAAAAGTTTACAAAAAGATGAAGTGAAAAATCCCACCTTTCGAGCTTTGAGTTAAAACAAAAGAATCTGTAGTAGTTAGTAAAAGTTTAGTATGACAACCAAAATAAGGAATTGGGCTGGTCTTCTATGAAGAAATATAGAAATGATATGTACAAATATTAAGAGAGAAAAAAAGTCTCTTTTAGGTGGATGTTGTCTTCTCGTCAACTGAGAACTGGATCGGATGGGTGGTCATCCAGAACCTCTTGCTAATTGACCTGGTTTGTTCTCCGGAGATGGCGAACAGTGTCAGAAATTTCTCCTCGGTTGGGAAGGGGGGAGTTGGACATCCTTAAATTTAAAAGAAAAAAACGGCGAAGATAGGATTGCAGTCCCCCGATGGTCTTTCAGTCAATATTACTTTGTGCCACGATTGTACACTGATCGGTAGCTCGAGCCCGAAGCCTCGTGCAGTTTTATCTACCACGAATTGAACTAAATATCTCTAAGTTCATGTTTGGCGAGATACTGTAAGAGGTCCGTATATAATTTCGTCCAATAATGTATTCTGCTTTTCTTTCGATAACGTGTATCTTGTATACGTCTATCTAACAATATAATCTCTTTTTTTTTTACTTTACTTGAAATATGATCTGTCAATGATGCACGATCTGAGATGGCTTGTTAGATTCTGAAACTGAACGCCTACAGACAACCAGTGTGTACTCACTAAGTTATGCAATTTATGTTGCGTCCAACAATAGTGGATTCGGACAACTTCTTGAATTTAATTAATGGAGAAGATTGGACGGGACTGGTTAAACTTGTCATGAAACTGAGAAAAACTGATTATAACTGAGAAATCAGTGAAATGTAACTAGCTATTTTGTTTGGAAGGTTCAGGTGAAAGAAAAACATTACATTTTAGTCAATAATCTGTCAATTCGAAAAGTCTCCCACTTATATTTGATTCTCACAATAGCCGCTACGGCTATTCAGTCTGTCATTGTTTCAAGTATTTTTTGTATATGTTTCGTTTTATGTAAATACAAATGTATACATATATACAAGAATTTTGAAATAAGGGCTTAACTAACTTGGTGCTTTTTGTTCAATTTTAATGGCTAAATCGAGAGTCAATCATTTGTCTGATATGACACAAATCTATTTTTGTCATGGAGTGATTTTTTCAACGTTACATCTTACATTATTTACTTTCCTTTAATAATATTGCTGTTTTATTCTATACTAGAGAAACATTTTTTTAAATTAATTACTTTATGTCAGAATCATGACTCATTTTTGTCTGTATCGCTTCATTGTCTTATCATTTTCATTTTTTACTCTTTATTAATACAACTATTAAAAAATACCTGCGGCAGATTTTGCACGGTTTAGAATACAATACGACCCCCTCTCCTAATATTAATCTTTTTCTAAAAATTTTCTGTTGAAAACACGATTTACCGTAATGCCTACCATATCATAAAGTTAAGGCACGTATCACAATTTCGGGTCTGCCTATGCTCGTTGGATCTCTATGTTATCGGACGGCTAAACCGCTCCCGACCACGAAGAGAATAGGTGGATACAAGTGATTTATAACGATCGTTTGTTAAACACTTGTTGACCCATCGTGTTGACTAACAAAACACCGTCTAAACGGATTAAACAAGCCGAGGGTTTATTTATTTAAAATTTAAAAAACAAAATGTGACGTAGTTATTAATCATTATTTGCATATCAATTTATTTTTATTAGGCGACGCATTTAGTTTTAGATTGATGTAAGAAGAAGCGAAGTCCTGTGCGATAAATTCTTAAGGAGTGGACGGGTTATAAAGTCAGCACCAGGTAATTTTTTCGTGGGTGAGCGGTTTATCATAAATCATAATTATTTCAACTAATTAATATTTTTACGTAAGATTTTGGTTACCATGAAAAAGTCAGTGTCACGAGCGGGATTCAAACCCACGACCTTCGGCTCGATACGCAGCTGCTCTAACCACTTGAGGTATCGTGACTTCGATCCACTCGGACACAATTCCCCATCTCAACCTACAACCTTTCGAATTTCCCTTCTTTTTGCCATTTTTCAAATACCGCTCGTGACAATGACGTTTTCGTTTCAACCAAAACCTTACGAAAAAAGATTAATTAATTGAAAGAAGTAATTTGGTCAATAGACCACTATGGATTTAATGAATCATAATTTTAACCTGACTCGTACAAAAGAAGTCAAAAAATGTGTGCTGATTAGTGACCGTTAGTCGATAATTATTCAGAAATCGTGAGATGCGATTCCATATCGAAGTCACGATAGGTCAACTGGTTAGAGCAGCGGCGTATTGAGCCGAAGGTCGTGGGTTCGAATCCTCTCGTGATGCTAGCTTTTTCAACTCAACCAACTTCTTACATAAAAAGAATAATTAATTGAAATATCGTATAATATTGGCTGGAGGAATCCATCTGTAACCAACCCATATATTTAAACCAGCCTTTTACTCAGAGGTCAGTTATGGTGCTCAAATCAGGGATTTTCAACTATGTGAGATACCTGAAAAATTTCAGCGAATTTGTAAATGAAAAATTACTTTCCGAACCATCGGTCACATCGACCACCCCAAACTTTATGTTGGCCATTGAAACTACCTTGCGTCTTCTACTTTCATCTACTCTCTCACCTCATACAAAATACGGTTTAAAGTCTTTATTTCTTCACAATCCCGAAAAGTTTGAAAAAAAAACCATTTTGGTACAAAAAAGGAAAAAGGATACAACTGTTCCAAATATATTCTTGTCACTTATAATTCCGAACATATAACTGTATGGGGTACTCAATTATCACTGATCCCATCTAAAATAAGTATTGTTTATTCTGAAAAATTGTATGCAGGGTGCAACTTCTGAATGGTTGTTATCCGATAAGTAAGCGTCCCAGCATTGTCTTTGTTTTAAATAATCCCCACTTTGATTTTTATGCATAAGAAAGTTTTTAAATCAATCAACCTGGGAATATTCTCTAATTAGGAGCACTTCTATATTTTAGTGTTGCCATTTAATATAGTTTTTATATTTCTTTTGTGTTTAAGTTGCAACCAATTCAGCAGACGGCTTCAGACATTGCTTTTAACAAATACGAATAAATTGTATGAATATTAGTAGGGTTTTAGTAATGTTTTATTATTATCATTTATATAGGGTTCGTTAATGACTATTTTGATCAATACATTATTCAGAATTAAAATGTATAAGATACAATGTTTTACGTCGAATTGTTAAGCTAGAAAAATCTATCGTACTGAAATTTTTTACTCTTTCTGTTACAGTGTTGGCGTTGGCCGGGCTCATTTCGAAAAACAGCCTCCTAGTAATCTAAGGAAATCGAACTTCTTCCACTTCGTAATCGCCCTTTATGACCGGGCGGGCCAACCGATCGAAATCGAAAGGACGGCCTTCATCGGCTTTATCGAAAAAGATCAGGTAAAATAAATTGTGAATTTGAATGAATGAAAAAAATAAAATTATGAATTTTGTATTTCTTGGCGTTGCTCAAGCCTTGGACAGGGTTTGGCACCCGGGCCTCTGGAAGCTGAAGTGCATCCTACCCAGTACCTTACCCTAAAATCGTACCTGGCTGTCCGTTGCTTCAGAGCTAATCAGGCCGCAGCGATATTCTCTATTCTAGCCAAGCTGACGTCCCGCAAGGGAGCATTCTTGGACCTCTCCTTTACATGATATATACTGCTTGCATTTCTATCTTTCCAGAAACAAATCCCTTCACTTTTGCTGACGATACAGCAATCCTTTGCCCGCATATAGAAACCTTCAAAACCTTTTGCATAGCTTCCACGTTTGGTACAAAAAGTGAAAATTAAAATAAATCCAACAAGAGCCAATACTCACTCAAACGTAAGCAGTACCACCTATTTACTTTAACGGGATTTCACTACCCTCTGTCGAACACGTACGTTACTTGGGACCTGGACAAACGACTTACTTGAAATCCGCAAGCAGACTAAAACGAAAAGAACTAAACAGACGATGCAAACTGTTATCACCACTACACGAAAGACGTTCAAAACTTCCACTGAATTACAAAAGATTAATATATACCATGGTTCGCAAACCTGTGTTCTTATGGTATCGAACTCCGGGGTTAACCAAGCATTCCAACAATCAACGCATCAAAAGATTTCAATAAAAAGTCCTAAGAAAAACTGATAACTCTCCTTATTATGTCTCAAACCTCACCCTACATGGAGACCTTAATATTCCCTTTATTCCAGAAGTAGCGAAAAACCATTACAAAAAATTCCATCAATCCCATTCCACCCATCCCAATGCCTTGGTCCGTCAACTCAGTTCCACTACCATCCCCGATAATCCCCCCGTCGAATGGCCACGTGACGAAGTGAGGTCGCTAAGTGACGAAGAAAATTGAAAAGTGGTCATATTTATTTTTTCTATAGGAGGCTCACCACTGGGTGATTTCTCCCCACATATTTTTCACGTTAATTTTATTTTTAGAACTTTTACGGCTATAATTATTTTACAGATGTAAAAATCAATAAAAAATAAAGAAAAAATTGGCAAAAGATCACGATCAGAATCAACCAAACAAATCCCCTTTTTGCAAGAACAGAATTAAGTCCAACATCGAAAAATGATAAAGGGCTAAATAAAACAGAAGTTTATCAATTTTTCTGACAGTGCTAAAAAAAATTATGTACTATGAAAGCAGCATAACATGACGAATGATATGAAATTATTCGCCATAGTCCTAGGTATTTTAGGTTGCTCTAGTGACAGTTCCAATTTATTCATAAACTATTTTTATTTATATAGTAGTTTTTCTATATTCAATTTTTTTTTCTTTTGAAATTGAACTCGAATTTTGCACGTACGGTAGGATGTTTTGTCTGTTTGGTTTAGAAAGTTCAAACCGTTCAAGCTTCATTTTTATATTCTATACGGCAGAAGATAGGGATCGTACGGAGGGCGTTGCTAAGAAATAGAGGGGAGCCCATACCGAAAGTGGATAATCCACTCCTAATTCGAATGTTCCTTTTATCAATCAGACCTATTAAAAACCTGACTTTTAGAAAGGTTTACTCTCTTAAAATACTGCCCAAACAATTTTTTTGGCATTGGATCGCACTTAAGTTTAAAATAAGTCTGTATGCCGTGTGGTTCATTTGCATTTAAGACGATAGCGCGACAAATTTTTTAAACACCTGTTAGAATTGTACATGTATGGTTTGTAATCATTTTCTCTTTATATCTGTCTTCCCAAATTTCTGTTATATAAATAAAAGAAATAAAGAATATATGACTGCATTCCACATCATCACTTACTTATACATACGCATCCTTCTTGTATTTACAATGAAAATGCTAAAATGTTTTAATCCTTTTTTTTAAAGCACTCGCTGTACGTTTATGGATTTTCATAGCCCATCAAAGACAACTGGATAATTTTAATCATTTCCTTCGTACATTAAGCCTTTTTCATCTTTGACAATATATATAATGCCACATGAATCATGAAATTACCATTATTCTTTTTTGTTATTGCTTTCACTCTCGCTCTCTTTTTTCACTTTCATTTCTTTTTATTGCTTTCTCTTTCTCTTACACTCTCTCATTTCTTTATACATTCACTCTCTCTTCCTATTCGTTCCTATCTTTCCCCCTCTCACTCTCACTTATATTCCTTTTCTATTATTATTGCTTTCTCGTTCTCATTATCTCTCCATTTTCACTTTCATTCCTATTTTTTATTGCTTTCTCACGCATTCTTTCTCTCCCTAACACTCATGCTTTCTTTTTCTTTCTCTTACTCTCACTCACTCTCTTCTTTCTCTTTCCCTTCTATCTGTTCCGCATTCTCTCTCTCTCTCTCTCTCTCTCTCTCGCCCTCTTTTTGTTTTTCACTCCCTCCCGTTATCTTTTAACTCTTATTCCTTTTTCTCTTTCTCTTTCTCTCTCTTGTTTTTCTCTGTCGTTTTTTCTTTCCGCCCTTTTGTTCTGTTAATACTCCCAATACTCCCTGCATTTCTCTCTCTCTCTCTCTCTCTCTCTCTCTCTCTCTCTCTCTCTCCCCTCTCCCACCTCCCTCTCGCTTTCTTTCACTGGCATTATTTTATGCTATCTGTAATTTTCATGTTATTACACTTACAAAGACAAAACTAATGGCTCAACCACTCTGACGATCCAATTTATTGAAATTATTGTTTAGATTAGATCACAGGCATTTTCAGTAACTAAAATAGTTTCACATTCTGAAAATCGTCCAACAACGCAATGAAAAATAGTTGTTGCAATATCAAATAGCATATCTTTGTAATAAAAAAACTGTATTTATTTGGTCGACAGAACGGAAAATGAGAAATAATGTATATGAGTCTTAGATTTTCTATTTAGACTAGCCATTTCGTCTTTCTCGTAAAAACGATGAACTCCTTCATGAACCTTGTCAGCGCCTTTGAATCGTGATAATTGATGAAGTGGTTTAATCGTAAATATAGTCACGTTAATTGTCTGCGCATTCTATTTATCGAGCAGTTCGGTGAGATATATTTGGAGTGAGAAAGGGAAAGAGTGAGAGGGTCTTCTAAGGGAACGATTGTCTAAATAAATTGCCCGTTTTGAGAGAAACGCCAAAAATACGACGTCTTGTCTACTATTTGTTTTTAATTTTACGATTGTTATAACAATTTGTACGTAAAAACTGACATTTTCATGGGTTAGACACCGAAGTCTGTAATTTTGAAAAACATCCAGAACACGTTATTTTAGATTTACATTGTGGATTAAAAATACGGATTAAATACGGTGCCAATTAAGCCACTGTTAAAACCATGTTTTTTTAAATATCCAGGCTATGTTTGAAGAGTTTGTTTTCTCTCGTGTACGTCAGATGTTAGGCGGAACATGTTAATTGACGCTGACGTGGTTTATTGGTTGATAAGGTTTTTCTCCTCCACGTCGTTCGGATCAAACGTCTATTAATTGGGGGCGGAAGGGCGAAGCAGTCGTCGGCCGGGGGCGGAGGCGAGAGGCTCAATTAATTATCAGCCGGAAAAGGAAAAGCGGGTTGGGGCTCAGCCAGTCCGTAATATTTCATATTTCGCGGAATTGTTCAGAGGGGCGTCTGCCATCCAAAAAAAAGGAATATATATACACAAAACGTTGGGTCATGTTAAAAGTTAAAATGTACGATAGAAACCCCCGCCCTTTCTCATTCCTCCTCGAGCCCTCGCAGAGCCTCTAAAACGACAGCGTGGATGTGGTTGGGGGAAAAAATGTTCTTTAATGTCACGGGGATGGGGGCAATGGTGTTGGTCCGACCAGCTTCAATATGTACGATTTCTGAGCTTAATAAAGAAATTTCATCCCAATGACCAACATTTTACTGTTATTTCCATAATTGAAACATCACTATGATAAAAAATTAAATCGATTCTCATGCTTTTTGCATGGAAAAATAACCGAATGGTCTATTTTAATCATCAACTTACGACCAACATGGTCGTCAATCAATTTCGATCAACTACTATCGAGAATCAAGAGGCTCTGCAAATTGATATTTAATTAACATTATATTGTGGTAATCCATATATGTTTAGCGGTCATAACTGATCATATTAATTATTTCAATTAATTATTCTTTTTAAATGAGCTCTTGGTTGAGTTAAAAAGAATAAATAATTGAAATAATTATATTGTGGTTTATTTACGAATGCTGTTAATCAATATTTCGATTTTTATGGAATTTCAGTACATTTTAGCTTTTTTTCATCAAATTAACCCTTTCTAAATTCAGATTAACCTTTTCTTTTTTTTCTTTTAAACACTAAAAAACTTTAGGCTATAGTATGAAATGTAATCATGTAAAGTGAACGTTCAGTCTATTTTTTTAATATAAAATATTGGGCTATTAGAAAACCGTATGAAAATTGATTAGCATTAAAATTAAAAATTATATAACCATAAATATAAAACCAAATCATCCTTCTTTTAATTTGAGATTTTTTAAAATTTTAAAATATTGAGCTTTTAAAAACAACATGAAAATGAATTACTATAAATTTAAAAATTATATAATCATAAATAAAAAACAAATTCTTCTTCTTTTATTTTGAGATCTTTTAAATATAAAATAATTGAGGTCTTAAAAACTATACGAAAATTAATTACAAAAAATAAAATAAAAATAAAAATAATAAATAAAAATAAAAATTATATAATCTTAATTACAATAATATGATTCTTCCTTATTTGAGAAATGTGAAAAATTATGGTTTTTAATATCTCAATTATTTTATACGTAAAAATTACCAAATACCAAAATAAAAAATCATTTTTTTATATTTAATTTTAATAACTTTTAATTTTAATTAATTTGTATTGGTTTAAAAAAACCAATAATACGAATTATAATTATAATTATTTAAATTATCGTATAATATAAATTTAATTAAATTGTATGGGTTTCTAAGAACCTAATTGTTTTATATTTATTTTTTTAAATGCTGAAATTTTAAGTAACGTGCCTTAATTTCGTACTTAGGGTTTTTAGGGGGTTAATTGGAAGTTAAACATGGTTCATTGTAATAAAAATGGGTTAGTTTGAAGTTAAAAACTGTTCATTTAAAGTTGAAAATGGGTTTTTTTACAAGAGTATTTCAATGACGAGGTGCCAAATGAACCCTCGAGGTGCCGGTATTTTTAAAAAAATGTCCATTTGTACGTATATCTATATCCAGTGGCTCTGCATTTGAACCCGGGACCTATACCTGTGAACGCCGTGTCAACCGTTGCGGACATTTTTAAATGATTTTTAAAATTACATGAGCGCAGGGTGCTTCTTCTTTTATGTTGGAATGGCATTGGGCTCGATACGGGCACTATCTTAAAATTTGGGTGCTAGTACATACAAAGTCATATTCTCTCTCACACTCTCTTTCTCTCTCTCTCTCTCTCTCTCTCTCTCTTTCTCTCTCTCTCTCTCTCTCTTTTTCTCTCTCTCTCTCTCTCTTTCTCTATTTTGTTCCTCTCTCTCTCTCTGTCTCTCTCTGTCTCTCACACACACGCGCGCGCGCGCGCACCAGCAACGTAGTTACAAGTCAGAACAACGCACAAAGGTCTATACAATAACTCGTGTTTTTAATATTTTTCGTATTATTTAATATTTTGTAAACTATCTGTTTTATATTTCATTATTAAGTTGCTTGGCTGTTTTTCGTACGATTGTATTAACAGACCCAGTCAATGTCGACAAGGTTTAAAGGTAAGGTCCCTCAAATTCTTTTGCTTTCCCCTGTAGATTTCCGCATTCTTTGATTTTTCGATGGATGGAGAAAGAACTGAGAAGAGTTTGTCTTTCCTATGGAAATGGTTTTGTCAGCGTTGCGACTGATAAAACGGATGTCTAAGTATAAAGCACATATGACATTTTGAAGTATGTTTGAACTTTAAGAAAAAATGGTTACTTTTAAAGGAAGGTATACTTATGTTTATTCGTGTGATATTCCCCAAGTATGTAGGATTCCGATAATAATTTAAAGTTATAAACACTAATTATAGCAATTAACTATTAGTAAACATTTCTAACAGTTGCATATTAGAAATGACCATCTTTTGCAATAAGATTGCTTGCAATACGACTTAATGATGCCGTTAAAAAGCGAATATAAATATAACGTTATTGCTACCTAATTGCTGATCTACTCGTAGATCCCGCGGTCGTGGGTTCGATTCCCACCGTCGCCTCGGGCATTTTTTTCGCGCTACCCTTCCCCCCCAAAACGAATACGCATAATAACATTGTCGTTGGCTAATATGCTCAGAACATAAAGCAAAAAAAAAAAAAAAAAAAAAAAAGCTGATCTAGCAAAAATCGACAATCTCCAACAAACAACTTACACTGTTGATTAGGGCGAACATCATCACATAGTCGACCCGACGGTAATTACTCATTAACCGGTGTTTTTGTCGATGCGAATCGACCCGTTTCCGCCTGTTATTGCCCTCCTCGTGGACATTATCTGGATCGGTCGACGGTTAAAGTAATGAGCCGCCCCGGCCAAAATAATTTAATATTTGACGTAGAGATAGGCCCTTTCCCTATCTGATGGCCGTACAAGAGAATGCTGATAGCGGGGTAATCAGGCCTAACGACCATTTGCGGACGGGACCGACCCAATATAAAACGAGCATAAAGTGTGAAAACACTTTTTTGTTATCAGCATTTGAGGGAAAGGGAACTGTTACTACTTTTACTACTACTTATCATTTTTTAAATGTTTAAATAATGTTTTTGTGCTATAAATTTGGTTTTAAACGTTAAGAAACTCAAAACCTATATTAGATCCCAGATTTTTAATTTGACAGAACAAATTGTACTATTTTTTTTCAATAACCATTTGTCTTACCTGTCTGGATGGAAGTAGGCGATCATGGGGAGACAAAACGAGATCTCGTGGTTGCCAGAAAAGCGGGGTGTCTTTCAGAACTTTGTCTTGGGAGTCCTTTATGATCTATTACAATAAATGAATACCACATACTCTTTGGCGATGACCTCTAATTCTCAGTTTCTCACTGAAGATGGCGCAATGCCGAAATGCGTTTGAATAACTCAAACAAAAACCCGCGAGTGGCCAAGTAGTGGCCGTGTGCTGGTTCAACATGACCTCTAATTCTATCTACAGTGCCCAAAGTTCATATGGAAAAATGTATTATATTATTTAATAAGAATATGGAGAGGACGACGCCGTTGTTTCGAATGTTTTTTTTTCTTTTTCAAGGCAAACTTGAACGCCTTAAAAAATCATATTGAACTATACACATTGCATGTAGATTAGGAGATCATCAGCAAACAGTATGTGGTTGCAGAAACATATTTTTTGTGGCCAGAAAACAACGGGGCTCAGGATGGAGCCCTGATGAACATCGCACACTACTGGAACCACGAGATCTCTCTGTCTCCTAATCATCGCCAGTTTCCTGGCATATAAGATGTTGTTTATATAGAACCGTTCAAAAAAATAATATTTTGCTTAGTAAAATGTTCTGAGGGACATAAACACAAATTAATCAACAATATTAATAGCTACATTTTATTCTGACTAGACCCAGAAGCAACCTTATGAAACTTCATTATTTCCGAATTGCTAAAAAACCCATACACATTCTCAAGTCATTCAAGCAAATTTCTGTGTTATTCTTTTTTTAATATAAACCACGACTAGTAATATTCAACTGGCTTATGTAATGCAGTTTGCGCTGTTTTGTGCTGTATCTTATTTAATTCTGCTTTTCCGTCTTCAGTGAAATTTTTTATTGCTAGTATTTAGCCTGCTCTCTCTCAATTTTTCAATTTTTTATATTTAAATGTGGCCATTAAAGCAAGTGAATCTATCACTTATTATTATTAGGTATGTAAGTAATAACGAAATCTTAACGTCTAACTAATCTTCTGATGTTCAGCTTACGAGAGGCAAAACGACTTTACAATAATACTATTCTCAATTGAAATAGGCTTGCTATTTCGATTATTATTTTTCTTGGTCACATCTTTTATAACATTTATACTGCTGACCTACTTATACACTCTAATACCATCATCATCACGTACGCGGAGATACCGTTGTTTTCCCCTCTAACTCGAATCCTATCCATGGTACCACCAACATCCAAGAACACCTGGAGCTTATGGAAGACTAGTGCAAAGAGTGGAGGAGATAAAGACTAACTGGATAACAATGTTCTCACTGCACTTCACATTAAAAAACAATCTTGCCCTTCACTTTTCATCACAAACATGAGATACCGACTTCAATTCAGGTCAAATGCTTAGGGCTACACCTAGATAGCAGACTAACGTGTAATTCCCGTACAAGACTTAAGAGGCAATGTTGTAACACAAGACTTGGACATCTAGGAAGGCAACTACGATAAAAGTACGTTTTGACCATCTACACAAAACTAACCTTACAAGACTTTACTGCAACCTCTTTGATCATACGGAGTAAAACTGTGGGCTATTACCAAGCCATCTAGGCATCCAATCTTTCCAATCTAAATTCCTCGGACAAACCATCAAATTTCGTTACTACGTCAGTGCTGTGAATGTGTGAAAAAACGTTTTATGATCACATATACTAATATATATATCNCGTGTGTATATATATATATATATACACGGTACAAATAAAATAAGTAAAAAAAATATATTTTTTCAAGATTCGAACTCAGAACCGCTAGCGTGGCATATAAATATATACGAGTTGGACGCGCTAATCACTCGGACACCGCGGTCCTTGATATCACAAAGTAATTATTACATATCAATTAAATTTCTAATTGTGCTAAATCAATAGCCAATAGTAGGCTCTCACATTTCTGCTCTTTGACATCAGTGAGTCGCGGAAATAAAGAGATATTACTTTTTAAGTGCTGTTATGGTGGTTGTTGGAAGCTACAGGTAGAACGGCCGAACTTGGACTTATTTATATTAATGTTAACCTCCCCAGAGGGTGGACTTTTTCGACTTGTTAACTCACTTGACACAACATCCATCTCGAGTCACTTGGGAAACATAAAAAATCATAAGTTCAGTCATATTATGAGAAATGGTTTATGTAGAGTGTGAAAGGCATTTGAATAAAACTGGCAAGCGTTGAAAAGCCCTCCAGTAAAAATAAATAACGATAATTCCGAGTATTATTTTCATGGAAGATTTGTATGTGATCTTCATGTACGTACTTTTAGAGTCGACTTTACAGAGTCGCACTTCTGAATGGCAAGAGGGTTGATATAAGAGGGGTTGGAAAGGTTGTTCAACAATTATGTTCCGTACATTATCTTCCCGATGCAGAGACTTTGTATCAAGTTGCGGGCCCACCCCTTCACTCCGACTCCCCTTTTTCTTTCTCCGCAAAACTCTCAGAGCACCTGTTCCCTAAGCACTGACAAACGAATTGAATAACTTCCTCACTGAAACTTCTTCAGGCCGACCATCCACACGAGGAATTCACATTATTTTCACGTCTCGTTGTCTTCTCCTTACTGTCTTGCGCAATTTATGAATATCTACAATTAATCACAGCTGAAAAAGCCAATAACTTAACAAACCTCCCAGAATATAACTAAAAACAATATATTTGCATAAATTTTAATAAAAATATAAATATTTTATATAATATAACCTAAAATACCAATAAGTTCAACTATTTTACAGCTGACATTTGCTAGACAGACTATTTTCCCAGTTCTGTTTTAAATATTAAGAAATCAACATTAATAAACAATATTTTTCGTTTAAATATTTATATTCGCATTAAGAAAAGTTTATATTACTAAAAACTATGATATTCACAAAAGGTTTCCTAAAAATTGAACATTAAAATTTTGATAACACAAACTTTAATTAAAGTACAGAATTTGACTGAAACACTAAAAAAAATATTTTATCAGCCCACACTGTGATAATTTCCCCGACAGGTGGAACCCTTGACTTTTTAAGGTTACAAGGTTCTCAACTCAGGCGTTTATCGATGTGTAAAGTGAGTGTTAAGCGCCACGTTGTGACGCTGACTTTAATAAAAATAAGTACGGGATAAGTAGCCCAACCTATAGCTACCTGGAATGATGACGTTTTCCCAAAATTTTCAGTCGCAAAAAGAATAATACTTCCGATACTCCTGCCGCTTTAATTGGATAAAACTAACTTGAAACTGTAACTTTGGTAAAAGCAGACATTCACACATGCACACTCATGTGCAGTCTCTCTCTCTCTCTCTCTCTCTCTCTCTCTCTCTCTCTCTCTCTCTCACACACACACACACACACACACACACACACACACACACACACACACACACACGAAGATTCACAGTTAATGTTTTGTCGGGAGTGTTCGCGATATTAAGATAGTCGCGGGGACCGCAGTGGCCAAGTTGTTAAGGCGTCCGACTCTTATATGCCACGCTAGCGAGTCTCAGTTAGAATTCCGTCTTTTTCTTTTTTAACTTATAATAGTATAAAATACATTCTAAAGTGGAATGACCCCTCATCCCAGATACCCAACCGGTAATTGGACGTAAGGCCCTCCTGTATGGCAAGAATTGTTTCACTTGCTTTAAAATTAACAACGGCTCACATACCATTTACCATTCAAACCACTAAAAAAGTAAAAAAGCAGAGGACGGACAGCAGTAATAAAAAAAAGCGGAGACTTGTTTCTGCTTATCCGAGGATACACATCGGAAGTCTGCATTGTCAAATGAAAAGCCATACCATCATTCTAGACTTAACACTTCCGAGGTAGTTCATCCGTTAGTTTCTGCCATAGTCCTTGGATGCGCTTTTCCACATGACTCTGTCAGGAATATATTCCTATTGAAAATAGGATTTATTACCTGATGAATCTAGGTTTTTAGCAATTTGGCATGCCTCAAAAGGTTTCAGGGTTGATAGGTGTTCTGATCGAATCTCTGTTCTCTACACCCTGATCTCAAACAAGGCTATTTTTGCTGTTTTGTGCAATAACTGACAGGACATTGATGCAATCCAACAAGCTTACAAATGCCCTCGCTTTTTAGTGTTGCCTGGCTGTCTAAGAAGATAGCTTTCTTTTTATTGTCAAAACTCAGCCTTTCGATTTACCTGGCACAGTATTCAATAGTAACCGTCTCTGCCGGAAAGACATTGGCATATTGTCAAAGACTCTAATTCTTGTCCTTACTTATATCTATAGATAGACCCATACCCAGTCTTAGAGCAATCTTTAAACCAAATATATTTAAACATTAATTGCAGCATCTTTCTCATAGTCTGCTCTATCTGCTTAATTGATATTTTGATTTAAAATGTCTTATTAAATCTACACTTTGTCATCACGGGGTCAAGAGCACTCCTTAGAACCTATGGCTGAAGTCCTCCTGATGCTTTAGTTCTCCTAAACTCTAATAGAGCTTAACTAGATGTATGCAAGGATTTAAAAAAAAAATTGTCCCAATGTACTCTACTGCTTTGAATTGAATTGAATGGGAAATAACTACCTTTTTATTTTATTTTTGTAATTTAAAACTAACAAATCTGACCTAACGAATTTTTGTTAGCAGTGACCAGTTTGGTCCATCTTAGACCGGATCGTCATTTAAATTCAAATGTGTTCGGGATCGTTTTCGTTTTTGGTTCAGAGTTTCTCTCTGCTGTTTTAGAATAACTGTAAATTTGTACTGCAATATTAATTTAACGCTGTTAGCGTAAGGTTAATTCGCGTTAATAATCCTCGGGATCCTTCGAGCGGACTGGACCAATCACGACCAATTATGCCAAACCTATCTGAGGAGCTGGCCAAATTAATTGACTTACTATAATTAATATATGTTCAAGACGGTATCACTGAGGAATGATGTGCATTAGTGATACGAGATAGGGTCCGACCAGATTGATTGCTTTCAACATGGCCGCTCCCCTTTAAACTATTCACCGTTACCTACCCAGCTAGTTTGCGCAAAACCAACTCAACTGTTTAGTTTATAGTCTAACTAGTTTAATTAGTTGGACATTAATTTAATGCTAGACCTGTTTTGATTTCAGGAGAACGAAACTCAAAAAACGAACAACGGTATCCAGTACAGGTTACAGCTCCTTTACGCCAACGGTGAGTGTTACTCTTATAATACTATATTCAATATTTAAACTAAAATTTTATTTTGTAATATAAAGGCAATTCGATTAGAAAGATTACAATGTATTCCTTCGTCGGGCGTCATCAAAACTATGAAACTATAATTAATCATAAAATATATGAATATAAAAGCATAACAAATTGTGATTTGATGTTCTTATCTGTTTCCCTTTTAAATTATTAATTCAAGTTTCATATTCTTGAGAGAGATGATATGTTCTTCTCAAGCTCGATAAACTGAATATTTTTGTGTTATTATTCGGAATGAATTTGTGACAAAACAAGAGTACGAGATTATTTGGGTCTGTCGAATCTGCTTTAATAATTTTAAATTGAATAATGAATTATTATGTTTTAATTTATAGTTCTTCGATTTTTACCCAAAAAATCGGTGGTGTAAATATTTTTCACTTGTTTTTTTTCTTGCTTCTACAAATAAATTCACAATGAGTTTGGAGAGGCGTCATATTAAATTTACAATGTAATGGTTATAATGTAATAGTTAGTCGAGTTAGATACAGTATTGATAAAACATGTTAAAACAATAGGCAGTTCTTACGGTCCCTTAAAAAAGAGAAGATAATAAATTTATCTTGCCTTAAAATTGGTTATGAAGGTTAATTTGTACAAAGCTAGCCAACTGCATCATTGAACAAAACCTTCTTTTTGACATTAATCATCTAGAAGTTCCATTTATCATGGTTCTTGGGACTGGAAGTACAGAAAAGTGTGGCTTAATTTTGTCGAAACTGTAACCAACAGTAAAATTTAACGAATTTTCTCTTATTGAAAGACTCCACAATCCAACCAAGTTTTAAATACTTGTAAATAACTTTCAATAGTTGATTCACTTTCAAAATACCAAATAGCAAATAGAAGGCCAAAACAAGACGCTTTTACTTTGAGAAAAGTAATAATTGATTTAATCTCTCATTCTATAATTAAACGAATAAAATGAGAAGATATTCTTTAAAGGAATGATCTTAAAAATGGTTGTTGTTAAATGATTAACAATAAAAAATTCAAACTCTTTTATCTGATAGATTATTATTTTACTCAGTATTCTAATTGTATCAGTACTACATGGCAAATGTTGCAGCTTCTTAGTATTTGGAGAGTACTTAGTACTCTTAGCATATTGTATATTGTATCGTGAACACTAAATATATCCATGAGATATCTTAAAATAAACGTAATAACTGAAACAATAGGATTAACGTGCGATTAGCCGTCTAATGTCCTTAAATCGGCAAGAAGGACGACGGTATGAAAAGGGATTTGTAGAGATTACTGATTTAAAGGTCGGATTTGTGCGGAAATTAATCGTACGTTTGGGCATCCGGAGATTACCTGTATATAACTTATTGGCCGAATATGCGTCTTGGGATTTGCTAATTGCCGGTTCGATTATACTAATGGATAAACGATCCAACCCTTTGCGTTTTTCTTCGGCCTATGAGTGGGAAAATGGTTTATTTTTGTTGATTACAGATCAGAAAAACCATTAAAATTAATTACGCTATCAATTAATAATCATTATTTTGGTTTATTATTCTTCGTGTGTTGGTATTTTCTATAAAAGCCTACTAACAAATTGTACATAATTACATCATTTATAGGCAGACATGAAAAAATTAGTAAAACTTAAGAAATGTCTATTAAAAAAGAAAAAGAAAATATCTATTCATTTATTAATAACTTGAAAATATTCACTAACAATCACTTGTTTTGTAATATCATATATCATGCATAGGCGACTCCCAATTGCAGTCCTTGATCTCTAACACACTCCTTCAAATAGTAAGCTTGCTATTATAAAAACTACATCCTTCTTAAAAAAGCTCTCATATCAAAGGTTCTTCGGAGTTGGGATTCATGAAAACTTGCACGAATTGTAAAATTTTAACTATAAAATAAACCATTTTATTATATTTCTAAATATATCATTTTTTTAATTGGAAAATATTTTCTAACAAAAATCTACTTTTTAACTTTACCGTGACCTGTTAATAAGCCCGCTGTCCTATGCCAATTAACGTAAGACTAAGATCTCAGATAGTGTTCCGTTAAATGCGCACTCAATCAATTTAGCGTTACCGTTCGCGCTACGTTAGGCAAAATATCCCAATTAGTTTTAATAATAGCACCAAGCGTAGAATGTATCAAATTAATAATGTAATAACATAAGAAAATAAAAATGTTTTAGAAAAAGAAATCTGAAAACATCTATATTATTTTTCACTGAAAGCTTGACAATGGTATTAGTCTATTGCGTTTTCTTTTGTTACGATTCAGGATAAGAATGCGCAATTCTTACCATAATTTATTATTATTTATGTGGTGTTTAATGATCGTTAGCCAATGATTATTTGGAGATCGTGAGGTGCGGTCTGGTGTGAAGTAGGTTTAGAAAAACATTTTCTTTATTATGCCAACGTTTCGATCTTTATTGAGGTCATCTTCAGGGCTTTGTGTTGTGCATTTCAACAAAAAAGTTCTCTGATTGATAGCCGATGCAAGTTTCATCTTTCAATAAAAGCAATGAGAAGAAACTTGGCTATCACACCAGACCCCACCTCACGATCTCCAAATAATCATTATTATATATTATTATTAACTGAACTTACGAATTATAAGACGAGCAATAACTTCGTAAGTAAAATATTTAGAATCTCCATACTCAGAGATCATCTGACACCACCAACTATAGGTATAATGTACTTTGTATCAGCATTGCATGGAAATTAATCACCTTTCATGTTTCATGTTTTTCCGCGAAAAATAAAGCAAATAAAATCCCATTTGGTAAACCTCAATTATTAAAACGCCACTGTTCAACAGCCACGCGGTTAAACCCGACCCGTTAAAATTTGATAAGATGCCGTTGGCGAGTAAACATTTGGTGATAATAGGAAGAGAACTCTCTCTTCTTCCTGACGGCCCACTTTATACGTTTAATGTTTTAACCTTGGATTCTTAGAGCATTGCTAATGTCCTGCGGTTAAACTGGGCCGGGACAAAAGCGCGATTGTTCAAAGAGGAACGCATATTCCCCTTTTCCAGAACGGGAAACATGAATTTTTGACAAGGTCCCGACTCGCGGATTTTCTCGGATTTGCGGCGAACCGAGAAATAATCGGAATACCAGTTGAAATTTGTGCCAATTTGAAGAGACGCCGGGGAAAACTTTTAACTCCATTTTAGACCGGGGTTGAATCAATTATCCGCCCGGGCAAATAAACTCCCTGGTTAGATAGAGCGAACGCTTATTATTTCTCTCTCAGGTTTAAAAAAAAAAATCCCAAAAACTGTTTATTGCCAATCAAAGTAATATTTGAAAAAATGAAATGGCTAGTAATTTTTGATTAATTACCTACACCTCATTTATAATTAAATTTAACCGTCTACTAATATTGTATGGCCGAAAAATTTAATTTTAAAATTTCGTCTAAGAGTCGGCGGCGTATTGTTTTCCTGTTAGTGTCGGTCGGACAAAACAGACAAGATTTGTGTCATTATACAGCAATATTTTCTTTGATATAAACAAACAACAAGTTAATTTTTAAAATTAAACATATCATGCTTTCGAAAGACATAATTCTTTCCTTGTAAAGTCCTTGTTTTTCCATAAAAAAATAATTGCCTGTTGAAAATGCCTCCAATCTATTATATAAATAAACCTTTGATTTATATAATTATTTACGCAATTATTAATATGTATTTCGTTATCAAGTCATTAACAACTTATGGAATTCCAATAAGACTTCATTATTTGTTTACGCCAACTATAAATTGTTATGTGCACTATTTTCGACTTACTTGTCGAACTAAACACAAAATTTAATAAATTGGATTTGGATTTGTGTGGGGTCAAATCCGCACATGTACATACATACATACATACAGACATGCCGAGTTGGGCCTATTCGCTTCTTGTAGTCTCGGCAGGCCAGACCCACCCCAGGTGTTGGCAATGCGGGGTCAGACCTGTCTTATCCGTCTAGCCACCAAGGTTGCTCTCCAGGGTGGAGGCTATCAACATCCAGCTCAATTCAGCATTCAACGCACGCAGTTTCAAGCCCATTCATTCTCACGCTCATTCTTAAATACATGCAATCCTATGACATACCATTCAATTAGGGTGATGGAATACTCGATATTCCTCCATAACCCTTTACACATATTATACTAATATAATTGAGAATCGATGGGTTACTCTACATTCCGCCATCGACCCTCTCACATCAAACATCCGTGCTAATAAATTCATTCACTCTCAACACAACCTTTACAAACATTCACTCTCAACCCAACCCTTACAAACCTTATACAATTAACTAGTTGAGCATCGATGGGTTACTCGATATTCCGCCATCGAACCTCTCACATCAAACATTCGCGCTAATAAATTCATTTACTCTCAACACAACCCTTACAAACATCATACAACTAACCTAATTGAGTGTCGATGGTGTACTCGATATTCCGCCATCCACCCTCTCACATCACACTGTCATGGGGTAAGGAAACTCTTCAGTTAGATGGGAGACATCGAGCAATCTTTCTCTGCATACCGGACACATACGAGGGCTTTAGCCCAAAAGTAAGTGTCCGTATTTCAACCTCGCACAGCCTATTCTTAATCGGGTAAGGATGACACTTCTACGAGGCAGATCCTTCGAGGGACACGCATCGACAGTGCCCTTGATACGCGAGAGCTTCTCTGTCGATCTGGCCCATTGACGCTGCCACCTTCTTTTAATCATGTTTTTTATTACATTCTTTGCATTCGCCTTTTCATTACACTCCAGATTCATGTGTCCAGGCCCACCCAGACAACAACCCCGTTTTGCCTAATAAACTGTTTGTTGAACACTTTATTGAACAATTTAGCAATAAATACCTTTAAACTTATTCAAACACAGAAAAATGTGATATTAGAATTTTTTGAAACGTATTACTGTCATTTCAAGACTGAACTTAAGTTTCTTAGTAACTGAACTTCTAGTCTAGATATACTAATTTTTAACCCATTTTTGCTATCTTTCTTAATTATTTAAAATTAGAAGAAATAAGACAAAATATATTCAACATTTGTGTAGTAAGCTAAACATTTTAAAAAATATTTCTAAATATCCAATAATTTTTCAACATGTTAATACTTTTTGAATAAAAGGATTGGATTTAATATTGAATATATTTATTTCAGGTATCCGGCAGGAGCAGGATATATTCGTGAGGTTAATCGACTCCGTCACGAAACAGGTAAGCCGATTTGCCATAAGACTTTATGTAACCATCTCCAGGCCTGGGTGCGCAATCCAAGGCAAATTGCTCTTAATGACGGTCATCTCATGCAGTATTACCAAACTATTACCTGTCCATTAGTTAACGAGACAATCCTAGCAATTTTTTCCTCCCGACTGCCGTTTATAATTGAGAATGTTCCCAGACGCCCGCGCCTGGAGAAAAAGAACTGCTGACTCGAATGTCCGCATCTGTCACATTTGCTAATTGGAAATCTAGGGTTACCCCTCCAGTCGGCATTAAATGCTACCCGATACCCCTAATTCGTAAAATTTAATTTGCCCACCGAATCCGATACGGCCGGGGGAAAAAGAGGGGATGAATAATACCAATTTTCCGATATAATTACTGCAGATTGGCAGTAAACTGAGATAGCTTTTGAACACTTCTGATCTTAAATTTATATAAAGTATATGTGCTGATTTTATCCTAATTATATCCTCCTTTATATTCTCTCTCTCTCTCTCTCTCTCTCTCTCTCTCTCTCTCTCTCTCTCTCANTCGCTCTCTCTCTCTTTCTCCCTCTCTTTCACCCGTTCGTTTTGGCAGTTAGTGGAATCATTCTACCCCAAAAGTCCTCGCATCTATCTGTCCGCCTACCTTCTTCTTTCTCATTGTCTCTCACACTCTCACACCCTCTCTCTCTCTCTCTCTCTCTCCCCCTCCCTCCCTCTCTCCCACCATTCCTCTCTCTTATACACACTCCCTTCACTCTTACACACATACACGCATTAAACCGCCATACTTATATTTTGTGTTTTGAGAAATCAAGAAAGAATCACAGTTCGTTTAAAGATACATAATACAAATGGCTTAATCTTAAAGACAGAAGCTTTTACAGTAACTGAGCTAAAAAAATCACAAATTAAAATATTTGTATAACTTCAATCAACAGCTCTAATCCTCGGCCGCGATCAGTTACCTGGTGAAATTAAAATTAAACCTTCCCTGGAGGAGATAAAGGGGGCTCCGTCTCTCAAAGATCCCCGGGAGCGGTGGGAAACGTCTTGTTAAAGTGTGAAGAAGGAATTAGAGGTGGCTGTGAAAACGGATTAGCAGAGGTGGGAATTAGGCAAGGGGTGAGTTAGTTAGAAGGAGGCAATTCACTTCTAACCTAATCTCTACCTTCTCATTACTCATGTGTGGCTAGGAGAATTTCTCAAATCCACACTCATCCTTCCTTGCGGTTTATTTTATTAGAGCCGTTTAACGATCGTTTTCTTAATATATAATTCATTGCTTAAACAATTCAAAGCGTGAGTCGAGTTAATTTAGGTAAAAGTGCCATGTAACAATCAATAGTGACGAATAATTAATGTTGTGTTGTGTGAAGGAATAAAGCCTTTAGTTAAAATGAAATAATATGTGACCTACTTTTTTTTGTATGTAATTTAACTATAAACTGATAGGTTCAATTAATCTTGTAATGATTTGAAAAAATTTAGAAGAAGAAACAGCATTACACATTTCCAATCAATATTTCACTAATTTTTAATTATATTTTCCACCATATTTTTACTATTACAATGGAATATTTTATAGCCATCTAACTTTACAAACTATTTTTGACATAATTAGTGATCAATATGTACGTTGTAATTTTATATTATAACTGGAGCAGGGATGAGGCCAATTAGTAACAAAACATCTCAGTTTCTTCGTCGAACTTTAGAGGAATAGTATAAATAATTAATTAAACGATAAATGGTGGAGTGAGTGTGTCGTTCAATCTTTTTAAAAAGATAATTCCTTCTCGCAGTAAGTTGTTTTCAACGATACGGATTTTGAACCTACAGCTCATCATCAGGTTGTAGAGCTCCTTCAAGGTTCAAGTGTAACCTAGCTTTGCGCATTTTTAATTTATTTGTGCGATCTAGCACCATTTTTAAGCTAACGATGCTTGAGTTTAATGCTCTGATGGCTACCTGCCTCTCCGACAAAATAGCTATGTCCTTATTTTTGAATCCCCTATTCAAATGAAATTGAGTACGTCTCACAATTGCGTATGGGGGGAGGGATATGTGTAGTTGGTTTTACCATTTAGTACTTTCTTGTGTTCATCAGTTCACCAGCAAATAGTGTTTTTCTTGACAGACTGGTTTTTAAATGAGGATGGATGAGAAATCAAAATTCCGCCATGTTACCCTTTCCCCTACATATTCACGCTAATAAATAACTTCAATCTCATTATATATTTAACACACAAAAGACATCTAGTTAACCGCAGTCCGATCGTATTTGCCATGCTACCTGTTCCTGGTTCGAATACCTGAATAGGCCTTAGTGTTTTAATTTATAATAGTATGAAAATAAAGTATATAAAGAAAGTAATGCAAAGTGATTTGACCCGTCGTCCACGATTCTCAAAGAGAGTTTTGGTTGCTCTTTTCCAAAAGACATCTATGATATATTACGACAAATTCTCGATGTGCCCTACACGATTGAAATTTCGCAGAGGATAGAATGCGCTCGTTTGAGACGAGTTCATCCGGTAAAGCAAATGATTAGTGGCAAAATGACCTCAACCTATTTCCTAACTCCGAATAAATGAGATTCCTAATTTTCTTGGAGGGAAACCACGGGAATCGGATCTGCGTGCCAAATGGGCCCATTTTAGTAAGCAGAACTGGCGCTAAGGGACGAACCGAACGTAGAATTGCTAGAATCAACGCTCATCCTGAAATGTTGCTTAAGACAGTACGTGCTACCCAGTGTAAATCGATAAGTGCTAATGTTGTATGAATGTGTATCAAATCACCTACAGCAGCAACTTGGATGGTGCTGTGGCGTCGTGCCTGTTCACTGCATTCTGCGGCGCTGTTAATTTTTCTACAATTGACCAGTAGGCCACTAGACCGTGACTGTTTCACGTAAGAGCTTCTTTGATTTAATGAACTAATTAAGAGTATATTGATTCTTTAAAAATTCTCCTAGTTATTATATCCTGTGTCGAAATTGGATTTCTGTTTAGACGTATATTACAAGAGGACCACCTTGCACAAATTCAGAAAACGTATTGACAACATTAGTTTCTATGTATAGTTTATTTATTTGTTAATAATATCCTTGCGATTTCTCTGGAGTATCTCGGCCAAAAACCCCATCTTTTTTAAATTGGACATCACCTCCATTGGAAATCGGTACGAAACTATTCGCCAGGAGTAGAGGGATCGGGGAAAAAGAGGAGAGGCGCGGCATAAAGTGTGGAATGACTAAACCCACTTGTTCCCACTCTCTCCTAATGAAACAGTCGGGAGACGTCTGCTCGGCACTAGACCGGTAAAAAGGCCGATAAATTTTAATTGGTTTAATGGAGTGCGTGTACATGCTCTCTCTAGAATTAATGCTCCTAGCCACGGCCAAGGCTCACATCGATCTGCGAACGCATACTACAATAGCGACAGAATGCCGAGATTGTATTGTTGAAGGGAGAAATAAACACCTAAATATTTATTATATATATTTAAAACTGATGAGTTACTATTATTTTTGTTGCTTCTTGTTTGTCGTAAAAGGAAACACGTTTGTACTTTGCTGTCGTAAGTGTTCTGCATGATATTTTCCATAGCGAAACATCAATGATCACATTTCCCTCTCTAGTTAATAATATATTATTTTTTTTAATTGAACTACAATCCGTGCGAGGCAAATTCCCTAAATCATTCCAATAATTATAATCCCTATCACTCTCAGTATCATCACGAGGATCTCGGAAGATCATGGGGCCACGGTTTTGTTAGATATCGAGGATGATTATTGGGAAGAGTTCGGGAAAAGTTGTACGTGAGGATTAGAGTAAGATTGGGAAAATATGCGCGATAATATATATAGGGAACATTTAGGTCGTCAAGGATGATGCGGTTGGAAATATATAACGAGACGTTGATGTTGGATCGAAGGATTCGGAGACTGGATTCTCCGGAGATTGGAAAGTTTGGTTGAACCCAAAGTTCTAAGCCATATGTCCATATTAGTTTCAGTATTGGGATGTATGTAAATACTTTATTGTTAAAGAAGAGTGTAGCTCGGGTGCCTCGTAGTCCTTTACATAATCGTTATGAACAGTTCTTTTATGCCCTTTTAGGTCGGGAATTGTAGGTGAGTCGCTTGTCTGGATAGAGACCAATACAGGAAGAAGACATTTTCCTGTGCAGGGTAAAGGTTGTTTTGGGACTGTGTGGGTTTTAATTTAGACTAGCTATTTTTTAACTATATTTTTTAACAAGGGTTCGCAACAGCAGAGCATATCAACCCTCAGGTGTTTTTGAACGAACGCCATTTGTAAGTATGTCCGGTTTGAATGCAGTGTCGGTGGATTTGAACCCAGGACCTTTGCCTTACAGTGATGAGCGTCGTGTCAACGCCTATACCTTTGCGGCCACGTCGCACAGGCTCTTTGAACCATTATTTAATCGAATATATAGATGTGCCTGGAGGGATAGTTTTGCTACGTGCTCGGGAGTTGGAGCATAGAATAGCATTACCAAATCTTGAAGACCTTTTCTGATGACAGATTCCTCGAGAAAACTTAAACTCCGGACTCTGATGACTAGCATATAACTCTCCCTCAGTTTCTGGTTATGACTCGATCTGGACACAACATCTGAACTCTGTTTCTGACCGATTCCAACTCTTCATCTCAACTCTTTCTCTAACTGACACTGACTCACGGTTTCCGGGTGAGACAGACGCGTCTTATACCCTGCACTAGGTCTCGGTTGTGGTCCGATAATAACGAGTAAACAACGGACTGAGGCCAGTACCCTGACCAGTGCCCACGATAGCAGTTGAACAGTGGAATGGTGACGCCGACATCCAAATTGATGGTCGGGGATTATACTATAAAATTCGATTGAGGAATAGCTTAGACGTGACATAATAAAAATTGCATTGCATTGAATTTCACCATTAAACATAAATATAAGTATATGAGTAATAAGTAAAACGAGCGAGAAAAGAGGGCCCAGTAAAGTGATCAGCTCATCTATTCATAGATTACAGCTCCAGTCTTAATACACACTCATTTCCGAGGCAATATTTTTGTTTGTCTTTCAAAGCCAAAAAATATTAGCAGACCCATAAACAGGAATAATAAAGCCCTACACACAATGAAAATTGTTTTGCCAAATTGAAGGACAAATTATCCACTACAGCAAAGAATGTATAGCAAAAATAACAAATGTTTTGTTTCGTTTAATAGCATATAAACAACAAATAGCGTACAGTACATGCTATAATCCTAGAAATAGTCCAAACCGAAATCAATCAACGTCCGAAAGTTCGACTAAACCTGTCGCACTCTTAACTCTCAGACAAGAGAAGCTTTAAATTTTCTGGCAGAAGGCAAAAATGTAGAAATGATAAATCACCAAATTAACTACACAAAACAACACAGTACGACATTACACTAAACAGAAAGAACGACACTAGTTAATTTATGAGAATGCAAGAAAACAATGATTAGTAAACACTAAGAATATGTTGTCTCTCCGCTGTTTTATTGTCAATAATGTTTAAATATTAGAAAATAAAAGACTATTTAGGCTTTGGATTTTTGTTAAACTGGTTTTCATGATAGCATGCGCCGTCGAAAAGCATAGTTCTTTTTGTATGACAAGCTGTCAACACATGCTGCTCGTATCTCGCTGCGGCAGCATCCCGGTCGGAGATAAACTGAGTCGCGTGCACATCACGTGTCGAGATAGCCAAACAAAACTTCCCCAGGCAACAAACCCGAACCGGATTTAATTACCAAAGTAAATTCGTTCAAGATTAAATCCATGTAGAGGAGCAATTACTATGTGACTCAGGCCCTCCCTCCATTCTTCCACGAACAGGAGGGGAGCCCTGTTTTGATAAGCTAATCATAATAACTCGGACCCCGCGTATTAATTCCAATCATTATTAATGGCCCCCTTAATAATTTAGACGTTACTTCACGGCTTGAACGAGGGCTCAAAAACCATGAGGAGATACGTAAAAATTAAGATTTACTTTTTTTATATATCAAAGTTTTGTTTCATTATCAACGAAAAACTGATTTGAAATTGTAAGCATTAAATGTTTTGTCAGACGTCTGAGCAAATAACATATTTTTTACCAGTTTTTATGCTGAGTTTGCCACATAAGACCCAAGAAAATATTTATTTGGTAATATTGGCAAAACACAGATGACAGCCAGATCTTTTGTTATGAAAGTTTTAAACAAATTGGCAGTTTTTCAAACATAATTTTTTATATTTTAAATCTCAATAAATTAAATTGAAATTGAGTGTCATCTTTAGTTTTATTTGGCCTTAATTTGAATACTATGTGTTCATATGCATTTATAAAATTTTTTGTGTTTATTCAAAGATTGAATATCATATATAATATAAAATAAATAAAAAAATAATCATAGGTAAGATAAAAAGAGTCACTTGAAAACCAAATTTGACCAACTCTAATCAAAATATAATAAAGATAATTGCATAATATAGCATAGTATTGCTAATAAATGCAATTATATAAGTAAAATTCAAAGCTTATAACTTTCTCCTTTTGATATCTCCTTCCGCATTGCCTTTTTTTTCGATTCCGTTTTCGAAAGAAAGCCCCTGGGTCCGCCGCGCTTCGCGTTGCATGCAGTCAGAGGACAGAGGGGGGAGGGCAATTAAGAAGTAAAGTAAATTTATCGTTAATTCCCAGGGGAATATGTACTGAGTAGCCCCAAGGGCAGGACAGGTCCCAGGCGGCCCGTGCCCCACTGCCCCGCCGGGACTCACTAACCCTCCCCCATTCCATTATACAACGACCCAAGCACTATTTTTATATTGCAACCGCTTAATAAAACGAATTTCCTTGGTCCTCCTTCTTCTTATATACTAATTTCCCGCTATTTCCGGCGTTTCTGAACGTATCGCAGAGTGCGTGGCCCAAATATTTGAAAACTGAGGGTGTTGTTAACCTACAAATCGAGGATTTTACTCAACCGTTCACTATCTTGAAATAAAGTTCACATAGGTGACATATGAAATTTTCCTAGCTGATGTTTCCTCATTCCAATGATCTTGGACTAGTTGTTAGACGTAGAAAACAGGCCTTTATGAAGATACTTATCCAGTGAGACATATAAGATCTATTATAATCAATAATCCTGACTATTGACAGATTTGAAGAATCGCCTCTCCCCGATTAAGAAAGATCGTGTAATACAAGGGTGAACTGATTTCGATGTAAAAATGTAAACTGTAGGTGACTTCGTCAGAACTTACAAGATAAACAATACATTAAGTGAAATATTGTAAGATGAATGAGGTGACGAACAAAGCCCAAAAATAGACTGACAGAAAATGGCATTAGGAAGATCAAAATATCCTGAAAAGTTCAAGCTATGTTTATAAAAATGATCAGTGAAGGATTTTCCACGTAAGTGAAATTGCCACACTTTCGGTAAATTCCAAAGCCCAAGGAAAAATTATTAGTATCATCATTGCAGTAGTTTAACTGATCAACTTGGTTTGACAATCCTTGCTATTTGGTTATACAAACGACAGCTTTACAAAATCCACCTCTGAGCATATAGAACTGTCGAAACGCGTCTTAAATACCAACCTACAACTTCATCACTTGGAAGATCCACAGAAGATTTACTCACAATTATTACTATAACATAGAATTACTAACTACTAAGTAGAAGATTAAATACAAAAAGATTTGAAATTTGGACCAACACAGCGAGGATAAGCACATCTGGATAACTAAATTACAGGTTTATCACCAAGCAGACCACAGAGAAAAATCTCACAACAAAAGGATTTGTTGAAGCACATGTGTAAAAAGAGCCGACATAAGGCGGATTTCATAATTATCCATAATCAATCCCAGCAGCGCATCCCCGATGATAAATAAACATGTAGGGGGCGGAGAGAGGTCTTAAAAAGTCGTAACGGGCCTAAAGTAAACAGGCCGCCCCCGAATGGGATGGGCATTAGGGTGGCATCGTATTTCGATTATAGATTTAGATATTCAATTAAAGCTAGGAACATATCGGGAGGGAGGATAATCCCGGATCAGGGGGATTTGCCTGGTAGGTAAGGGAGGAGAGGCAGAGACTAGCCACGTACGTCCCAAGAAACCCTAATCCCTCCTCATGCGTGACTCCCGGCCGATAAATATTTATTTTTAACACACAACAGACTCAAATACGTGATTTCCGGCTTGTACCGCGCTTAGTAATCCAGGTGAACGTCAGGAAAATTCTATATTAGAGATCTAAAAACTGGGTGAAGGACAAAGAAGAAAACCCAAGGAATTACTATAACTATAAGAAGTGCCTAATTTTCTTGAATAAGGAAACCTAAATGAACATCCCTAACAGTAAAATAATTAACAAGAGCAGTAGTTAAATAACTTAAGTTGATAACAAGGCAGTGTGCAAGGCATTTAAATACGTAAATACGAAAAAAACAACGACGTTTTACTTTAAAACTTTTGAAATTCAACTTAGTTTTATGTCATAAATAAATATCACGATATGTACACGGATTTTTACAAAACTTAATACGAGTGAAGTATGTTCGGGGGTACGATTTCTTCACTAGTCAATGCTAATTTTGCAGTTTATTAAAAATGCTACTTACAAGTGAAGGCCACGGATGTGTAGTTAAATTTCTATAGTATAGAAATTCGATCAAACATTTTTTGGTGATATTAGGTAGACAGATATTACCCTAAGACCCTAAGAGCCGATTTTCTCATACAACTATTCAGGTTTGTTTTAAGATCCCTTTAAAGCCTTTGATGCAGATTTTTATAGCAATAAAAAAAAAAGATTTTTGGGCTGGATCGGTCACGTCGAAATTCTATTTGCCACGCAGCCATAGTTGTGAGTATTTATTGCAATAAATCTCTTTTCAACTTACCTAGCAAAGTAGTTGAAATAATTTTTTTGATAATTGTTTTCCATTTCGAAACCTTCGGTAAGACAAATTTTTGGGAAAGTTAAAGATATTTTTCTTTTTCGTCGTTTAATTACACTTTTAAACTAAAATTCATCTACTCTCATTACATCCTCCAATTTTTTGCCATTAGTACAACTGATTTTTTTTGTTCAAAAACCGCAAATATGAGATAATTTCAAACGATTCCGCTAATCCGTATGAAAATTAAACTCTCCAATCTACTTAGGTTTAGAACCCACTTGTAATGGGTTTAACATTCCTTCCGTGGAGAAAAAATAGAACCGGAGACATAAAATAACATATTTGAGGCGTTTTCGTTTATTTTATCCTTTTTTTATCTCTCTTATATACACGTAAATTCTAACATTGCTAACATCGGCTAAAAGAAGAGAAATTCAGTTTTTCAACAGCTGTCGTAACTGTGAATTTAGATAAAATACAGCGGAGTTATCAATTATTAAGAGGAACACCGAGCATCAGAGAGAAAAAATTGTGGCAGCGAATTCAGACTAAAATATCTAATTTATTGTTTCTATGAAAATTTGAAATGAGGTCTTTAAAGGGTGCTTAAAATAAATCGGAATTGTATTTTTTAAAAACGGTTTTTTGGCCTACATTACCTGAAGTGTATTTTGGTTTTTGTTACTGTTTATACCCGTATGTAATCCTATTTAATCCAATCGTGCATCTTATTTTTTCATGTTACATAAACAAACAAATTTCAATAAATATACAATAAAGTCAGAAAACCTATTTCAAAAAATTATTTTATATAATTTTTATCCCGGCTCCTACGTCTGATTGGCAAGAACGCTCAGACAGGAGTAAAATCATCAAAAAAAGGGGTTCTTTTCAGCTCTGAAGTCGTATGAATCTTCGGGGTGCCGGTCTTTTGACAAAAAAAAGCCCATTTGTATGTCGTTGGGGGATCTTAAACCTTCATCTAACCATCATTAGTCCAAATTTCTTCCCAATGTTAGTAAATATTTGGATTAATTTGAATATTTAACAATCTTGTTTTATATTCACCGGTAAAAACAAGAAAGATAAGATAATTGAACAAAGGCAAATATTGTACTGTAGGATTTCTCTATTGCCCTATCTGTCCAAAGTTTCTGGAGGCTCTGGTTTCTCTGGTTACTCTAGAAATCTCTTTCTCCTACTGTCATCTAGATCCAATACAATACAAATAAATACATTCTCACCTATATACATTTTATTCAATTTGGTGGATGGAGGACTGAATATTCCTCCATCGATCTGCATACAATAATACTAATGTAATTGGGGTCGATGGGGTACTTTTATAAATATTACGTCTATTCCGCCATCGACTCAAGTCACGTACACAGTTCGAGGGGCGATGGGGATGCTATTCCACCATCAGCCCCTCCCCATTCACTCTAATAAATACACTCACTCATACAAAACACATTTTGAAGGCGATATACAATAAAAAATTCCCAATTCCCCTAAAACGCGGAACAGGGGACCCTGAATCTCGCTACTGTGTTCGAGAACTCTTCTTAGATCCGGCGGCATGCCTACACGCTCTCTGTATGGAGCCACGGCATGACACGCCTCTTTTATGTGGGACACATCGAGCAACCTTTCTCTCCATAAGGGGCACCTGCGCGGGCTTTGCCCCAAAAGCAGGCGCTCCTTCGATATTGCCATGGTTTTAAGGTACATGAGCACATTCCGGGGTTCGTCTTCGCTGATTTCACTAGACGTGAAAATTTCATTTATTTTTGAGTTTTCTGTAATGATATAACCATGTTCACGGTAAAAAAAATCTTTAAATTGTGCTTTCTCTTAAACTCAACTATATCTATACTTTTTCGTTCACTCTTGTAACCCTTTCCCAAGTAACTACATGCCATACTCAGCATGGTAGACGTCAGCAACAACAACATCATAAATCATATATTGACAGACATGAACTCTTTAGATGCAAACATACAAGTCACACAACTAAAAAAGAATAAACTTCATTTGCCTTAATGATAATTAATATTGACAGCCAACAAGTCGACATTTACAGAAAAACAAGTATCGGCAACATCATACCGGCTACACCCATAAAATGGCAGCTAATACATCACACCGAGGCTAAAAACATCACCGATGACAAAATAGAAATAGGAACTAAAAACAATAACACAACTGCTTCACCATAAAATGATCATCAAAATAATAAACAAAATCACATAAAAAAAAGGTCTCTAAACGGACAAATTCACATATATGGCAAATTAGGCATTAAAACAGCACTGAAGTCCACGAACACAATCGGTAAACCACACAGTCAAAACCAACTTGATTGATAAAACCAACTTCGATCCGCTCGGACACCAACTTCCCATCTCAACCTCACCTCTCGAATTTTCCCTCCTTTTTGCCATATTTCAAGTGTCGTGTAATCTATTTGATTCTCGGCGACAAATGAAATGGCCACGGAGAGCTTTCGTGAAGATTTACGTCAGTTTAATTATTAAATCCATTACAGTTCGTGGTCCGATTGACCAATTAATTAATTAATCTTTATGAAAGGATCAAAGTCACGATAGCTTAAGTGGTAGAGCAGCGGCGTATTTAGCCGAAGGTCGTGGGTTCGAATCCCGCTCGTGACAATGACTTTTTTATCTCAACCAATACCATTCATAAAGATTAATTAATGAAAAAAGTTAATTGGTCCAACGGACCACGAACTGTAATGGATTTGCTAATAATATATGTTCACGGTAAAAAAGAAAATCTTTAAATTGTCCTTTCTCTTAAATTTAACTTTATCTATACTTTTTCATCCACTCTTGTAATTTATTCTACCATTGAATTAATAATTTAAGATCAAAGTCAATACGCCTGTGACATTTAGTCATTCATTCATCGTACAATAGCTTGTCGAGGAGGAAACCACCGGGACGGTACTTAACGTCCATGGGTCTTATCGAAGGATCAGACTTGGGGGGTGGGGGGGGTGGAATCTAATTAATGACGTCACCAGAGAGATTGTCTTCATTCATGAACATGACCTTTGCCAAAGGGTTTTCATTAATCAGACCTGTAGCTGTTTTGACACACGGGGTTGTTTACCTATCGGTTCTATCTATGGAGTTGTTCATAATTAGACAAAAAAAAATGGTCGGTGCTAAATAAAAGTGATGTTATCTATGCGCATTGTACAGTGTTGTTGGGCTTAATAACGGAAACTTGTAAACAGGTGAGATGAAGCATTGGTCCCTCTCTGCTCACAACTTTCCCCATTAGCCCGCCCATTATTACCCGGGTCGGTGATCAGGCTGTTAGACCGAGTTAACCAAAACACCTTCACAATTGTCACCAATCGCCTTTATCACACTAGTAAATTTATTCCGAGTAGAGATCAATCTGCATGAAAAATAGTAAATAGAGCCTGGATACTTAGCAGTACCCCTGAAAACTTTGCTGATTTTTAACAGCTTTTGTTTTGTTTGTTAACCTTTTTCAATAAAAAAAAGGTTAAATGGTTATTACTTTATCCAACATGGTCAAAATAAACATTTCTTAGCTTTCTTATGGTAAATTGTTATAGTAAATCATGGGGTCTACGGGGTGATGATCCAAGGCAGGTAGACATTTCCAACCATGTGGTCCACCCATCTCAGTTTTGGCATGACAGAATCGTTTCACTTTCTCGCCATCTTCAGTGGTTAATGCTTGCAGATATATCAGACATAGTCGAACTATTTTTAATAATTAATTGCTTAACTAATCTTGAGTTTCTTTGTTAGATCATATTTATTTTCGCTCAGATTACTTTTCTCATTATCCAGTATTTTATCACGTATTCAACACGTACTAATCATCAGCAGAATACATACTGTTTGTTTAGGCTGATTTTATCTTAAAAAAAGAAGCAAAACAAAAACCATTTAAACTGCTGACTGTGTAAGATGCCCGTTATAAAACAAGGTATTTAAGTTGTTCTATTCCCGTTTTACACTTGCGAGGGGGGTTTCTAAATTTGTGAGCCTTCGTATATAAATAATGGTTGGAGTTGGCTTGTTTATTTACCGGGGTGTTTATTGGTTGAGCGCTCTTCCCCCTTGTTCAATGATCTCGAGAGCGGATTCCTCATTGGGTTGGCATCCTCTTTGAAATCTACTCCGGCTCCTCGGCGTAAACAAACAGGAAAAAAATGCCAAATCTTGATTCGCGATGTTTCTAAATCATTTTTGTTCAAGATCGGCATTTCTGAGTTGGTCTTGATTGGCCATTAACAAATATGTGGTGATTAGTGACCGTGAGGAGTCCATGATTATTCGGAAATCGTGAGATGCGGACTGGTGTGATGTACGTTTCAGAATAACATTTTCTTTATCGCGCCAACGTTTCGATCATTATTGAGATCACCTTCAGGGCCTGGGATTTATAAACTTTGTTTAAATTTTACAAATATATGTAGGATGTGAAAATGTTTTTCTGAAACCTTCATCACACCAGTCCGCATCTCACGATTTCCGAATAATCATTAACAAATATTCTAAGAGAGAATTATTTTCATGTTTTGGAGTTGATAATTAAGTGTTTGTTATGTTTTCCAGGCGATTATCTATGAAGGGCAGGATAAAAACCCGGAAATGTGCAGGGTTCTGCTCACACACGAAGTCATGTGCAGGTAAGGGATGAATATGATATACAAACGTTCTGTACGCCCCTTCATTTCATTTGATTACTATGTATGTGGTCCAACTTAAAAAACATAAATAAATAAATTCACAATTATACATTAAAATAATTCAAAAATATTAAAGCAAAATTGATTGATCAAAAATAGAAAATACTAAGTATTTTTAACTAATTTAAATGGATGACAAGACAAAAACTTAACAGTTTAGACATGCTTTTCTGCATCTAACAGTGTTTTCGAAATAGTAATCCCATCAATTTAAATTGATTTTTAAACCATATTGAAATGAACATTTATTGCCTTGAAAGAAGCTTCAGAGTTATATAATACGTTGATTGTCCACCTTCGTATACATACTCATATAATATACTCCAACTTCCTTTTGGCTTTGGAGCTTGATATCTGTGCTTTTCGGAGGCTTTCTGGCTAAAGACACTGAGTTGTGGTAAATGCCTTTTTTTGACTTTTGTGAAAATTCGTTTTAGATGACCCATCTCAAAAATGAAAAAAAAAAACACAAGTTGAAAAGAAAACAACTACAATGAAAACAGTGAAATTGATAGTTACTAATTTATTTTTCTTTGAATCACCGAAGAATGCACACGATTACATTGAAATGTCATATTAATGGATTTTCCTTAAAATTGAATTCGTATTTTTTCTTTACTTTGCCTTTTCTGACAAATCACAATTTTACGAATAAAAGCTTTTTCCTGAATCCAATCAACCAATAAAATCATAATAATCATAATAATTAATAAAAAAACTTTAGAATCATTACGTAGATTTTTTGGAATTGTTATGGCTAAGAATTTTAGAATGTACGTTTTATCATAAAGAAAAAATAAAATAGGAAAGAATTCAAAAATTTCGGAAGAAATGTTTGTTAATTTAAAAGAACTTATCATAGAAAATTTTCAACCCCTAACTAATAATTAATTTACAAACATAAGTATTAAAGTTTAGTTTAATTGATTTCATAGTTTTTGAGAAAAGTGCATCAATGTTGAGTTATATACCTCATACTGTTAAGATTGGCCTTGCATAGTGAATATCAGTTTGTTCACACCCGTTTTTATATGAAATTAGGTCAAATTGAAAACATTTTAAAGTTTACAAACACAGGAGAAATAAATGATGAGTGTGTCTCGGCGAGAATGAGAAAAGGTGATTGTGCTTGAATAGTTAAAAACGAAAAATGTGAGACAAATAAAGAGAAAAAAACAACAAGATAAGATAAGATAGAGAGAGAGAGAGAGAGAGAGTGAGAGAGAGAGAGTGAGAGTGAGAGAGAGAGAGAGTGAGAGAGAGAGAGAGAGAAACTGATGGAGGAGAGAGAAACAAGCCAAGTTAATAACAACGAAAGGAAAAACTAAAATCAGATATATAAGAAAGAAAGCGAAAGGGAGAAGGCATGTAAGTAATAATGAGCAGACAAAACGAGCGATTAGCGTAATTGTAAGAATGACTGTATGAGAATGTGAAAATGAATGATAGAGAGAGAAAGAGAGAGAGAGGGAGAGAAAGAAAGAGAAAGAGGGAGAGAGAAGACTGATGGAGAAGAGAGAAGAAGTGCCAAGTTAATAACAAAGAAAGGAAAAATTAAAAAAAAAAAAGTAGCGTAATTGTGATTGTGTTAGGAACTGTGTAAGAATGAGAGAATAATTGGGAGAGATATATAAATAGAAATAGAGATGGATAGCAAAACATAGATAGATAAATATAGAGTTAGATAGATAGATAAATAGACAAAACCAAGTTACTACGACGAGTTACAGACCGATCTCCCTGACAAACTGTCTGAGCAAACTCCTGGAGTTCATGATAAACTGTAGTTCCACCTGGTTCCAGTATGAGGCAAATATACGTACATACATGTGCGGATTTGAGCTTATATAAATCCAAATAGAACGCCAAGTTAGTTATGAAGAGAAGAGAAAAAAGGATATCGAGTAATTGTGATAGTAAGAGTAAAAGATAGTGAGTGTGTGTGTGTGTGTGTGTGTGTGTGTGTGTGTGGAGTGTGTGTGTGTATATGTGTGTGAAGTGGCTGTTAATAATATGTCAAAATATTCTGATAATTTTATATACCTATAATAATTAAATTAAACAATAACCATCTCTTATGTTATATATGTAATCCAATGATAGATAACTACACCAACTAGCAAAGGTTGGGGGTGGTTCCTTACAAATTACGGATAAGAAGAATAACAGTAAAAATGTTGCTATGGTTAGCCAAATGATAGGTATTCAGGTGTCTCTTTCCTACCGCGATATAAAGAATAATAAGCAAAAAAAATCATCAATTTGGGTCATAGTTCTGTAATACATATTTGTATTAAATATTACTTATATATCAGCAATAACAACTAGAGAGCAAAGTAGCTCCATTTGGCCAGAAATCGTCCACCATCGCGAAATCGTTAGACCTTCACGCCGTGACATTTTTATATTTCAAAATTTTCCCCTTTCCACGGTGAAGATTTCACACCCGTGGGACGTTTCGATTAAATCAATCCTCGGTCAGCTAGCTCCTGGGGCGAGGGTGGCAGGTCCCTTGTTATGCCATGATTTGAGATGGAAACGACTCCCCCTCCCCCCGCATACCGAGCCAGGTAGTCAATTCAAGGGTCCAGGGAAATGCAAATCCGGAGATTTGAATAATAGGCCCAGGCCGCTCACTTGACCGCAGGGGCTAATGAATGTTTTCCGTCAATCAAACTTTTTAATATCCTCGGCACCCTTTCAACTTTTAAGTGAAACGTCTGACTCCTTTGAGACCCACTGTCAATCCTAAGTGAAAGCATTTCATACATATAACATTACGGAAAATTCTACTATGAAAGACCATTAAGTGGAGATAAGTTGATGAAATGTACCAATAAAAAAGTCTGACGAAGAAACCTTATTCAACAAATCTTTATATCAAGACTGTTCGTGCTAATATAAATATTATAACGCTTCAATATCTCTCTGTCTCTTGTTTTTACTATCTCTCCTTCTTGGTTCTCACTTGTATCTATCTACCTATATTTATTTCAATTATTATGACTCTCTCTTCTCTCTATCTCACCATCTCTTACTGATTCCCTTTCACTCTCCCAATAATTCCCTCCTACACAGTCACTCACACGCAATTTCTGCCACTTTTTGTTTTTTCTCTTTTTATTGGCTTTGTTAAACTTCCTTTTCTTTATTCCATCGTTCTCTCTCTCACTCACTATCTCTCTAAATCACTCATTCTCTCTTTCTCACATGGTCATTCACTCAATCACATTTACGTTATCTCCCACTTTTCAAATTTGTCCTCTCTTTGTTTCTCACTTAGCATTCTTGTATGTCCACTATTTCTCTTTCTCTCAAGCAAAATCTCTCATTCTTGATCTCTTTTTTAAACACACAATTACCATCTCTCTACCATTATGTACCACATTTTTTCTCTCTTCCTTTCTTCTGTCTTCTACTCTTTCACCTAGCATTCTCTCTTTCTACTTCTCTCTCTCACTCTCTCTCTCTCTCTCTCTTTTTCACTCTCTCTCTCTCTCTCTCTCTATTTCTTTCTTTATAGGGGATCTGGGATAGGTTGGTAACAGTTGGCCTATTATGACCTTTCCCACCGCCACCAGTGTTGGACAAATGTGCATTCGCTATATGTCTATATCTCTTCAATAAGCTTAAGGCTTTAAACCAAATTCCAAAGCTTTGTTTAGGAGGTAGAAAAGGTAAAAGAATCCTTCAGACCATGTATTTTCCTGTCCCACGAATTGGAATTTCAACCTGCATAGGCCTTCGCACCACAGTGTACATGTTCCGCTCTTTTTCTTCTTCCTGGCAATATCAGCAGAAACTTATTTCTGCTGTTCAGTGTACATATGTATGTCTCCAAAGTCTGCAGTTAGTTTCTGTAATGATCCTTTAATGAACATTTTTGCATGCTTCTCTCCTGCAATCATATTGAACAATCTACCTATCTACCTACTGTTCTACGAATCCATCTATTTATCTAATTATTTTTTATCTATCTATCTTTATATCTGTTTTCATTCTTTTTGATCCTCTCCCATCTTTATTAATATTTAATTCCACTTAATGCACTTCTAAACCTTTCTTAATCTTTAATCAGTAGACTGGTTTAATAAAATTTTTTTAAAAAATGCTTCAAATAAATGTATAAACTAAAATCAACATAACGCAAAAATCTTGTGTCCAGGGGGGGACAGAGTGGTTGGATATAAGGCCGACAAAAAATAAGGGTGATACCCTTTTGCATATACTCGATGATTCCATTTGCAACCCCATTTCCGATGGTTCTCCGCTCACTTTTATGTCAAACTACCTAAGGGATATCAAGACATTGACTCATCCCTCGTAGTTTGAGACCGCAGCAATATGTTAATGCCTTTACGGACTCAAAACTAATGCACTAGCCTTGTAGTTTTGGAAGTCACCCCTCTGCTCCCAGGGGACGTCCCACCCCATCTTAGAGTCCCCCTTTCTTTATATATAAATATAGAGCGGGCGGACAAATTGTTATATGCTGTTCTGTTTCCAAAGAGAGCGTCTACTAATAATCGGGTTTTTTCATTTTATTAAAAGCAGCTGAAGATATCGTAATTTGTCTCTGGTCTAATTTTGTTCTCAGGAAGTACTGGGCTTTCCTGTTTTTTAATTATACCTCATTTCTTTTAACAAGACAGTCATTTCTTTAACTGAGATTTGTTCCAAGTATAAATAAAAATATCTGTTTTTTTTTTTTTTTTTAATGTGTTTTTATGACAAACTAGTTACTTATCTTTCGAAAAATCAGAATCATGTGAATTATTATATTTACGTTAATTATTATTACTATTTATAATTAATTGTCATTACTATTTTGTATATATTAAACAAATAGCAAGCAAAAGAGATAGATAAATCGAGAGAATGATTTATATATAGACAGATAGATAGAGAAAGATGGAATAAATAGCAAGATAAGGGAAGCTAAATAAAAATATAGAGCGGAAATATGAAAAAGTGAAAAAGCTTACTTAATTATTAGGAGAAAGAGAAAAACAGAGACAGGGGGAGAGAGAGACAGGGAGACAGAAATAGATAAATAAATAGATAAATAAATAGATAGATAGAGAGGGAGCGATAGAGAGGGGGAGAGAGAGAGAGAGAAAGAGCGGAGCGGGAGGGAGGAAGGGAAAGACGAAAGAAGTAGGAGAGAGATAGAGACTGAGAGAGAGGTAGATAGATAGATAAATAGATAGATAGATAGATAGATAGATAGAGAGAGAGAGAGAGAGAGAGTGAGAGAGAGAGAGAGAGAGAGTGAGTGTGAGTGTGAGTGTGAGTGTGAGAGAGAGTGAGTGTGAGTGTGAGTGTGAGTGTGAGAGAGAGAGTGAGTGTGAGTGTGAGAGTTAGAGAGAGAGAGAGAGTGAGAGAAAGAGAGAGAGAGAGAGAGAGAGAGAGAGAGAGAGAGAGANAATATATATATAGAGAGAGAGAGAGAGACTGAGAGAGAGGTAGAAAGAGAGAATGAGTGAGGGAGAAGTAGAAAGAGAGTGATAAGATGAGAGGTAGGGGAGAGGCAGAGATAGATAAAAACAGAGATTTAGTGGGAAGGAACTTTTATAATTACAATTATATTTTATGTACATAGACCGTTTGCACAAAACCTTATAAATTTTGTCTCCCACCTACTCCTAATTTTTACCTGCTGATTAAATAAACGTAATGTTACGAATAATCTCTACTTTGTTTCAGCCGATGTTGTGATAAAAAAAGCTGCGGCAACAGGAACGAGACACCCTCTGACCCGGTGATTATAGATAGGTAAGTGTCAGATTTTGTCAATAGCCGACCTATAATTACCATTGACAATCATTGTGCTTGGCGCAAGGGAGCCGATCGCAATAGTGACAATCCTGTTCTATTTATTTATTAACGTGGTCATTCCCCGCTGGACGTCATGATGTCAAACGTCGAAGTCTGAGTCGAACCGGTCCAAAACCTTGTGGCATTACCAGCCCACATCTGGCGCATATTGATTTTCGGTTAGAACAAATAATTATGGAAAAAATATATGATAAAGTTGATAAACAATTATAAAGTTTTAATATTATTGTACTATAAATTAAATACAAGTAGAAACCATGGAGAGACTCTCGTCACAAAAAATAACTGTATTTATTTTCTGAAGTGTGAAATAAAACCAAAATACAAAAAGAGAATAGAGTTACTATGAAACTCTACAATTACAAAAATAATTCTAATTAGAATAATATGTACGAAACTTAATTAAGCTAATGTTAAAAACTCAATAAAATCTGCATTCAATGCATAGTTTTAATGGAAAATAAAACTGTAGGAACATCAAATATCAGTGTGTCCTACCGCACAAAATCAAAAAGTTTAGAAAATATTTAACAAAACACTGAAAGTGAGGCACGTTTAAAGGATTCAGACAAGCATGCCATTCAAAATAAGTATCAAACATTTAACCAATGCTTAAAATCTCATTGATATTTTTAAATACGAAGTTTGCTAGGTTGTTATTTTCATTAAATAATGGGCTTTATTTAGAACACCTTTAACTAAATGACCCAAGATATATTATTTTACGTTGTTCTTATTTACTATTATTGAGATTATTTAATTTTTTAATGTTTTAATCAAATTTAATAATTCGTACAGCACCAAAGTGTTTTATAAAAATAAATGTTTTGACCCCCCCTAGTAGCTGGAAACGGGCTTTAACGCGTTAGGAGCCTATTTCCTTACAATCGAAAAAGTATAAGTGGATGTGTTCCCTATCGATCTTTCAAAGGGAAGAGCGAGCGAGAGGGTGAGGGAGCGGGAGAGAGATATGGTCGGTTAAAGGTCTAGAAAGGGACCAAGAGACAAAATGGCTCCCTCGCCACCAATCCGGACTCACCCTCTAAAAATAGAGGCTCCCTTTTTAACCGGGCCGAATTTAAAGCAGAGGGAAATTATTGAAAAACATCTAGGCGGTTTTGACGGCAAACATAGCTTCCCGGCGTAATTGGCCTACGACAAAGGACGATGACAAAGGGCTTTTCAGGGACTGAGGATCCCCGCAGCTCTGTGGGCGGTATGTTTGTCCTGGAGGATTATCCCTTAGACCATCTGGCAAACCCTTCGCGGAACAACGCCCCGATCACGACGGTATAAAGGCCTTTTGTTTGCCATCATAATAATTGCTATTGCAGGAACATAGTACAGTGATTTTCCAGTTGTTTCCTTTCCAAACTTGCCAATAGAAAATTCATGAATTTCTTATTATTTTCAAATAAAACCGGAAAAAAAAGTTAAAAAATAATAAGTATCAATTGGTGTTCAGACAGCTACAACACCAAAAACATGGAAAGAATAGCAATCATGTAGTTGTTTTTTTTATTACTAGAATTGGTGATAAAATGGCAAAACCTTGTAGATCTGTGCTTAAATATTCTCAGGCCCCACAACAAAACTTAAACGTCATGGTTAAAAAATTAACATGTCGTATCCGAGCATGTTAAACAATTACAGTTATGTTGGTCGATGTAAATGAATAATAGACATAATTCCATTTACAAATTATGCCATTTAGAACAAATCGACAATGTAGGGATGTTCGAATTAATTATAAAATTATTTAATTGAATAAAATTTAACACCAGTTACTGACATTGTGTAAGTGACGAGAAAAAGATTCAGTAATGGCAAATAAAGTGAAATATCCTCATGAGGTCTGTGAGTTGGGTTGTTTCCGCTGTTTTGATCGCTCAGATGAATTTCGGCTTCTCGCCATCTTCATTGTTAGGTCTACGTGTTTTTTCTATTATCGAGTCCTGTACATTTATGTACATAACATACAAGAAGGGGAGGTAAGCTTGACTTTGCTGTGTTTTATTGCTTGGAAAAGGGACTTAAGGGTTTTTCGAAAATATTGAAAACAAAAATTCTACGAAAAAGGCAGCTACAGAATTGTCATAATTTACAATTTTTAAAAACATATCACTGAAAATGACGAGAAGCTGCAAAATCCTGCACGCCAAAACAGCGAAGAGCTGGAGAGAAGCATGATTAGAAACGATCAAACTACAAGATCACTTTGGACCTTAATGGAAATTTAAACAAAAATTATGTATTAATTTTATATTAAAAATTTCTAATCCAAAATTAGATATTAGATCGTAAGCGTTTTTATGATACTATTATCGTTGTATCTGTATTTTCTTCTTAGAGTTGTTGTTCATTCTATTGGTGGACAGACTAATTAAAAACATGGAAACACTAACAGCCATTTAGTTTTTAGACATGGCATATATTTCGGGACTCCTTGTCCATTCTTTAGGGATAAATAAAAATTAACAATTAAAAATCATCAAAAATGAATAAGTTAAATTATAACATAAATGTTTTTAAATTATATATGAAATTAGATGTTAAATTTCAAACCTGGAAGTTATGCTTTAAACATGCACCATGGTGCATTGTGACCTTTGGGTTCTTATCATTACATCAGCCGGTCTTTTTTTCTCTAATTTCAGACCAACAACTATTACATTATTTTTCCATTTGGTCTTTCTTTTTTATATATAAATCTAAGATATTTTCATATTGTTTCCCTATTTTATCTTTATCTAATTACAAATTAAAATTATTCTTTTCTAAGTTAATAAATACATTTTTTAGCCAAATTACCTTTTTCGGGTTATTCTCCCTTGCAATTAATTGTACCTCATCTAACCTGAAATTATGGTTTTGTTTATAACATGTTGCGATAACCCTGTTGTTACTTGTTTATTATTAACACTGTCAATATGCTGTTGTATTCTGTTCTTGACTAACTGTATGGTCTATGACAAGCCATTTCATAAAGGCCGCCAAAGCGGCATGAACAATCTATAAGGCAGTGAATTCCAACGATTGAGGAGGCAGAAGAGCAGGACGGCGGAGGGCTAAAGCGTTTAAAAAAAAAGGAGAATGTAAAAATAAAAGTGTATGACGTAATCAAAGACAAAAACACTGTTTGTGAAGAATTCTTGTCGGGTGGTGCTCATTCAACAAGGTCCGTTACTCTATACTTGTCCAGTGAAAAGGATACCGAAAAATAACTTTATATAAATTTATATATAAATTATATAAACTAAATTTTAGTGATAAGAAAATATTCTCTTTCCTCCTTAGTTTCTTTATAATAAGTAACCTTTGATAACATTTTATTGATTCTATTATTTGTTTGTAATATAAGAACTTTTTTTATGTTAAATAGATATTAACTTATTTTTTTTACAAGCATATTAATTCCCCAACGTCATAAATACGCTCCCGCAACGTTATAGGTCTTACCAACACTTGAGTAAAATAATAATAATAATAGTAATAAAATGAAAGTACATAAAAATATAAGAGTAAAGTAAAGTAAAAGTACATAAAGTATTTAAAAAAAAAAAAAGAGAAAATGAAAAAGATGGTAAGAAGCCGAAATTCATCTGACCGATCAAAACTCTGAGAATCAGAAACAACCCAAATAAGGTACATCAGCCCACAAACCTCATGAGGAAATCTCACTTTACTTATCATTATTGAATCTCATTTTTATCACTTACACAATGTCAGTAACAGGCGTTAAAATTTTATACAATTATATAATTTTATAATAAATTTGAACATCCCTACATTGTCGACTTGTTCTATAATGGTAAATTTCGTAAATGAAATTATGTTCATTATTCATTTACTTCGACCAACATAACTGTAAATCCATTTACGTTTTAGTATAAATTGACAAAGTTACTTCTTTAAATTAATTATTCCTTTTATACAAGGTCTTGGTTGAGATAAAAAAGCCAGTTTCACGAGCGGGATCCGAACCCACGAACTTTGGCCCTAAATACGCCGCTGTTCTACCACTTGAGCTATCGTGACTTCGATCCTCACGGACACCAACTCTCCATCTCAACCTACAACCGTTCCTCGTGGCCATTTCATTGGATTGGACATATATGGACATTCATATGTCAGCTGAGAATCGAATCCTGATTACACGACATTTGAAAATGGCAAAAAAAAGAGAAAATTTGAATGGTTGTAGATAGAGATGAAGAGTTGGAGTCTGAGAGGATCGAAGTCACGATAGCTCAAGTGGTAGACCAGTGACGTATTAAGCCGGTCGTGGGTTCGAATCCCGCTCGTGATAGGCTTTTTTATCTCAACCAAGACCTTACATAAAAAGAATAACTGTAAATGTTTAACATGATCGGATATGACCAAAACACACATTAATTTTTTTTTAACCAAAACGTTTACGTTTCGTTGTGGGGCCTGAGAATATTTAAGCACAGACCTGCAAGGTTTTGTCATTTTATCACCTATTCTAGTATCGACTGAGCAAAGAGGGATTTAATCTTTTTTGAGAAATTATAGAATTTTAAATAAAATTACAAAGATATCTACCGAACTCAGACAGGAATAAGAAGTGATCCAAGATGAAGGAGGACAATTATTTGTTATCAACGATCTTGTATCAATAAATCCTTTGATGAAATATATTGTTTTATCATAATTAATCAGCATTTCTAAATTAGTCTGCCTTGAGAATAGTACAATAAACATTGGTAATATCTGAAAGTCTTACAATCTAGTCGAGTGCATTAATCCTCAAAACAACAGAGAGAAGAAAAGTGAGGTAAAATAGTTCATGCACGTTGTTTAAACGCAGGGCCACGTATGTCCGTACGAAAATAGGTACCTGGGAGACATCCCCCTAGTTAATTATGCATGATAATTGCAAGTCTCGGCAGGGTTGCCATCCCGGCCGCGTTTCAGCCCCGACGGTCTTATCGCCCGTATTCAAACCTCCCTTTCCTTCCCTTATCGCCGTCCTGCTAAATATTTATATATTCCCCTGGAAATAATCTACGCTAAGTGTTATGGTTAAACTTTCTCCGCCGGGCCGCCTTATCCTCGGTGGGCGCAGTTGTGTTTCATTGGACAATTGGCCTGTGGAAATCTTGCACAATGCTCCGATTGGTAGCTGATGAACAAATTTCGAAACCATTACAGATTTGTACGCTACTGGAAATTTTCCCACCTAATTATAACATAAATTATAGCCGGATAACACTGAAAACCTGATAAAAATTAAAAACAGTGATTTGATCGGCTCCTGGTCCTTCTATTCTCGTTTATCGCATTCCGTTATTTTGGTTTATCCTTATTGAAACTATCCTTAGAAAAAAAGGTAATGACCGAGAAAAAATAAAAGATTTAAAAACATCGACCTGAACAGTACTTAACATAATTGAAAATAAGATTTTCTTTAATCTTTTATTAAAGAATAACGAAATTATTGATCAAAATATTCGAAAAAAGTTTGTGAAATTTCTGAGAAAAAGTGAAGTGTCTTTTGGATTTCTGCACTATTGTTTATATGTTCAGCGGATGTGTTATATCCATCTTAACATCAGAACTTAATGATATATTTTATCAATTAAATAGGCTATACTAGGTTCGATATACTCTGATTATTCATTAAAATTTATGACCTTTTAATGAACAATCTACAACACTGTATATGTGTTCAACTGATTGATATGTTATATTGATGTTAACATAAAAATCTATTATAATATTTTATCAATTAAATAATCTATTACGATTAGATCATTCTGATCTGCCAGTTCTTGTTTCATCGAACTTTATTAGTTCTTAAAGGCCAATCAATATCACTGGAATATGTTCACTTGATTAATATATATTAACATATATGTTAACATAACAATCTAGTGTTATATTATACTAATTAAATAATCTATTACGAGGTTTAATCTGCATTTGTTCTTGCTTTATCTAACTTTGATGACATTTAATTAAGAATTACTTGCAATGAGACCCTTAAAAATTTAATTTTTAGTTAATTAAAAAAAAATAAAAGAAAAAATGAGGATCGAACGATTGATCTACTTAGTTCAGTTAGTCATGCATTAAACCTGATTTCAAGAATACCAGAAAACTCAATGTTTTAAGAGAGACGGAAATTTTATTTCGATAGTGTTTTTTCCTTTTTCAAAAAAGGAAATAATAAAAATATTTTTTACCTGAATCGTAAGAACACCGAATCAAAAAGCATATTAAGAGAAATCATTTTCTATGTAATTTTGTATTTCCATTGTAGATACTATACAATGTTAGTTCGTGCAATTTGAATGTGTGAGAAATGTTCAAATGATTTGATTGATTAAAAAAAGAAGAAAAACTTAATTGTTCTTTTTACTCAAAAAAATTTTTTTTTTACATTTCGGTAGGTACAAATAGATATTAGATAAAGTTAGTTTATGCAATTTAAACATCTCACAACGGTTCGAATTTTCATAAATAGAAGAAAATAATTCGAACGTTTCTAAAATTTCACATTGTTACCTTTGTAACTGTTCTTTCCAATCAGATATTCTTTATTAAATCGCGGTATAGATAGATATTAGATCGGGGCTTCCAAGATTGTAGTCCGCGGCAAACTTAGAGAAAAAGTAATAATTACAAAAATAAACGGAGAATGAATAAATAAAATATAAAAAACACTAATAATAATAAGTACTGAAAACGAAAGTTTTTATTTTCCAGCAGTAGTCATTGTATTGAGAACCGTCATATTTTAGCTATTAAAAAATTCCAGCCTCTTTTAAGAAAGTTTTGGATGTGTCTGTTTAAATTATTAATTACATCAATTCTTATCTCTGTTGATGGACCACAATGTTTTTCGTGTTCAATATGACAATGTATACTGTCGTATGTTAAGTTATATTCATTAAAAAGAATGAGAACAGCCTTTTTTGCATGGGAAGGGTATCACAACTTTCGAAGCTAATGACAAAGTTGACGCCTTAAAAAAAATCCATTTTTGGGTTGAATCTATTGAGAAGGAAGAGGTAGAGGGTTTTCCCGAGTTAAATGATTTTTAAAATATATTGCAGCTTGCGAATGGCATGTGGATTGATGAAATACTATTTGAGCACTACTACCCAACAGCTCGAGATACAACGCTGCAAGACCATGAGTGGGTGGTCAAACCGTTTTCTATATCGATAAAGTCAACCAGTCTATCTTCAAATGAATACGAATGTTTGATGAACATTACTTCAGACTCCACCTTGAAATCTATTTTCCAGTCTGATAGTTATCCCCATTTTTGACTCCGTCTAGAAAACAAAAAATTTCAACCTCTCGTTGAAAAAGCAACATGTGTTCTTCTTCTATTTGCCTCAAATTACCTATACGAATCCGTATTTTCTATCTACACAGCCACCAAGATTAACTACCGAAGCTTTCTCGATGCTGAATCCGACATCCGTCTTCAGTTATCAAAAATTAAACCCAATAAATCCAAATTGTGCGAGCTGAACCAACCTCACTCTTCCTATAAATTCATTAGTCATTGTTCAAATTAATATTTTTGAAAAGCTCGAGTTTTACCTATTAAATCCATTCTGCCCAATATGATTTTTGTGTTTCAGATTTTCTAAAAAAGTTAAGTATGTCAGCCTAATGTTTGGTTTCATAGTGATACCCTCTCCATCACCTAACTACGAATAGACTGGCTAATGCTAATTTATAAAACTTTAATTTACTACACATACTATGTCTAATTTTAAATACTTCCATGCGCGGGATCTTCCCTGGATTTGTTCAATGAATGGGGTCCGCAGGCTAAAAAGTATGGGAAGCCCTGTATTAGATAATGGTACTTTATACAATTTGAACATTTCACAAAGGTTCGAATTTTCATAAATAGATAATCCGAAGGTTTTTAAGCTTTTCAAATCGTTGCCATTATAATTATTTATTCAATTCAGAAATGTACTTTAATTTGTTTTCTAATCTCACCAATTATGGATAGATACTATAATGTTAGTTTATGCAATTTTAAAATCTTAGGAAAGATTTTCAAATTGTAGTCTTTAGTGTGATACCACTCCACATGTCAATATGTATCTCCAAGTCTACTCTGGCTCCCCAAAAGATTCGTGGTGCCAGGGACCAAACATTTTAATTAATTTTTGCATAAAGGTCTAGGCGAAGGTCACAACCTTAGGTGTTGGAATGGTAGGTGGAAGGTATTGTTGAATTTTATTTATCCCAGTTTATTTTCATATGAAGTTATATTCTGGTTTTGGTTTGTATTTGTGTATAAATAAAAGTTTTCTTGTGGAGTTAATTTCAATTTGACGGCTCTTAAATATTATTTTTCAATTTAATTTTGTTTAGTTTCCCAGTGTTGGAGTATTCTTGATCAATCAAATCAAAAATCTCCCCGAAAAATAAGTCTATCAAGAAAGCGATTATCACATTGTAATTGCTCATTTCAATTCGGAAATATACTTTGATTTTTTTAAATGTTGGTACTTATAGATAGGTACTAGATAAAGCTAATTCATGCAATTTTAACATTTCAGAAACGTTCTTGATAAATAAAAAAATCCTCTTTCTTTAATCGCAGTAGTTATAGATAGATACTAGATAGCACTAGTTCACGGAAGGCGAAATTGTCCGTTATGATTTTTTCTTTTATTTACTCAAAAAATGTCGTATAAAGAGAAATACAAGTTATAAAATTCCCGTCAGTTTAGGGTAAAGTTGTCTTACACCGTCGTCGAAAAATTTTGTCAACACGTTTTACTTTTACGCGGCGGAAGAGCCTCGGGGGTAAACACCACCCTTGCCTCCTTTCAAACCTAGTTAGGAGAGAGGACAATAATAGAAGTGTCGCTAGGAGCAAGTTGCCTCCTAAGAGGCGGATTGCCGATTGACTCCTCTGATTGCACTATTGACTCTCCGCCCCCTAACGAGGGACCATTCAGACAGGAAGCTTTGTCCTTCCGGTCACAACCGCCCACTAAACACCTAGGATTAACCAATTTACGACCACAAACGCAAATCATTTCTCTATGATTGAAGTAGTCGAATTACACACAACTAGGTTCATCTGTTTCAAAATGGAAAATTTGAACATTAACTTAAAAAATCAATTAGACTATTTGGAATAGGCAATAATTATTTTATAAATATTTTTAAAATCTGATAAATATTATGAACGCAATGCAATACAATCAGTTCACTTTATGATTTTATTAACTTAATTTGGCCTTCTGTTCAAAATGGTTTAAATGTTAAAAAAATTGCTTCGATGTCTTCAGGGCGAACCTGAAGTTTGGGTTTGGCCATTTCCAAGATATATTTATGTTTTGGGAAGATTTTTTTTTTAAATTTAGGATAAGTGTCCGTTAATTTTCAATTGTTTCTAACTGTTTTAATGAACGATTTGTACCAGATTCTAGAGAAAAATACACAACCTGACGAGTTACTACTAGCGACCCACACACCTGCAATATTATTGCGCAATAATCGGGCTTGTGCAATAAAGTTGATCGTGTGTAGATGATATTGAAAGGTTGTGCAATATTTCATTTAATTAAGGTTTTTATTTGAGATTAAAAAAGTCAGTGTCACGAGCGGGATTCGAATCCACGACCTTCGGCTAGATACACCGCTTCTCTACCATTTGAGCTATCGTGACTTCGATCCACTCGGACACTAACTTCCCATCTCAACCCCCCTTTTGAATTTTCCCTCCTTTTTGCCATTTTTCAAATGTCGTGTAATCTATTTGATTCTCGGCAACAAACGAAATGGCCACGGAGAGCTTTGGTGAAGATATACTTCTTTTTAACTTATTAAATTCACTAATTTTCGTGGTCCGCTTGACCAATTAAATCTTTCAATTGATTAAGGTTTTAGATGAGATAAAAAGGAGAGATAAAAAATTAAACTAAAAACCTTAATTAATTAAAAGATTTAATTGGTCCAGCGGAAAACTAGTGAATTTAATGAGATGTGCAATATATTGTCAAGCTGAAGTTAAATCCTGTCAGCAATGACATAAGAAACGTTGTTTTACTCTTCGCCACGATTTCATTATTTGTCTGGAAATCGTTAAAATTTGAGTCTTGCTAGAAGATAATTGAGAATTTTTTCGGATTGTTATGGTTGTCCATAATAATTTTGCCCTTGGACGTTATAATAATAGATTCTATTAAACAAAAATAATTTGAAATAATTTATAAAAGTATTTTCATAGGATGCGGGCTTGTTGCTAACTGCTATTCCAAAGCTTAATTTTTTCCTCAACTGCACGCCTTTCTACGTTTCTGATACGGTTTGAATCACCGGACTCAATTAACCGAATGGATCCGGGGGGCGTGCTTCCAACCACCTCGTCGGCATTATCGACATAAAACCAGCAGCGTAGCACTCATCCATTTCCGGCCTCGTGCAGGACCAGCCCACTTGAAATGATAGGCCTAAAACCCGATCACAATCAATGCGCTGTCAAGTGCCCCCGATTTTCCGTTTGTTAAAGCTAGACCGTTTAACGCGTTTAGTAAATGTATACACTTGACAGTCCCCTTGATTATCAATAATAATCATTTTCCATGCTTAAAAATGTAGTACGAAGTGTACTTGAAAAAAGGTAAAATAATCAGCATTCGTAGTAATTCTGACTGCAAAAAAAAGGACACTTTTGATACTCTTCATGTCCGATGATGAAAACATTGCAAATCAAGATCGAGGAACACGACCAAAATAACACAAACCTTGCCTAATTAAATTATGAAAACACGAACCAAGGAAGATGGCGAATTAACAAACGTTTAATAAAGCAAAACATCAGAAGATAGATCGATATACGAGAATAATCGGGAACGGCAGTATAAGTGACTGTCCTTGGAGTACAGTCATTTTTTCCTTTCTGAAAATTATGGTGCACTTTTTGAAAAACTTAGTTTCATTGAAAGTTTTGTAATTTTTTTCATTCATTTCATTCACTAAACTTCTTGCTAATTTTTTTTTTTTTTTTTTTTATTTTTTTTTTTTTTTAGTTTTCCATGTTTCATTTAACAATTCTAAACATAATTTTTTCTTGCGAGGTTTCTGGTTGATGTCTGGAAAGTAATAGATCTGTAATTTGGTTATGTTTCGTACTACGAAAAAACAAAAACTCTGGCGAATTAAATTATGAATAAAATGTAGATGGTGAAATGCCAAAATTCATCTAATAGACGCACATAGCTCTTCATCTTTATTGTGGTATACTATACTTGCCTACTAACTATTTACCGTTCGGTTCTAGTTTTCAGTAATTTGTTGCAAATTAAATTCAGAAAAAATTGATGTACGTAATTGGAAAATGTACCCTCAGGAAAGCATGGAATTTCTCGTTTAATTATCCGGTTAAAGAAATATAAGTTTTTTATCTTTATTTTTCACAATATGACCCCTAAATATTTAAATTTTGGTTCTAATTTTCAACGTCGAAATAAGGATGTTAAAGATCAATGTTTTTTACACACAAAGAATAAAGTACGCCTGGATAAATATCGGTGCAAAGATAGACAAGAAAGAAGGAAATATAAGGCGGACGGGATTGGGGAGAGCATTTCTGCGGTGGAAGTGGCGATTGATATATAAGGTTTGGCGTGGGGCGGTTGCTATCAGGTGTTGCCGCCTCTTGGAGATCCCTATCGAGTCCGGTTGTAAATAATGCCGCCCCCGACAATGCCGCCGCTATCTCCTCCGCCTCCCTTTGTTTCTCTCCTCGGGCTTTGTTTATCTTCATTCGGGGCCGCCTCGGAAGGCGTGCAACTGTCAAACGGGCCCTATCCATTCATTTGCCGGCAATAGGGCCAGATCAATCATTTCAAAAGGAGAACACCTTTTAGCTCTTTCCGTTTCCTTCCCTCGCCGCCTTCTCTAATGCGCCTCCGGATAGGCGACGTATAATGTATTGCTTCCCAACTTTCTCAACTCTTTAATTTTGAAATCGATTCTTCTAAGAGGTAAAAGGCACAGAAAATATGGAATTTTGCAAAAATAAACGGTAAATTATAAAGTATACGTGTAGAATTAGGAAGCGGTACAACTCCCTTTATCCCCCTAGCCTTTTTTAAATAATAAAATAATAAATTATTCTTAGTTTGCAAGAAAATGTTCATTATTTGTTTATTATAACATCTTTAGAAAAAATACCCCATCGATTTTCCAAAAAAAACCTCAGCATTAGACATTATGATCAGTGCTATCTCGAGACGGCCTATTTTCGCTGTTTGTTTCCTTCAAACGCGTCTCAGAGGACAGATTAATTTAATAAACACACAACATCCGACAACTCTCAATGTCGACAAATACATTCAATGTCAGATTAATGCATGTTCACGTCATAATCTTAAGCATGAGACAGAACATTTAAAACCAGTATACAAATTAAACTTTGACTTTTTCCCCATCTACTTCCCCGCCATGCCAAAAGAGATTCCATACCGGCGGTCCACGGCTACGAAATCAGTTTCCATGGTTTGCAAATGTAAAGGATCTTAAGGAACTTAATGGATTCCTTCGGCCTTGCCATACAAGTGGCCAAGGAAAGCAGGGAAATATTTCTAATTTTTTATGCACATTGTGTTGGTCGGTTTTGCTAACCTATTAATTGGTAATGACGAAATGAAAGCATAAACGTTCTCTTAATACGCTATTCTCTCAGTTAACAACCTTGAAGTTATAACAGTTATTAATTTCGGACGCCTTGGTATGACCTCGGGAGAAAACTTGGGACTCGGTGCGAGGAAAAAAATTTTACTTTCTTCTTGAGCTGAAAAGCGAAGGAGTGTGAGCTACCTGCGATTTTTTTTATTAATTAAGGCGGTGAGAATATGTTCCTTTTGTCTTTAAATTGTTCTTTTTGTAAGATTTCTTTATTGTTTTCTATTTGGTTGTGTTTGTAAGTGCCAAATCATCATTGCTAATTCTTTTTCGTTTTGAATGAACTCGAGTTTAAAACATTACATCTTTTTTTTAGCAATTTATTAAGGGCAGACCATCCCGTTACAAAGTTTGCGATCCTCTTTCTTTTGCAAAAAAAGTGAAATCAACCACAATAAAGTACAACGGTTCCTTCGATCAAAATAACCTTTTCGATAGCCTGTCTGTCATAACAGACAAAAATATATTAATTTATACGTAAAAGAAAAGTTGTAAATTATTATGCAGTCTAATGTTTAGCCACTAAATACTGTTTGACTCTTTTTGCTGCTGGTTATCTTAAATTTATCAAAGTGACCAAGGAATTCTAATTTTTTTTATAAATTCCGTTATTTATTTACGACTGCACTTTAAACATTCAGCAAGCAAAATGCAATTGTCAGTATATTGTGTGAACGTGCACACAAGGTTTTATGCACGGACACACAAAACGGCATGAACGGTGTCCATCCAGTGATGGGAGCCATTAGTTCACCAATAGGGTGGAGATCACTTGGCAACAATCTTTTGCCGATGTTAGGCAAAGTTGTCGCTTCAGTCAGTCCCCGACGAGGATTGGCGGGTAAGGCTGAGGATGACAATTCGCGGATTAAGGGGTTTGAGTGGTCAATTTAGAATGAAAACGAAATTGGGCAAGATCGGATAGGAATGGGATTTTTAAGATGGTATGGTTAGAGACATAAAAGGCAGCATTAACTATTGTTCGAAGAATTTTAGACTGAAGGGTTTGTAGATTATTAATATTTGAACGCTCAGCGGATCCGTACAGTTGAAGTCCATACGTCCATAGTGGGGCTAGCAGGGCAGTATATAATCTTTTTTTGTTACAGTAAGTTTGGATCGCTTGTCAAATAATCTTTTTAGTAGTCTGAATCTTGAATTGTACTAAATATAGAATCGTCAGATAGCATATCGTGTGTGTCAGAGAATGATGTGAGTAGTTTGTTAGTAGAAATATCGCAATTAAACAGGCCTTTATTAGTATTTGTTTTACCAAGTCCCTTGCAAATGATTGAGGAAGGATGGTTGTTCGGACAAGAGCTGCAACAGGCCGCCGAATAATTCAAAGGCACTGTCTGGAAATTGGATTTCACCCGCGGTAATAAACGTTCGTCGCAAAGCGATAATGAAAACAATTTGTCCGCCGGATCGGGCAACGGCCATTTCCCAGTTTCGAATCGAGGGGGATTGACACCGGGCGTAAAGTATTAACAGGCCTGTAAACGAAAACGGGAGGGCTGCGGCGGAAAGAGCGATCCGGCAAAACCCCTGTTAATGAAGTGTCGTCAATTACACATCAAAAGCACCCCCGGGCTCATAATAAACCCACGTCAAAGCGTAACCAATAAACCTCCGATCTGTTTTTCAGAAAATGAATGTTTCGACTTTAACCGGCCGGACCGCGTAATTAACTCTACTTGTTTCCACTCGTTTTGATGCCGTAATAAAATTAATGGGGGTCGTTTATTCTGGCTTATCATTGAGGTCGATCTGATTAAAGCAAAAGAAAAAGAAAAATATGGCAGTATTTTAATCAATTTCTTGTTTACATCTGATTTAATTCTGAAATGTATTCTCACAGTTAATACTGTTTTGCTAACCGTTTGCTTGCTAACCGTACAATATTGCGACTAAGAAACTCCGAAAAATTAAATTATTTGAATCTCATTTCGCAAATCATTTCTTTGACATTTGGGTCCCAAATTGCACTGTTTTAAGGAAAAAAGCTAAGTTCTAGTTTTGTAAGAATTTGTGCACCCCTCGCCCAATACGCCGTATTATTTAGGGGGTGTGCGGTGGCCGAGTGTTTGGGGAGCCCGAAACCTATTAGCCGCTCTAGAGGTTTTATATTCGAATCCCAGCAGGGCCCATGGTTTTTTAAGTGAGAATAATATTAAAAAAGGTATTGTAAAATGGTTCGATTCTTTGTATACGACACCCAACAGGTAGTTGGACGTTAAGCCCTCCTTTATGGCAGGAATTACTTTACTTTGCACAGCGTATTATTATGTAAGTTTTAATTGTAAAGTGCTGTGAATCTAGGTAAAAGAGTAAAAACCATTTGTCATTTCGAATTTTCCTTTGAATAACAGTGATGTATTTTTCAGCCTTGCGGATGATTGAAATTGAAACTACTTAGCAAATAAAGGAAGTTTCATTTAAAATTCCCATTATCACAAATTAAATAAAAAGAGATTTTTTTAAAGAACAAATATTCTGTAAGACTTGGATTACTACTTATTAATATGAAAGAATTGCTTATATTGAAGACACAGATTATATTATGTGACAGAGATTATGTTTCCAATCATTTTAATCTACTATCCTTGCATTTTGATGTCACATTACAAAAAATGAGGATAGGCAGTATAAATTATCTGTTAAGACCAAATTGACCAAGTCGTGCTGACCATAATTACAATGAACGTATCTTTGTATTGGGCCATAAAATAAGTCCATAGCGTTTAAATTGAATGACATTTTCAGGTATTTCTAAACAAATTTAAATAACAATATATGAACAATTTTGTTCCACTTCCGTTGCGAACTTCTTGTTTATTTATAAGTGAGGCTCGATGATGATCCTCGACATGTTTTCTGCACTCCTCAAGTGAAGTAAAGTGTTTACCATCAGCAGAGTTTTGTAAAGTTCGTTATTAGTAGAAATTTGAAGGAGCGAAAAAATCCCCTTGCGATTAGACATTGGTGGTCGTTTCTGGTCAATTACTGACATTAATCGGTATAATTGTGTGTAGTATATACTGCAATTAACGGTTTGGTTGAGAGAAAGAAGCTTTCCAATCTCACCAAATGTAGAATGTACTTACAGTTTATACTCTGTTACTATGTCTACAGTTTATTCTAGTGTAGAATATTCTTGTAGTTTATACCGAAAAGATCTTGCTTTTGAAGTTCTTAAAGATGGGTCGCTGTGTATTCCTCAGGAATTCCACTGAAAATTATTGTAAAGGACTTACTGTTCATCCTTAGTTAATCATTTGAAAAATGTTTCGTTTACATTGCTTTTAGGAAGAAATCGCAGAGGAAATACATTCCAATAAATTCTTGTCGGTCATCATGTGAGGAACCCATGGCTCTATCTGTTGTATATTCAGTTACTCTCAGATGCGTTGAAATGTTTGTATGAAATATTTGTCTTCTCGATGTCTTGGTTCGCTGAGTGAGGCTTATTTGTGACAAAGGTAGAATTTGTTCATTCGAAAGGACGACCAGATCTTTGTGGTCTTCCAAATCAAAACTTCCACTACTGAACCGAGAAAATCACTTAAGGGCAGCGCTTTCTATAAAATCATCATCGCCGTACCCATCACAAATTTTCCTAGCAGTTTGAGCTGCGGGTTTCTCTTTGAGCCGATAAAAACTATCAAGTTGCCCTATTTTTAAGTAACTATTAAATTGCACTATGTTTTCCGACCTTTTAAATTAATAAAAACCTAGTAAAACTAATAGATGTTGCAATAATCTGACGAATAAAAACACCTTGCCTAAACTTTTTCAGAATGCCTAAATGCTTCAAAGCACAACTAAATGCTTCCAATCAAAATATTGTGAAATACTACGGATTTATTTTACAACCGATTTTACAAAATTGCATTTATAGTTTTATCGTTACACTATTGTTGTAATCAATTAAAATATGAATGTACTAGTGATAGAATCGCAGAATCGTAATAATATTTCACAAATTTTGAATGGGATAAAAGCCATAGTCAAGTATTAAGTCATATCAATTTTCCACAAACTGGTAGAACCACGGTTCGATGTTGAGTACATGTACATGTTTACCCGTACGTGGTTGTTTATGAATGAGGAGAAATTGTATATTCATCACTTGCAATAGAGGTTTAGCTGCTTTTGCTGCCCTTGCTTCCATGTTAGTTAACAACAAGGATTTATTTGGCAGTATTTTTTTAAGTGTATGCTTGTCCCAAGACCGTTTTCTAGGATGGAGAGATCTAAAATAAACAGTGAGTCAATATTTATAAGGTCATTACAGATGCTTGTAAACACTTAAAAGCGCATGGATCGAGATAAGTTTCGGCCCTTTTCCCGATCTGAATAATCCGTCGCTATGCGATAAGATCTGCGGTGTCGTGTGACCGGTGACGTCATTTGGGTAATAACCCGAGATAAGGGCGAAAGGGGCGAAAAGGGGAATGTGCCAGTCATATGGTCCGCCGGGTCGAGTCGCTTCTCGGGTTGCGATTTTCCTCGAGAGCCGCTCCCTCCCTAATAATGGCCTTAAATAACTTTAAAAAAGACTTGTTGCTCCCTGATTAAAGAGGATAACTTTAACCCCGGCCGGAAGGGGGTGAGTTTTAAATTGATTGCGGCCTTAACTTCTTGAAGCTTCCAGGGAATAACTTTATCAAAGAAATGATTTCGTAAAATCTTTACAACACTCATTTTTTTATAGAGTCAAATCCACCTTAAAATCCTTCGTTTATTTTTAATTTTTGAACCAATCAAAGTATGTCTCTGGCTGTCATTTTAAATGTATATAAGATAAAATTAATTAAAACAACTATTTCATTCCTGGTTTGTATTCTTATATTATTATTCATAAATCATTACATTGTTTTCTAAAAGGCGGCCATTTTCATACGCCTTATTTTAAATCAATGCTTACAGCTACCCCATATGGGGTAAGAAGTAACAATTTTATGTGTTATAAAGTTAAAGAAAGATCTACTTTCAGCGAGACAAATACAATAAAGCACTTTTAATTAAAGTATATTATGTCTGAGTTCAATCGTATATTCAATGTAGTATGGTATGCTGGGGAGGCGAATATAAAAATACAACTAACCATATAAAAACTCTTCAAAAAATGTTTGAAAACCAAGTTTCACTATCGTAAAGAGGAACCCTTATTTTTTTACCATATTCTCTTGCCATTGCATTGCCATTTTATTTACAGGAGGCTTCGTGAATTTTTCAATAAAGGAATCACACTGATAAATTCAAAAACATAAAATACAAATTAAGCAATCCTGCAATTTTATCTACAGCCTATTTGTACACTTATGTTAAATTATTTTCTATACATTGAGTCAAAATGGCATAATTCCTTCTATATTAAAAAGTGAATTAAGAAAAAATCAAATTAAAATCAAATTTTCGCTCTTTAGAGTCACAGTTGAATTTCTTTTAGCCTTAATTGAATTAAATCAAATAAACATTTAATTATTCAATTGACTTACCCCTATTTGAGTACCTATAAACTAACGCATTTCTTATAATTTTTCTTTTATATATCGATTAATTGCCTGTTTAAAGACTTAACATACAGTGAGAAGTCCCCTCAACTATCTCCTTCAATAAATTTTTTTCTAAGATTTTGATGGTAGCCCTTAAACAGATATTTCTCTAGGGTAACTATACTCTCATTATTATTTTGATTTGAGACATGATTTTCATTTTCTTTATGTAAATACGTTATGTAATTATTTTGTAATTAAATACAAATAAAAATGAAACTAAAAAATCCCATGGATTTTGGATGTTCGAGAACTTTAGCTACTTTTCATAAAATAGGCTAGAGAAATCACTTAATACAGTTTGTGTTCCACAAACGGACACATCTGCTAATCGTACATTTCTCATGACCAGATAATTTTATTTTATCTGGAATTATTCCATTTACTTTAGTAAGAATAGTGCTTCTAACAACGTAATTCTAAAAAGTGGACACTAAGTTTATAAACGAAAAATGTGTTATAAGCGGACAGCACAAAGAAAACCAACCCAGAATTCCAAGACTTTTCATCGAAAAATCTATACATTTATTGTTCCTGTCCGTTTATTAGAATGTCCATTTATTAGAAGTACGGCAGTAAAGTAAAGGAAATAATGTTGTGTAAAATAAAATTGTCCGGTCTGACGAATGCATCATCACGCGGTAGACCTCACGAAGAAATCTTACAATGATTTAAACATTTATCCATTATGAAAAGAAAACATCATTGCTCCAATAATCAAAGCTTAACATAATATTGTATAATATTTACGGAAGTTTACTTAATTGAAATTTTTATTGATTCATGGATATATATATATATATATATATTACGCAGGACGGGCGACCAAGACCCGAGGGGTTAAAAGCCTAGGTAGGCCAGTACCCCATCCCTAACAGGTCTGGGACCTGGTCGGCTCACGAGTCCTGCATAAACCTTTTGGACCTATTCACAAACCCCAAGATTTTGGACCATTTTATCTCGGGGAGTGTTTTGGTTATGTCCTCTCCTTCGAAAGTTTCAAATCTTTCCCTAGCATACCTATCACATTCTGCAAGGTAGTGTCGAGCCGTTTCTTTCTTTGTTTCACAGAAGATGCAAAAGGGGTCTGGTAGAGTACCCATTATGAAGAGGTGTCTTCTCAAGGGGCAATGGCCCGTTAGGATACCTATCAGCCTCCTAATTCCCCTCCTAGAGTTAGATTCATGGATACATTTTATAAGGAATTTACAAAACTGTTATTCAATTCACTGAGTTATGGGTGCAGAATTAGTGAAGATGTCAAAAATGATAATTCTAGTAAGGAATTAGGAAATGGCATTAGGCCTTTTATTAGAAAACATCGTTTTTCAAAAAACGGTAATCAAATCCACTTGAAGGAATTGACAAAGCTATTCAATTCACTGAGATATGTGAAGAATTAGTGAAGATATCAAAAATTATAATTCTAGTAAGGAATTAGCAAAATGGCATGAGGCCTTTTATTAGAAAACATCGTTTTTCAAAAAACGGTAATCAAATCCACTTGAAGGAATTGACAAAGCTATTCAATTCACTGAGATATGTGAAGAATTAGTGAAGATGTCAAAAATGATAATTCTAGTAAGGAATTAGCAAAATGGCATGAGGCCTTTTATTAGAAATCATCATTTTTCAAAAAACGGTAATCAAATCCACTTTCCTCACCCCCTCGACGTTCATCCCCGTAAATGTCTCTTCGATCGGAGTCCTTTTTCAAAGGGCGGTATCATTGTTAGTTTTCCGATGTTCATATATCACCGAGGCAGAACGAGAGGGGGTGATTGCATTTGAATCAAAACATTAGCAAGTGCCCCACCCGCAGATTCTTTATCTGTTGCCCGAGAGGAACAGATGTGTCCGTCCTCTATGTAATAGAGACATATTGGGAAGCAGCGAGGCCCTAGGCCGCCCTTTGTCTCCTATTGCATTACCCTCCCTTTAATGCACTCCTCCTACAATGCACATGTGTTAACTATAGAGAGGGACGGGGACCTGTAACTTATCAATGATACAAGGGCCGTCGGTAACATGTGCAAACTGAATTAGGGGTGTAATTGACGCCCCAAAAAATCCACGGACACCCGCGGAGAAAGTCATACATGATATAATGAAATCTTTCAAGTTTAAAAGAGAACAGCTAACAGCTGGGTTAAAATAATGTTTTATCTATGTATATGTAAAAATAGTAAACAAGTTTTAGGCTTGTTTATGAAGAAAGTTTGCTCAAGAATCTTGTATTAGTTATTCATTCCACGATATAAGCTAAGTTAGTAATTACAAATATTCCAGCATTCTCACTTAGAAATATGAATACACTATTTCACAATTTCTTTTTTAAAATACTTGTATGCGAATGGTAGATCTCTTGGACACAGTCGTTGCAGTTTTCGTGAAGTGTTTACGGAATTCATGGTTAAAGAAAGGGGTAAAGCTTAAGGAGATAACAGAAAGCTTGCAATAAAACTTTGTAAATTAGTTTGGAGTGTTCTTTACAAAATATTAAGGTCATTTCATCAAAGACTTTCAACAATGTTTAGATTAGGCTATATTGCTATATTGCTTGGCAGTACTGCATGGATTTAAAGTAAAGTAGTTCTAGTGATACAGGAAGACTTAACGTTCTTAACCTATTCGGTGTCGCGGACCAGGGGTCAAACCATTTTACAATACTTTTACAAATTATTTCCAAATAAAAGTCCATGGACTGTGCCGGGATGCGGACCCAGAACCGCTAACTTGGGATATACCAACCACTTGGCCACTGCGGTCCTCAGCATCTCTAATAATATGAACTCTGAGATTTAACTAAAGTGAAGTGTTCAGTGTTAAGACTACTCCTACCAGCAAGGTTCTTCTTTGGTGGAAAAATTCATTATTATGTTTTATAATAGGGAAACATAGTGATAGTTGAAAAAAATAAAACTGTAATCAGTAACGGTTGTGCTTGTCCATCTTGACTCGTTACGCTTACTAAATAGCATACTAACTACTTAATAGTCTACTATTGCGTAACAGCTTGTTGTTTCCTCTGCCCTATATGCCTGGGTACCCAAACAAAGGTAATTTTGTTATTTTACCCAATGGAAGAGCTTTAATACAACCCTAAACATTCCTGAAGTTGATGTAAGTGCCGCCTGACTGTCGGAAGGTTATTATTTTGTCGGTACTACCCTACACTTTGATCTCCCAGGCCCAGTGTTCAATACAGTGTTTAAATATAGTGGCATAGATCCCAAAGCTTATATGAAACTTAGTCCTCGATTTGTTTCTACAGATAGCAGCTTCTAACCCATACTCGATCCTGGAGCCTTCTATTACCAGGTCGGCATTTACAGGAGAATCTCTTTCACTATCGGATATTTTGATTTTGAAATTTCTGGTCATATTTGAATGTTGAGATCATGATTTCGCCAGGCATCTCCAGAACTGTTTTACCAGAAGAAGTAGGACCGTTTTATGAGAGTAGGCTGTTGGAGTTACAAGCCTCTGACCTATACTATCTACCTAGTAACTGGCATTAACTGACACCCCTTTCTCCCAATCTGCTTGAGATCTCTTGGATCGTATCAGTTTTCGTGGTTTGTTTAAGAGATTAAACAGAAAGCGTGCTATGTAAATTTTGAAATTGGTTTGAACGAGTTTCTTTTTTTATGTCAAGGTCATTTTATCAAGGATATAGTGGAGTGTTTAATTAAGACATATCAAAGAGCATTGGTGAATTTATGATGAACCCGAGTTTAGATCTGACTGTTTGATAGTAAGGGCTATCTGATAGAAAACTAGAACGTCCAATATATTCATACAAAAACTATTAACACTATATTATTATCTTATAAAATCTCCAAAATTAATTGCATATTGTCTCTTATCTTTTGCTGTTGAAAACATTATACACATCTTCGGTCTAACTTTGTATACAGATGAAATGAGAACAAGATATTTTTCAATATAGATTTAAATCGAATGCAACTAAACATTTAATTTTTGTGAATTACAAATACGACGGATTGTTCATGCAGCTTTTTGACAAAATTGGGCAGAAATGGCTTGGCGTACTTAAACAAAACATTTTCGCTTCACCTCTCCGCCGACGATTGATTGGAGTTTGTAAAAGCTCCTTATGCGTGTGTCGACGCCTCCGACACATGGGGCACCGCCCCCGTGTTAGGTAGACACCGGAGCAGCCCGAGCGTGAAAAATGCGTGCAAGCCCTAGCGAAACCGAGCGGACAGATGGTCCATGAGATCAGTGGCATGAGCCGTGTCGGGCTTAATCGATGGGCGAATAATTAAAACAGTGGAATCTGGGTTTTCGGGAGCTTTGAAACTCAAGGTAATAAAATTTATGACGGACATCTGTGTCCGAATGAAAAAAACAAAAAAACCGACTAAGAGTTGTGAAATGTTTAGTATTTGTACCTACCTATTTGTACTTTATTGGTAATTTTTTGTTTTCAAAGAAGCTTTTTGGGCTCGCAAAATCTAGGTGGTAAACAGACAGCTCTTAAACTGCTATGACCGAAGATTAATAAGTGAATGAAACCCTAAAATACTTTTTTGAACTTTATGTGTCTAAAAATGGTTAACTTAAAACAACTATTATTATTATAGCCTTTAAAAAACTAAAAGTTCTTTTTTTATGACTTGAGCTTATATAATGGAAATGGCGTTTTTTGATATTCAACGAAATGATATTCATGATACATACATGATATTCAACTTGGGCTAGCTCTATTTTTTAATGTGTTTGATAAATTATTTCGAGAAAAATTCCAACTGTTCTGCTTTGGGCCAGTGAAAATGGTTATTCAAAATTGTAACCAAATGCTGATAAAGGATTTACGTCCTGTTGATAAACCGGGATCTGTGTGTGAGTAGGGATGTAAAAGGATGTCCAGCCTGGCCGGACCCCGTTGCCGGGCAACCGAGATTGCTCTCCTGGTCATCATCTTGCAGTTTGTCCACCCCCTTGCTAAGATGTTCCTCCCCCAGGGTTGATCCACCGGACTGGTTAGAAAAAAACAACCATGCCGGTTCTTATCGTTTTATCGTTTATTGTTTTGACACCCAGTCAGGAAACGGGGGACGGAAGGGAAGAAATAGAATCGGTAAACAGGAACGCCCTGCAGACCGGTCGTAACTCTCCGCCCGTGCAGCTGTTGACGTTATGTTCTCCTGCCATGAATCAGACGTTCATAATTACTTAAAAATGTGCACCGGAGACTTTTTGACTTTTCCAACACCTACATTATAATTTAATTAAACGTAGCATAAATATTTCTTATCAAATCAAGAAGCTTTTTTCAGATAAAGCAACAATGTAACTAAAGCAACACATCTTTCTTACCGTTTATTCAGCCTAAAAAATTGTTTGTTTATTAGATTTTGAAAGCACCATATTATGGTCGATCATTTAATAAAACATCATCAGTGATGCACCATTAGGCTGAACATCATCGTCAATGATTTATGAGCATAAATCTATTTACGAAATATTAGATTGTGCACAGAACGGGAAGCCAAAGTGAGAATGCTTAACTTTATTGTAAAGCTGTAAAAGGTGTAAGATATCTGTATATAAGATGCCAACTCTGAGCACTTTAAGTCTGTGGTATGGATGTTTCTTCTCCTTCCTGTTTTTGCTAGTCTGACGAGTTTGACTTCTCGCCACCTTCTGTAATGGGTTCGTGTTTTCAAAATTTAATTAATGATCAATTAAGTGGAGAAGTAAAGGTAATTCCTAACTTATCGAAGCTCAGTTGATATCTTTGTTAGTGGGTTTGTGTATTTCTAGTTACGTACCACTGAATATGACAATAAGCAGAAATACATCTGTTAGACTAAAATGAGTCCCAAAATGATCGGACCAAACTACATAATGAGAAATATGAAAACCCACATAGATCTTACCAAATACTAGAGCGTTAACTTCCTAAGAACCTGATTGATTTTGATGAATAACAGTATAAAATAAATTTAGTTTTTTTTCAACTACGTACACAAATAAAGAAAGATTAAATATACTGACCAAAGATTTACAATATTATTGAAAGAACAATTTACTATCGTCTCAGCAAGGAGCAAAACGCCGTCTGTTGTGAAATATAAATTGTATATTATCACTCAATTTCTAATGTTTATTTCATTAATATGCCTTGCTTAGGCCACAGCAGTCAAAAGTACATAGTGTTAAAGGTTATCGAATATTCAAAAAACTAAACAATCTAGCTTCCTTGTGTACTGAAAAGGGCATCACATACATTTTAAAAGAAATCGGAGATAAAAAGATCGCAGATATGGGCACGAATCGGTGATAAATGGAGAGATTTAGAATGGCTGTTGGTGGGGATGGCTGAAATGTTCTGTAACGCGGGTTGATTCAAACGCTTAGGGTTGTCGACGGGATGCGTCGGGAAGAAGCAGGAAAAGTCCCTGAATAAAAGACGGAGTCCGAATTGGTTGCCTCTCCCGGCCCCTCCTTGGTTTATTGCACCCCGATGGAAGAACACAGCCCCAATCCCATCCCAGACCGAAATTAATTTATTTATGAATTAAGGTGCTCCGTTCTCACCCCATTCGTCTGTCCTGCTCCCCCGTTTCACTTATTCAAAAGGAAGGAAGCAGACGTTGGCGAGCTTCTTATTTGAATTTAAAATTCCATTCCCACTCCTACAGTCTAATTCGTCAGTGTGCGAAGATGGTCGGCATTCGGATGCGTTTCCCGTTTTACTCCGATGAAACAATTGGAAGGGGAAGGCCCAAAATGCTATTTTCTTTTCCGAGTTTTCAGAAATCGCACTTCGCGCTATTGCCATGCAGTACATCATTACTGAACATTATTTCATGTTATTTTATGTCGCTTAGATGAAATAATTATCTCTGTCATGCTGTTGGACACAGATGTTAAAAAACCCACCTATTATTACCTACAAATTATCCATTTTGAGACTGTTATAGTTCATTAATTGCTTCTCGGTATTTAGGCTTCTTTGTAAAGTAGATAATTTCATGGCTTGAATAACCTGCAGTTTGTTCGTTTTCAACCATCTACTTCAGACCATCTTCCATTTATACCTTCTCAAATTGTTTCTACTTGCGAAATACTGAAACGGATTACAATTAATGCCTAACCAGGAAGATTGCCAACCAAAATAAGAGGACCGCGATGATCAGGAACGACCAAACCATATAAATAATTTTTATTTAACCTTGTTGTTCGTTAATTTAATTTTGATAGCGCGTACCCACCACTGAGGAGTGAAAATGATGAAACGCGCTTAACGGAATAAAACAGGGAGGATTGGTGAACCAGGGTGGTTGGAAAAAACAAACTACAGGTTCGTCACTTGCGGACCTTCGATTGTTTGCTAATGACAAAAGTGACATAAACCTGCAAAACCATATTGTTTTCTAATCTCATCATTAAAAGTCATTCTTAATTTTTATAAAATGGTATATTGTTAATCTGGGAAAGCGGTTTCGTTTCTAAGACAAGGAAAAAGTCGAGCGTTACAACACTAATTGCCTGGGGTGAGTGCATATGTAGATCTAACAGATCTATAAGTTTCAATTTTCAAACCGCGGTATTCAACTGATTGGGGCGACTGACTGCCCGCCAGCAGTCCAGGGTTCGAATCCTCACAGAGCCCATGTCATTTTCATGGAGATGGGAAGAAGTACATATTGTGATGTAATTTAACCCCTAGTCTGCGACACTCAACGGGTGTTGGGACGTTAAGTCCTCCTATATAACAGGGATTACTTTAGTTTCTTACATCATGCAGCCGGGTAATACAACTAGCAGCATCAATCAAGCTTTCAAGTATACATTCGTTGAAAAATTTATTTTTGTTAAAATTTATAACAAAGTTCGCTGATGGCGTGGTCATATTTATAAATTAGACGCGGAAAGTTAAAATTCAAAGAATTAAATTTTAGCTTAGAGATCTAGGGAGAGTTTTATCCTTGCACGTATAGACAAACCCTGAACTAACTTCCAGTTTTTTGTTTGTTTTTTAAGAATTTTTACAACAGCTTTATTCGTAACGTATCTATAAAACGATTTTAACTACTGCTGTGTACATATTAACATGATGCAGAATAAATTGGTGTTATACAACTATAAAAACTAACTTTAAAAAATTAAAACAAGTTACAAACTGCATGATTTTTGGATGATATGATGTCGCAAAGAAAATGATATCAATGAAAAAGAGTACCAAACACAACGGTTCTATTCAAATTTTCTCGGCATTTTCATTAGTGAAAAGGAAGATGTACCTTGTTGCTCTAAGTAAAGGAGAGCAAAATCGTGTTATTCACATTATAGAGGTTACACTTTTCCAATTCTGGGACTTTGAAACGTTCTTGTCTTTGATTATTCATCTTCGTCATCAATTTCTGGCAAATTAATAATCATCCTCAGATTAGGTTCCCAATCACTCTCGACGTGCTAATTCCCCGTGTTTTGGGTATGAGAGAAAAAATATTTTTCCCCTATTTTACAACTCGTCATATAGGGTTTAAAAATAAATAAAACTAAGCATAATAACAAGATCTCTTTCGAATAAAATGAATTTTAAAACCTCTGTAGTCTTGGCAAAAATACATTATAAAAATAATAATGTTATAATTTACGATAAAACATTTAACGTTAAAATATGTTAAATCAGTAAATAAGCTAATTTTAATACACAACAAATTCAATAATTAGAATTGAAAGATAAGCTCAATAATGAATAAGGAAAACATATCGTTTGGTCAAGAGTAATTGAGAGGAAGTAAACAATAGAAAAAAATGATTTTACGAATGTTGTAGTGAAAGCCAAGTGAAGTTCCATTCATAAAACATTCATGAAGAAGACTGATTAGCCAAATTTGAAATCTGAAGTTATGTCGTTACAAAAAATAAAACACGCCAAGTTAAGATTATGTCTAAGCATTTAAGCTGTTCATGCATTATGGATCATTTTTATTATGCCAGTTTGTTAAAGGAGTTTTTAGAAGGTAGTTTTTTAAAGTTTATTAAATAAACCGCAAATTTTCTCAATAAACTAGCAGCTTAACAAACTATATTCCGTCTTTCACACTTATTTTACATTACAAATTGTGTTAAGGAAGTGTTTCTCTGCAGAGGCTTTGTCATTACTCATCGTCTTGGTCGTTTGCCCTTGTCCTTATTTTGTGAAAATAAATGTTCTCTTGTTTGTCTACTGACATTAAGTCGATCTGCTAGAACAGAATATCTAAGTTGTGAATTTATTTCAAGTTTTTCTTAAGATTGTCAGAAGTATGATCATTTTCAAACTGTCATTAGATTTACTTTAATTCTTGTCCTTATGACATAAACAAATCATGTGTCAATAAAGAGTTGAATTACACCAATAGAAATGGCCTTATCTGCAAGCTCTCCTGGAAAAGTATCATCAGCCTTCCATATTTTAATGAAATCCACTATTAGATGAAAGCACGAAACAATGTGACATAACTGATATTGAAACGTTTTAATAGGACCAAGTGCCTTCTTGGACCAAATAATAAGGCATAATTTAAAAAAGCAATCTGAATAGGGAATCAATAGGTACAACTAGCTTTAATAGCTACTTCAATCAACACTTAACCATAAAATAAATATGTTGAACATGAAAACATGTGTAACAACATACTAAGTGCATTTTCAGTAAAAAATTGTATCTTATGGAACAGAAATTAGCTAAACTTTTACAAAGCGAACGTGATATCGTTTTGGGTCTTAGGATTGATACTTTTGCTGTTAGGTGGAATAAATTTGCTTAAAAAATGTTTGTTGTTTTTAAGATTTTAAATAATTACTAATTTATAAAAACCAACTGTAATCGGCCCATTTCGCCGTGTGTATACCAGACGTGACCCGACCTACCCCGTCATCTGACTGTTTTTCGTCGTTGTTCTTAGGAAAAGCGCGTAGGGGAGAGCTTTCAGGAAGGGGTTAGTATTTTATTTCGAGGCGGAAGAGTTGTTCCGACCTTGAAGGGTGCACGTGTTGGGAAATAAGAGCCGGAGAAGGGTAGTGTTGAAATGCGCCTTCATACATTATGTATCTTCAAGCCCCACCTACGAATCCTCCCCCTTCCAACCCCTTCACCTGGTTTCCCTTCCAACCTTTGATCCTCAAACGGGTTTCGGGACGTTTAACCCGAAGGGGCCGGTCGTCAGAGGGCTGCTTGAATACGCCTTATAAACCGGATTCCTCGACTCATCGAGGATTGCGTAATGAAATCATCCAAATCTGATTTTTAGGGTATAAAATCACTTTTTCAAAATGTTTAGACACTACTTTTGGCATCTTGCTTTAGTCATCAGTAGAATTTTTTTTTAAATCTTTAATTCAATCCTACGGATGACAAAGGGTAAGTTAAGAAATCATAGATTATAAACTTCTAAGCCTGGGTTACTGAAAGAAACCGCTATTTTCTGAGGACTTTCATTCTATGTAAGTTAATTCTTACAAAATTATTTATTACGCTGATTGAATATTCAAATATGAGCGATACCGGAAACATAATTAAAAATCGAATAGTTCGAATGTGAAGAAAACAGCTTTGGAAAAATATCAGTTTGGGATAAAACTCGGTCAAAATATGTCAAATTGAAAGCCATCTTGAACTTGTTTCAAGAAATTTTATAATAATTAAATTATATCAAAGACCACACTATATCATTTTTTACAATCAAATTTCGACGTGTCCAAGAAAAAAACTGTTGCACTAAGGGCTTGGCGCATAAGTCATATGATTTAACTGGGGCTCGCCGAAGATATAAGGGCAATATATCAGACTTATTATTTTATCTGTGACACGGCCCACTCTTATCAGCAGCTCTGTCATGCTTCCACCCCTTTATTTAAGGGCAACGTCGAACGTAGTCGGCCTGGGGTGGCCGTTATTTATAAATACACCGTCACCTCCTAAAAGGAAACCCTTGTGAACAACAAAGGCCTAAGCCCAATTTAACTTTAAAAAATTTCTTTCTCAATTGAAATTTGATAAACAGCATGAGTATAAAAATATAATTCAATTATGCAGCAACTGGTACTAAATAACAAAAAGAAACGAGTGTTCTTATTGAAAAATGCTCAAAAGAAAATGTTTTTTAACAATGAAAAGGGTAGATTATACATCAAGAAAATAAATAAAATAACTATTTATTATTTATAACTAATAATCTGGCTTTGCATATGAATAAGAATTAGAGTTATCACAAAATATGTAACCCTGATTAAGAATAGTTAGTTTGATGAAGTTAATAGTAAAACTGAAAACATTAATGCGAATTTTTCTCTACGAAAAAGCTTTTGCGGAAAAATCTGGAGACTAAATCCAAAAAGGTTCCTATAGTTCGTAAACTGTGTACATTGGTAGTTAAATCCATAGTAACCTACAGGATGGTAGTTTGATGGACGAAGACATTACAGTTGAGAGATGTCAGGATCAGAACTACTGCCCAAAGGCTAAGGTGCATGGGCATTACTGAAGCAATGAGAACAACAATCACTATTTCCTGGTGTCCTCCTAAATCTACCACCACTAAATATCTTCATCAAAGATAGGCCTACATTATCCTCTCACTTAATAAGAACAATTAAAATTTCGGGAAGAATTTCAGGCAGTTGAGGCTCTTTGGTCTCCTCGAAGAAATGATCTCAAAATTAAGATCTAATAAGAAATTTCATACCAAAATATCCGATAGAGCCCGCTGCTAGAAAGTTTCCTAGTTATTGCCCGGTATACTGATGGCTCCAAGACTATCAGGCAGGATATGATATCTATAGAAATACACCAAGGACTATTCATATAAGCTATAACCAATATGCAATATATTCACAGTGGTTATACCGTGGTTCTGAATACTGCCCCAATGAGAAAAGGCGCGCTATTACGAACAAAAGAATAACCATATACTCGAACAGCCAGGCTGCGCTGAAAAAGCAACCTTGGCGGTAGTTAAATCTGTAAGAGTTTGGAATTGCGTACAGGCCCTATAAGAAATTTGGGAAAACAACAAAATTATATTTGTTTAGGGTATCAACGTATACAGTGCAAAGAGACAACGAGGATGCAGATAATTTGGTTGAAGAAAGTTCGATCAGAAAACCTACCTGAACCCATAACAAAGTGCCTTAGGGGAAAGAAAAGTCATCGGTTCAATGAGAACGCATTCCATGACAGAGCCACGTAAAAAAATTCATTAAAGGACCATCGCACAACTACTAAACCTAGCACGTGTTAGGACTAGAATGATAGTAGGACTGCTGACTGGATACTGCAAATTCCAGGGCTGTATGTATAGACCAGGAACAGCAGAAAGAAGCCTGCGCAGTTGTAAGAATCAGTAGAACAAGGCTTCTACCAAACCAGGCTGAGATTCCTATTCCTAAAAGCCAAGGTCTAAACGATACACACGGAAATCCTTAAAGCTTTGGAATATGATAAAAAGACAAGCGTAAGAAGAACTAGCACAATATTGGTCGCGGTACGTAAGGTCATAATGAGGTCGACTCCTTTTAACCCTAACATTAGTTTTCCAGTAAACGTAGCGAGACAAACTGGGGAAGCACAATGTCAAGTATGTTTTCAGGAATTAATATCAAGGGCGAGTTGCTTAGTTTTATTCATCGATACAATACGGTTTCAACTTATTACCTTATGTGTCAATTAGACTTTGCGAGTTGGTACTAGTTAACTAAGTAAATAACGGATACTTGTTACATCGAGGCGGAGAAACTCTTGTTGGTGAACTAATTCATGTAGCCAGAGTCGCTATTCAGAAGGGAGATTATTTATTTTTAATAAAGTTTCCACCGCAAACACATCTCGGAATTAGTTAGGCGAGTGCGGTCTGTGCGGGGAGGCAGTTGTAATGAAGTAGGGAAAGCGCAACTTGGAGAGGGACTCGGGCATAACTCACGTCTGGAGCGAATGAGGGAGAGGGATAGTTGCGAGAGGGGCTATGAGTGAGTGAGCTGGAAGCAGAGGCTAATAATGTAGAAGGAAGAACCGCAAGATCCTTCCCCATAACTTACTCATATCAACCTGATATGAATTATCATTTCTCTCCCAGCCGAGAGAAAGCTTACATATAGGAGGGAACTATCTAAGAATAAAAACAATTGCCTTAGAACCTTATTGTTTCTATAACATTATTTATATGAGAGAATGAAACATCTATTTTATTTTTTTTTTTAATTTGGTTTTGGGAAGTCAGCATATTTATTTTTCTTGTAACTTTTAAGTATTATTCTCATTGATTAAACACTTGGACTTTTAAATCTTACAAGCTTACTGACAAGAAGGTAGTATCAAGAACATAGACCCATTCAATTTACTCATTCCTTAAACCATAATAATCTTCTTTAGAATTATGAATATACCAAATTTGTAAATGGTGTGGGAAAAAAACTGCGAAAAAAAAAAAAAAAAAAGAATACGAATTTACACCCAAAAAGTATCTCAATGCTCTAAAAACCGCAGAAGTTGAAGTCATTAGTGTTCCATTTACAATTCTCAAGAAAATTAATAAGCTTTTCAAACATGATACAAATTGCAGTACCAACGGTGTTTTTGTTTAGCCTCAGCCGTACAAGAGTATTTCCTAATGTGATGAACAAAATATACTTTACACGACCCCACAGGGAATTCACAGAATATAGCATAACCAACAAGGTACTAAATAATTGATTAAATACTGAATAATACGTAAATCACAATACTGCCCACTGACACTAAAGGAAGATGACCACAGGAATAGGATATATTTTTCGAGGGCCAAGAACAGGATTCGTAAATACCACCCCAATAAACATAGGTCATAGTTCTTCAACAGAGTCATTAAAATCAAGGCAACAGGTTTACACAATTCCCAGGACGAGATAAACAGTATAAACAGCGTTAAAAATAAACTGTTCTTGTCTTTTATTTAAACAAAATTGGTTTGTAAGCTATAAACATCAATACGTATTACAGGTCACAACAGTGACACTACACCCTGAGGCACCCGTCACTCAATATATTTATCAATGCCATCATCCGTAAAGCTGAGGCGGGTGTGGAACTTTTGGAAGCTGGATAGGACCTGTTCTTAGACAAAAGTAATGTTGAAGTCGTTGATGATAGTAACGTAGTAGAGAGCACTTTTGAGTGGAAGGATGCGCTGGATATTGAATGACTTGGTAGAAGGCGACAGTCAAAACATATTTCGTTCTTCCTAGTCCAAGTTTCTGTTTAGCTGTTTCTTAGTCTTGTGTGGGGATCTACATCAATCTGCTATACTACTGCCGTAAGTATCTGCCTTGAGTGGAAGTCGGTCGCTTATTGTATGTATTTTTGTTGTTGTACAATGAAGGTCAAGAGTGAGTTTGCATTGTAAATATTCACTGGATACATTCTCCATTAAGTCATGTGTCCACTTGTGCACTAGTATTTGATTAGGTCAAGGTGTTCTTGGATGTTGGACGTTGCTTGGATTCCGGTTGAATGATGATAGTGGGATATATAGGAAAGTCAGCAACATAAAAGGTGTAAGGACCGTGCAGGATTGAATCATTGTAGGACGGGTGTGAAAACTACAACGGTGATGCTACTCTAATACGCATAAAAAAAATACAAATCAATCGATAAAGGAGTAAATAGATAATACTGACATTTTGCATTCGACCAACTGGCACAAAACACCTTGAGATCTTGGTCATCTTGGGTGTTGTTAGTAGATGGTCTTCAGGATAACTTAGGTCTAAAAGGAAGACCGCATCTCACGATCTCCAAATAATCTAAAAGGAAGTACAGTTCCATCCGATTCATATTAGATCACAGGTACGCATAATTTTAGGCCAAAGTACGCCGAGAATTCTGCTGGAGCAAACCAGTGAGCTTTCTGATTGGGTTTGATACTCCATTACAAAAAGAACCTCTGATTGTATATAGTGAAAACATGTTGTCTGAGTGGATGTATTTATTAGCATGAATGTTTGGAATGAGTTGTTTACGCGGATTATTGAGTAGCCCAACATAACTTGTTAGTTATATTATCTGTGCATAGGTATGATTTAGAAATATCGAGTATTTCTGGTAAGATAATAATGAGTTAAAAATTATGAGTGAATAGAATTAAATTACAAACTTCGTTGCTTATTGAAACTACATTGTTGACTTCCCTGGGGAGGACTTCGAGGAACATCGAAGTTAGAACACTAATTTTAGTTCTAATTATCAAAAACGCATTATATTAAAATGATCATATGTACAGCCATAAATAAACTCTAATAAAATTGTTGCGCTGATAGCAGATTTTTTAAAGTACAATTACAAGTCGTACGCGCTGAATGTTAGAACTTCGTGTGGACCGTGTATCCGTGTTGATGACAATATTTTTCTGAATTTGGATAACACCCTCTATGCAAATCCATCCGTCAGAGAGTGTTGAAATCCCAGGTTTGAGAATCAAAGCGAGCTCAGGGCGATGGATTTACGACTGACAGGAGGTGGTAAATCGACATTCTCCGCCCTAACGAAGTAAACAGAAGCACGTGGAGTCGGCCGTCTCTTGTGTCTAGACGCGATCGCAGTTCCACCTGCACGTCCCGTCCCAATAATAAAACCCGTGGTGTCGGATTTAATTAACAAGATTAGGGGGAGCGACGATAATTTGATCGCCGTGTATAATTCGAGTCGCGCGACACCACCGGGGGCAGATAAGTGGCGAGATCGGGCGGAACGAATTTTCGGATTAGACCTAACGAGCAGACATTTGTCAAATGGAGGTTTGTTTTATTACCACTTGTGGGCTTTAATGGCTTACGCCTTCTTGATAAACTTTGCGTGTGGGTCAATAAGCAACTTCAAAGAAATAAATCGATAAAACGAAAAAACTTTTAAATTTAAGATCAACGTGTTTAACTAATTGTCAATGACTTCATTAGACCTAGTGATAATTATTGGCTTAAAACGAAAACCCGTTGAACAACAGCATACAGCAAAAATATAATAAATAGGAAACTGTTCTTTCCAACCCTTATTAGAATCCAACGAAAATATATAACATACATAATGTAAATTCAGTTATTTACAGGGTCGTTAGTCCCCATTTACAAAAATGAGGGTCTGATTTTATTTATTATTGTTGCATGCCCGAAAGTTTTAGTTTCCATCTAATTAATTTTTTATAGGTCTTATCCGTCCAGCCACCGAGGTTCCGACCAACAGTTGAATCATTTCAGCCCTCAACGCTATCAGTTCCTAAAATCAAATCGATTCACGCTCTCACACACTCTTAAATACATTCTTTCTTATTTACAAGCCTATCACTTAGTTAGAGTGGTGGCGTACTGGATATATTCACGCCAACAAATATTTTCACTCGTAACACACTCTAGGGACACAAAACTCTCAGTATTATATAGAATAAAACAACCGTGTTTACTCCAAAAATCAGAACAGAGGGCACATACTCGCTACCAGCTTTATCAGGTGGTATTCCTAGACGCTCTTTATAAGAAAACGAGCAACCTTTCTCAACATGCCGGAATATACGCGGGTTTTACCCAAAAGTAAGTGTCCACGTGCCTACAGCGCGTGGCCTATCTTTAACAGGAAGAGTATGACCCTTTTTCTATGAGTTAGATCGTCCGAGGGCCACCTATCGCGGTTCTCTTGATACCGTTGAGCTGCTCTGCCGATCCGGCCCACGACGCTGCTTGTTTCTTTTAATAACGTTTTTTATTGCATTCGCGGTGCTTAGTCCGATGGTCGGGCCTCCAGGTCTTGCCCATCGTCCGCCTTTAGTTGGTGGTTTCTGTAGTCAATATGAGCTTTTTTAGCTTCTTGTTTATACTATGCTCTCACTAGATATAGGTTGAATACTTTTTGTTTATGATTTGCCAATCTTTCCAAGCTGCATAATTATTTCACCTGCATTTCATTGTTGAAACACGGCCTACTTATTTCTGCTTTTCTTGCTAAGAGGAATTAGTTTGGTTTATGAATAACTTGCTAGAGGAGCCATTGTAAAATCTTTTGTTCTACTATTTTCACTTTTCTTTGGTTGAGCACTTTTAATGGTGTCACAAATTTTCCACTGCCTGTTATAAAGTTAGTATATTAAAAAAATGATAAAAATATTACACTAAAGACGGGCTTGAAAAAATATTTGTGGTCAAACTACAATAAAACAGAAGCATGGAAGAAAAATGAAAAATTGGTATATAGAGTCTTTTAAAAAATTTATCCTAGGAATAGTCTGAACGTAAAATTAACTTTAACTCACAATTTAGATTATTATACGAACTACAATAATAAATTTAAAAAAGTGAAATTTGTTTTCGTGGTCTGTGGGTTGATGAACCTGGATTTGAACGTTTCCTATCATTTTAGTCCGCCTAGCGCTGCTCTTTTCGTCTGTCAGATCAACACTGAAGTTGGCCACCGAAACAAACCCAAACGGAGAGGATAGACAGTTCAAAATGGTCGGAAAAAGCAAACTACAAATCAAAATGTCATAAATTTCACTTTCCATTTTTATACTGTTAACATCGTATAAACTAATGAAAAACGACAAAGACGTACGATATTTGTACGTTATATTTGGAATTGTTGATAATACTAATTATATTTAACACGTCAAACTCTGTAACAAGTCTATTCTTGCATCAAATTAGGAATGTGTATAACGATAAGTTGAGAACAAGTTTACATAAATATGTTCATAGTTTTTATTACAAACCATCACATCACATCAAATATGTTTTTCATTAAAAGTTTAGACAGAAAGAACTTCTGGCCATATCAGAAAACTTGACCATTACTTCAAATAATATCGACCAAGTAGCATCGGTGGGAGCTTTGATAACAGCTTCTACTGCACCCGGAGAAAGGAAAATGTTTGTATTCATTTCCGTAATTTGCCCAAATAAAGAAAAGAGGGCGTGGAAAGATAGGGGCTAGGAGTGTCGCAGTTGTGTAAACACTCTCGGTTATTTAGTGTCGTGCTAATGCGGGGGTCGGTTAATTACCACTAACCACTTGCAGGCCGCACCAGCAAAAACCACACTCCCGCTTCTATCTAAAGCCCTCGGTGAAAAAAAGACCGCTCTAGACGACTTTATCTTTATCTCTGTCTGGCTTAATTTTCTAAAACGCCCTGCCATTGAATTTGTGACTCTATAGCGCAACAACTGTTTTTCTCTTGTAATTGGAAATGATACGTTTTTCGGCTGAGGGCGATAATTCATCCTCGTGACTAGGTTGTTTTTTTACTAAATGAATGCCTAGTGATAAAACAAATAAACCGACTACCACCAAGGAGACAGCTCTAAACGGAAACACGCCTAATGCACTTGTAATAAATGAAAAAGTTTCCCAATAGATATCACAAAATGTTGCTTGACATTTTTTAACCGATCTGATTTACAGGTTAAATTAAACCGTTAATTAACTAGTAGTGAATTGGTTCAATTTGAACTGATGTCTATTGGCAAGTCTGTAATCGCTATTAGTCTAGAACTTGAGGCACCTGATTTTTTCCACTACGGCCTTTCTATTGTGTTTTAGTTGCCTTAAAATATTAAATAATAATTCCAAACCTCCAAAAACTTGTCACTGGTTTGTCATGACCCGCCAAATTCTCTTCAACCATATCCAGTTAGTTCTAAGTTTTTCCTTTTCCGTGGTGGTCCTTTCCAATTTACCACATACATCATACACGGTTTTTCAACCCTACATGGATAAAGTATGTGAATTTTTTTCTTGGTATATTGGAAAATATTTCAACTGACTACCATTTCAGTTCAGTCCATACCTTACAGCACATCGTCTCCAGAAGTATTTTTCCAAATCTAAGGATAAACGTCTATTACGTTCTGTTTTATTTGTTATCTAATAATGATTCTATGCTTTGAAATATAGCTTTACATATTAATTGATTTGTACCCTTGTGGTTTGTCAATTTCTTCAATAGATATTTCTACTTAACTATTCAATTAACCGTATTCGATACTGTGTTTACTACACAAAATCCATTCCTTTAAAAACAAAACAAAATAATAACAATTGCTTTTTATTAAATATTTCATCGTAGTTGGAATAATAGTGATGAATCATTGAAGTTAAAATAATAACGTCATGGCAAAATGAATCATGTAATTCCCCATTAGCGGACAGGTTAGAGTTTCTTACAACAAAAAAAATACAAAAGTGTAGGGTGATCGAAGGGTGTCATAAAGTGCATAAATCAAATCCCCGCTCATCCCCCAAGATCAGAAGGGCCCATTAATTCTGACAAGGGCTAATAAAAAATTGAAGTGGGTTAAATAATGAGTGACTGTTCGTTGGGAGGGCGGGCATCGAAGAGGGCCACATCTGTTCCTTTGCGGTTCCAACAGCTGACACTGTTTGACCGGGATGTTTTCAGAGAGTCCACTTAATTATTTATGGATCCTCTTGTTTACCTCCGCCCCCTCGGCTGGATTAAATGCCGCTTTGTGCTAATGCTTACTGGTTAGAAGGAATAACAACCAAGATCGCATGAGGGTAAATATTTTGCCCGGCTAACAACTGTCACCGATTAAAGCCCGAAAAGACAAAAATATAGACTTTTATCGCAAAACGGTCAAAATACTTTGAATGTAAATCTTTTCATAAACCAATATAATTACTTTCTATCATTTGGATGGTTAGTTCATGTACAACTCGTACAATACGACGATACTACAGCTCGTGGTAAGTATTTCATTTCATCAGTAAATACATTTTTATAATACACAAACTCAAATTTGTTCTTTATAATAAAATTTAAACTTTTCTTTATCAAGTTCAGTAGAAAATATGTAACACTTCAAATAAAATCCACATTTGTACACTTATTAATCGTTCTGGTTCGGCCTTTCGACCAGCTATATTTTACTTTGGTCAGAAAAGTCACAAATTTGATATATTACATATGTGCTTTGAGTGGTTAGGGCATCTAAATCCCATCACGGAATTTTAAGTAAGAAAATTTGAAAAAGTATTGTTAATTAGTTACATCCCTCGTCCTCGACATCTAATAGATAGTTACACGTTAATACCCTTATGGTATGGTAGGATTTTACTTTTACATAATATTCGCTGTACGACATAAAAATTTGATAAAAATCAAAGCAGCCTAGTGGCTGTATGTCATAAAAATGGACATGGTCTTCCAATAATAAGTTAAATTAAATAGTATGTGGCTTACAAGATAAACTAAGTTTATTAATCATTCTGGCTCGACTTTTTTACTGCCTTTCCTGATAAAAAAAAGTACACAACCTTATAAAAAATAGTTTTTATAGAAATGAGATTAGAAAAATATCCGCAATTGCATTACAGAAGCTAAATGAAAATGAAATAGACTTCTAGCGGTGTCCGCTTAGTTTTAATTTATTTATATATTTTTGGCTGTGTTTTCAGCCATATTGTTCTTAATAAACAACCGCAAAATCAGACATTAAAAACTGACGATTCTGCCGTTTAAATTAAATTTTAGGAACCGAAATTAACACCCAAAGGAGTGATGAATGAAGGAAGAGGAAGTGCTAAGAGTTCCCACAGCAATTTGTCAAACTAACCAAAACACAGAGGCACTTAAACGCTTCCTCCGTGAGGCAACCCGCCGTGTGACCCCCTGCTTTATGGAAATAACTTTTACACTTCCATCCCCGGTGTTTAGCCAACCTGCCCCACCGGGCTGAAAAGCTCTTCCGTTCCAGCGTTCTCACATTCCCCACTTCAGGTTTTTCGGCGTGTTTAATATAATAAATCCCAGCTTTAGCACATTATTGTGGCAATGATCGCCTACATCATAAAGTTGCATGTATTAAGGGTTTATGCACGAGCCATTTTCTATCGTCCTGGTCAGCTATCCTCGTTGCTTAGCTTTGCCAGACACGTTTCGACATTTCACCTTCTACTCTGATTGGTTTTTAAAATATTTTTATTCAGTCTGGCCCTGTTTATATGCTGGTGAAAGGTCAAAGTGTGGTGTATGTATTAACCATGTCTGTCTTTGACGGATTAAAAATGGCTTTTCCGTTGTGTGTGGATGTGTTATTTTTCCCCCGACCTATTGATTACAAGTAGTAATAGAACGTCAATTTTGATCGTTTGTCTAGGACTCGTGAGAGTGTTTTGTGGCGTTTAGTCAGTTCTTGCATTTTAACCTTGTATGGGGATTCCATGTTAGTCGTTTCTCGATTTATAGTTAGGTATAGGAAGGGATTTGTGATGTAGATATAGTAGAGGCATTAATCCTTTTATCTACATTTATTTTTATATGCCACCTTTTTAACCTAGGTTTTAGTTTGATTAGGTGAGCCTGTAAGGTGCGATGTGAGAGGACGGGATCTTTATTGGAGGATAGGATAGCAGCATTATTCGCAAAAGTGTACGTTGGTTGAAGGATCGGACCGAAGATACTCCCCTGCGGATTACAGGATAGTAGTCAGAGCAAGATGATCCCTGGCTGAACTGAAAGAAGCGGTCAGTCAAGTATGATCGGACTTTGAGGAAGTAGGTGAAGGGAAGGAACGCCGAAATTAAAGAAATAAATAAATACTGATTCTACAAATGTTTTTGATGTTAATTTCTAATGTGGTTTGTTATATCTTATCTTCGCTATTCATTAACTGATTGAAAAATATATATGCTAAAATATTTCGAAGGAATACAAAAGAAAATATATTTCGTGAAAGTATTTATTGTAAAAAAATTCTGAAGAATTTAACGTGACCCAATTTAATTTGGGTAACTCCAAGCTGTCAAAATGTAACGGGCGTTTCTTAGTAGGTATTTAATAAATAATTGACAAATTTTTAATTTATTTTGCACAAAAAAATGAATTCCTATTCGTAAAAACAAAACTTTTATTATTTCAAAAGTTAGAATAAACTTGCCCAGTTGCATTATTAGTACATGACGGCAAACACGACTGCATGTTGGATGTAATCTTATTTTGTCGTCGGCCAATTTGTTAGGGTTTTTCTCGAAGGAGGGAACCAATTAAGGCCAAGCCATTTGGTCAATTCTGTCACTGATGACAGACTCTCTTTTAAAGACCATTCTAAAAACGAGATATTTTATTTGTAAAACAAACCGAAGGAAAAATTACAGCAGTCACAGGTTAGAGATATAATTATAATTTACGTCCGTGTCTAGATTGATGGGTGGTACTTTGTTTAGGGACTTTGCAGCTTGTTGACACAGTAAAGCTTTATGCGGCTGTTACCCTACCCCCGGGATTGTTATAAACAGACTCGACAGTTCCCAAGGAGACGGGTATACATTGGCATGTCCACGTGAGCGGAGGGTGGAAACTTTCATTTTCCTCTTTCCCAACTGGATTTCATTTGTTTCCAGTTCTACGCGCCTCCTCTGCCGCCCCCGCACCGCCGTTCTCGACCCCAATTTGTTTACACCCCCACCGGCTCGGAGCGAGCTAATACTTTCCGCCCCCGACCTTTTCCCCGTTCTACTCCGCCACCCTTTACCAACTCCGACAATCACAGTGTACACCGCTCCTCCCTCTGAAATCCCTTTTCCCTGATCACTTGTTTCTATAACCCGAAAGCTTATTATTATTCCCGCATGGCGACTTATTTTTACCTACTACGAGCTGGGAAAACACTAACAGAATTGAAAACAAAAACACAAGACTACACTTGATTTTATGCGCTAACGAGAAGTTCTACATTAAAAGAAATTCCTAGTTTTAAACGGTAAAGGTACTGATAATTCTCTTTATTCACGTTCTGTTTTAAAAGGTATTCCTTCTTAATTAGAACACATACAAAACGATGTTAATTTGATTCCTAATCATTATATTCCTAATCAAAATTAGAGTGAGGTTTAGAATAGAAGATTTCACGGATCAAAAGTCTTCTTATCATAATACCGTTGTCAATTTCAAAAAACAAAATTATAATCATAAAGGTTCATCTTTACTGATCAGACCAGTTCCTACTTTTATGTAAGTTCTATTTATTCTCACAATGAACCGAAATTTTGTGGTCTTTCTACTGTATTTTGTAAAAAATAAATGATACTGTAGCAAACACTAGTGTATAGAAAAGCACAAATCGCTCAATAATCCGAAAGACGTTAATGTATGATTAAAAATTACAACGCATATTGAAAACATCACTCAGCATCATTAGTGAATGATCAAATTTTGACCCATTGAAAGTTAGTGCTATATTTTGATGGTCTAATGATCCTTTTGGGAGCAGTCAAGAATCGTGATTCCTCTTAAATAAGACGTCTGTGAAATCCTTTATTTGATAAGTTCGATCAAAATCGAAAATTATAATCCATAAAGTGGTATTGAACCCTCGTCCGCGATACCCAAGGGCTAAGGCCTCCTGTATCTCAGGAAATTCATTATTTTACATTGTTAATAAGATGAGAAGTAAAGTAATATTAAGATAATAATAATGATACAAATTATTTTACTTTATGAAAATAATGTGTTTTTTTATTTTAAAGTTAGTAGGTCGGTAAGATTTTACCGTCTGACTTTTTTATCTGCTCCCTTAAATAATAAAAATTGTAATTTTTTGGTAGTGCACTATTATTTTCATGTGCTACAAAAAGAAAAATCACAAATCAGGAGATCGAAATTGTTTACAAATATTTATATCAAAGTCCCTATGATAATGAACAAATAGAACAAAGCCAAATCTACATTCATCATACTTGATTGAGGAATGGACGTTTTTGACTTTTTATTCACTTGAAAAAATTTTACGAATCATACCATACATAACCCGTACATTCTATAAGGAAAGGTTAAGACTACAATGAGAATAGGATTGCTAGACACTACAGACCTCGGAGTTATATGTCCCAGGTTGTGCGCATGTTCCATACATTGGAGAAAGAAGAAACAGTACAAGTTCATGGGATTACCATGGTGTCCAAGAGATCTCATATTACCATTAAACATTATAACTAATTTTAAAAAAATGCAATACCGCATGGCTCCAATACGAATATAGGTCAGGAGAAGGTATCTATATAAATAAACAGAAGACCAGAATTCTTATAAGCTTTGGGGAATGTACCACTGATTTCAAGACACGGTGCCAGGAGATCATGGTATTACAAAGAAAATAATAGACAACTCGTTGGACAATTAGGTCATCGTTAGTAAAGTAGTTAGAGATTAGTGGCGACTACAAAATTTACCCTTGTTTGGGTACCAGGGCATACATCGCAAAGGGACAACAAGAGGACGATAAATTAGTCAAAGTTCGATCAGGATAATTTCCTGAACCCCTTTCAAGACATACTAAACAGCCAAACGTCAATCCATTAGGGTTAGGAATATTCAGTTCAATGGGAATGTATTCCAGTACAAAGAAATAAGAATTAGTTTCTGAAAAGACCAACTACTAACCCTAGGAGAAGTTTTAAGACAAGAATAATAGTAGGAATGCCGAATGGACACAGCAGACTCCGGTAGCATATGTATAGACTAGGATGACCCAAAGACCAATGCAGAATTAGATTCCTACATACAAAACCTTAAGTTTAACGAAAAGATCTAGACAATGATGGAGATTGCACAATACTCCAATATTGTTCGCGATACGCAACGTGGTAAAGAGGGCCGGCACCTCGTAACCTAACCTACATTCATACAGTCTTTATTACAAGAAACTTTAGTTGAAGGTTATGATTGCTGGGGAAGAAAAACCCAAGGTCTGAAGGATACTCAAGGGAGCCCTTAATAATGCTCTGCGGTTAAAATGCATTAAACTTATCAAATAGCTGTTTTTAATAGCTGTGTTTAAACTTATCAAATGATGGAGAACAATAGAGCAATATTGGACGCATTGCATAAGGTCGTTTCTTTCAACCCTTCATTTTTACAAAAAGGTTTTTGTATCAGTTTTAATTTTGTTGTACTTGAACTCATAGATTTCAAAATTGTAAATGGTGTTCATATTTTTCAAATTTTAAATTAGTATAGTTTTATAGCCCTGATGAAAGGAATAAATTCCTCATACGCTGGAAAAAAGAATATGAATGTTTTCTTTCTAATTCCCCCAAACCTGTTCGACCTAAAATAAAAAAGAAAAAGAAATAACAAAATATAGTCGAATTCGGTGAGATAAATAATGGCCTGATTTTGTATACAAAGGTTGAACTTGATCAAGTAATAAAATAAAATTTAAAAAAATTTGACTCATGTGAAAGATATTTGACCTGCTTTCTCTTTTATAATAAGTAAAGGTGAAATAAAATGAGATAAATATAAAATGACATGACTATTCTATGCAACACTGATTTCAGCTAAGGGATGAAAAATTGGTAATAAATGATTCAAACAAATTTGTGAAAATAGGCCAATTTACTTTTTCCACTCATACGAATGGATCATGCCAGACGTGGAATTTCTCAGCGAGTTTCAAACTTGGGTTGTTCCGATGGTGGACTAAGAAAATGGTCGAGGGGAAGAAGGGGCGCCCGCCTCTCCTCCTTCCGGCCTCCCCGTTGCCCCTGAGTGTATATTGACTGAGGAAGCCCCAAGGGAGCGAGTCAATACACACTCTTCCCTCCCCCTACACGTCTCTGACGCCAACACCAACGGATTTACTATATTTTATAAATCATTTTATCCTCGTCCGCGGGCACGCGCGCCCGATCTGGCCCTTCTGTCAGTCCTGGAGAGGGTGCGAATTATGGACTTATTTTTTCCGAATCCTTTTTTAACAAATATTCAAGGAAAGCTTGATGCCGAGATTTTTGTTTTTCCCAATTCATTGGTGTGAATTGCATACGTATGCATTCTTATTTAACATGAAAATCAAAACTAATAACAAAAACTAAATAATTATGAAATGATAAATTAGGTTTTTCTTTTTATATTTCTAAATAATTGAGTTACATCGCTCTCACCCTTCCCAAACCCAGAATCTCTCTTTATCTTTCTCTCATCCACTATCTATCTTGATATATGAATCTATATATTCATGTTCCAATTTCTCACTTACTATCGCATAACTTAACTTTCTCTGAGTTACGCTCTCTCTAAGTGTCACGATTCTCACTCTTCAGCACTTTTTTTTAACTGGAACCTTTTATTCAATTTGCTTCACAACTCATTCAAGGTTAGGTAAATTAAATTTTGTTATACTGTGTCTTCTTTCGTGCTAAAATATCGGATATTGTTAGCATTATATTAGGTTTCAGAAAACATTAATTTTCTTTAAAGTAGCTACAGAGTTACTACATACTATGAATAAAAAGGGGTCTCTCTCTATCTCTTTCACCCTTTCATTTCTCTGTCATTCCATCTATGTTCGCCTTACTATTTTCTCCCTATCTCGTATCCCCATCTTTACATTCTCAATGTATTAAATAATCCTGAACCGAATATTTTTTCAAAACTGTGTTATCCATTTATTAATATATCTTTCTTTCTTTCTCTCTCTCTCTCACCCTCTCTCTCTCTCTCTCTCTCTCTCTCTCTCTCTCTTCTTCTTCTTCTTCTTTTTCTTCTTTTTTATTTTTCACATTCATACACCCAAACTTCATACCTATTAAAACTTCATAACTTCATACCTGTTACAAGAGCGTAAAAGTTTAATTGTAATTTTTTTAAACTATTTAAAACCTTATATAATGTTAAAACCTCTCTCTCTCCCTCTCTCTCTCTCTCTTTCTCTCTCTCTCTCTCTCTCTCTCTCATTCTCTTCTTCTTCTTCTTCTTTTTTATTTTTCACATACACCCCAACTTTATACCTATTAAAACTTCATACCTGTTACAAGAACCTAAAAGTTTAATTTTAATTTTTTTGAACTGTTTAAAACCTTATATAATGTTAAAACCTCTCTTTCTCTCTCAATCTCTCTCTCTCTCTTTCTTTCTTTCTTTCTTTCTCTCTCTCTCTCTACCTACTTCTTTCACTTCTTTAACTTTCTATTTATATATGCCTATTTATTTATCAATATGCATATCTATAATATTAAAATAATTTACGAACGAGAAAGTTTGCTTACAAACAATCCCGCTCGTGCCATTGACTTTTTTTATCTCAACTAAAGACCTTAATTAATTGTAATATATTAATTGGTCAAGCGGACCACGAAATTAGTGAATTTGCTTACAAACTTTATTTTAGACTCTATTATAGCTATTTAATTTCTCTAGTACGTTTGATGTGTGTTAACGCCTTATTGAATTAAAATGATAGTAGTAAAATACATTTATCTGATTTGGCCAAATTTCTAGACGTCAGGGAAATGAGTCATGCACCACCATTTGTCGAATAATTGATGTAATTATAAACTGACTTACGTACAGCCGGTCGAATCCTGTTTTTGTGTAAATCCTCCGTGATTCCAATCATATTAATGCCTTCCCAAATTACCGCTTTCCCTGGAATCGCGGAGGGATATTCCTCTCGTAATTTATTTAAGGGCGGGTCGGAGCCAATCGTACAATAAGATAAAGGTGCGTTAGGAAAACGAGGGTTGTCCGTCAGTTTGAAGGGACGAGGAAGACGAGATCGGCCTGGTAAGTGAGACCTTTGCTCACATGGGAATTGTTCCGGCCCGCGTAGGTCAATAAGTAATGAGTGGCTAAGGGAAAAGGGCCGATGGATGTACAACCGTGACTTTATCAACTTCTGAAACGGTCCACTTGTTGGATATTACAACTTGGGCAATAATCCAACGGATTTATAGCAACTCCGTGCTAACTTGTCAAAAGGGAGGTAGCACAGATAGATTAAACCGTGGTCAATGTAATAATTGATCTTCTTATATGCTTTTATTATAATTAGTTTAAAATTAATAGATTAAAACTTAATATAAAACCTACCTATGAGTCAATTTGCTGTTGGTTCTTAAAAAAATGCTGAACTAGTGTAATTAGATGATTGATTGAGAATTAAATTTAAAACTTCCCAATATAGAAAGTTTACTCTACTAGCCTCACGTTACTAAAAACACATCTTGATTAAGCAGATCCTCTGATATTCTGATATAAAGTAGTTTTGTTTATTACCAAAATCAGTTACTACAAGGATTTCGAAGAATAATTCAACATCACGGTACTCTAATATAATTAGAATTTGTTGCGTTGGTGTAATAAACGTAAAGAAGTAAATTACAAAGTAATAAGGTGAATGGCATGTCATCCACACAATGTAGCTTATGTTTTATAAACATTCAATATGTATTACCGTAATACTAAATTTAAAGGCGGACTATGAGATTAGCCTGACTTGAAAATATCCCTGCAAAGTCTTATAAAAAGTTGTAGAACACAAATAATGAACAAACATTCCCTTAGCTCTTTTACCAAAGGTCAGAAGTTGCTTTTAACGAAGCTACAAAGCTGGATTGTTAATTATGTTTTACATAGACTGACTATTGTTCATCGAAAACGTTTTATGATTTTTACGTATTTTGTGTCTACATTTCGTATTAAAAGTCCATATTATTAAAAATTTAATTTGGTGGCATTTCATATTCCAAAAAATCCTTTAGATTGTTCAGTCGTCTCCGAAAATCAAACCCCACCTACACTTGCTGCTCCAGTTATTTCTTATTTGATCAATTCTATTCTAAGCATGGCAGACAACTTAAGAATGTGGGGAAATCGGATTATTTGCTAAATTCCATATATGGTTAGGGAGGTGCCTCTAAAGTTGGAGTGGCTGAAGAAGAGGCAGGCAACGTTATAACATATTCCATCCAAAATCTCGATGTTTCAGTTGTCCCAGTTCCTTCTACAGTCTTTGCTAGAAAATCTTTAATTCAATGTAGTCTTAAATACAATCTTTAGTTATTTGTTGTAGACTGCAGGGCCTAACAACAAACCTACAGCTAGGTCATTTCCAACCATTTTGGACTGTCAATCTTCCTGTTTTTGTTTGTCAGGCGCGGTTAGACAACTGGCAAGATGTTCCTTGGTTCTAACAACTAACTAGTAATAAAATATGAAATAGGCTAAAACCAGTGAGGATAGGTATATTGGGATGATGGAAAACGGCCATACTACTGGTACAACTGGGTGATGTACAAAGATAATAAGTTCAGATTTCTCAATGAAGTGCACTTTCAGAAGTGTATAGACATTTCAGCAGGTCTAGAGTACAGTCTGGGGATTAACTTGCAGCTAGGCCGTTCCAACCCTTTTTTGATCTTTCAGACGCTCTTAGACATTTCACAACTTTCAGTGGTTTGTGTAATTAAAATTTAGTTAACTAATAATAAAATATTAAATTACGCAAAAACTAGCTAAATTACTCGTACAGTTCTGACCTGTAGTTATCGTTTCAATAATCGCTGTTTTAGTCTCTCAAATGCACCCTGCTTAGATATTACTAAGCTATACTACAGTGTGGGGATTAACTTTTTTGGTATTCAGAAGCTTTTAAATATTTTGCCATCTTCACGATAACTGTAATAAAAATTGAGGAAATTAATAATAAAAATAAGCAAATTGCTAAAGGATATAGGCCAGTATACGGCCAAACTACGGGTACAGCTGGGTGATGTACCTGTAGATAGTATAGTATTTATACAATTCAATAGGTCAGGAAACTGCTAAGCTGTAGTACAGTCTGGAGATGTACTAGTCGTTTGTTCTTCAGACGCGTTTAGACGTTTGGCCTTCTTCAGTATGGCGTATAATAAAAATTTAGTTTAATGATAATAAATACGAAAATCCTACCAGGAGGGTAGACATATCAGGATGTCGGGAAACAACAAACTATTGGTATTGCTAGATGAAGGATCTGTAGCAAAATTTGTCGGGTTTGTTGGTCTGCGAGTGAATGGACTCATGTTCAGCTTGATAACGTCCGATCCGTGTATATATATATATGGATGGTTAGGGAATATATATATNTATATATATATATATTTATTTTTTGTGGTTTACGTTGCACTCATGACATTTTCAGTGAGGTCGATTAGTTCAATTCTATTGAAAAACGACTAAGGTGGGAAGTGTGAGAAGAGCTAAATTTTAGGAAAATCAATTTTATTGATTTACGAAGTACATTTGTTTTTTCATGTTCAGCGCACCCCAGTTAAATTGATTTTGATTATTAATTGATTTTTTCCATTTCTTACATTTTTCAATATTCATTATTGTATTATCATTCATTACTTTAGGTTGGTGGTTACAATAATGTTGCACTTCGTCGAAAAACAGATAGATGCTTCAACCCCGAATCGGTATTCAGCAGGTGGTCACGGTGATGCAAGTAGTCGCTTTGAGATACACTCCTCAACCCCGTCTTCATACCAGGCGAAGGCAATTTCTTGATCTGGGGGTCTTCGGTTATGAAAGGGGCATTAGAGAGATCTCCTTACAAGATCGCCATGTTTAGATGGAGGGTTGCCTTGGATACGCGTCTCCCACCCCCTACGCGCCCGCTTGAAGATGCAGTCGGGCCCCCGCTGCATCACGCCATTCTGCAACCACTGACTTTATCTCAGCTAACGGCCTCTTTTCCCAGACAAACGGCGTGTTTACATTCCAGCCCTTTATTAACGTGAGCTCTCTTGAATCTCTAACTATAAAGCCATTATAAGGAAGAATGGCTTACATTTTCTTCTGCAACTTCTTTGTTTTAAGCATTATTATAGTGCTCATTAGCTGGAACTTATTTTTTCTAGTACATAACTTGTGGTTGTAGATATTAATTCAAGATATTAGACATCGGTAGATCATTCCATCACTTAAGTTTAAATTTACGAAAACAAAAATGATTATATAATCTGCTCAAAAATGGGTAGGGATATTGCCAATTTTGGAGTATTTACTTTCCTTAGCTCCTCAGCTATTTTCATTACCCGAAGAACTAATGCCATATTACGCAATCTTTCTTTCCCGCTATCTCCCTCTCTTTTTTTCCTTTCCTCACTTACATACATACACAATATACAAACATAATTGACAAAAATTATTATATACGAATAAACTGTACTAATTTCATAAGTAAATTTAAAATTGGTGGTGGTTGTTGGTCCGCGTGACTGTGAACACATTTGAAGTGGAACTGATCGACATTTGATGAGTGAAAAATACAAGAAAAATTGGAATTCGGTTAAAGATAATTAGCGTATACATTTCTAAATGTATCATAAATTAACATGAACATATAAACAAGATTTACTGAAAAAATATCAAACATACCCTCACTTTATAAAAATTTGCTGGCGGGCCATGTGTACATATCCAACTTTGACAGACAAACTCTTGCAAATGGGCCCGATATGTGTTGAGTGGGCCAATTTGTGCCCTTAGCAATTCAAATTGGCGTCTTGAGCAAAAAAGCGTCACGTTAAGGAAATCACGATGCCATGAATCACATCTCGAACGGATCGAGTCAGTTAGTTTAGGTGTTAAGGAGCCCCGGCGGCCCTCATTATTTTGATTTACTGGATGTTAGGGTACTCGGACCGTGCGGTGGGATTTTCTAAGGGTGGGCCCGTAGAGCGCTATTACTGCGAGCAGAAAGCCCATGCCACTCAGGAACAAGTTGCACTGTAAATTCTCATTGTGCAACCTAAGAAATAATTATTAACAACAGCTAATTTACCCGGCCGGTTTTCGTGGAGAACCTCTTTCGAAAGTTAAATCCGATTTCCAACATAATAATATACATTGTTAGCAGCCAAGGGTAAAGTCGGGAAGGGATTTATTTTGGAGACAAACTTTCTTTAAAAAAAAAACAACAGCAGATACTTGAAGCTTTTTTTAATCTTGGTCTTTTTTCTCTTATAATCTTTTATAGCGGAGGAATATACTCTCCTCCCCTGCCACAGGGTGAAAGTTTCTGAGTTTTCCGTATCACATCTAGACCGCAATAAAAACTCCATCTTTTATACGGCATGTCATACGGGAGATAGGGAAGTTGTCGCATATATAACCAACAATGCGTTTAACATGAAAATATAACGCCGTTATATTCGTCCGAGGTTGATATAAGTTCAACGCCGGGGGCTGATGTATACGGTTGCCTAGCTTGTGACAAGAGATGCAGCGTCATAATGCCAGTGGTTGCTGCGAACCAAATTAGCAATGATAACTCCAACGGGGCACAAAGGGTCGATTGGGCCCTCAGGAATCTAGAAAAAGATCCCATTTCGAACCCTTCAACGCTAGGTGACCTAATTATTTTGTACCGCCACTGGGAATCAGATATACCATTATTTTTTTGTCACATATAGGAAGAGATAAAGATATGTACATAGAAAGAGTGGGGAGAGAGAGAGAGAGAGAGAGAGAGAGAGAGAGAGAGAGAAGGAGGGAGGGAGGGAGGGAGAGGGAGAGGTAGAGAGAGAGAGAGTAAGAGAGAGAGAGAGGGAGGGAGGGAGGGAGAGGGAGGGAGAGATGTGTTAAATAAAAACCAGCGAGTGTAATCGGATCCATTGAAGTGATCAAGAATAGATCAGTTAAAAATTTTAATTCATTTATTTATTTCTGACAAAAATGCATTTATAAGTGTATATATAATTCTGAACACTAAGAATCAGGAGAAATTTTAAAGATTAATTACCTACAATGTATATTAGCAAGTATTTGCTATAAATACAGTACCTACAAAATAATGTATGCTGAATCATTTCTTTTTACGGCTTTTCATCGCGGCATTGAACGATATTTTATTAACCTTTTTCAAAATACAAATAGACATAATGGCACTTCCATGTTTCAAAAAGGTTAAAAATTAAGTAAATGAATCTATTTATGTTTAGCGGTCATAATGACCATATTAATTGTTTCAATTAATTATTCTTTTTATTTAAGGTCTTGTTTAAAATGAAAAAGATAGTGTCACGAGCGGGATTCGAACACACGACCTTCAGCCCAATAGGCCGCTTGAGCTATCATGACTTCGGTATATTGAGCCGAAGGGCGTGGGTTCGAATCCCGCTCGTGACACTAACTTTTTCATCCTAGGCAAGACCTTAGATAAAAGGAATAATTAATTGAATTAAGTAAATTTTACGAATAACATGAAAATAGTATATATATTCACTTTCTGTTTAAGTCGGATTGGTAGGAAATAGGGTTTTTTTATCTTGACAATTGTTGGGCTTCCTGTGAGGTGAGCTCTGAGCTTATGTCAACCGAAAGATAACATATCCCTTTTTGCCAATCGCCTCGGGGCTGCGCTAATGCGAGGGTTGTGAGCTTCCTATTGTCGCTAAACGAATTACGGCAAGTCATACATATAGATGTCTAGCCGGGTGGGCCGGGTCGGGGGCGGCTAATACATTTAAAGCGAGGGCGGGTCTACTTGCCCCCGGGCCACACTATTTATATAGCCGGCATATATTACCCGGCTCGCTGGATGGCTCCCTTAACAGATATGCGCATACTGATATGCCACGCCATCTCTTAACTGGCAATTAGACAGATTCGTGTAAGGCGTAACTGGATTTTTTTCAGGCGGGTGGAAAATATTCACCACCCCCACATCCGGGACGTTCGCCTCCCGGCATAATTTCGTGATCCTTGTTAAACCTGTAAACCCGATAATGTGGCCGAACTCTTACATTATTCACCTCCTCTGATACTATGATTACTAATAGATAGACATCCAGGTAAGGAGGGGCCTTTTCCTCTCCGTTCCGGTTATTTATCGTCTTCAATCCGTCTTCACCTCCTCTAAGACCTGATGAATAACTTATTACCTTAACAGTATTGTTAATATTAAAGCTGAATCATTGATATTTATAGTTATACGTCGTCAGCATTTAGAATTATAGGAAAAACGCAATGCAAAGATTTTTAGTTTTCTCGTTCAAATTCTAGATCACTCAAATTTTAAATGAAATTTAAAAGGTTTTAAAACAAACTAACTGCATGCTTGATTTCAACTTAAGAAAAGTATGTGGCAAGAACTAAAGTTCAAAATAAATATTATAAATATTTGACTCAATCAATAGGTTGTATACTTCTATACTAGAGGCAATGTTGACTACAACAAATATTTTCTCTTTGCACGTTACTTAATATTTTAAATAAGAAAAAAATAACAAGGTAGGTTACGAGGTTTGTATACTGCCAAACTACTGCAAAAACTACAAAAGTACACATATTTTCTCTCTCTCTCTCTCTCTCTCTCTCGCTCTCGCTCTTTCTTTCTCTCTCTCTCTCTCTCTCTCTCTCTCTCTCTCTCTCTTTCTCTCACTCTCTCACACTCACTCTCACTGTCACGATCTCTCTCTCTCTCTCTCTCTCTCACTCACTCTCACTGTCACGCTCTCTCTCTCACTCACTCTCACTGTCACGCTCGCTCTCTCTCTCTCTCTCTCTCTCTCTCTCTCTCTCTCTCTCTCTCTCTCTTTAATGCTTTTTCAGCCGCAGTAAATGGCCAATTTGTAACACCCTAATTCTTTGTGTGAGTTGAGTCACCCTGTTCGATTATTTTATACTAAACATTTTATTACCCATTAAAGTAGCGATGTATAATCTAAATATAGTACAATTTTTCGAATTTAATTTCTTCATAATCATAGCAGATTTGTTCATTTTGCGTAAATAACACTTAAAATCTATTCATGAAATCAATGTATTTAGACAATTTAATCTTCGTAGAACTTGACATATTTGTTTGCCCTATGGTTTTCATATTAGTCAGATTACGAAGTTTTGTGAGAGTGGGTCAAAAATTCCCAAGACGACAGTGGGAATCGACCCACGATCGCGGTTCTTCGAGCCGATAGTCTGACATGCTCACCACTTGGCTATAGCGGTCCTCTTTCAGCCTTTAATATCATAATTTTGTATGAAAATATCAGCGATACCGCCAAGAAAATATAACAGTCATCAGGAATCTAAGCTACCTTTATATACCTTAATCTTAGGATATTCTTAATTTCAGATATTAAAGCAGGTTGATATGAACATAGATTTTTTTCTTGCTCGCCTATCTCTGCTGGCGCTTAAGCTGGCTATTAAGAATTAATAAAATATGGGTTAATTTGAATTCACCTATTATCGGAGAACGTAAATTAACGAGATGAAGTACGAAAAATTTATTATGAATCTACCGAGAGCTAGATAGCTTTTCTAACAGCATGAAGATAAATTGAACTTGTATACCGAGAGCGAAAAGAACATTTTACATTTGTTCTCAAGCTCCACCCATTTCTTCCTCCGCACTTCCCTTGCCAAACTCGCTCTTTCCAAACTAAATTAATGTGCGCGGCCATTAAGCGTTCTTCACCGTAGCGTAGAAGGAGGTGATTTCACGCTGCCGGGGATGTGTATAGAAGGCATAAGACAAAGACACATCCGATGTCTAATATTTAACATTAATTTCATGGTTGGCCGAGTCGACGCCAGCCTCCTCGTAGCCCCATTACACTTTTTCTCCAACGACTCCTTACTCTCACGCGTGTCCGCAATCGATAATTTCCGCCGTCGTGGGCTTCGCAGGGATTTTCAAAAGGGCAGGATTTAAACCAGCGGCTCCGCGATTGCCGAAATGATTGACAGCCGCTCGTATCTAATTCACCAGATGACATCCCGTCCTACAATGAGACCAGTGTGTAAATAATGGGCGAGGGCCACCCCGCACCACCCCCGGCTCTTTTGTTAGGACAAGAATTGGATTCTAGATCCCTTGCTCGATAGTCCCGAGAGCGCCCTATTGAATTAAGATTATCTGGAAAGCGGGGGTGTTTGCCGAAGACCGGCTGGGTGAAATATAGCGTGCCACCTGACTTGTCAATCCACGAAAAAAATCATTCTTCACAAAATAAAAAGCTTGGGGGATAACTATTAACAGATCTTAAAACGTTGACTGGTTATTGCAATTTTATATAAATTTATCATCTCATCCTATATGCAATATGTTAAAATAAATAAGTCAATTTACGATAATAACAAATTAAGCTCCATTTTTATAAAGATTACAATAGTCATACAAAAATAAATTTACTTGACTTTTATTTGATCCTATTACAGTTGTAAAAAATACATGATAGCCTCATTAATACAGAGAATAAAAAGAAACAAAAGTAACTAGAAAGGTGACAAGAAAATAATTTTGACTAGAATGCTGTTTTATATCAATTATTATTGAATTTGTATAAAATTTCTAATAAAACTACTGCAATTGACAAAATAAAAGAACTTGCATGAAACTATATTTCTATGTAATCTTTCTTAATCTCTATCCATCTATACATCTCTTTCGGCTCTCGCTCTCTCTCTCTCTCTCTCTCTCTCTCTCTCTCTCTCTCTCTCTGTTTCTTTCTCTTCTTAATCTCCTTCTGCTCTCTCACTCAATCTGCTCTTTCTTCTTGCTTTCTCACTCAATCTCTCTCTCTGCCCTCTCACACTGTCTTTCTCACTCTCACTTTCTCCCTTTCTTCTTCCTTTCCCTCAGCCGCAGTAATCATCAATAGTTTTATATATTGATTGAACTTTATATCGTGTACTCTTTTTATTCTGTTTATTCCTACCATCATTACAGATCCATTGAAAAAAGGAATTTTTATGAAATTGCAGTACGTAGTATTTTTAAAAAGAAGATATTCTGCATTCGAAACCGACAAACTTACAAATGCGCTTTTTTTTCAAAAACACCGGCACCCCGAGGCTTCATTAAAAAAAAACCAAAAAAAAAACCTTGATTAATTATACCAAGGAATATAAATTTTATCCCTTGGGATTATGAAAGTACAACTTCTCAAATACACAAGTTGTAAAAATAGTTAAAACGTAATATCTATTCAGTTGTCATAATAAAATACTAAGGATGTAAAAGGTGGCTAAGGGCACTAAGTGAGTAATTCCATCATTATTTCAAACAATTTTTCTGAAGATAAACAAACTACTCCCTGCAACATAAGTATTGGGAGTGGAAAGGCTCAAAATAAATAACGTTTTATACAAAACAAGGAGATCCAAGACACAAATCTGCCAAAGGGCACGGGTAAAAAGAAAAAGCCAATTTCGACGAAGCCCTTCGACTTTTTTTCTATTTTCGTTTAGGAGACTTAAAGAGCCGAGCATTGGAACCGACACATAGAAGACATCACATGAAAATGGGGTAAAGCCGAATCGCGTCATATTGAAGAATCCAAGAGAAATCGGTAAATAGATTATATGTTGTTTTTTAAATATATGTATTTTTACTTGAACGTGAATATGAATTAGCGAATTGTTCTTGTTTACTTAATGTTAGCAATTGCTGCTATCTGTGGGCCCGCTTCAACTATCCTTTATGGGATGATCATCCGGTAATATTAGACTGTTATAAGATTCTAGGACTTGTAGTCATAGCGACACAGACCCACCCTCATTTCCCTCATCAATTATGAACGTCCAAGCGGGCTGGAAAAAAGCTCCGATGGGACCCCTCCAGTTTCATTTTGTACGTGGCTGTTTGCACGTTCGTCAAATTTCGCCGGCGATCTCCGCTAGGGAGGTTCACGTCGGCCGACATCAAATATGCACCGAAGCCCGTGTTTGTGAAAAATGTCAGAGGGAAAAAAACACACGCACACAACTGTGAATACCGGAGAAACTTTTTAAATTAAGCGACCCCGGGCGTATTGTCGGGATCGAATCGTTGATGAAGAGGGATGTCCTGATTGGCACCGAGCCCTTCGGTGCCCCACTCATGCATTTTGATTGCAACAGACTTGTTCCGCGGAGTCACTTTATTTCTACTTGTAATCACCGGCGGTTGTTTTTCACAAATTCATCTGCATATTGACTACTCTCACAATTCCGCCGACGTGTCCTACGGGAATTGGACTCGCCATCGTAAGTCCCGGAAGGAAGCCACGCCGGTGTAAATTGGTTTTTGAATATTATTCTAACCTCTTGTTCTTTTCTCTGTTTTCAGGTTTTTCCTTAAATTTTTTCTCAAGTGCAATCAAAATTGCTTGAAAAACGCTGGGAACCCGCGAGACATGAGAAGGTTTCAGGTAAGACATTTCTATATTGTTTAATTAATAGTTATCAAACAAGATATTTTTTGTAAATTATGACAGTAAAACAATTATTCAAGTGTTTCAATTTGATATTTAAATTAAGATTTCTTTATGGGATCTATCGGTTGATGAAGCTGTTAGACTTTTTCAGTCACTTACGTTTGCTCAATGTTTTGGTCGCCAAGGATTGTCTGACAATCGATATCGACAACTAAGCAATTTTTTTATTATCGTTACCCTAAATTATCAAAGCAATTATGATTAGAAGTATTACAGTATAATCGAAGAAATGAACTTATAATGCTAGAAAAACTGAATTTCTTAATTACAAAGGCACTTTCAATAAAAATTAACGTTTTTCTCCAAACGAGACCGGAAAAAATGTAAAGTTGATTTCAGCGACTTTAATTTTTATGAAAAATCTTTAACAACGGAGATTTTTTTAAAAGTATTTGTTTTGTCGAAAAAATTAAAAAATCGTATATTCCCGACGGAATGAGTTAGAAAATCAGTTTTTGCAGTATTCTACTTTATTGGGCCAATATCAGCTAATTAGTTGTGTACATCTCATAGCAAACCACCCTGTATATTTAAACTTTGTATCAGTTCGCTAGTTGCCAGCCTAAGGTTTTAATGATCGGCTACCATTTTTGTATAACGATAAATTGCTGCAGTTTAAAAAATGAGGAGTAAAAACAGGACGAAGCAACGTGCTGTACGACCGAGTGTAAAATTTAGATCAGTACAGTGTACAGATCATCCATGATTTTTTTTGGAAAGAGACGCTTTTAGTTTCCAGAAAATTGAAAGTAGCGATTGCTCATTCTGGGAAAATGGCCCATGTGTATTTTAATAAAAGTTGATTTTTAACCATATAAAAAGATGTAAAAGATGTCAACGCGAAATACAATTTATCTTTAACTACTAAGCTGATCCGGCTGAACCCCTCAAAGTTAATGCGCACACCAATTAAGACATGATACGACAAGAGAGTATCCATAAATGAGATACTAGCCTGGTATTATGATGAGAAAGGGACGGACCAGGGGGTTTGAGCGGTTTCCCTCCTCCTACTTGAGCGCTAATTATCCCCCGACCCGGTATACTTTATAAGGTATAAACCGGGATTTTACGCGGCCCGGCTCTGAATTGTTAATGGGGATTTGCATAGGGAAGGTGAGATGATGGCCCAACCCGTCGCAAAGCACATCATCCACCCGCTTACTACATCATACTAGAGCAATGATGCTGCTTTAAATACTCATACTACTCCGTTCGCTACCCTTAAAGCGTTAACACGGCTTTTTGACGGACTCTTCTTTCATCCGCACTGTAAAATTGGTTTTCCTATTCCAATGGAATTGGGCCAATTAATTTTTATCGAAAACAAGAAAAGTAATAAGCCTGGAATAACCGAGACCGGGACACCAAATAAAATTATTGCGGGAGGTGATTCTAACGAAATAATTATTGTATAGCAATCGATACCAAAAATATATATATAATATATACTANTATATATATATAGCATATAAATGTCTACAATAATCCTATTAGAATCATTTATACAGAAAATATGTAACATATTAGCAATTATACACATAATATGATATTATCAGATTTTTGTGCTTTCTCAAGGCTTTGGAAAACAGGAGTTTGTAATTGAAGTTAAAATTAAATTTAAAGAAATACCTTCCTAAAAGTGAAAGATTGCATTGTGAAATAACCGATGGTACTTATGGTCTGCGAGGTGATGAACCTTGGTCATTTTTAATCATTTTAGCTCTTTTATATTTGGTTTTTATCTGTAACTTCAAAACAGCATAGATAGTCAAAGAAATGCAATAATAGACGAATTGTTTTCAGGCGTTTCGCAAGGTGCAATCTTGGCCCCCATCCTGTATACCATTTATACTGCGTTCTTATTCATTCCATCAATACCACTATGTGGTTGATACCGCAATATTATCTTCTAACCCGAATCTTATCAAAGCAACCTCCAACATCCAAGAACACCTTGAACTTACCAAAGATTAGTGCCAAAGTAGACACACGACTTAATGAGGAATGTACCCAATGCAAATTACAACGCAAAAACTCTCTTGCCCTCCACTGTAGTACAACACAAGAGCTACCGATTTGCACTTAAGTCAGTTACTTACGATTACACCTAGAGTCAATATAAATAAATAAATAGATAGATGGACTCTAGATAGAAAGAGAAGGGGGGATAGATTGATAGAGGGAGAGTGAGGAGAGATATGTAGATAGAGAGTGAGAGTGTGAAAAGAGCGAATGGAGAGGTAGTGTGTGAAAAAGAAAGAGATAGAAGGAAAGATAGATAGCTAAATAGCTAGATAAATAGAGAGAGAGAGAGAGAGAGAGAGAGAGAGAGAGAGAGAGAGAGAATGAATGAGTAAGAGAGAATGTGGGGAAAGTGTGTTTTTAGGTTGTTTAAAAAGAGATTTTGAAATCTATTGTGTTAAATTAAAATATTTTTAAAAACACAATAAGGAAGTGATAGAGAGGGGGAAAATAGATATGTATAAAGAAGCAGCGAGAGAAAGTTATCCTATTGGAAACATGATGAAGAAGCGTTCAATATTTAAGAAAAAGAATGATTATGTTGTTTCATGCTGCAAATTAAATGTAAAATAATATACATTAAAGTTAAATATAGTTTGAAAAACATTGGAGGTGAATTACAAAAATATGTCAGTCATGTTATTTATTTCCAAGCGGGATTACAAGTAGCGAGCTTACGCTCGTCAAGCCCTGTTGGACAAAGTAAGTGGTTTTCCTCTCTTCCTTTTTTATCGGGAAGAACAGTTTATTTCTCCTAGCCCTAAGTAAAAGTAAACAAGATACTCTTATCTTAGTGCTTTATCCCCCTCTACCACCAGGGTTGACTCAGTTCATTATACTTTCGCCGATGGAAAAAAATCAAATCCGGCGAATCGAAAGATATTTATCGAAGTTACTAATGGGTAGGGGCAAGGCTGAAACATGATTAGGGTTAGGCGAGTTGACAGATAAGGCCTGCGAACCTTATTAGCCCTCAGGCCTACCGCTAAGTGGCATCGGGTTACTTAGCCCTTGACCACTTCACAATAGTAGCCATCAAATAAAACTGAATTCCGTTCTCAACCCTTGCATCAAAGGGACAGTTTTACAGTAAAAAAAACTTATAAAAACGGTAATCAATAAAAAGAACTGGAGAAAAAATTATTCATTAAAATGAGTTTCAATTTTTCTGCCATCGATAGTAAGAGAAGCTGAAAAACACCTTGTTGGCATCCACAATTAAATTGTGAAGTATCAGGGAAAAATTTCAGTTTCACCCTTTATCAAGAAAAATTGAAATTCTTACCCAACAACATTAAACCTACTACGGAATATTCTGGGTTTATATCAAATCATAAAATTGATTCTCATCGCTTAACATGCAAATAATAAAATCATTGCTTTACCATAAAAAATATTGTGCAGGTAAAATCAATCTTGTGAAATTTCCCTTTGAAGTCGGTGGGGTGACGAATTTGGTAGTTACCGACTAGTTTGGTTTGCCTTTCCTCGCTAAATTAGTCTGTCAGATATGCTCTAACATTTCGCCGCATTCAATATGGAATCAAACTTATAAAATGAATAAGTTTGGTTAAATAACCCATAGACAAACTTTTGAAGAAGGTGAAAAGACAGATCAAAATTATCGGTAAAGACAGCACTAAAAATATCATTATTATTATTTGGAGATTGTGAGATGCGGTCTGGTGTGACGTAAGTATTAGAAAAATATTTTCTTTGTCGTGTATAGGCCAAATTCTTGCTTTAGGCTTATCAAATTAACATTTCCAAATCCTACATGTACTTGTAAAATTTAAACAATGTTTATAAATCCCAAGCCCTGAAGATGATCTCAATAACGATCGAAACGTTGCCACCATAAAGAAAATGTTCTAAAACCTCGTCACACCAGACCTCATCTCACGATCTCCAAATAATCATTGGTTAACGGTCACAAAACACCACACAAATATCCTTATTATTAGATTTATCTTTGTGGGCTCACTATCGCTGCTTTAGTCTGTTGTATGTTTCAATTCAATGTATTTTAATATGTACATTTACAGTGGGTCCAGTTCATAAGGGAATGTCAGGTAGCGAGGCAGCAGACACCCTTGCTAAAAGTAGTGCCTCGGAACAATACCTAAGCCTAAATTTCTTTTATGGCATAAATAAAAACCAAACTAACAAAGAACTGGAATCTTTGATGACAACAGAACACAAAAAATAATGGAAACTTATGCCAGACACCAGGGGAAAAAAGATAAAAGGAAAAAACAAAATATCTAATCTATGCTCCAGTAAAATTCCACTTAAAAAATGGAACTTTTAACCGTGACCAATGTCGATTATATCAAGAGGAGGCTCTACTTTGATAGCTAAAAAACGATTTCTGAACAATGAAGGCGCTAGAATATCGTATTAAAGGAAAATCTACCAGGTGATGATGATGATAATATATATACTGGGAAATGGGGTTTTTTATTTCCTAAACGTTGCAGCTTCTGGCTTGTTCTTTCTTAGTTCCTCAGTAACGTCGTAGTAATGTCTTTATTGAGCGGTTGCTTCGCATTCGAAGATGATAAGGTGTCTGTTTCTTTCTCCTTATTCCATAGTCTATAAATGGGATCACCATTGAATATGCTCATGTTGAGAAGATGTTTTCTCAGATTGTAGTCACCGGCAATTAGTCTTGTCACTCCAGTGAATTTAACCCTCTAACTGTAGCAGTGAGTTTGTCACCCTTGGTGGGGGTTGTTTTAGCATTTGTTTACCCTAGAGTTTATCCGCTTATCCTTTTGTCGTTCTGTTTGTTTTTGTTATCCCAAGAATGGGTTCAGGGCTATATATGGTCTTGCAGATCCTCCTCGGGCCCAGGGGTCACATTTTTCGTCATCCCTAAATCCTTTGGGTCCTGGTACCCGAGATATCAACAGGTCAATCTATTCCTCCAGGATTTGGATATTTTCGTTGCAGTCACTATTTTGATGTGATTTTTTTACATGTTAATGCTTTAATAGCTTCTTGAATATACCATCTTATGAGGATATATTGGCTAGTCCTCTTTAAAGATTTTTTAAGGCACAAACATTGACAGGATTTACCAGGAAAACCATTAGTAGAAATCGGACCCAGTAGACGAAAGTTTAATGACAAAATAAAAATAAAAAAATCTATTTTTACCGTCCCATTTAACAAACCCTGATGATGGGGCGTCTAGTCAAACCAGTAAAGATAAGCAGTCCAGCAATCTGCTTGTAAAATGTGAAACATAGACAAGAAGAATTCACACTTTAAATCGTTTCTTCTGATCAAACTTATCCATGTTCATCTGATCGATATCGAATTTATTGCGGTAATTTAAAATCAAACATGTGTTCATTGGAAGAGTCGTTAAGAGTTAGGAAAAGAGGAGCTTCCGTTAACGAGGTTCTGTCGACCCGATTAAACGCCTCTACTCCTGGAATGTAAAGGAATTAACCCTCGACTCCTTGAGGCGGCTACAGTTACAATTAGCAAGGGGGTGGTCGGTGGAGGGCAGAGCGGACCCCCCACAGGCCATGGCATGGGGCGGCAGAGGGAAAAATTGGACGAGTTTCCTTGAGGCAATTACCTAAACCCAACCCCTGCTTCCGGGAAACACCCCCGTGGAAAATTAGTCCTCTCTCCCCACAGAGAGCCTGGACGTTTCTTTCACTTCTCCTCTATCTGCTGATTAAAAAAGGAAAAAAAGAAAAGAAGGTCAGGGAAGGAATGAGAAAAGTCAAAAAAGCAAAACAAAAGTTCATGCACTTTGAATATAATGCTCAAGTAGAGAATTTTACTATTTGTTAAATTTGCATGTGTCCAATACATTGTTTAAAAAAAGATTGAAAAACCTTTTTTAACTTTCTATCTCTGATTGAATTGAAATAGAATAATAATTTACCATTCTGTAAATGCTATAAAAATATTCACGTAATACATTTATCGAACATTTGTCAATACTACCGGCCGTTTTCTGTTTTTCAAAAATAACTTCTTTTTATATAAATAATCTATTGTAGCCTGTTCATAAACAAATACATATTACATATATATGCACACGTCACAGCCCGTATGTCCAAAGTGGTCGCAGTAACGTCTTGTATAGAACTGAGTTTTGAAGGTCAAAATAGATTTTTGTCATAAAAGAAGTCATCCAAGTCTTTGTTAACTCGCCTCTTAAGTCTTCTGAAGAGATGTCACTTTGACTTACTTTTCTCTCTCTCTCTCACTCACTCTCTCTCTCTCTCTCTCTCTCTCTCTCTCTCTCTCTCTCTCTCTCTCTCTCTCTCTCTCTCTCTCTCTCTCTCTCTTCATCCTCTCTACCTCTCCCCATACTGTTTTTTTCTGTGAAGAAAGTTGAGGTTTCCTTAATAAACGTTTGAACTCAACTTTCAATCTGATGATGATATTTTTTTAATTTTTCAACAATGTTACAGTTGTTGAAAAATTTATTCCATTTGTACGATTTCAACATATATTTTTAATTAAAATCCTTCTAAAAGTTCCACACCTAGTTTTTGTTTATTGTATATTTTAATATTTTAATTGTATTTTATTAGAAATAAAAGAAACATCTAATTTAAGAATTAAATGTTCGAACACTTTTACTCACGAATAATCTGGATCACGATATGGTCTTGATGAAAAAACAAATTCAATTGTTGCACCGAAGAAACAACTTTTTGGCAGTTACAATTGAATTTGTTTTTTCAGCAAGTGATCAAGTTTATTCGTGAATAAAAGAAATAACCTGCGGTTAGAGAAATTTATAGCTTTCTCTTACGTAAAATTAAGTTATAAAATTCTGGTGGGGAAGTCTACTTTTTCACATGTAACACCGCTTACTTGTGTAAATTTGTAATTTCTAGTGATTTTTTTCTAAATTTTCTATCTCCTATTGTTCTGTTATACATCGCGGCCAATTAGAGAGAGCATGGTTTTATCCCTCTGAATCATAGCGGAGATAATTTATTAACCACCTTGCCGCGGGACTGGGTCCAATATGGCGAGGGGTGGGCCGGGGGGTTCTCCGAGTTACAGGGGTGAAATCTAGCCGAGTCTATAAATTATAAAAGGCAATTCCCCGAGTAAGGGAGAGAAGGGGGCGACAGAACATATAATCCAGGGTAATAAGGATAAGGCAGTAGATAGATTTATATAGCGGGGGTATCACCGGCAACCCTCCCCGCCGTCTCGCTGAGTAGCTACTGTTTATACGGATTATAGGTGTTATTTACTCAGAGGAAGATTGATTTAGCTCTCTTTACGAACGTGACCGTAGCCAAATAATGATGTCAATGTAGAACAACGCTCTGTCACGATGCTGAATGATTATTCCATATATTATACCTCCTATGCCTAATGTTGCATTTAACAAATGTAATAATGTACATTCATGTAGTTAACCTCTTAAAAATAACATTTTCCTTCATATTAATTTTATTATTTTAAGAATTCGTGAGGTATACTTCTGGGGTTAGCGAGGTAATGAACCTTTTTGGTCTGTCCTTCTACGCTTAGTTGAAAGCATTTTATTCGGCTGCATTTCGGTCATTTCGCCATACTCAGTATTTCTAGTGATTTCTGTGAGTCTCTTTTAAAAGGACGTGGTGATTGGTTGAGTCTATTGGAATTAACTTTATTTTTGGTCCTTTCTTGGATTTAGTTTAGGTATTTAAATTATTCCGGACGATCAAAAATCGATCCTTTTTCATTTAAATTTGTAGTGTTTTGGATGGTGTATATGATGAACTGTTGTTAATTTTTGTTTGGAAGATATTTTAATGGTGAATATGTTTTATTTGAAGCTTTCCATTTTTCGTCCTTTTTGTATGTCATGTAGTTGTTTCTACTGTTAAATATTAGTGATTTATTCTTCTACACATTTCCATCTTGATCTGTCTGTCTGGTTGTATTGCATAAACACTTTTTTTTTAATAAAATAAAAAAAGTTTAATGATTTATATTGTTAATAAAATAAATTTTGCGGAGTTATGAACCAGTACGTTGGTCGTTACTGATCATTTTGTTCAGTCAAAGCGTTTCAAATGTTCAGTGCTGGTTCTGTTACAACCTTATAAAACAAATACGATTGGCCAAAGACGCCACCAGCCTTCTGTGGAAGATGGTGTAAAAACATACCAAAATGATTGGCAACAAGTTTATTATTCTGGTGTGCCTTTCTATGGTTTTTCAGTTCAAACTGGTTTAAAATTTAATCAAATTTTAAAAAAAGAGGAAGATGGAATGCCAAAACGAGATCCAAGATAGCAGGTAAAACAACGGGAATCAGTTTATATTTGTGATTGAGTAAGTAATGAATAGGGGAAACGTCCAGACTATCAAATAATCCACCTGTTATGGATCGTATTCGAAAATAAACACATCTCTCTTACAAGCGACAGCAAGCATCGAACAAAAGCTTCTTCCCTTGTTTACATTCTATCTGTTTCAGGCTATGGAAAGCGGCTCTTCTCCGAAATATCCCCCGGTCATAAATCCTGGCCAGCGCCAACGGACCCTCGGAGGGTGAAAAAAATAGTGTTCGGGACAAGGTTAGAAATCGAACTAGGGTGGCGGGGGGAGTTTGGGGGGTCCCCATGGGAACGGTGGTCCTGCGCTATATTCCCTCGGGAGAATCTCCTAAGGGATGGGGACGGGGCAGGGGCAGGGGTTGGGGGTGGGCTGCTGTATTATCTCCCGTTCGTGAGGGTGGGACGGGCTGGGAGGGTGGGGAAATGGTCGTCGGAATCGATCCGCACTCGATCTCTGATTACGTGCTCGATTAGGAGTGATAATCCATGATAACGTCCTTTTACCTGCCCCGATCTCAGACAAATCGCTATCTCGATATTGCAAGGTAGAATCCCATCCATGGTTCTATGCTTGCCACGTCCCTCACAGAAAAAAAATCTTCTTAAGCGTGATTTTATTCTTTCTGATCGTCATTTTGTCAATATTATTCAAAATGAAAAATTATCCATGATGACTTTTGGAATAATCAGTATTAACCAATCGTAAATATATTTTACTTGGTTCGATTTCAAACATACTGCCCTTTTCATAAAAATTAATTTTTCCAATACGCTTCAAATGTAATGTATGTTTAACTGAAGTTGGCGTAAAGCCCAAAATCAGTGGAGTAAAGTAACGTGAACTAGCGAAAGTTGAGCCCCAAAAAAAGATCAAGTGTTGATGAACTCAACATTTGTTCGCCCAAACCAACAACCCACTACCAAAATTAACTTACGTTTTTTTCATATTATCATAAAAAATAAAAGAAATGTACCTAAGCTCAAGTTATTTAGTTGTTTTCAATGAGGGAATATCAGTTTTTAAAATGCGAAATTTTTAAATAAGGAATAATAACAAAAATTCAATACCGACCTAGATATATAAACAAATGAAATGAAGCATTTGATAAAATAAATATATGGCCGGACATTTTCATGTAAATATATATTCGTCAGGGATCAAAGCGTGTTTGTTTGACATTGGCGTGGCTGTTAATTTTTCTTTTTTAAATTTTTATACCGTGTGCATCATTGATTCGTGCCTAATTGTTTCCCAATCTACCTGTTTTTCCACGTCCCGCCCCATCCGTCAAAACGTCCCTTTCGCCGTTATAGAAATTGAGTTTCCTCCGGGGGACGATGAGGGATCGTTTAGTGTGATTGTGCTCCCTATCAAACGCTCATCCCTCTCGATTGGTCGGGTCATTTGTTGGCAATTGTCCCGAGTAATCCAATTACGCGATTCGCGTGAGCCATCCTGAGCCCGGCGTAACAGATGTGACCGTGTAAACACGCACGTCTTGCCGGTTGGGAAGCACTAGGGCGCCGTGAAAAACGGCCAGTCGCCACGCGTTCAGTATATTTGAGTCTTCATTTTGTCACATATACCGAAATTCTAATAAGTATATTACAAAAATACATTTTTTTAATGAGAAATTTGACATATTATCTTCACTCCCCCCTCGGCCATTATCTCGAGTTTACTGAATTTCTTAATTTGAAACAACAATTTTTTTCTTCGTATATTTTAATTAATTATAACTGTTTTAAAAACAAACTACAACTAAAATTGAACTATGATCGATAGACACTTTAAAGATAACATTAAAAAAATGTTTAATATCGATTATTTCTGAAGACATGAGGTAGACAACCATGTTCATTTATCTATTCAAGAACAAAAGACTGGTGACATGAGACAGGAAACGTATCTCTTATCTGAATCGGTTGTTTAGATTCTTATCTGGAGACTGAAATTCACACCAAAGAGATACGGACAAAAACACCAAAATGTTGCTTGGAAATCGGGTGGCTGATTTTCTTTTTCTTGCCTCTTCCTGTAGCATTGGTTTGACCATATGCACGCCTCAAAAATCACATGCTACGTTTGCCCATGTTCTCATTGCAATAATGACCTTGTCTCTGACAACGTCACGTCAAAATTGCTTGTTCACTCTTTCCAGAAGTAGAAGAAGCGTCTAGGACAAATTAATTGTCAGTCATCACGTCACCTGTCTGCATAAACAAACTAATGATGATCGATTTGATTTTGGATTAAGAACATTACAGCCAAAATGGTGCTAGGCGGACACATGGGTTAGGAATACGTTCACTTGGAGAAAGTAAGATGGAGAATACTATATTCCGTGAATTAAAAGATGATGAGTTTTCTATCTATAAATACATCCGAACGAATGAAAATAAATTCTTCATTACGCTGTTAATTAATCATCCCAGAAACCTCATCTCGAAATCTCACAAGTTTAAAATTTGTATTTTTTAACTTTAAATCACACACTATTTGATATTTCCCTTTTTAACGATATAAAAAAAATTATGAATTTTGAATGATGAATGAAATGATTAATTTTTTCCCCTTTTTTTTGTTTTCAGGTTGTTATATCGACGTTGGTGAACGTCGAAGGACCCCTGCTCGCCGTCTCCGACAACATGTTCGTCCATAACAACTCCAAGCACGGACGGAGGGCAAAAAGAATTGACCCCTCCGATGGTGAGTCAAGTATGTAAAGACGTTCATTAACTCATTCAGCATTAAAAATGAATGAATCAATGAATTGTTTTAACGTTGCTGTGAAATGTGTGTTTCTTAGTGACCCGTTGTTTCATGATTAGTTGAAGTCGTGGGCGCGGTCAAGAATGAGGTAGTGAGAAAAACACCTTTTTCATTTTTTTGGCGACATTTCGACCTTTATTCGGATCATCTTCAGGGCATAAAGTATGGTGTTATTCTTGTGGTGTCATATTGGTTTATGCACTGAAGATGACCCGAATAAAGCTCGAAACGTCAACAAAAAAATAAAAATGGTGTAGTTTCTATACTACCTCATTCTTGACCGCTCCTCACGACTTCAACAAAATTGCTGTGAAACATAAACAACCTGTTGAACAAATCAGAACTTTTATAATTGAAAAACAATTTTCAAAGAAAATTCACACTTAGTATCGCTCAAGCTTTAGAATGTTTCACGTGAGATTTACCGGTCAAATAGATCTCGAGTTAAAAGGATCGTCGGGGGGGGGGGGGGGGTTACAGGTGCACTATTGTGTCCTCGGCAGATTTTAGAAGTCATCGAAGAAAAACATATCTGACATATTCAATCGGCCTTCGAAAGGAGAGAGGTCGGACATAAGTGGGTTGAGGCTCGAGGGCGGCACGTTGTTCCGACGGCGGGGGTTGCGGGGCGGCGGGGGTGCTGAATACAAATTAGATCATTCGCCCGGAGGACGCCTCCTTCTCTACCTCATCCGTCCTAACACAAATGTAAACTGACGGTGAATTTGTTTAAAGCAAGAACCCTTCAACCTGGGCGAGAATGACTTATGATCTTTGAATTATTCTATTTGATAGTTGAACAAATGCTATTTGCACAGGGCGTTTTGGGTTAACGGTTTCAATACCACAGAACCAACAGGTAAGCAAAACAAACCAAACATTCTCTATTTACTGACGGTGATTTTCTTTAATCTTGAATGATCAAATGCACTTTGTTATCTAGGAAAACATAATTGCCAATATTTGCATTAAACGATTGACCAATTTACCAGCGGCCATAAAAATCAGTCTAAACATCAACTCTCTAATATTAAAAACGTTTTGACTTAAGGCGAGAGAAAACGATCTATACGATTTTAATAGTGTAAAAAGAGAATAAGATTGGGGAAGGTAAACGCCACGTTTTTATTGAATTTTTCACTTCTCTCACTTATTTTCTTAGACTGAATTTTAAGAAACCATGTCATATTTTATATCATTGGAAACAACTTTTTTTCTACAAAATACGCCTAATTTGAAATGTGTAAACAATTGCTTTCAGTACTTATTTTAATGTGGAAGTTAGCTATTCATTTGGTTTAGTTCGGATTAAAATTTACATAACGTTAAACGGCTATTTAAGACCAATTGCTTTTCTCAACACAGACCATCTACTGAAGTAGAAGGCAGACCAAAACGGTGAGGATAGGCAAATCAAAATTATGAGAAAAAATTATAGCACCATTTAATTTTCCAAATAATACCTTCCATCAAAATTTTTGTACTAAAAGTTTTGCTACATGTCCACAACAGCTTTTTCGCTGACCTACCCTTTCACCTTTATGCATACTTTTGATAGTGACAACAGAGATACAAAGAAATAACACAAAATCTAAGGAGAATCCATCACGAAAGTAAAGAGAAAATTATAAGAAAACTCAATTTTGACAGATCATTCCAACAGAGATCATTGGAAAGGCAAACTCAAGTCAAAAAGGGCTGACATTACATGGTACATTGATGAATCAAAGATTGAACAGAGAGTAGGGGTAAAGACGCCGAATTACATCCTAGCAAAACCCCCTTGGACTAGGTACAACTGTCTTCCAAGCTGAAGTCCATTCATGTAATCATTTCGGACAGTCAGGCAGCTATAAAAACACTAAATTTTTCTTCATTCTGCTGCAAAGTAAGACTAAATTGCCTAATGACCCTAGGAAAACAAAACTAGATTACCTTGAGGGGGGAATTCCGGTACTTCAAAAAACATGGAAACGAACCGCCTAATGAACTTGCCAAAGAAGGGGCAGTACTCTAAACCATCGGATTGTAACTAGGAAGATGTGCTAAATTTTGAGCGTGGAGAAATGGCGTGAGAAACAATAACTCAAGAGCTGGACGAAAGCACTCGGTATGAGCAAGCTAAGAGAAAATAAACAATAAAACTTTTTTCAAAAAAAAGTGAAGGACCATTTCTCAGCAGGTAAGATTTGAGGTAAAGAACATGAGCAAAGCAGAGACAGAAAGGTGTACTGTATCAGGAGAAACCAAAGACATATCCTTATGGATGTGAAACACTAACCCGTATACAGTATAGCCTAGCTACCTTGGTAAAACCAAGAGAAATTGGGAAGAGGCATCGAGGAAAGTGCTTAGTTTTGTGAAAAAGAACGCACTTTCCACGCATGGTTTTAATCGTCTGTTCATGGGTTGGAACTCTTAATTTAATAAAGTTCAAGTTATGTGTTTAATTAATTTTTTCACATTATGTTCATGTATGGGCGACTTTTCTTAAATTCTATTATGCCCATGACATCCTCAGATCTATCTTGACAACGACAGCCATGTTTGCAGTTGATCTTGCTATTTACTAAGTAGACGCAAAGAAAGTCTAATAGCTTCTAAGCAATTACAAAATTATGTTAACTGGAATGACAAAGGACAATGGACTTGAATGAAAAATGGCGTACGAAAGTAAATCCTCAAAAGTCTACTCTAGTTGCATTCACCTATCTCAGAAGATTTGAAACGTCACCGATAGTCATGGCTGCAACTCGATTACCCGAAGCTGATTCCGTAAAATATTAATGCGTCCCACTAGATAAAAGAGTTACATATTCATAAATTATCAGTCATCAGATTAAACGACTTTTGGGGCGATCCCGTCCTTGACAAGAGTGCTTCACTTTCACTCTTTAACAAAAGGTTTCTCAGTCTTATTTGGCAGTATGTGTCACCTTTCCTGGGGTCTGCAAGTATCTCTCAATTAAAAAGACTGCAAGTTCACCAAAGTCGAGTTCTGTGGATTATCACGAATGCACTATGGTATATTAGGAACGATATATTTCACCGGGATATACATATACCATACGTCCCCGAAATGGTGAGAGGCACATGAGGAATTGTATCAACGCATAAGTGAGTACCCGAATACCATCTTCACTGATTTTGTCCAGTACTGCAGCCGACACATGAACCTAGAAGGCTGAAAAGGAGACATCTTGCTGACCTTTGTGGGTAAATAAATCTTTTAAAAAATAGCACAGCTACTGTGTTCAAAGCCCCTCACATGCTTCAATTAGAGTTAACGCTACTGTATATATTTTTCATTATTTACCCAACTGTAGTGTATGACTTATGTCAGACAAAGTGAACTACATAAAAAACTATTCATATTGACCAGTTGAGGATCCCCAAATATTTTACCTAATCTACGAACTTTGAGCGATACTGCTAAACAAATGCTCCCCCTACTTTTCGGCCCCTTTCCGGAAATTTATTACGACAAATAAAACTGTTGCAATTAAAGCCGGCGTTACCGAGGCTTGTTAGGGTTGGTTTTTCCTGTCTGGCAACGAGGGTGAGCTTTCGTGGAGGGGGGTTGCGTTTTTCATCTCAGGTCCGCCATCCCTCTCCCCTAACTGCACAGCCATAATCTCCACTCTCCGTCTTCTTGCTCCATCCCTCTTCTAGGCCGGGTCTTTATGGCCGAACACACCCCTACAACCATTCGAGACCCCCGACAGAATATTTTTGATTGGACTTCATCCACGACTACCCCTCCGGCCAGCCACCTCAAGGCTGGCGTTATTTATCTCATATTCGATATTTGTGCAAAAAAAATCTCTTGACATTTACCATTCTGGAAGAAATCGAAATTTAACCATATAATTATGCAATCATGTATTACATCATGTTTTCAAATCTTTATGAGTTATTATTGTAAGTAAAACAGTGTCCAAATTTTATGTTGTATTTGTTTTTATATTTCACTTTATTTTGAAATAGTTTTACAAAGTATCAACCATAAAGTAATTTCTTTAACCAAAATATTTTATGGTTTTTTTAGTCACAAAAATTACACTCGATAATTTAACATCTATTATTATAAATTCATAAAGGCACGTGTTATTGTGCGTGTCTAATGGATTTATACAAAATGCGTAATAGCGAGCACTATCGTGGGAGCTTGGGGGTTGGGCAAAATTAATCAGAAGATAATAGCCGAGCCCTCCTCGAAGCAAAGCACGTAAGGCAGTTAGAGGAAGGATATCTCGACATTGTTAAGTTATTAATACCTCGGCGGTGAATATTGAATCGATATGATGACAACATCACTTGTTTCCTGGCTTTGGAGGTAATTCGAGAAAACGAGTATCACAAAATACGGAAAAAACGGAATGATTTTGAACGTCCAATGATAATTTTGAAACTTAAAAATCCTGTTTGACACGCTGAAAAGAATTGCATGACAAATGTAGTAAAGTACCGTTTTCGTAAATAACAAACTGTTCAGTTTTTAGCAATGCCATAGAACAAAATTTGTATCTTTTAAGTATCCAAAAATATGGTTAGTAAAGGCAAAACTATTTAATTCCGCCTAATTTCTCCCCTGTATTTTCAATTTAAATTTTTTTAAATAAGAATAATAATTTTTAAAATAATTGTGCTAATTGTTGCATAAATCAACAGTTTGTAACAAAACAAACCGTTGACCGAAGATCGAAGAGTTCAAATAGGAATAATTACAGAAAAGTGTATTTATAATTTAAATGTATTATTGCCATATTGAGGTAATATTCTCTATTATTAGCTAGCTGATATTCTAAGGTGTTAAATAGCATTTCGTCCGAATCTATCGAGATCAGAAGCTATTTCACGTAAGAGTAAATGGCGTTCGTGCAGCACGACGATAATCGCTCACAGGTGAAGTGAGGTGGAAGAGTATGAGTTTTTTAAGATAGTAGCCGGATATATCTACAAACGGTATCACTTTTACATCCACAACCTTTAAATATTACAGTGTATATTTTTCGTGACGCAACTTTTGTTGTATAACTAATCATATCAAAGAGGAATCGAATTCACGTAAAAGTAAAAAATTACAAACACGACATTATTTTTAATTCTATTAATCGTATCTTCCAAAAGCTAACTGAAATAGCATATTTTAATGTGAAATGTCCTTTTATAATCAGTTTTTCCCCGCAAACGCAGTAACAGGCAAAATAAGATAAAATGATTACATTGGTAAGGTTGTAGAAGGTTATAAAGCCCAGTGTCTTTCGCACTTCTAAGTCAGGTTGCAGTCTGTGTATATGTAAATATTTAGTCAAATATACTAGTTTTACAGTGAGTCTATGTCTTACTTTGCCAATTTTATTCCTTTAGTAAAATCGTAACAGAATCTACCATTGTAGGTAGCAAGAAGCCGAAACGCGTCTACCAGAGCAAACCAGCAAAGACAATCAAACTAAACTGATCGGAAACGACCAACGTACATATTTATATTAATTTCATTTCAATTTTTTCATCTCAACCGAGACCTTACATAAAAAGACTAATTAATTGAAAGAAGGAATTTGGTCAATATGACCACTAAAAGATAATGGATTTCTATTAATGTTAAAGTTACATATTAAAATATACTAAAAATATATAAATATATATAAGAGTAAAAAGTATAAAACATTTTTTTATTTTAAACATTCTTTTTTTCATCTTACATTTAGAACAATTAAAATCGGCCAATTGTCCATTTGGTCCTCCGTCTTGGTTTTCCTTCGGAACCATGAATGTAAGGGTTCGTTTATTTCATCCATTCAACGGATCTAGAGTGGATTAGGGTGGGTGATGAACCCCGACGACAAAGACAGCAAATAAAACCACGTTTAAGAAAGTAAACATGAAGCAAGAGACAAATCGAGTCGAATCAGAAAACAAAGGTCGTCCCAGGAGTATTAAATTCGAAATGGTTTGCGCAGCGTTTCTCGACGGACGAGCTGGCTCCTTTTCATCCTTTTTGGCATCCCGGGCGAGGTAAACAGAGGGTGGAGCATTCCGGGGAGGATGGGTGCAAAGAGGCTTTAATTCTCGCGGCAATGAGATTAAAAGTCAGAAGCCTCTTGTGAAATAGTAATTAAGAATGAGGTTGTAGGCAGGGTTTGGGCAAGAGAAGGGTGTCCTATTAATTATGCCGGCGGTAAAGTGGAATTACAAGGTGGAGGCTTCCTTCTAATATAATCATTTTTGTCACCCTCTTCACCAAAAGGGCCTGGCAATTTTCAGCTCTGTGACTTTTTCTTTTGTTTTTTCTCACTTCCATAAATTGCACTTTTGCATTGTCCTTTTGTATTTATTCGTTTTAGACAAGTTTAATTGCCATTTATTTAAGGCACTTAGAATACTTTAACGTACTATGAAAGGTTATTTGCAATATTTTTGCTTAATAATAAATTCAAAAAATCATTTTATAAATTGTATACCTCACGTTGGAAGGTTTTTTCATTTATTTATTTATTTATTTTACAACTGCATTCAAAATTCAACAAGGAAAAATTATGTTATTTCAAAGATATTCACATACATACACATAGGGATAGAAGAAACAGGATCGATGTTTGGGGAGAGCATTGCAGTGTCATCGGGGTATGTGAAGGTTAAGGTGTCGGAATGTAATGGGAGATCAGCTGTAAAGGAGTAAAATAAAGGAGCAAGTATGCTTCCCTGGGGGACGCCGGCTAAAATGGGAAAAATGCAAGAGGAAGGGGTGCCTTGGGTTACTTGGAAGTAGCAGTGTGTTAGGAAGGATTTGAGGATAAGGTCGTATATAAAATGAAGGATGACCTTTAGCTTCCATAAAAAGCCATCGTGCCAAACGATCAAAGGCCTGCGACATGTCAAGGCAACAACCAGGGCAGTTTTAAGCTCGAGGGAGGTAGCTTGCTTTATAGTCGAGTAGAAGCAGTGGAATCCGAATTGGGATTGGGGGTAATATTTAAGGGTTCGATGATGTGTGTAGGCGAAGAACAAGAAGCTTTTAAAATTCTTTGCCGAAGAAAGGGAGAAGGCCTAATAAAACGATACGAAGAGGCAAGGTGAGGTGGACAGTAATGTTAAGAATGAAAATCATTCTTCAGCCGACATAATAAAATATACATAATATTTTTGAAATTAATTGCTACTGTTTTTACTGAATGTGTAATGTTCTTCTTGTGGAAAAAAAATTGTACATTATTGTAAGTAGTGCAGGTTTTTCGTTCAAAACATGTTTGTCTGTCATAAATAAAGGTTCAGGGCCTCTAGGTTTATTGCCCTTCGCGTAATTGCACCACCCCTCGGAATGCTACATCCCTAACCTCTCATTCTTGCCTTCGGGACCCCATGATTTTCCACCCCGCCGCACACGAGGGGACCATCTTGTTTGCCCCGCGGGGGTGGGATTTTAATTCGTTGGGACAATGCTACCTGCAACATGGCGCGTCCTCGGATATACGAGGCGAGTTCCTTTCAATTTTTATGGACTGCACGACGAAACCTTAAATTCATACAACTTTAGTTGAAAGGTCGGACCCTGTTAGAATATCTTTAGTCGGCTTATATTTATTTTATTTTTTGTAATTTTTTATTACCTTTCAATTTGTAGTCATTAGTGAACGTTTTACAGATTAAAATCATGTCATAGAGTTGTCCCTTCCTTAGACAAATCAAGTATGGGTTTGTGAATCGATTGTACCTCAAGGTGGCTTAGCGAATTCAATTCAATATTGATCATTACATCACAGACATAGTCAGTGTCTCTCATTGTCTCTCACTTACACTTTCTCACCCACTCTATCTCTCTCTATCATTATATTTAATTCGATTCTCACGTTATTTGTCTCCCTTTTTCTAACATTCAATTTTAATCTCTCTCTCTATCTCTNCTCTCTCTCTCTCTCTCTCTCTCTCTCTCTCTCTCTCTCTCTCTCTCTCTCTCTTCCCTGTCTTTCCCTTTCTCATCCTTCGTTTTGCTATATTTGCTAAGCTCTATTGCAATTTTTCTCTCTCACACTCTTTCGCTTTACTTGTTTAGTCTCGTTATATTTATTTATCTCAATTTCTTTATTAATATATTTCCCTTTTTCTCTCTATCTATATATCTATTTATCTTTCCTTCTCCCCTTCTCTTGTTCTCTCTCTTCATCTATGTACACCAATTTTTCTGTTCATCTTTCTCTCATTCTCTTTTCACTTTTTTCCACCGACAGAGACATAAGTAGAAAGAAACAACTGATACATACACAATAAAATTTAAATAAAGGTATTTTTATAAGGTGATGTGTGTTATTTTCAGGTCTATACCCACCACTGCCTGTCGCTACACCATGTATAAAAGCAATATCGCCGAGCGAGGGCTGGACAAACGGAGGCTCGACGGTCATTATAATCGGAGACAATTTCTTCGACGGTCTCCAAGTCGTGTTCGGCACAATGCTCGTGTGGAGCGAGGTGAAGAGCCTTTTTTTTATTTCAATTTAATTAACAATAATTAATTAATCCACTTTCATTCAGTTGACACAGTGGTTTTTACGTGTTAATCATTTGTCTTTTTCAGCTGATAACATCTCACGCCATCAGAGTTCAAACGCCCCCGAGGCACATACCGGGCGTCGTTGAGGTCACGCTGTCCTACAAAAGTAAACAGTTTTGCAAAGGGGCTCCAGGACGATTTGTTTATGTTTGTAAGTGCTGACTGAACAATTAGTTATTGAGAAACAAACAATCGAGACAGTTTATCGATTTTATCATTTGTTTATTTTATATGAATACGCCTTCATGTTCCCTAGCTAAATTTTTTATGCAATATTTTCTTTTCTTCTTTTTAATTATTGTTTTTAATGCTTAATCAATCTTGTGTCTATAGCTTTGAACGAGCCGACGATCGATTACGGGTTTCAGAGGTTACAGAAGCTCATACCCAGGCATCCAGGCGACCCGGAAAAACTGCCCAAGGTACGGTTACAATAAAAAAAGCTTATTTTAAAAAAGGATTAATAACATAATACCACTTGTGATTCTGCGGTTACTCAGCCAATGAAGGTGCGTGTGTAATGTGTGTCAGAGCAAAGCAGACAGACAGCAGAGGAATGTGGAGATATACAGATAGATTTATAAAGAGAAAGAGAGAAAAATAAAGAGAAAGAGAGAAAAATAAAGAGAAAGAGTGAGAGTGTGTGAGAGAGAGATAGAAAGTAAGAGAGTGAAAGGGAGAGAATAATTCGAGCCACTTCCTTCAGAAAGTGTATTTTATTTCTCCCTGTGAGTGTGTGCGACTAATCGCTCTTTTGACAATACGTTGTGTTTATAATTACACTGGTTTTTCCTGGAGCTTTGGTTTTGGTGCATTTGTGAAAGAAAGGATCTTCGTTTTATTTGATTTCTTTTAAAATTGCTGTTTCAATAACCTCACGTGTTCTCTTTTGCCTTTTACCTTTATATTTATTATAGATATTATTTATGTTTTTTAGGAAATCATACTGAAAAGGGCTGCAGATCTGGCGGAGGCGTTGTACTCGATGCCCAGGAACAACCAGCTGGGCGCGCCTCGTACACCGCCCCCGAACAACAACTCTTCGTTCAACTCGTACTCCGGTCAGCTTGCTGTGACGGTGCACGAGAACAACGGTCAGTGGACCGAAGGTACAATGAACCTTCATATCATTGTAAAACAGTTGCTCAATCCGTAGTCGGAAGTGCAAATCGATCCGCGGTGGCGGTTTAACCGTGTTTACATTGCACCCGCCCTGTACTGCCCTCGGTCAAACGTCAACTAATTGATTAATGGCTTTTACAGAAGAGTACGGAAGGGGTCAGGCCGGTAGTGTCTCCCCTCGTGGATATGGCTCTAGCACGTCCACGCCCCATTCTAGCAACGGGGGCTACAACAGCGCACCGTCGGCCGGGGGCAGCTATCCCCCGGCCACGCAGCCTTCCAACACCCCGGCGGCGATATTCAACTCCACATCCAGTGAGTCACCCATAACACATTTAACGACATCCGGATATATATAATCGGGTATCCTATTTCTTTTTTAATACCTAATTTTATTAATTATTTATTGCCAGTTTTATTATGATTTAATATTAATTTTATTGAGTAATTATTTCATTGGTTTGTTATATCCTTTTAAAATTTGTTAATGAGAACGATTTAGTTAAAAAAGACAGTTTTCAGCAATTGTAAGATTTCCTCTTTGGAGTCAATGGAGTGATAAACCTTCGGTCGATTCTAATCACTTTGGTCTCCCTGTCCTCGTTGTTTTGAACTGTTTAACTAAAAATCACAATTATCGACCGCTGAAGATGGTGAGAAGCCGAACGTGTCTGACTGACGCAAGCAGCAAAGATAGATCGACTAAAATGAAGAGAAACGACCATACTGCATATTTTTATAATAACGACTGTATGAATCTAGGAGTCGGACTCTTAACGAACCGCGACCAAGATTGGTTTATTATGCATTCTCCATTATTGACTAAAGCTTTTCATTAAGCGTCAGACTTTTTACCAGATTCCAAACTTTCCTAAGGGCTCCTGTGTGTATCCTTCACGCCTTGGTTTTTCCCCTCCCCGAGAAACAATCCCAGTCTTTATGAACCTAAACTAAAATTTGTTATAATAACGACTAAATTCATGAAGGTTAGGTTACTAAGAGTCGGCCTCTTACGAATTTGGGCACTGCGACCGTTGTCGGTATATTTGAAAATGTCTATCATTGGCTAGAGCTCTTATTTAAGCTTAATGCTTTTTAACATATCTCAAATCTTTGTTAAAACCTTTTTAACATTCAGACTTGGAGTTTCCTCTCCAATGAGTAAGAATCTCAGCCTGCATAGGTCTTCTCAGGAACAGAGGTTCAACTGCTACTCGTCTTCTTCTTGGCAATACGTACACAGGCTTTTTTCTGCTGATCCGTCTAAACATGACTCCGGAGTCTGCTGTGTACCGTCTGCAGTCAGTCATACTGTCATTTTAGTCAGGTTTAGTTGTTCTGTAGTTATATTTTACCATGCCTCTGTCTTGTAATACAGTCACATTGAACTGGGCACTTATGCTTAACTCAATAGCTGATGGTACGTTTTTGGCGATTTGGCATTCTAAAAAAGGATTTAGGGCCGATAGATGTCAAGATTGAATTTTCCTTGGCCAATTTATGCTTCTGGTACCCAAACAAAGGTAATATTGAGTCTAAACATCCCATAATCATTGTCTCTTCGTTAAAGCAGATCCAAAAGGTTTGTCTATGATTCTCGTATGAAAATGAAAAATGCGTAAGATATTATAGATATCTATTGCACCATACCCTGAGGATACTTAAAACAAAGTGATCATACTACAACCTTTCCAGTACAGTTTCACATTTTTCAGGGAGAATGAATATCTCGATCAAAGAATAAGTTTAATGGATAGCAGTTACTATCTGAAAAATTTATTGCCATATTTACGAGCGGTAAATGTGTCTGACATAGCATAATCTTGCCCCTTTGCACATTTTATTTATTTTTATGCGAGATATTGTTTCTTAATACCTTATTCGCTGAATTTTATAACCTAGCGAACTGAGTTTGTTTCCGTAGTTATTTGTGTCTCTTTATGACGATTTGCCTTTATTATTAGTTAACTGATTACTTTAACTTATTGAGTCCAAGTCCACTGATATTTCAATACAATGATATTTTCAAACTACAATATCTTATAGAATGTAGAAAGAAATTAAGCAAATGATGTTCTAGTGTCATAATATTTTTAAACCTGAGTAGACCTTTAGTTTTTGTAGAAGAAGTCAAAGAAAATTAAATAACAACAATCCCAAGGTTTAGATAAAAATCTTTCACGTCAACTTTTTAAAACAAACCTCCAGTCATGATACTTTTGTTTAATCTCCTCTTTCAGCATATCGCAATTCTAGAATAAATTACTAATATTTTTTTGTTGCAGGAGTTGGAGGCATGGTCTCGTCACCCTTTGCGACTATGAACCACTTCGCCCTGCCGACGTGCAATTCGCAGAGCTACAGCCCGATCGTCGGGCCGACTTCCAAGTGAATTATACCCTCTGTATACGGATCAAAAATAATTGTATATGGTGTATAAAATTTGAAAATCGAATTTAATTGTACAGTGTAAACAACTCATAGTTGTAAAATTTCAATCTATGTATAGTTATTACATTTCTAGTCATCCTTTCATACCTCACTATGAAATAAAAAATTAAACCTTCAAACAAACAAAGAAATACACAAGAGAAGAAAGAAAAATATAAAAGTATAAGGAAAGGAAATAGCTTAACAACGAAACCAATATGTAGAAGGAACCCTTTATAAGTTTCTATTTATAATTTTTATATTTAAAAAAATAGTATATTATAGGAAATATTAACAGAGTGAATGTATTGAATTTTATATTCAATTTTTTAAGTGTTTTTATTTTTTGTTTTTAACTATAAAGTGCCATCGAACGTTACCTTTTAATTAGTTGGATTTTCTTTTTCATATTTTGTCTGTATTTTATTCTGTCGATTTGTATAAATTGTTAAATTTTGTTACAGTTTTGTACATATACGAGGCACATGCAATATCAGATTGAAAAATGTCCATACGAATTGTAAATATCAAAATTATACATATCTTATATCAGACTGGGCCTGGGATAACGGCCTGTTGGTGTACATTACAGTAATGTATATAAGTTTCGTTGTTAGTTTACTGTACTTGTGCAAAAGAATAATAAAAATTTCTTTTTTTATATTTGTTCACACCCAAAATTTTTTTCTTTCGTCCAGTTGTTTTTATTTTATCTTTCTGTTAAATATGACAACCTCTCAGTTTACATATTAAAGAAAAAATATTTTCGAAGTTTATGTTAATTGTCAATAAAAATGTAATTTGGTCGTTAGTGATCAGCTCAGTTGCCTATCTATTCTCGCTGGGATGTTCTGTCAGATGCGTTTCGGCATTTCGACATCCTCAGTGTGTCTATGTGGTTTTTGTGAAGTCAAGTCGCTATTAAAAGGTCGTGATGATGTGTCAGCGACAAAAGAATAAAAAAATTACACCACAAACTCTACATTAAATAAATCACATGTATAGGGAAAGAAACGCACAAACTAACTAAGCTATTTAGCCAAGAAGGCTTAAAGAAATGGTGAGATGAGTAAATCAACGCCTTTGGCAGACTATGCCTTGGTCTTTTATTGTTCCGGTATGTCCTTGTGATCTCGGACCTTTTTTATTTGTATATGCATTAATTTTGTATTCTCAAATTTTTCATTGAAAACTTTATTCAATATTACATTGCCACCGAAACTTGGCGAATCATTTATGTATGAGACTTTCATTCATCCAAGCACCATACTTGCACTTTTCAAGAAGTGTTCAAAGTACTTCAGGGGAATTTTTTTTTTTTTGACTGGAATGATCAATTAGTTCTCAAAACTGCTTATTTTTTGTATAATTTCTGGTGGTGCCGTCCTTAAACCAGGAAATCTTCAACGTAAGTTATTTAGCTTCTCTGGAATTGTAAAATGACGCTACTTTTCTTGAAACAATTTCAGCTCATAACATTCGAACAATATTTTGTTTGAATTTTAAATTGATTGAAAAAATTCTCAGAACTTATTTCGTCAATGGATGTAATATCACAACATTCATAGTAATTTTTCCAAAAAAATTAATTTATTATATTTTTTTTTTTAATTTTAACTTATATTATTATGTATTTGTACGATCGATAATCATCGTATGGACTGAGGTAAATATTTAAACCAATAATGTTGTTCATAATAACCCAAATACACCTTGCTTGTTACTTAACTGAAAATATATGGCTTACAATTTAAGTATTCGGATGAGAAAGAGTAAAGGACAGATGTCCAGAGAAGCTGTGATAGTGGAGACCCTGGTCACGTGGCACAACACATGTCTCCGGCACGTGACCGGACGCCCATCTAATTGCGCTCCTGTCGCCCAACCTGTTGTTTCGCATATGCCATATGGAATTCGTAGGCCCTTGGCCCTTAAGAATAGGCGAAATTTGCATTTCTAGAGGCCCTCAACGCTGAATTTTTATCGCCAGCACCCGCCGGACGGCCTTGCAAGGCTTGTGCCAACTATGAATATTTATTTTATTAATTGAAACTTAACAGTGAAGACGGGGCGGTGTGTCGTGAATAAATTTTGTGTCAGACGATTAAGTTTGTAGATGATTGGAAAAAACCTCGGTCACGTTTTCTTCTGGTAGCGTTAATCTTTGGTGAAAATAGGTAAATTAAAAATGTTAAATTTATATTAACGTTTCCGCTCAATTTGATTATCTGCTAATACAAATTAACAAAATCCAAAATATACCATTTTCGAAAAAGAAAATTAAATCTTTTTTTCGATATTGAGGAAGATACTAGAAGGTATAAATTGTTTTGATGATATATAAAATTATATTTAAAAAATATGTATATTATATCGCAATATGTACCAAATATAAATATAATGTAATATAAAACCTAAATTACATAATTTATTTTGATGGTTTCTGATCATTTTAGTCTACCTATCCTCGCAGGTTTGGGGCCCTTCAGACGCCTTTATGCATTACTGCTTTTTTAATTTGATTTTTTTATTGTACCCCTAATTAAAATTATTATATTAAAATTAAATCACCACTGAAGAAAGTAATAAGCCGAAATTCGTTTATCCCGTCAAATATCACTAAGTTTTGTTCAATGCTTGCTGTGGCTTGTAGAAATTATATCTTATTTACGAATCCATTCCGTGGAAGGTGTATTAATTGATAGTCTGAACGTTTTCCCTATTCATTTCTTACTCAATCATGAATATAAATCTATTCACGATTATAGCTGCTTTTGAACACTTTTTTTTAAGTGTTATATTTTGAACCCAGAATGCGACTGAACCAAAATAGCTAAGAAATGGAAAATCAAAATTATAGAAAATTTATTTCAGGTTCATAATAACAACAAGAATTTATTTGCGTGGACTTCAACTTGTACCCTGACAAAATCTTATAAAAACGAACAAAATTTACAGACAGAATCTGAAACTGACTGGAAGGGGAATGTTTCTAATCAAATTTTTACGAATTACATTGATAATATGTCAAAATTTGTGAAGAGGTCTAACTATAGTAGAACAGTAGGAATAAAAATATATTGAACTTAAACTCATGACAGACTAAAACAGAGCCTAAAAGAGAAATCTAACAATAATCGTGTTTGTAGTTTGGTCGTTAGCGATCGTTTTGTTCTGCCTTCTCGCCATCTTCAGTAGTAGGACAGTGTTTTATCTAAGTAAGTTTGCTTCTTTCATAACTTTATAACAGACCCAGTACTAAACAGACCAAAATGATTGGAAAGGACAAAAGTGATTGGAAAGGACCATAATAAGGCGCCTGGTAACCCAATTTGTAATAAATGGCCATCATTATGGTAAACGACTATTTGTTATTGAATCATTAAATGAATTTGTAAATACCATCTATGAATACCAAACCGCGAGTCAATTTCTGAAATATTAATATATCACAAACTCGAAATACGTTCCTAAATCCATTAACACTCTTGCTCACTATTAAATATATTGTGCGTTTTTCATGACCGATTATTTAATAACATGTTGGATTCTCGTCAAGAATGAGGTAGTTTAGCAAACCACCTTTTTCATTTATTTGCCGATGTTTCAACCTTTATTCGGGTCATCTTCAGGGCATAAAGTGTGAAATTGTTGAAAGTCACACAACACCAATATGACACCACAAGAATAACACCACACTTTATGTATTGAAGATTACCCGAATAAGGTCGAAACGTCATGAAAAGGGTGTTTTTCGAAACTAGCTCATTCTTGACAAGAATCCAACAAGTTATCAAACAACCAGTCATAAAAAATTCTTGACCGCTCTCTACAAACCCAACAAATTGTTAAATACATTGTTTCTTATTTAAAATCCATTTACTCAGACTGGAGGAATATTCGACATTCCCCCATCATCATTTTCACGTACAATATAACTCAAGGAGGTATTTATCTGAAAAAGTTACACGGTTACTTATTTTACAGTTTATTAGTTTGGCGATTATTTCTCTTAGCTTTCTAGCATCTATTTCAATACTTTACAGACATTTGTGAGTTTGTGATATATCCCTTCATCTCGAAAAGTATCATATTTATTTCTTTAATATAACCATTAAATATTAGATTTTTATACATTTTTTCTTTTACAGTTCAGTTTAGTAATATCAAGACGTTAGAGTAAAATATTGTTTATTTAGCATGATTTCAAATATCATCTTAGCTTCAAACTGAATATTGCTTGGCAATACTTCGCTCTTGGATGGGTCGTATCCTATACTATTTGCGTCGGTCCCCCTGACTGTTTAATCCATTTTATTGGATACTAAATGGCACAATGCTACGATCCCATGGGCGAGCCCATTTGCGTGGAGGGTCGCTACCCCACCTTTCGACGCCCGATAGAGAAGAAAAACCAAATATAAAAAATGTGAAAAGGGATAAAAATAAAAATATAAAGAAAAGTAGTGGAACATTGGGTAAGCATATAATAGGACGAAGTGTTCATGGGGGAGCGGTAAACGGGCCTACTTATTTCTCTAAACACGTTCACACTTACCGACTAGTGATACCCTTTCTCACCTACCACTTTTTTTCCTAGAAAAGAAATCCCAAAGGCGATGTTTTATTTACGCCAGGGAAGAAGTACCGAATCAATTTTCGATTATTGTTTTCATCGCAGCTCTTCGCTGGAGCCTTTATATATATACGAGGCTATACCGCACCAAATAAATATGTTTCTTAAATCATTGAATGGTTCTCAATTACAGACCATATACATAGATCTATATATCCAACTTTTTGTTCATAGTACATTAATTACTATTAACCATGGCAAAAAGGGATGCTTTTTTCACCGTACTAGTCTAAATTATTCTTATGTTCACATCATACATTGTTTTATCATTGCATAAATCTAAATCTATGGAAATCTTAAACAGCAAACATCATTAAAGTGTTTCAACTTGCTTGAAGCCAAGAAAAACGACATAATTCACTTCATGACCAAAGAACACCAAAGAAGCACACAAGGATGAGTAAGGAAAATCTACCCAGTGTACATTTATTTACATTAAAAAAATTAATTTCAAAAAGTCTTGCTTCTACTGTATATCAACAACAAGGAGCTACCGACTTCCGGTTAATTCAATACATAGGGCCTATAATGGACGGCAGACCGAAGTGGAATACAAGATACAACAAAGAGAAAACAGAAGACTAGGACAACTACGAAGACTTTTAGAACCGAAACAGTTCAATGATTCTCCTGAACAACTGTTGTGTCGATAGATCAGATATATTGGGTTGGTACAAAATTAGTGCAGGATTTAAAAATTTGTTTTATTTTTGCAGGTGCTTGTCATGTAAACAAAGCTAAATCTAATTTATGGATTATAATAAATACCTCTCAATTGTTTTCTTTCCTATAAAACATTTTAGTTTATACTGAATTTTATAAGAGTGATGACCTGCTAAATTAAATATGTCCAAACTAGATTTTCGTCAAATTTATTTGTACAAATTTAAACTTGAGCGAATTATGGCCCAAACCGCGCGTAACATCAATACAGTTTGGGGGAAGGAAGCATTAGCGAATGCACGGTGTAGCGATGCAACTCAAAACGTTGCCTGAAGTAAATTCATTACAATTGCGGGTAAAATAGCGAAAGAGCTTAATGTTGACTACTCAACTTTGTTCTCCATCTGGAGCAAATTGGTAATGTTAAAAAGCTCAACAAGTAGGTACCGACATAATTAACCGAAGCCCAAAGAAATCGAAGCTTTGAAATTTGCGCGTCTCTTCTGTTGCGCCACCAAAATGATGATGAAGAAGGCTCTGGTCTGCAGGACGAACTGGATGTAGTCGAAGGGATGCAATTCGACCGTGGTTATGTCTCCCTGTATTTGGTCAACAAGCCGGAAACCGGTACCATTGAGCTGGAAAGCCCGCGTATTCTGCTTGCCGACAAAAAATATATAATATCCGCGAAATGCTGCCGGTGCTGGAATCCGTCGCCAAAACAGGCAAATTGCTACTACTTATCACTGAAGACGTTGAAGGCGAAACGTTGGTGATCAACACCATGCGCGGATTTCTCGTTCGAATCATCATGTACGATGATAAATGGATTCTGTACGTTAACAGGAGGCGTACAGGTCAGTGGTTTTACAAGTATGAAGTGCCGAAAAACTTCCCGAAACCAAATCTGCACCCAAAAAAGATTATGGTGACTGATTGGTGGTGTACTGCTAGGGTTGTCACTATAATTTCCTGAATTATGGTGGGACTATCACAGAGAAATATTTCCAACAAATTGAAAAAATGTACGGGAAACCGCAACGTCTTTGTCCAACATTTATAAACCGTAAAGGGCCGATTCTTCTTCCTGATAACACCAGGCCGCTTCTCGCAATGACTACGGCAATGTATGTGTAGGTAAACTTGTGATGGAAAATATTTCGAATACATTTTCTTTATTTTATAAAAATTAAAAATAGTTTGGATTGCCTCTTCAAAACCTGATTTATTTTGCACCAGCCCAATAATGGATTTCTTACGGCTAAAATATAATTTGCGGATATAAAAAATTAAAATCAAACGGATTTATTTGTAAAATTCAGATAGCGATCATACAAACTTTTTATGTTTATTATTATTAAGTGTATAGCTGGAATGCAGTCTGAATTGTAATAGGACACATCAAAGGCCATTTGATGTCGATAATCCACAGATTTAGATGACAATCTTTCCTATGAGCCATCCTTCGTATCGTCTTTCAACACGCCGGCATATCTGATCGATTCACGTTTTGACTCGGCTTTCTCACGGCCGGACGGAAAACAAACAAGAGGGTCCCGTTTGGAAAGAGGCGAAAGCGGTTTCGGATGGGAAATCATGGAGGGTGATTGTAATGTAAGTAGTTACAAATTGGGGGCAAGTGCGGGAGCGGTGGGCATGCATCGGCCGCCCCCGATTGTCAATCATACGGCACGCGGCCTTGCTAATAACAAAGAAGAACTTTTATCTCTTAACGCCGTCCCCCCTCTGTCAAATCGCATTACGGTTAGTGGTTCTTCCTCCGGCCAATTTGTCAATGGAAACAAAATAAAAGGGGTTTCAAACATTTACAAACATAGTTATTTTCCTTGAAAATTGTACAAGACTAATGGATTATGGAATTTCGGGATAGGGCCAGCGCTGTTTTACCAAAATCTACCTACCATCCATATTCACTTGAAGGATGAATAAAAATTAAACTTACAATTAAACTATAAGCAAACCTAAGAAACATAGTTGCAAATACATTGAGAATGGTTTGATTTTAAAATTATATTCATTTTGCAGAAATCGAAAAAAGTAACTAACTATTTATACAATTTGGCTTTTGACATAAAAAGAAATTAAAGAACTCAACATAACCAAACGTAATAGTAAATAAACCGCTATAAAACAACAATAAATGCTATAAGACCATATTTATTGTTATTTAATAACAAACTGTCCAGTATTAGTGAAAATAGTCGACTATGGTAGCTTGCAGCTGATAGAATATGAATATTCGAGGAGTGCCACTCTGGAAGAAAGGGGATAAGCATTAGAAGAGTCCGTACAATCGTGGTGGGCCAAAGTGACGCTAGACATAGCGACTGACAAGACAATAATACAACATTACAAATATGTTCGTTTGTTTCTTTCTTCCGGTATAACACTGTCACTAGCGTCAAGACCGCACCCGGACGAAACTGGTTAAGATAAGCCAACGCAGGCACTCAATAACAAGGATTGTGAGGCAAGGTCTTGAATACATCGAGAATGTTTGAGCAGTATGGTTAGACAGATCGAAAGTTTGGCATAGAACATTTGGAAGCGGTATCAGTTTGTCTAATAAAAGAATGCGGTCGTTGTGGATAGAACGGTTAGTGTCACAGTAAGGAGCTTTGACAATTTATCTGAGGACTTTTGATTGGAAGGATTCGAAGGATATTGGAGGTCTTGGCGGAACCCGTCAGACGGTAAGATAGAACTGTAAGAATAAACAGATTTTCCCCCTTAAACTTTCGTATATTGTGTCCGATCTCTGCTAATGGTTTTCGTAGAAGATTTTTGTTTCTTTAATAAGTGCAGAATTCTTCTCAATCGAGGTCTTCGTTGCTCAGGAATTCAGACCTCTAGTGGTCCTCCAAAAATGATGACTTGTAGTTTAGTCGCTACCTATAATTTTGGTCTGTCTTTTCACCTTCTTTAGTACTGTGTGTGTGTGTGTGTGTGTGTGTGTGTGTGTTATTAATCAAATTTTATAGGCTGATCAAAATGATCGGAAACGATCAAATTACAGGTTGATCACCCCGCACACCATAGCAGGAAATCTCACAACTAAAAAATGATCATTCATAGGGAAGGTTACTTTTATAATTATGGTTAATTTCACTGTTGGTCTATTTACAGTGTCTGCATACTGCGAAAAGACCCGCCATAAAGAAAATCTGTAATTTGTTTCAGTTTTTCTTGTTTTCTAGTTGTCTTTCGATCTGCATAAATAATTGGAGAATTGTTTAGAAATGAGTTAAGTCATGATAAAAACTAGGAAAAGTTAGAAAAAAGAGAGCCTTGAAATCACGCCTAATAATCATATTAAAGGAATAAAGAAAAACATGTCTAAGGATGGGAAAAAACATATAAATGATGTGAAAGTGAAAAAGTGAATAAAAGAACGTTTTCAAAATTAATTTAGAAGACGCTTAAAATAAAATGAACTTCGTTAAGCATTCAGCAAACGAGCAAAACCGAAATTCCAAGTATGAGTTCAAACATTCCAAAAAGACATCCGGACAAGAAAACAGCCAGCATTTCGGAGGGTAAGTTGCCGAGTTGATAATTACAGATAATTGCAATTATGCTTGCAGCGGGTTTATAGGTAATTACAGCGTTATGGGCCTCTCATCCGCAGGGGAAATGACACCGTTCCCCTAGAAACAAGACCACATTTTCAACTGTTATCAACGTCATTGTTTATAATGTGGGATCGTTATGAGATAGATAACCCTCCCGTTAAAGATGTGCTGCAAAGACGATTTGAATTGATCCTGAAGAATTAGAGTGCATTTTGCATTGAAAGAGCTCAATTTCTTCACATGTTAGGAAAGAATTTTTAATTGGGGGGGAATTTTGAATATTTGACGACTTGCATTGAAAGTGAGTTGGCAGCTCTTTATTTGCAGTGAAACAACATAATTTTTAATTGTTGATAGGAGGGAGTTTTAACTAACTTGGTTCATAAGCCAAATGAAACCAGCAGCTTTTGGGATTCATGGGTGAGACGAATCCGCTGGTATCATGGTGTCTGTATACGTCTAGTTCGAGTTTAAACAACCACCTTTATTAATTTCCAATGTAAAATTTATATTACAGTGTAAATAATTAATTCGATGGAGAAATTCTTTTAGATCCTCCATAAAACTCCCTTTAAATTCTTATAACTATAAAAAAGAATTACAAATTATTAAAGCCTTAGCTAAAAACAATGGATATCGAGAAATATTTATTGATAGGTTGCTAGTTAAAATAATAAAAAAATTAACTTTAAAAGAAGCAACAATTAGGCTAAGCCACCCCACCACAAATGAATCATTAGCTAGATATATTAGATAACTAGATATCTACTAGTATAGATTGCTATGGAAAATATTTCGAATAAATTTTCTTTATTTTATAAAAATTAAAAATAGTTTGCCTTTTCAAAACCTGCTTAATTTTTGTACAAGCCCAATAAGTTATGTAGGACAAGAGTTAAAAAAAAATAATCGGTTTGATTCGTGATTTCCAACGCCTTGAAGGCATTACCAGACGTAATATGGACTTTTACAAATCTCTCCATTGACAGTTTACCGAAGCCACAAATGTTACCTATATCCATTTGTGCTAATCTTCGCTTGTTTTGATAACGATCTTTTGAAACTGTCAACACTACCGAATAATTTTTCTCGGGTAAATGATATCGTTCACCACTAAGTTTTAAGATTCTGAAATTTCTGAATGCTAATCAAAAGCTTATTCCTATCGACTATGAAAAATGGTCGTTTGTACCAAGATTGGAATGATTGTGTACGCTTGAAGAGAGGTTTGACGATATCCAGAGTGTAGCGATAACATTTAATTTAAAAAAAGTAGTCCTTCTTTTGTCAAGTAAACGAAGTTCAAACTTCGTTTGAAGTTATCAATTTTGCGGCAAAGGCTTCCTATCTAAAATTTGCCAAGAAAGAAGAGCCACAGGTTACTGCCCCTCTGGTTTCCCACACTCCTACTTATCATTATTTGCCTAAATTAGAAATAGTACCGTTTTCTGGTCGAATCATTGAATGGCCAAGTTTCTTTGGGGTATTTGAGACAAAGTTTTTGGATTAGTCTAATATTGATGGCGCTCTGGCAAAAATATTTTCCCTCTGAGCCATTAGTGTTTTAAATCCAATTTCCATGTCACTTTTGATACGCATATAAACTTTATACAGTACTGCGTAAGTTAACTAATAAGTTCTATTATGGAAATTCAGAAACGGAAAAATAGAATATTTACCTACACACCGTTATTAATAATAAACGGCAAAATAAAAATAAATCATAAAATAAAATTGATGTGTTAAATACCTTGTTTTCAGTATTAAAAATATCATCCCCCTTTTTTTATTTACGAACACTCTGGATCAAGGTATGGTCTTGAAGAAAAAAGCTTATTTCCACAAACTACTATTTACACTAATATTTACACTACAGATGTAAAAGTGTTCACGAGAAATACAAAACACAATCATATTACGGGCTTTGATACAGATCACTATAACTAGTACGTGTTTAATGTTGAATCTAAAAATAACTAAGCCTACATTCAGTAAGAAAAACAATTACTAAATATTACATATGCCAAAAGAAACTTCCTTATAAACAATATACTCATTGCCATAATTGGAATTCATATCAATTAATAAAGATAATTTATTTATCTATATCAAATAATACTGTGCTAATGCTGTGAGACTGCCAAAAAAACTACCTTTACCTTGCCTCAAAACCTTTAGATAAGTACATCGCATTCAACCAAGCTGGTTTGTTGGCTTGTATAAAAATATATTTCAAAGAAATATGTCAAGAAAACGATAATTTAACAAACAATATAATGACGAAAAAATCAAATGATAGCGGATTTGGGAAAATAAAGAACTAGTAAGAGTAATGCTGAGGTATAAAAAGGTATTCCTAAATAAACACTAGCCAAATGACATAATATTAATTTCCTATTTTTTTCCTGAGAAAATAGCTTATGAAAGAATAGTCTAAATAGTTCTTTTAAGAAGAAAAAAGCATGTTTATTCAGCCAAATGTTGTTTCAAAGTAGTGGAGACTGATTACTGATGGATTAAATTTTAATGGATGTTTGTGAGTCTGTGTGTATGCGATAAGTGGCAAGAGAAATTAAATGACCATTTAATGTTTTAAAATTTTGGAACGTTTAATATTAAAATATACATGCATTAATGCTACCATGCTCACTAACCTGACCTTCAGCAGTGAGAATTGACTTACAAGTCGTTAATCCCACCTTGAAAAAAAAAACAAAAAAAAACAGTTAAAATTAGACAGTGGTAGACAACATACATTTATAATGCTAGAAGAATCAACCACCTTTTCACTCACTAACACTCTGGATGAAGGTATGGTCTTGAAGAAAAAAGCAAATTCAATTGTTACTGCCAAGCGTTCGACCTATATTAAGGTCATCATCCAGGCAAAACAATCTTAAATATGCCTACAGATTGGCATATTTAATTTTCTTTTACAAACGACCCCAAGCTTTCTTGAAGACAAACTCATTCCTAACGTTGCCAAGGACTGTAACACAGTTGCACACCTGTTACATTCCTTGGAAGTATAAACTGCTCAAAAATGAATAGAGATACTTGTAATTTATTCTTATTCTATTAATTTTAATTAAATTAATCGGTATATTCTTGATAATTGGATAAAACAAAATAGAAAATGAAATCCAAAAACAAACTCATTTTTAATAAAAAAATTTACTTTTTTGTAAACTCATTTTGTAAACAAACACCTTTTCACGTCTTTTCACCATTTTAATCAGTCTCTTTAACCATGGAAAGACTACATCTCGAACCAGTTCACCAGTTGTGAGAATGAACCATCGAGATCACCGACAAGTGGATATCGCAGAGGCAGTTGGCGTTTCTCAGAGTGTGGTCTCCCAGACTTTAGCCCCATTCCGAGAGACTGGAAGTGCCAATAGGTGGCCTGGTAGTGGATCTCAGCGCATTACGACGCCCAGGGAAGATAGAAATATTGTCAATGCTGCAAGACGGAACCCTTTCCACAGTGCCCGCCAGATCCTAAATGAAATAAAAGATGTTTTGGCAAGGCCTTTATCAATGTGTGAAGTGAGACGACTTGCAGAAACAGTTTGCCACCACCAACTCAGGAGAATATGGTGCAGCAAGCGCCTAGAAGAGAACACCAATTGGAATGCTGATGAGTCGCGTTTCTATTGGTATAGTGATAGCAGGCGCCGAAGAGTCTACCGAGAACAGGGGATGCGTACGATGCCCCAGTTCGGGCACTGCGCTTCAGTGCAGTTTAGAGGAGGCGGTGTAATTGTCTGGACTGGGATTTACACTAGATTACGAATTGGCTCCATATTGTTGAAAGAACCTCACCGCAGTCCGTTATGACCAAGAAATTATCGAGGAATACATCCCTCAAACCAGGAATTTCATTGGCAGGAATTGACAATGTCAGACCTCATAGAGGCAGAGTTGTTCATCAATGTTAGAAAACCTGGAAATTTCCCATCTGCCCCTTCGCCCATTGTGGCCAGACCTCAATCTCAATGAGCACTGTGGGATGTGTTCAGAGAAGGCTTTTCGATCTCCTCAGTTGACCTGCAACAACTGAGTGCAGCGTTGCAACATCCGTGGTGTGAAATTCCTAATGAAATTAGTAACAACCTTATTAACAGAATGCCTAACATGTGCACAGGTTTTAGCTAACAGAGGACATTATACGGTATCAATTGTTTAAAAAAAATAGTATACAATAAACTAAATTTTGGAATTAAAACCTTTTATTATTTTTCAAAATCCCTTAATTAAATTTTCGATCAGTAAAAAACATTTCTAATAAATTTTAATGCAACTTATATAAAATAAAAATATTAGGGAAAGTAAATACTACAAAATTGGCAATATCCCTATTCATTTTTGGGTAGTACAGTACTAAGTCTGTGGTCATAAAGACCTGGTGTTAGGATTAAAGGATGTTTACATCTAGTAGGTTACTGAGCAGAAAAGGTTGCACTCATCCCTTCTTCCTAACACATCCAACCTTTCAACCCGGTGCCGGCAAGTTACAGATAATGAGCGCGAGTGACGATTAGATACCTGTAGATTCAGGGCGCAAGTTGAAAAAGTCCGGACTCTTCCACCCCCACCCCTTAATTCACTCTACGTTAAACGCAATTTTATCAGGTTCGGTGGGACGAAGATTATGTTGTCTTATGTGCACTGTACGTGGTTCACAAAACAAAACGAAAATGAAAAAGAGGGTGAATGTTAAGGGGATTTCGAGTAATAATATATATTTTTTTTACTTACCCCAAAGTAGCGTACGCTGTCCTTCCTCACCAATCGTAATATCCGTTGTCTTCCTCCTTCGTCGACTTGTAGGGCACCGCGTTCTCCGTCGGATTCCGATTATGATACCGAACGATGGCGATTTTGGAAGTTAGGCAAACGGAATTTAAAGGTAACGAAATCACAGCAACCATTTGCATTCGCGGCTAGGCAACGACTGACTCGCTGACAGGCCAGCCACAACACAAAAGTAAAAAGGCCATCGACGTCGCTAACATTATCGTTGTAAATACAGTATGGAAATCATTTTAAATGAGTGATTAATTTGTATGTCGTTTTATCAATTAATTATTAAATCTATTATATTATTTATGCATTTATATCCATGTTTAATTTTACGTTTTTTAATTTCAAATTTCTCAAACCACTATTTCCTCCCTTGGTTGGTAAGCCCCAGTTGTCACCTTGACCTTGTCTTTAGGTTTTGAGATAATGTTTCTAAATCTACCCCCCTTTGGAGTAGCTTTTTATTATTACATAATTTTTAATATATTATTAATTTTATTTTCATTCGTTAATTAATAAAAATACATACAAATTAATCACTAATTTCGATTGATTTTCTTACAATATTTATTTAGATAATGTTAGCGCCGCCCTTTGTATGTTGTGTTGTGGCCGGCCTGTCGGCGAGTCAGTCGTTGTTGAGCCGCGAAAGCAAGTGGTTTCTGTGATTTCGTTTCCTTTAATTCCGATTGCCTAGCTTCCAAATTCGCTATCGTTCGGTATCACAATCGGAATCCGACGGAGATCGCGGTGCCCTACAAGCCGATGAAGGAGGAAGACAACGGAAATCGAGATTGGTGAGGAAAGGCAGAGTACCATTTGGGGTAAGTAGAACAATATAATGTTACTCGAAATCACCTTCAAATTCACCCTCTTTTATTTTTCATTTTCTTTTTGTTTTATGAACTACATATAGTCTACCTTAGCCGACATAATTTTAGTCCCACCGAACCGGATAAAATTGCCTTTAACGAAGATTGAATGGGGGGGGAACGGTGGAAGGGTCCGGACATTTGCAATTTGTGCTCTGAAAATTCATCCTCTTTTCTTTTTCATTTAATTTTTGTTTTGAGGATCACAAACAGACAACCTTAGCCAGCAGATAATATTTAGTTGTGTTGTAATTCACGTTTTTCGCAAGTTCAAAATGGAGCGGCAATAGAAACCATCTTCCCATTGGAACGTCGCGTTGGCGGGTCCACTCTTAAGGCAAGTACTCACTAGTAGACAAAATCGCGCAGACGTTCCGCGATTGTCTATAAACAAATCGGGAACAAATCGCTTGTTCTGCAATTACCTGTGGACAAAAAATCGCAAGTCTATGATCTTCCAGCTAGGATGGAACATTTGAGACATGTTGCGCAACATTTCGTAATTTGGAGGCTGGAATGGTTGCTCTGAATCTTGTTTCTTGCTTGCATGCTTTATTTCCAACTATAAGTAACAAATTTCCAAAATCCGTGGTGATTGTTCTGAAACCTGAACTATCTTCTAATTTTGATTTTTCTAGAAGAGTCAATCCAGTGCTAAAATGTTTCTTGTACACCAATGTTTACGATTAATTTTCCTTTTTTGATCAAAAATTAAAACTGCACAAGCAGGAAAGCCGCATGTCGCTATCTCACTCATCATGTTGTTGCGGAAACTAGTTTAACTGAGCCGGATAGGTGGGGACGTGTGACAAAGGTTCTAGGTCATCTAGGATTAGTTCCATAACAGTCTACAGACAAAATTGACGATTTGTCAGTAGACAGTCACACGATTTTGTCTATGAGTATGTACTAGCCTTTACAGTTCGTATCGAGAGACCTGCTTGTAACTCCATTTCAAACTAGTGATGAGCTTTAAGCTTGAAAACTAGATGATTGTATACTACAAATTTGTGATTAGAACCTTCTTTTACAAAGCTTATCCAAGTAATATTAACCAGTTCATTATAATAGACATGATAAATTATGGAGTGAGTGTGGTGTTCAATCCTTTTTAAAAAGATAGTTCCTACTCACAGTAAGTTGTTTTGGAACGATCCGGATTTCGAGCCTTTTAGCTCATCATCAGGTTGAAGGACTGATGATGAGCTAAAAAGCTCGAAATCCAGATCGTTCCAAAACAACTTACTGTGAGTAGGAACTATCTTTTTAAAAAGGAGTTCATTATAATTCTATATCTGTATTTATACACTGGTAGTGCACATAATTTGTGCACTTGTATACTTTTCTTTATGTGCCTGTTTATCTAACATAATACGAACGTATGAGGGTTGTTGATAATTCAGGGGCTCCATTTTGGTAGTAATGGGATTGTCACTCGATATGGAATTTAAAAAAAAAAAATTGAAAAACAGCAGGGAGTTTTATGCATTAATTGTCATTTGTCACTGAGAGTTGATTATCTTTGCATCAACGCTTATTTAGGTTAGTTATGGAGTTCATGTATAGAAAGATAGAGAAAAATAATTGCCAATAGCTAAAATCTCAAATTTCATTTTATAACCTTATCAACAATGATCACATTGTCATATTTGACTGGGTATTCTACCTTTGGTTCAACCTAGCATTAACGTGTAATCAGCCTACAGCACTGGTACGACCAGACTTTACAACCTAATGGGACATCTATCCAAAATAACAATGAAAAACAAACTAACATCTGCAAAATGTTTAAAATTGTTTTGGACAAACAGTACAGAATTGTGGAGAACAACTACACATTCCAATATAAATTAACAATCCTTTCAATTCCAAGTCAAAAAATTAATTTTAAATGCTCTGTTTTATGTTCCAAAACTATACTCTACAACTACCCTAAAAAGCTGTTTCTCAAAAATTCCCCATACATTTTTTCAGATTCCACCATAAACTTTGCAATCCTCTCCAATTCAATTCTCCATCATCCTAATAGTTCGGTTCGAACACTGTCTACCACTTATATTTAATCCATTTTAGTAACATCAACATAATCATGTGACAATGAGGGTTGATTACAAAACATTGACTACATCACTACTCATTTAAGTTAATTACAAAGTTAATGTATAAAAAGGTAAACAAAATAGTTGCTATTAGCTGAACCCCAGGGGGCGACCATTTATGGTAATGATGACAAACCAACTAACAGTCTACAAAATGTTTAAAATTCTATTTAAACGTATAGTACATAACTGTGTGGAACCGCCAAACCCTCCAACATCAAATGATTCCAGTCCTTTCAATTCAAAGTTCTAAAATTAATTTTAAATGTTCTGTTTTATGTTTCAAATACTACACTCCATAATGACCTTAAAATCCTATTTATCAAAAAATTAATTCCCCAAATATTTTTCAAGTTGCACTGTAAATTTCTCCATCATTCCAATAGTTTGGTCCATACATTGCCCGCTGCGTACATTTAACCATTTTTATTAGCAAACAATTTTTTTTTTTTTAAGATATGTTTACTTCATCTTATGACTTTACGAGCAATTAAATGTGATAAGCCACTTTTTCTCGTTTCATAGAATATTTGTTTTCACTTGAAATACTCATGGCATTTAACAAGTTTATTATTGGACTCTACATACAAACTACTAAATATTTACACTACAGATGGTAAAGTGTTTACGAGAAATACAAAACACTAGTTCATATTATTGCCTTTGATACAGGTCACTATAACTAGTACTTATTTAATTTACCATTTAATCTAAAAATAACTAAGCCTATACTCAGTAAGAAAAACAATTACTAAATCTTACATATGCCAAAAGAAACTTTCTCGATGCGTAGAAAACCCTAATGATTACTAGATTAATGATATACCACATATAATCAGGTGTAAGTTATTCTGATTATGACTAAATATTCATACTATATGAATTAATAGAGATAATTTATTTATCTATATCAAACAATGCTGTGCTATTGTTTTCAGACTGCCAAAAATACTAATATCTTTAGATAAGTATATTGCATTCAACTAAGAAGATTATGTTAGCTTTTATAAATTTAACATTGTTTTAATATATATTCCACAGAAATATGTCAAGAAAATGATAATCTATCAAACAATACAATGACAAATAATACCACACGATAGCGCACTGGGGAAAATAAAGAACCATTAAAAGTAATGCTAAAGCACATATAAAAATATGTTGCTAAAATAAACACTAGCCCAATGACGTAATATTAATTTCCTAGTGTTTTTTCCTGAGAAAATAGCTTATGAAAGAATAGTCTAAAGAGTATTTTTAAGAAGAAAAAAGCAGGTTTATTCAGCCAAATGTTGTCTGAACTGATTACTGATGGCTTAAATTTTCATGGATCTAATAATCCAGCATTATAAATATTTGTTGTCTACCATTCTCTAATTTTAACTCTATTTTTTTCCAGGTGAGATTTACAAATTGTAAGTCAATTCCCTCATTGGTAGCCAGGTTAGTGAGCATGGTAGCATTAAGGCATGATTGGTTGAATATTCAATGTTCCAACAGTTACATAGTTCTAAATTCTCCCAAAATGGGACATCTGGCAGTGAAATGAAACATATTCTCATCTTCTGATTTCTTGTAGAGGGAACATTTTTTAATACTTTTTGCAAAATTATATTTGTTAAGATGTATAAGTAAATACTCCTTGAACTTTTAATATTCAACTAATCTTCATAAAATTCATCACAATAAACATAATTTTAAACATTATTTTGTTGTTTATAACATAAATGATAAGTACTATTAAAACACATAGATATATATTTTTTATTTAAATTTGTTTTGATTTTCTTTATAACATCTTGTATGTCCAGTTCCCTATTAATTAGACTAGGTAATGAAATATTAAGATAATTTCAAAGATTCACCCATTCTGGATACCAGAATAGTTTATTAGATATCAGCTCATTAATTACCAAGATTAGATGAAAATCTCACACATTTATAAATATACTTTAAGTGTAATTCATGCGCATATATAAATGTTGGATAAACCTTGGTCGAGTACAAATTGTAATTTGGTGTTGGGGGGGGGGGATTTAAAAAAAACTGCAAAAGTACTTCAATTCTTTCATACATCGTGAAACTTCATATTTGCAAACTGTAACAGAACTTGGATTTAAAATTAATTAATTAGCTTTTATTGTACAGCAGCTTATTAAAGTTTTTGTAAGAGAACATTGCCCTACATAACTGCTCACTGAAATGTCCTGATGACAGATGAAGAAAGAGTCACTCTCAGGTACACACATATAACTTTTTACAACCTGAATGGATTCATAGGTTCATTTATCAGTAACAGCAAGTCGCCCACTATTTTGAACTTTTACAAATTTAATAAAAGATTCCACTGATTACAATTACTTTGAAGTGCATTAATCATCAATTCAAGAAACAAACAATCAAAAGCCAAAGGAACAATAACATCTGCAAAGGATCACAGATTAATTTTTAAATTATTTACGTTAATTCCTCCTTCCATAAACATCTTAATATCATTTACAACAATGAAAACAACAATAGGCTGAACAAGCAACCCTCTTTTACACCCATTGTGCTCTCAAAATTTAATGATAGCCTCTTTTGAGACCAGACAGTACTATTTGTATCAGTGTATAAGCTTTTTAATATATTTATCAATTTTATTGATATTCCACACTGAGATAATTTGAAAAATAAGGCATACATGTTTACTCAGTCAAAGGCCACATATAAATTAACAAAATATGTGTAAGGTTTCTGCAGTTGATGCTCAGTCAATACCACGTATAATGTCCTCTGTTAGCTAAAACCTCTGTGCACCTGTTAATAAGGTTGCCGTTTAATTAATGTCATTAGGAATTTCACTCTATAAATGTTGCAACGCTGCACTCAGTTTTTGCAGGTCAAGTGGCTGCGGATGGTGATCTGCACCTTCTCTGAATGTAGTGTGCTTAATAGGATTGAGGTCTGAAGACAATGGGGGAAGGGGCAGATGGGAAATTTCCAGGTTTTCTATACATTGGTGAACAACTCTACCGCTATGAGGTCTGGTATTGTCATCCAGAAATTGAAAATCCCTGCCAATGAGATCCCTGGTTTGAGGGATGTATTCCTTGATAATTTCTTGGAAATAATGGACTGCAGTGAGGTTGCCTTCAACAATAAGGAATCGAGTTCATCCTCTAGTGTAAATTCCATCCCATCCCATCTTGCAGCAATGACAATAATTATTCCTACCTTAGCATTGTAATGCACTGAGATCCACTACGTCCTATTGGCACTTCCAGTCTCTCGAAATGGGGCTAAAGCCCGCGAGACAATGCTCTGTGACATGCCCTTTGCCTCTGCAGTATCCATTTCCTGTGACCTCGAAGACTCAATATTATGAACTGCTGGATCAAGATGATGTCTTTCCATGGTTACAGAGAATATAACTGGATTAAAGACGAGAAAAGGTGTTTATTAACAACATGAGTAAACATAAGTAAATCCATTATTAAAAATGAGGATTAACATTTGTTTGTATTTGGTTTGTATTTTATGTTTTCTTTTATCCAACTAACAAGAATATATCTATTAATTTAATTAAAATTAGTGGAATAAGAATAAATTACAAATATCCCTATTCATTTTTGAGCGGTTTAGGTTTGAATTGAAATGTTTTATTATGAAAATAACACACTTGTTTCCAAAAATATTTACTGTCTTTACTGGACTGGAATTTATTTATATTATTAATAGTGAACTGGTTTTCTTTTCTGAGCAAAGTTCTATGTGTAGAGTGTTTAGGATTGTCACCCGATATGAGAACCATGCTTGAGTACGGAAGCGAGTATCTGGATCCCCTGTTCTCTTTTTGGAGGAAACAGGGTTGGTTTTGCACATAGCAATGATAGTTTTGTGTCCCTAACATGTGTTGAGAGTGAATATATTTATTGGTATGAATGTGTAGTGTGAAAGGGTCGATGGTGGAATATTGAGTACCTTATTGACCCTAAATTAGGTTAGTTATATAATATGTTTAATAGGTGATGGAGGAATATTGAGTACACCACCACCCTAATTGAATGAATGTGCAAATATCTTTAAGAATGAGTGAGAGTGTGAATGGGTTTGGATCTAGGGACTGCATGCGTTGGGTGCTGAATTGGGCTAGGTGTTGACAGCACAAGGAGTCAAACCTCAGTGGTTGAATGGATAAGACCGAGGTCTGTTCCTGTTCTGCTAACACCCGAGGTGGGTTATTCGAGGCCTGCTGGCAATTTATTGTAAATTACAAAAGCCGGAATTGCTGGTGTTTATAAATATATGTACATGTGCAGATTTAAGCTTATCAAAATCCAATCCAAACAAGTTTTTCTATAGATATTTAATAAGCAAAATACATGACTTCTGGCCCTCTGATATTCCCAATCGTTCCATTTCTGTTTACTGTTTTTTGTATGTTTATCAAAAAATTGTTTTCTTTAGCACTAGTGAATGCTATATTTACTAGATCTCAAACAGTAGTATCACACATATCTTTTATCAGTAATAGTTAACTTTACCCTTTAACATTTGACAGTAATTATCTTTAAAACTAGGAAGTAACAAGAGAACCACATCATTAAGTAATTCTTTTTCCAAACTGCAAGTTACACAAATAAATTTAGTGAAATATAATATAATTAATATTAATAAAATACATACGAATTTAGTGGAATATATGCTTATAAAAGCTAATATAATGATCTTGTCATATACAAAGTGCTTGTCATAAAGGTGTATTAGTGTTGTTGACAGTCTGACAGCATTAGTTGTCTTGCCGACAGAAGTTACACTCAGATCTATCAGACGTAGTATCACTTAAACTGTGGTCCAACTTGTTTTCTTTGTCTATAGTACATGGTAGTTCAACTCAGGCTATTATACTGGTGAGCATTATCCATTTCATTCTGGTTCAGTGACCCGAGTCTAGAAATGATCTACCAGTAAAATCTGCCTCTACATTGGAGATGAACTGTTCAATGTTAGGCTCGCACCTTGTTGAGCTACCCAAATGTATAAATAAATTATCTCTAATAATTCATGTAGTTTGAGTATATTGTCATAATTGGAATAACGTATGCCCTATTAAGTCTGTTATATCATTAATTTAGTAATCATTTTCGTTTTCTATGTACCAAAGAAAATTTCTACTGGTGAATGTAAAATTTGAAAATTGTTTTTCATACAGAATAGGCTTAGTTATTTTTAGATTCAACATTAAATTAAATAAGTAAGAGTTACAGTGAACTGGATCAAATGCAATAATATGAACTTTTCCATTTGTAGTTTAAATATTTAGTAGCTTGTTTATACAGTGCAATGAGTAAACTTTATAATACCATGGGAATTTTAAGCAAACACAAATATTCTACAAATGAGAAAAAGTGGCTTATCACATCATTCATTAATTGCTGGTAAAGATGAAGTAAACTCTTGCTCAAAAATCAAATTATTACTCTAAAATACCATTTATATTTCTTAAAATTAAAACTTGCAGCATAATTTCATTCTAAAACAATCTAAGCCAAAAAAAATTTTGTTTACTTATAAAATTGGTTAAATATATGTAATGGAAAACTGTTGGGATTTTTTTTTCTTTGTCGACTTATCGACAGATCTAGCCACGGCTCCATGTTGGGATCATGGAGAAGTTTACAGTGGAACATGAAAAATGTTTGGGGAATTAATGTTTTGATAAACAGGATTTTGAGGTCGTTGAAACATAAAACAGAGCATTTAAAGTTAATATTAGATACTTGAATTGAAAGAATTAGAATCGTTTCATTTTGGAAGGTTTAGAGGTACCACACAGTTCTGTACAGTACACCCAAATCGAAAATTAAACATTTTGTAGATTGTTAGTTGTCTTTAAACTATTTCGTTTATCTTCATGTACATTAACTTCATAATTAACTTAAATGAGCAGTGATGTCTCAGTGTTTCATAATCAACCCTCATTGCCACAAGACATTTAACACTATTGATGCTTAAGAACCCATAGAAAACTTAATCCTTGATTTCTGGTTTTGAATTCGTTACGTGAATATAATACGTCTTGAACCCACGAGTGAACGGGAGTAGTCATGTTTTATGACTACAAAGACCTCCAAGGATTATGTGTATATGTCAATTTGGTAGTCAGTACCTGCAATGCTTAGATCATTAAGAATGTTAAAGAAAGCGGAGATGATTTTATCACGTCTCTTCTTTCCTTTTTATTTCATTGCTTTTTCATTTTTATTTTGTGCAAGTGGTATGATGAACTTATACAATCTAAATATATACAACTCAACCTTTTTATCTATATCACCTCATTACCGACCTCGACCTCTACATGTTTTCGTACATCATTACGAAATCCCATTAAATTGGTGTATTGACACCAACAACTTGACAAACAGAGAAGTATTCTCAGGTCAATATGGCATATGATAAATAAGATGTAGATGTAGATATAATATTGTGATATTCGGGGTGTGGAATGTACTGCACACTTTGAGAGCTATTGTATCCCCCTTTCTGTAAATGTGATTAATAGGCCCGGTTTCAATTGTTATATACAGTTACATTGTACATCTACAACACTTCTTTGCAGGATCTGCAAGTACCGTTTTGGATTGTACAATTTTTCTTAAACGCCTATCATTCGGCAGTGTCTTGTTCCTATTCGGAGTTTTTTCTTGTTTCCTTTGATGCATTCTATTGCTTCTTTCCTTTGGTAACACGCTAGAAGGTTCTTGGATGAGTGAATTCCACTGTTTCCTAATTTTCATCCTGTCGTTCTTTCTACGATACACATTGCTAGTTTGAATCCCTATGCTACAGAAGGGCTGAGAACCTATCTGCGATATATCAGCCCGCTAATGATGTTAGAGCTTAGTGCTCTGATGGCTGCTTGGTCATCTGGCATGACAGCTATGTTCATGTTTTTGCACCCATTGTTCAGGGTTATAACTTAAGCCTGAACTACTGATGTACTTTCCCATGGATTCTGAATGCAGACAGTTCTCAGTGGAGCTGTCTTTTCCTTTTTACCATTATTTTTTTATATATTTTATTTTTATTTTTTATTTTTTGGTACTTAGGCCTGCCCGGAAATTTTGTTTAAATTTCCAACATAAAAAAGTTTAAAACGAGCATAGTGTGCTGTACATACACCACTTTTCGATACCTGAGAGACTAGGTTTCTTGAAAGAAATATATTATAATTTTTGACTACATAATCAGTGGGTTTTTCAATTTGTTTTAGGATCTGTAGTATTCAATAAAGTAACAGAATTATAGTTGTTCGAATGCTCAAATTGATATTTCAAACTTATCTTATTGTTGTTTTATTTTCGTTAATTGATAAACCATTTGGTTTATAATTTTAAATATGAGTGTTCCTTTAAACTTACTGTTTCAATTCTATCTTGCCGGGCTTAATTAATTACAGTGCATATTGCATTTCTAACTTTTTTAAACGCAAAAGTTTTCAGTCACATTCAAAGACCATACTAAGACCTAAGAAATAGGAGACCGAATGTTGGCTCTCCTGAAAGCATTTCAAAGAAAAGTCCACAAAGTCCAAGACTGCATCCCAGATTTCGTGTGCTCTTTGGCTGCCTTTTAGACCCAAATGAGCTTAACTCGCAGTAATGCCTTGCCATCGGCAAAGGGTGCAAGGTAGGTGTACTGGGACATTTTTGATATAATGAATATAGAGGATTTGACCACGTACACTGTCCTGCGATACTCTCGTAGCAGAAAGCAGAGTCGGACATGAAAGAATCGCTACTTTTTGCTGCTTGTTCGTTGATAGCATAAGCTAAAAGCGTCAACATTTATGTGCAATTATTGTTAAATTAATTTCCAATGAACTTTCAATTTCATCAACACAAAAACCAAAGTTAATTATATTGTATCCCACAATCAAACGAAAACCTGTAATTGTAGGTATATTCATATCAAGTGCAGGTGATATCAATTTGCCAGGCCGTTTCGAAAAAACACACTAAATCTTGTTGCGGGGCGCGTCTGGCGTGAATTCAACGGAGAAAATTTACATTTGCAATGAGGTCGTTAGAAAAAGGCCCTTCATTAGTTCGGCCGCCGATAAATCAATAACAATTAAAGATAGTTTCGGCCTGACACGCCTCCTCATCCTTTCCTTTTTCGCCCCCGGAGAGCTTCCTTGTCCCGAACAGTCATCAAGACTAACAATAATTGCGTCCAGTGCTCCATTAAGTTTACAAGTTTCTGGCTTTGATAGTGCCAGACGGGACGAGACCAGTTTTCTAATTACAAGCCAATTCTGGATATTTAGCAAATTATTGGCTTCGAAATTGGTACTTTAGAAGCGTACATAGGCAGGTTTGGGTTAATTAAGGTAAAACTTTAAATGAATTATTAGCTTAAAAAATCCCAATGAAAACAGTAGTGACTTTCGAAAACAAATCAGTTCACGAAAATAAAGGAAGAACATTTTTAAACAATAAGGTAGATGGCTTGTTGACCATCAACTTTGTGAGCGAATAGAAATGCCGCCCGATATAGAATTGTGCTTGAGTTTTTGTTCCCAGGATTTTTTAAATTTTTTTTTTGGGGGGGGGGACGGTTATTTTATTGTATGTAGATATCTGGTTGTGTGTTTCCTTTTGTGTGTTGAGAGTGAATATATTCATTAGAGTGAATGGGCCTGTGGTGGAATATTGAGTACCTATCCTAATGGACATCAATTAGATTAGTTATATAACAGCCTCTTATATGGAATGGACGAATGTCGAGTACTCCACTACACTACTGATTGGTATATAATTAGGAAAACAAAATGAATAGAATATGAGTGTGCCTCGGTTCAAAGGCTATATGTGTTGGGTCTGAAATGACCTAGCTGTTGGCAGCTCCTGGTGCCTAATTTCGGTGGTATGACGGATATAACCGATGTGGGGACGCGGACGAAAACGTTGAGGAGTTTTTGTAGATTCATTCTTACTTTTCTCTCTTATAATAGCATAAAATCTACGCATGGTTGACGAAGCCTGAATGAAAAGGTATTCCGCTTTTCAAATGTTGAAATGAGGTTGAATTTAGGCAAAATCCGGAGGGGGTTGTGCATTTTTACAGGGTGCTAAAAATGAATGCAAATTGGGGTTTGTCAAAAACTTTTATTTACCTACTTTATTCAAAGGGATTTTGTAATTTTTTATACATGTAATGTCATGTCATCGGATCCTTCATATTTTTGGGGATGGTTCAGGATGGTTATATCCTTCATACGAAGAGTTCGTTAAATCTCTCAAATTGGAAGGCTATACCGGACACTGCCCTTTTAACTCCCACTTAAAGAAGATACGAAAAACATAGACAGAAAAATGACCTCTGCTTAGTGAAACCAGAGACTACTTCACGAATGTCCATATAGCCCCTTTAGTAAGGTAATTCTCACACCAGGAGAAGTGTGCGAAAAGGTAACGAGGAAAGTGCATAGTTTTATGGGAAAGCAGCGCACTTTCCACAGTGGTCTTAATCGTTGGGGTTGAAAAATTGTTGTCTTTTTTGCATCCCCCCCCCAAAAAAAAAAAAAAAACCTTCTGAAAATTAAGAAATAAAGCTTCAAACACACCTTCTGTGGCTGACATGAACTGAAAATATTATGCTACAAATGTCAAATGAAATATTTAATACATCAATTTTTATATTTGAATTCAAATGAATTTAGCGAAAGCTGGGTTAAATTAAAAATTTTCATGAATGATATCAAGTGAAATTGTAGACATTTGAGATTAAAAAAAAGTTTTGATGGCAGGTCTAATCAATGTTTAGTAATTGTAGTAATTAATGTAAAGTAATTAATTAGTAATCATTGTTTAGTGGAAGTAGATTTTAATCTAAAGAGTACGTTCTCTTTGACCTGACGAAAAACTGGACGTCAACATTGCTTACGTTAGGTTCATGTTAATTAAAAAATAAATAAATAAAATAAATTCAAAACTTTTTTATATGAATATATATTTTAAATATTCAATGTGTTACATTATTTGAGTTTCAGTTTTAATCTGGCAACAGATCAGTCTTATTTACTTGAATCATAAAATTAGCTGTTGCGTAATCTAAGAAAATCAATTACATCAATATTTATCCATGTCGACTTATCGAAAATCGAAACTAATGACCAGTTAGATTCCACTAGATTCAGATGTTTACGACCAATTAGGATGATCTTATATAATTATTAAGTTTGATCTCGTTGCCGAAGTGGCCAATCTTCTTTGGATCGACATGATCGTCCCCGGAGGCGACGACGAATCTGGCCGGGGGCTAAGTTCGAGATGAAACTTAATTGAAAAGTGATATAATCCAGGGTCGAACATGCGAACATATGTTGCTCGTAAAGTGTTCAACGTTGATAATCACGTCTTTGTTCCGTGTCTTGTACTTTGAAGCTCTGTCCCATTATGTTCGAAATCGGACGTGTCCGTAAACATAGGTACATACGACTTGTCGCAAACACCGAAGTAATAATTTTTTTTCCATAAATTAATTTTAATTGAAGCGTGTGATTCGTCGTCAAACGGGTGAAATCATGTCGTTTCCTTTCGAATCTATGCCGTGTTTTGCCGAGGTTTGATTGCTTTTCAGCTTGAGAAAAATATGTAAATGATGTATTCAGAGTAAATTATATTTCACATTAGATGACTAACAATGTTTAATCAAATAACAAAACAATTTCCGGCTCTGTTGTGCTTCAAAATATAATTTATTTTACAATGTACGAAGGCGAGAATGGGCGGACCCAATGATAGTTTATGATTAACATGTGTAACACCTGCATCCATAACGAATTAATCTTGATATTTTAGATGAGGTATTTCCTTAATTGGCTGTATACGAAAGTATTTTTATGTTTAGATACTTTGTAACAATAGAAATGGTTTTTTAAAAACAAATTTATTCACAAGTAAATAATTTAAAAAAACTCTCTTTCTCTATCTATTTATCTATCCATTATCTATCTATCAGCTATTTATCTATCGTTATAAACATATATTTTTCTATCTATCTATCAACTATCCATCTATTTAAACAACCACCTATCTACTACACATCTATCTAAATATCTATCCATTTATCCATCTAACTCTCCATCTATGCACCTGTCTATCCAACCATCTATCTACCCACCTATTTATTTATTTATTTACATTTCAGCTCTCTATCCATTTATCTATTCTTATTTATCAATTTATCCTTTTATCTAATCTAATTGGGGGCTCTTTTTAGATGACCCGGCTCAATTTCTCTTGAATTAATGAAGCTATAAAAAAAGGGTGTTTAATATTTTTTAGTCTAGTTTCAAATTTTTAACTTTTTTGGAGAAAAATTATACAGGGTACCTCAGATTCAGTTCAACTTCACAATTTCAAATACGACCCAATACATGCTGACACATCATTTTAAAGGATTTGTTGCGCTGAAAACAATGGTGCAATCGGATTTTAAATTGGTCCAAAAATGTCAAAATTATGGCAAAAAGTGTAGAAAAAACGCATTTCGTTTGTTTCGTGGTTAACTCCAATAATTTGCTTCTTCACTAAAGTAAACATAGTTGCCATAGATTATCTCAAGAAAATCTCAGTTTTCGCTAGGTGGTCCAGCAATAAATCCATCAAACGAACACGCTTCGTTTGTAAACGGAACGAGTTCCAAAGTTTATAGAGGTATAGTCAATATTTCATATTAAAACTTTGGGATATTAAACAATTAAAGGCAACATCCCACATATCCCGGTCGAGATGTCTTATCTTAACGACCCATAGTCATAAATAACACTTAAAGACAAATATCCGTTTTTTTATTTATGACCGTAAAAATTTATATCAATAGTAGAGGGTTAGGTAGTTTGACAAGCACTATTAATGATTTTTTATGTTGCAATATTACGTTAAATGAATAATATCAAATTGAAGGTTCTTATTTATACAATTCCAATTACATTTAAATAATAAATTAGCTAATTTAAATTTGAAATTAATGCAGAAAAACCCAACAATGGTTTCCACTCAAGGAAATCGCGACTCTTGAATAGTTTAAGCAAGGATAGGGCAATCGGAACAGTTATCACACTGTTTCAAAGAAAGCTATATGACAATTTCTAAAGTAAAATCCCAGGTTTACAACTATTTCAAAATGTCCGGTTTTGATTAGTCATCGGCGTTCCCTATACAAAACAACCGCCGGCAATAAAAATAGAATAACGGTGAGTCGGCGTTTAGAAGCTTGCGCAAGCTGCTCTTAGGATCTTCGAGTGCAGCGAGCCTTGTACAGGCGTATAATTGAGACACGTAGTACAACGGGTGCTTGTTAGTTCCCAGGCTATCTGAGATCTCGAGAGATCTGCGTGCCAAACAGAAGTGAAGATCTTCAAAGGCGGCCTTCTCTACCCACGGATGCAGTGCCCGGATTGAAGACGCACATTAAAATGCGTTATGGTGCACCCCATGGCTTTAGGCGACGTGAGATAAAATTGAGCAGTGTTGGAACGTTTGGGGTTGTACTTCCATAAGCTACACGGCCAAAACAAATTAAGCATTAGATGAAATTTTACGAACAACGTTTTTCTATTTTCTTTATGTTGGAGTAATTATACACGTGCGTATTGTGCATTCAGTCTTTTCGTAGCAATCTCTCTTTCCCCTGAACACTTTCTCTCTCTCACTCCCCTTTCAGTCTTTTTTTCTCCCTCTCACACTCACTCCCTCGTACACTAATTTTAATTTTCTCTCTAACTCTGTCTTTCAGCTGTCGCTCTCTGAAGGAGATTTTACGCACAAATTTTTACCAATTTTTTTTAAAATACTCCCTCTCTCACTCTTCTCTCTTTCTCACTCACTCGCTCACTCTCTCTTTCTCTCTCCTCTATTCTTGCTCTCTCCTCCCTCGCTCCATCTGATTGATATCAAACTACCGTGACTCATGAGTATTTTTCATATTTTTTCTCATCAACTGTTGCTATTTTTATTGGCAGTGTTACTGCTATATTTGTTACAGTTGTGCCAAAATTCGTTCAGCTTTCTAATTTTCTTAAATTTTTATTAACTATATAACGGTTGTTTTGTTCCTCGTTTACTGTTTGTTTTGAAAATAGTACCTGTATTATTAGTCATAAATATATTTACCAATGTAGAAGATAATATAGTTTTTACGTCTTCCTAACTATTTTTGCACACTTTAATGTGAGTGCGCACGTATTTTTCTAGCTTTATCAAAAATATGTAGGTTTTTTTAATCAGCTATTATGATTTTATCGGCTGTGTTCATGTATTTCTTTTAATTCATTTCTCTTTTTCCTAATAAACATATGGCAAAATAAATAGTAAAATATTTTCTTTGCTGTTTTCATAACAGATTTTTATATCGCCTCGACTTGATTAATTAAATATTTGTCTATATTAAAATTTTTGGTTAGTACAGATCCTAATAATTATTGTCCAATCACAATATTTGAATAATGGTATCGATTTAACAGATTTCGAGCCTTTCTAATCGTCGGATATGTGGTGTCCACTTCCGGTTCCCTTGAGTTCATTTCAAATCAACCGCATGTCCATTGCGTCCATGAATTCCCGTCAGGGCAGAATGCACACATTAGACCTTTAGAAAAAGGAAAAGGAGGAAAAAGAAATGAGTCCTGTCGAAACATGACATCTCCAACGGCCTGTTCGTCCGGCTACGCCATTTGACTTGTTCCATTTAATTTATGTGGCAAAATAAATCGCTTCATACCAAAATCTGAAAAATACAATCATACATTGTACATACAATCATACTGAAGACTTCTCTACTGAGAATTAGATGTAAAAGTCATTTATCAATCTGATACAATATCATACCATAATCTTGTACTCTTATTTTAAATTTAAATGAAGAAATGTTGAAGATCATTGGCGATCATTTGAGAGAATTGCCTTGCTGTGTTTTGGTCTGTCAGACGCGTTTCGACTTCACCCTCCTACTCATCGGTAGACCAAAAATGACCGGAAATCCCAAACTGCAGTTTCTTGTTCCACTGCTCCCGGGATCTCACAAAATAAATATTTTTGTGAATGTGTCTGTTCCATTTACTTGTATAGCATTGTTCAAGTTCTGAACAATTTATATAGTTATGTATTTTAACTTTATAAACCCCAATATTTTAATTTTTTTCGTAATCATCTTGATATATTAATATGGTATATTATAATATGGCGCGACGTATAAAAATAGTATATTAACATGGTAATTACGGTCACTTATATCTTTTAAATGTTAAACTTTAGTTGAATAATAAATTAATAGCTTTCCTAACCGATAATATTGCAAAATGAAACTCTCGTTTATTCTATATTTTCTCCTTAATAACTTGGGAATAATTCATACGCCTGGAAAAAACATTGTTGCCACTGGGTGTCGTTCAGCTCGGCTAAATTTTTTTAAAATTAAATATTCACTCGTGACAATTATTAAATATCACCTGGAATTTGGGGGGCACGTAAAATTTATTTATCAAATTTATTTTATTTAAAGTTTATTTATCAGAGATCTGGGTCGATACCTTAATAATAGCGGTTGGTGCTTTATAGATTTGTAAAATAGTTTTTGTACCAATTAGGGCCAACATAGATTTACAGATCCGGTTTTTCTGAACTGTACACATCCCACGTGAGGAGACGATACGTTTGTAAGCAATCAAGACTAGAAAGTACGGGTAACATAAATTTATATGTATATAATATGAAAACGCGATTTTTTTAACAATACAAGAGCATATATTATGATACAATGTTGTTTATTGTATCATATAATTGACATATATTACCTTAGAAAATATTTATTAATTCAAGTGTGAAGATATTGGTGTTCATAAATTTTCTTAATTATTAAGATCTTTTTTCTCTTTTTATTAATTTGTACATTTGTAAACCAATTTCAACAGTAAAAATGCTGTAAGAACAAAACAATTGACATGAAAAACGTGTGAGGAGAACTCACCCAGTTGTAATCTTCCTATGGAAGAAATAAATAATGACTTCTCTTTTTTACTTTCTTCGTCACTACGTAGGGAATTACGTGACCATCGGTGTTTCCCTTGGTGTTTCAGTCGACTGGAAGGATGAAAGAAACGGGATTGATGAAATTTTTCGTAATAGGTTTTCGCTACTTCTGGAACAAAGGGAATATTAAGGTCTCAGTGTAGGGTGATGTTTGTTGCATAAAAAAGACGGTTAACAATTTTTCTTGGTACTTTTGATTGGAATCTTTGCATGCGTTTGGAGTTGGAATGCTTGGTCGACCACCAGAGTCCGATACCATAAGTGTACATAGGTTTGATAACCAGAATCAGTGCTTTGTAATTAAGTGGAAGTTTGGATCGTCTGTCAGTAGTGGTGTTTGCTAACACTGTTAAAACAATTAATTAAGGTTTTCAGTTGAGATATAAAAAGTCAGTGACAAGAGCGGGATTCGAACCCACGACCTTCGGCTAGATATGCCGCTGCTCTGCCACTTGAGCTATCGTGACTTAGATCCACTTGGACACTAACTTCCCATCTCAACCCCACCTGAATTTTCCCTCCTTTTTGCCATTTTTCAAAAGGTGGGGTTGAGATGGGAAGTTAGTGTACAAGTGGATCGAAGTCACGATAGCTCAAGTGGTACAGTAGTGGCGTATCTAGCCGCAGGTAGTGGGCTCGAATCTCGCTCGCGACACTGACTTTTTTATCTCAACTAAAAACGTTAATTAATTGAAAGATATTAATTGGTCAAGGGGGACCACGAAAACTAATGAATTTAACTGTTACAACAGTTTGTAATGCCCGTTTAGTTCGTTTCGTTTTAGTCTTGTTCGAATTACAAGTAAGTGTTTGCCCTCGTGAAGTCTCATGTTCAACAAGTGGTAGTGAAATCACTTGAAGGAAACAGGTAGTACTGTAATACGTCTGAAAGTGAAGTTAATGTATTGATACTTCATTCATTTATATTGATTCTCCACTTTTTGGACCCAACGACGAGGCTCTTAAATGGTTTTTGAAGGTTTCTCTATATGCGGGGAAAAATTACTGTATGGAGAGCAATGTCAGCAGTATATACCGTGTAAAGGGGAAGAATGATCCCTTGTGGAACGTCAGCTTGGATAGAGTAGATAAAGGATATCGCTGTGCCTTGTCTAACTCTAAGTAACGGTCAGTCAGGTACGAATTTGGGCTGTCAGAGGCTTGACCTAATTTCAAGGAACACACCCGAACAACACTGCTTCTGTTCAAGAGAGGATGAAATGACGTCCGAAACGCGATGACATTGATAGTTCGTAGGGACCTAATTCAAAAACTGGTGACTAGAAATAGTTTCTTGACGTTTCTCCTAACCATCCCTAATCTTATTATTTACGTGAAATTTTTTCTCAAAATAATTAACGCATATATTTTCTCCGTATCATCACATTATATGAGACAATGAGTACAGAAAAGGGTCTACAGATACGATGACATTAAGTTCTCCTGGCTTTATTCATGAGTAAACCTTTACAAAGTGCTACCGCAGGACACATTTTTATTCAGACAGTCAACAGATATTCCATCTTCTTCTTTCAGTCTTCGTCCGGTTTACCCATTTCCTTTGGATATTTCACCCCTGCATCTTGTTTTTATACTCCCATTGAAATAGTAATAAATGGTAAGCAGAGGTAGACAACGATGCGAATGTCGAGTGGATCCGTTTGATTGTACATTTCTTTGATGTTAGGAAAAACCGCCAATTAGTTGAGTTTCAACATTGCAAATTTTGACCTTTTTATAAGCAACCCAGGCTGTATCACTGCAGGAAACATGTAATGTTAGGTTTTTATACAGTTGATGATAAATAAAGGCAGATCATAGAAATTGAGCCCTTTTTTTAATGCTTATTTATTTTTTAACTACTGTTCATTCATTGGAAAGGTGTTTTGTTTATGAAAAGATGAATTTAGTCAGTTCAATGAATCAGGGAGATATTTTTTCGCCGTATCAAGATCAAATAAAAGTTTGACTCGGCGGGGTCGTCAGATAAACTTACATATAATATCCTATCTGGTTTTCCAGTTTCCATTAGGCTCGTTAGTAGTATGCCATTAGGAGCTGACTCATCTTACCCTTGATCTTTCTAAAGGCTGTCCCCGATCCTCCGTGATATCTATATGATTATTGGTAAATGGAACGGATGATAAAAATTCGGCGTTTCAAATGCCCGGTGAGGTAAGAGGGACTTCTCGGAATGTAAACAGTGAAAGTAGGCCGAAACTAAAACAAAAACCATAATGGACGGGTGTTACATTTTGAGAACAAAAGGGTGATCGTAAGTCCAGTGGGAAATTAATTCATGATTGGTCATTAATCACGAGATGATCCCTCATTCGCAACATGATAAATGTCGCCTACAAAGAGGATTTTGACATGACAATTGACCTGAGTCTTCTCTGAAGAGTGGAATTTATAAATTTACCCCCTACAATCATAAAGTAATTAGAAAACATACTGTGGGATTTTAAATGATTTAATTTCTAACTACCGATATTCTAAAGGTCATTTTATTAAAACTTTATATTGAAACTCGATATATACCAATAATATCTTTTTAACCAATGAGTTTGAAGAAATGATTCATTAAGCCTTATGCCGAATTCACTAATGATTATTAAAATCTCATGGTGTAGTTTATTTATTCCTTATCATTTATGCAACGAATCATGATGATACTGAAATGCTAAATATATCATTAAATTGGCGTAAGGCTAGAGTTCAGCAGGTTCGTTCTAATTGACGGAGTTAGTTTAAACGAAAAATAACGCAAATAATAGTAGGTTGCGCGATTCCTGACAATATCAGGGATTGACAAATGAGGGCAAATTTGAAAAAAAATGGCTTATCCAAATTAAATTCGACAGAGGTTACTTTTCCTAATCAATGAGCCAGGACGTCAGATTCTTTTTTCAATGTGGGCATTAATTAGGAGTCCAGAGGACACTGCCAAACCGTCTAGGCACATCGGATTAATCAGCCAGGGAGTCTTTTATTACAGTCAAATTTGAATTTCTGATCAGTACGAAGAAAAACATTGAATTAACACCGTCTTAATATAGAATTTGAAGTCATCACATGGGTGTCGAGGGTTGCGTACGCCGCTTGAATAGCGGTGACTAAGTTTTCTAAATTGTACTGGAATTCAACTATCGCCTGGATCTCTTCCGTAACTTTTTTTAACTGGGACTACCGCGCAAGCCGGCTGCCAACGAGGGGGCTTGAAAAGAAATGAAACGGTGTTCATTATTCCCCACTTTTTATTTTTGACCGATTTGGAATATTATTTGGATGGAGGGATACAAAAGAAAAGCCCAATAATAAAGTTATTGTCCTATGCGGCCAAATAAAAAATTGTCTTTTTAGAAATGGTGGCCAGCAACTCGTAACGAGAGGTGTTGGTGTAACGGTGGACAGATTGAGGTTATAAAGAAGTACACTTATCTAAGAGTAACTTCGCCATCCAACTTGACTTTTGAGGAATATTTTAAACATGTATTCTTACATTGTAAATTTGCATTAAATAGTTTTAATAGTATATTGTAAAATATTCTGCGATTTTTCACCCACATGAAGAGATCTGAGAGGCTGGGGGCTCTGCTTACCATGTCTGCACAGACTGAGATCTTGTTGGGTAGATACTTGAAAATGGATTGTCTCGGCAAAACGGTGGTAGTTGTCAGGGCTCCCGAACTGAAATTATGGAAGAAAAGGCCGACGAGGTGGCTAATTCTGGGATGTCCCAACCTCCGGACCTGTCTATTTCTTCTTTCTAATCTATTCAGATCCTATAAGAGCCACCTACCAACTGAACGCCTCCCGCAAAAAATGCACTTGTATCTAGAGCTCGGTCGGTAAATGGTGCTTAGAAGATCTGAATCGAAGAAGAAAGAATATACTCTGAGTATGCCATACACAGAGACTTAGAATTGAGCCAAAGAGGAGAAATGTTGCTTCATATGTCCCACTTAATTAAAGGGTGCCATTCCTTCGCTACAGACAGAGAGCTTGCAGGAATGCCATCAAATTTGCTTGAGGACGTCAGCGAGTGTTTGGGTCGTCTGTTACAATTTTTGGAGGAAACAGGGCTGTTTTATTGTAATAGTACTGACAGATGTTTTTATTGTTAGCTTGTGTTATTTAATAGAAGAATGCGTGTAAGAATATGTGTTAGTGTGAGTTTGTCTAAGTTCAAAAACTGTATGCATTGGGGTTTGAAATGATGTAGCTGTTAACAGCCCCTCGAGCCTAATCTCGATGGCAGGGAAGGTAAGACCGAGGTATGATCCAGGATAGCCAAACACCGAAGTAGGAGTTAGGTAGCCATAACCTCAATTCTGTAAATATTTGTATGTGTGCAGGTGTGCAGAGTTGAGGTTATATAGATTTCTCTCATTGAGGGCCTAAATGTCCTAGCTGTTGCCTTGGGGCCTAAGTTCGGTAGCCGGAAGTTAAAAGTTCACTCTTATGGATCATTAGAACCCACGGTCTCGGAATTGTTCTCCGACGATTTAACCATCTAAGCCCCGTGACTTCTATCTTCAGATACGACCTTATATCAACTGATATCTTATTTTGTGTTATTAATATTATGTCTGAGTTACGCGTCAGGTGGTTAGAGCGGGGTACTGTTCTAAAATTGAATGTTCGGATACCATCCATGACATTGACCTTTTTGTACCAAAGTGTATATTAAAATAAAAAATAAAAAAGGGACTGTAATGATAACAACAACCATTAATCAATTATAATTTTTATGTCCAAATCGGAAAAGATTGTTCTTCTCACTTATGAACCTTAGAAAGACCCTGTGATTTAAGGGTTAATGAAAATGATCTTTTTAACAATGTATTTTTATGGAATATTTTATTCTTCACTTTTATTTTACTTGTGTACAATTATTTCAAAAGCAAATAAGATCATAATTTTATGATATATAATTTATGAGAAGATGTATGCATTGTTTTTCTTCAAACTTTCATGCAGGAATTTATTAGTTTTCTCACGTGGGCGCATATGGTTACACTCTAAAATATACGAACCATTATTATGGTAATTTTCTTTTCCGACAAGTCTAGTTTTATATATTTATATTTTCATTTTTGAACAACCTTAAGAATAATTCATTTTTCTTAATAGTGCTATTCACTTTGATTTATTGATTTTAAAAATATTTATCGTTTTCCCATATTTTATAACGAGTCTTTTTTTACAAGCACAAAACAAACATCATAGAAAACAAGCCGGCCTACCATTGTGTAATTACCGGAGTGGACATAGACAACAGATAAAGCGTAAACATTTCCTATTTGCTTCGGACAACGCAAACAATCGAGTCGTGACAACCACACAGTGACCTACTCTTCCTCCTACAAAACAATCAATCAAAAGCCATCTAGCTCTTCTTATTGCTCACAAACCAGGGCCTTTATAAATCCGTAATTAATTGGATTGGAGCTTTAATGAGTTCCTCGCCTAACTGAAAATAAATCATGCCTGAAATAAATCTTTAAAATATTAAGTACTCCAATGCGGAGGCATCCCTTTTATCAGATGATGTAGTGTTATGAAGAGACGATTATTATTGGATCTCTCAGAGTTCTATTATACAATAAATAAATACTTTTTAATTTAATTTTTCTATAAATTCTGAATACATCCCTCATTAATGGTCCTTATTAAAAATTGTAATGAGGGCGGAAATTAATTAAATCAAATGAAAACTGACAGGCAGATGAATTACGACTTTTATCTTATTTGGGTAAGGCGTAGGTGTGCTTAACGGTACTATCAATTAAAGGATATTTTAATTTTGTTTTGGGGCATCTTTTCCAACCTGTACCTAACAAAATATAAACATTATACTGTTTTAGTAAAGCTATGAGTTGAAGAAATTATCATCTCTTATTAATTATTATATCTGTCTCTTTATTTCTATTTTTGTATCCCTCTATTTATCTCTATCTAATTCTCACTCCTTTCTCTGTCTCTTATTATCCGGCTTACCTCCTCACCCTTTTCACAATCTTTCTCCCTACATCTCTTTCATTCTCTCCCTCTTTCTTTCTATTTCTGTATTTATCTCTATATATTCACCTCTCACGCTCTTCCTTACCCCATTGCTCACTCTCCCTCCCCTCTCTCTCTCTCTTCTATTCATTATTCCTCTTTCTATCTCACTATTGTCATTGGCCTTTTCTCCTCACTCTCACTCTCTCTCAATCACTCACTCCCTCATTATCAAAACATTACGATTCTCTTGTAGCTTTTTTATCATTATAAATCTCTCTCTCTCTCTCTTTCTCTCTCACACTCTCTCTCCCTCCTCTCTCTCTCTCACTCACTCACTCTCTCTCTCTCTCTCTCTCTAAACATTACGATTCTCATGTAGCTTTCTTTCATTTTTGCTTTTTATTATTATAAATCTCTCTCTCTTTCTCTCGCCCCCTCTCTCTAACTCTTCTCGTTTTGCTTTCCCTCCTCACTCTCACTCCTCTCGTTTTGCCTTCCCTGCTCACTCTCTTTCTCTCGAGTTTCTCCGAGTTTCAAGTTGAGTGAATGGATGAAAATTTTTATCTACACTTAATCCCACATCCGTATTAATCCTACATAAAAAATCGATACACACATCATCGCATAATGCCTCAGAATTAAGCTATGGAAAAATTTATAATACAGTATTTTGAATGTTTTGTATATGAGGGGTCATAAACGATTATGGCGGTAGTCTTTGTTCAAATGCATATATTTTAATTAAGAAAAAGCAATTATCTTTAATTTCTTTTCATGTCATAAATTTGATTTTTTTTTTTGCAAATATCACATGAACTTGATGATGGTCACTTTCACGCACACTAACCATTTTTTTATTATAAACGAACAAATAATTTGATAACAAATGGTTATAAATCTAATGTAAAACAACAATTTTAGTAATCAAAACTAGTAAATTGTAATTATTACGGACAGGTCTGAATGCCATGCCAAGGACGCTATAGTCGTTTGAATAACAACATATAGCAATATTTTCACATTAAGTCTCCTCTCTTTATGAGAGGTTACATTACGTTATTTACTTTTTCTTTACTTGAGTTAATTTTTTATGTTAATTAAATACGTCAGTGTATTGAAGCACATTTTCAAGGCATATCGCCTACGTGCCAGGTTATACGCAGAAAAATATCCTTAAGTCGATTCGCAAACAAATTATTTAAAAAAGGAATAGAAAAAGATTTTTTAGGGGAGGTTCAATGGCTCAGATCAGACGCGGGCTCACTAATTACAAGCCGTCTGTTAAAGAGTACAGCAAGCAAATTTTACCCCGATGTTTACACTCTTTCGCAAACTGAAATATTTAAGCTTGTTCCCCATTTCTCATCAGGGACGATCATTTGGGCCGGCATCGATACTAATTAAATCCTCAAAAGATGTTTGCTTAACGGAACCTCACGAAAGAGGACGAAGGGTTGCTTTAGGGTAAAATACGTCGTTCTTCCCCATAGATGATATGCGGGTTGCGAACTTTAATATTAGGGGTGAACAAACATAAGGGTGGGAAGGGATTATTGACGCCATGGCATATTGCATCAATAGCAGACACATATAACCTTTTATGGCCGACTGTCTTCTGCTTTGGCTCGTGTAGCTTATTGATTCGGCGAACAGGAAATTTTATGCCTCTCAACAGAATACCGATGAAAATACGTAAATATTAACGTGTTAATATTAAGACTTTTCTCCTTACTTTTTATTTAGCATTTAAATTTAGTTTTTCTAGGATTCATATGTTACATAATATGCTTAATTTGTGAAGTGTTGTGAAAATTATCATATTTTATCTTTTATACTATTTAGAACCACGTGCTTTCAGTACTACTGACGGATAGGTACGGATTAATTACAGTTTTTCAGTTTTTTTTTAAATTTAATAATTGTAATCCTATAAGCGTAGGTATTTGCTAGATTGCCTAGCAGGTATAGGATAAATAGTAGGGATACTAGTTTAAGTTTCGGTTATTAGGTGTCTGCTATTTACGATCATATGCACCGAGTTCAATGTTCGATTATTGTGCCTTCTACATCATTGCCTAAAGCTGTCGAAGCTTCGTTTCATCCTTTTTTAGTAGGTAGATTATTGAAACCTTTCCTCTACATTAGCCTTAGTAAAATGGTGCTCTTCTCCGTGAAGAAAGATGCTTTAGGAAGTGGATTTAGGAGGACTTCTAGGGTAGCAGTGGAGGTCATTCTATTTGCTCCAATAAACCGGCACTCTTGCCTTTGGGAAGTACTAGGGATTTTTACCACCATCAGCAGTATGGCCTACCTCCCCCATACCACCGATCTATAGGTTATCATGGGTCTAACAACCGCTGTATATAACCATAGCGCGTATCCCCAGTCTTATACTTCTTTATAGTTAGTTCCTTATTTCAAGAAAGGCTTCGGTCAAAGATTTCACCAAAGATATTTCACTTCTTTAGAGTAAGGAACTACGGCTCCATTTGGCACAAATGGTATCAAGCTCTCTTGATACTCTTGATATTGTTTTATTTTTAAGGGAAACCACGATGGTTTTATTGGGGTTTATTGATCGTTTTTCTCTTTGACACCATTTGTGTGTTATGTTAAATGCGTATTGCACCCACTCTGTGATACCTATGTTCATCCATTTAAGACTACCGTCAGTTCTTCTGCATATTAATCTGGGACGAAGTAATGACATTGTTAAAAACCCCTTCCTCGCCCATAAACAGCGTCAAGGTAATTAAATAATCTAGGGCTTGGTCTGTAAAATTCCCTATTTTCAGTTTTCAATGCTTCGTCCCTAATATAGTTAATCAGTTTCTCCAATGATTTCTGCATAAACGTCGAAAAACTTACTTCTGTATGAATTTAGGGTTTGATATTTTGCCTTGCCTAAGTTTTGGCAACCAGACCAACCTAACCATCCTCCATGCTGAGGGTATTAAGAGGCTAAAGAGGTCCCGAAGATTCTGAGATGGCATTAGCAGTTCTTGCCCTTTATGAAGTAATATAGTATAGGGTACATTATATATACTTTTTCTACTTTTTTCAATCTCTCTCTCTCTCTCTCTCTCTCTCTCTCTCTCTCTCTGTGTGTGTGTGTGTTTGTGAGTGGGTGCTAATAAACCATAGCCTTTGCTAATTGCAAATTTGGCATGCTATCAATAAATGTAATGGAGGCGAGTTTACTTGCCATTAGATGGACCCTTGTTGGCTTTATAATGACCAATGCTTAATCTGGCTAGAACCACTTTTCTTATTTCCTTCCTGATTGATTAAGGTCATTTTAAAATACTGTTTTTATTTTCACGTAGCTTATTAATTTCTACAGTTTTAACAAAACAAAAATGTTTACTTTCTAGTCAATTTTAATTAACCTCCTAATTGCCTGGGAAGGAAAGTAATGTTCAAAACGAGAGTACCCTGTTCGAGGGTGGTCCCTAACCCATGAGGCCCGATACATTTTAATCAGGCCGGAATGTCTCCGTATGAGTAAGAGCTGTGTACTCGAATAGCCGTTAACCGGGCAGGAGGAAGCTCCGGGAGGATAAAGCAAGTAGCTCAGGTAGTTAAAAACTCCTGCCCTCGGGAGACGATTGCCCCCGGCTGATTTAGAACAGTACGGCTATTAGAGCCGGACTTTACAGCTCAATACTGCCCACACAACGACCTATTAACTGTGTACGATGTACTCCGACCGCCTTGTGAGCCGGGCCGATGGAATGTCAAAGAACGCTCCTTTTGTTTTTGATTTTTTTTCTCACAAGGCAATAACGCGCATGAATTTTGTATGAGAGGCTATTTTAATAATTTCAAGATCCTTTGCCGTTAGCCGATGGCAAAAATACTATTTTCACCTGAAACCGGGCGTCAGAATCAATAAATCCTTCAATTATTAGTCTTATAATGAAACCAACTGGGAGTTGGATGATTTTTTACAAAGATATGATAATAAAATGAAATTAGACACATGCTACTTGTATTTATCTAGTGTTCTTAATAAAACAAAATTATTGCGCGTGTGTTTGTGTGCAAAGCTAGGAAATAACCTAAGCCCGGCTCTAAGAGATAACAGAAGGCTGTAATTCATAGATAATCTCCACTTTAGTCGGCGTTAGACGAACTGATACCTAAAATTTCCACGTCGTTATTTCGAAACGATAAAAGATTAATAGTATTAGACGTAGTATAGAAAATTAAATTTTATTTTATAAAGAACTACAATAACATTTAGTTTGGAAATGAGGTCGCCGATTGGGGGTAGCGACCGTCTTGTTTTCCGAATCTTTTTGTTTAACTCCCCTACTCGATAGATTTTATTTATTTATTTTTTTAGATTCTTTTTATTTTCTTGTTTAGTGTCAAACTATAAAATTGAACTGCATTTCAGCATGATTTCAAAGTCTTTATTTTGCTCAAAGGGAGTCCAAACAGTTGTCAGTCAATAATAATAGTTCATTGCACTATAAAAATACAATAAAAATATTAGTTTACAAATAAATATATAAACTTAAATCGGCATGGTAAGTGGGGGTTTGATTCCCGATAAATGTATGAACATAAAATACAGATTTTGGATGAAAAAACATGTATAAATAAGAAGTATCATCAGTTTAAAAAAAACATGCCAAAAGAAAAGAAATAAACTGGAAAAACGTAAATAAGGAAATTTAATGGCGAAGAAACGTAATCAAAATCGTCATTTAATAATTTGCTGTATGTTCAGACTGCTTTGACATAAGTTAGTAACTACTTCTGGCCTATTTAGCAGATTTATAAATCTATCTAGCGAAAATAATCCTTCGCGAAATACTGATAAGTGAAATGAAGGGGGTGCCCCTTACCCTGCAACAAATTGGAATGTGTCTTCCTTCACCCAGTAATTGCATAGCATACAGTCCTCCTGACTGAGAAGGTCATTAAGATTTAAAATAATTGTCCGTTACAATAATTTACCTTATTATCTCGCTACAAAATGAAAAGGAGTCGTTTCAATATGACGAAAAGTGATCCGAAAAGTGAAAACATACAAAGGGCATCGTCCAATCGCTTTGCTGTCCAAGTTACGCCATAAAAACGGAATATTTCGAAGTTTAGTTGGGAAGGTAGTTTTGGACAGAGAATAAATGCAGCGTGGTGCATTTTTGATGAACGATAGGAAAAACAATGCACCACCTGCAAAAATCAACTATCAAATACATGGCCATAGTTGTAGTGTATGTCAAATCGTCTGTTGTACGGAGACTCAGAGATGTGCAAAAGAGCCCTTAATGTAAATAAAGAAATGTTTATTCGTCGCAACGAGTTTTCTTTTCTCCGCCAACTATCTAAATAAAATTTCTCAGGTGTACTGGCTTGTATCATCCCGACATGTTTGTTTACTATAATTTTTTAATAAAACTGATTTGATAGTAAACGTAGAATGAAAACGTAAATTAAGGCTTAAGGGTAACTCTTTGAACACATCATTTGACAAGTTCTTTCGTAATTGGATATTTTTTTACAATTTTTTGTTTGCGTGAATTCATTTAGCGACGCATGAACATTGCAAAATCGCTCAGGAACAAGGAAGACCACATAGGTTGTTGCGTTTCACATTGAATACGAATAGAGGGGGGTACGTAAGGGTTCATTTTATATTTGGTCACTGGAGATGAGAAGAGGGGTCCTTTACAAAATTGTTAAAAGCCGTAGAATTGCCTCCTCATAAGGTCGTGCTGTCTGGTAATTTAATATGAACTGCTACCTCCCAATCAAACCCTAAAGGTAGAAGTATAGTGTGCGCAGCTATAGCGCCTTGCGTCAGAGTTGAAGGAGAAACATCCAGCCCTGGTTGAACAGAAGCAACGTCAGAGGTTTCACCACGTCAATGCCAGGCCACACAGCTGCCCTAAGAATAAATTGGTTGAGTTCACCAAATGTCCCACCCTCCATGCTCACGAGACCGCTCTCTTCAGATTTTTGCTTGCTCTCTCAGGTTGTTCTAACAACAACTTAAAAGGTAGGGTATTAAAATGCAAATTGGACTAACAGATTTTTTCGTCTAAGTTATCGGATTGTTACAAAAAGGAGATATTTCTGCTATCAAAACGTTGCCAGCACGTTATAGAAATCGAAGGAATTTTTCAATTTAAAAATAAAATACATTAAAATTTTGAGAATTTTACTTTTTTCTGAAACTGAAAAAAGTTATACACCCAACCGAATGTAGTGATAGATTGTCTTTTTGCGTTCCCTTTTGTTTATTTATTAGCGTGAATGTGCAGTGTGAGAGGGCCGATGGTGGAATATTGATTACTCCATGGATCCTCCATAGATGAGTTATATATATACGTTTAAAGGGTGATGGAGGAATATCAAATACTCCACCACCCTTTACACATACTATCTATATCCAATTAATCTAACTGAGGGGGTTTATGGGATACTCAACATTCCGGCATCGACCCCTACACACACAACACGTTAACACTAATAAATACATTTACTCTGAATATATACAAGAAAAAAAATTTAAAAAAGACGATACATCTATCAAGTAGTATATAAAATAAGATAGCCCTGTTTCCTTCAATCGGACCAGGGGCTCTGCAAAATATTAAAAATAACTGATTTTTAAAGGTTTGAACAAACAATCCACCAAATGATATAAAAAAGTAGTCGTCAACCAGTTGCAATTTGTTTAAATTAAAATTATTTCAGTTAATAATATGCAAGTATAATATAAAAATAAAAATTATATATTATTATACGTAACAACTTAATAACATATTAAATGTTGATGTTACTTGAAAAAAAGAGTGATTTTTGGATTAAATGATTAATGGCGCTTTGAAAAAAATAGATAACAGTCGTTGTAAATTAATACAAAAATATTTTAAACGTTTAAACAAACACGGAGCATGTTTGGATATCTCATACTTCCGCGCCTCATATTTACATTTAGTAGTCATCACATGTTTTTCATTATTAGCAACCGGTATTTTTATAGCACAGGTAGACCATGCCGATAATCTCTTTGACAAGTACTTTTTTTTGATTATCTGAATGGAAGATTTACTCATCCCATTTCAGTATAATCCCACATTGTAACCACTTATTAAAAAAACGTTTAAAACCCATAAATATTTTACTTGACAAATAATAATTTTAACATAATACTTACCTGGTCTCCGGGCTACCGTGATCACAACGCGGATTAGCCCGGATGAAGCCTTCCCAATGCATTCGGCTTGGCTGATCTCTGCGAATATCCCAAATGCGATTATTTCGAGCGCGTAATTTTCCCTAGTCGGGACTGCGTACGCGGATCCCGATTCAAAAATGGGCCATCCGTGTATATGTCCGGCATGCAGATAAAGTTTGCTCGTTATATTCCACCTAATTGAACGATGCAATTCCCTGTTTTCATATAAAGAACGCTTATGAATTCAACCCGATGTTTGAATCGTTCTTGAGCATGGCAGTATTTGGGCCCCCCCTGTTTCGATTATTGGATGGAGCAGGATGGTTTTGTTGTATGTAGTAATGATAGTTTTGTGTTCCTAGCGTGTGCTGAGAGTGAATGTACTTATTAGATAGAATGTCTAGTATAAGATAAACGATGGCGTAATATTGAGCACCTCCTATTCACCCTCAATTAGGTTAGTTATATAATAGGTGTAAATGGTGGTGGAAGAATATCGAGTTCACCACTACCCTAACTGAGTAAATGGCATGTAAATAGGAAAGAATGTATGTAAGAGTGAGTGAGAGTGTAAATGGGTTTGTATTTAGGAACTGATTGCATTGGGTGCTGATAGCTACTATTGAGTTATGATAGCACCTGGAGCCCTAGTGGACAGTTAAGACAGAGGTCTGATTCCGGCCAACACCAGAGATGGGTATTTCTCCAGGCTGCCGGTTGGTAGTTCAATGCAAAGTCAAAAGTCCACTATCGGTGGACTACAAGAAGGGTTAGGTTCAACTTTGACAACTTTACCCACATGTGTGTATATACATGCATGTGCAGATTTTGAGCTTATATACAAATCAGTAATAAATTTTGGCCTATACTAAAAATAACGGCCAATAATAGTGGCCCAGAGTTCATGGAACGGAATCTGCCTGCGAAATCTCCTCTCCTTGGATATTTATATTGGCAGAATTTTTAATTGAATGCACTACATTGTAGTATCATTGGAGTACTACCAATGATTAAGTTCTAACTCTTGTTTTTAAGTGCATGTATATTTCCTGTCTCATAGACTTGACAATTGATCAACTTTTACTTATTTATTATTCTAAATTTCCTTTTTTATTTCTTTTACAAATGGTTAGACCTTGTCGTAGATGTTAACATTTATTGAGCTAAATTGTTTATAATGAAACATAAGCTATATTAGATGCTTTAGTTCATTCAATAGCCATTCCATTTTGACTTTAGTTTTTTGGCCGTTTTTTTTAAAGCTATTTTAATATTTTATTTAAGTTTGTCAAATAAAATATTAATTGATTTTTTAACCAGGAACTGGAGTACCACTGCAGCTGTACAGCTTATTGTACTTTATCCTTGGCTCCATTTTTGGGGGCTCACAACACCAGTGCGAATTTGCCGGTGTTCTTCCATCGAAGAAACTCATTTTTGAAGAGGGTTGGGACCAAATTCAGAGTCACTGAGATCTGATCCCGCTCCTTCCATTGATGGGTGCCGTGTCAATTTCTTTCAATAGCGGCCACCGAGCCCCTTAGGCGTCAGAAAAAGTCCAGAGGCGACGGTTGGATCGAACCCACGACCGCGGGATCTACTAGCTGAGAGTCTGACGCCTTAACCACTCGGCTACCGCGGCCCCCCGGACATTCAATTACTATTGTATGAGCTCCATGGTTCTCCGCAATACTCGGAAGCTGGTGAGTCCGTCACATGGACTCTGTTTATGTGATAACCACAGATGGCATGGTTCGAGCGGAGTCGATTGATATCGTCTTGCCCAGAGCTCTGCTAGTTGCCGCTCCTTCAATGGAAATGAGGCTGTATTTGTTTCTAAAATCATTTTTTCTGATTCACTGTACTGCATTTCCAAGCTTGCCTTCCTTGCAGACCGTTTATATACTCTGCGCACGGAACCCTGAACAATTTGACCCCCATCATCGCTAATCGCTGTTTTTGTTTTACCCCGCCAATCTATTCACTTTATCCTTTTATTCCGGCATGGACCTGAACCCACAGTAGTTTCACCTTTTTTTCTTTTTTTTAAAATAAAGTGCATCGATGTAATTTCATCGTTGATGTAGTTGTCTGAGGCATGGTATCTGCGATGTTTAAATTTGGCCAGCGAGCTAAGAGAATCAAAGATAATCAAAATTTTCTTTTGTTTTAAGGAGTCTACATAAATAATTGTCTTCGATATTGAAAATAATTCAGCTCAATAATACTGTTTTCGTATGGCAATTTAATAAGATATTCATATTTGTATTTGGAGTAATACAACGCGCAACCTTCCATTTTTGTGCGAGTGATACCCATGCCAACTATTACCAACTTCTTTCTGAAAAACAGTATTAGCAGAATATGAGTCCATGTTTTGGAAGTCTGAGAGATAATATATCTCAATGTCTTTACAAAGCTTTGATACTCATTTCTTTTTTATAAACTGTTTATTCAGCCTATTATAAATGAAAATAGCTTATAAAATACATTCAATGTTAATAACGATGGAAAATAGCAAATCGAAGTGCATTTCCTAGTTCTGCGATTATAATGTCTGAAGACCCATTTCCTTTTTTATAAACATTTTATTCAAACTAGTATAAACAGTAATAACTGTTAACATACAAAATCTAAATGCCTAAAAGATCGGTTGAGTATATCGGCAGCATTTCAAAGCGTTAGACTTTATTTTCCAACGTTTTAATATTCAGAAAGGTGCTGGAAACATTACCAACTTTTTACTCCACAATTTTTTGTCAAGATTAGGGCGCGTAAACAACCAATTTTCGCGTGCAATTCTTGATTGAATGTCAGAGTTTTAGCGTAACTTTATCGGCTTGAAATTATCTCGTGAGGTCTAATGGGAGTTTGCATGATTAAATGGTAATTATTCGGTAAAAATGTGTGGCGTTTAGTGACCGTTAGTAAATAATTATTCGGAGATCGTGAGGTGAGGTCTGGTGTGACGTAAGTTTTAGAAAAAAATTTTCTTTATTGTGCCACGTTTCGATCTTTATTGAGATCATCTTCAGCGCTCAAAGTGTTTGTTTTCCCTGTAGATGTGCCATTCTTGTGACTCTCAACACGACACACAATAAAGATCGAAACGTTCGCTCGATAAAGAAAATGTTTTTCTAAAACCTACTTCACACCAGACCGCATCTCAAGATCTCCGAATAATCATTTATTCGGTAATATGTCTCAGAATTACTTGTTTCCGAATAGGTCGTTGGACTTTACTGAAAATAAAAAATTGACCAGCTTTGGCTATTATAAAATTTAAATATTTACTATTTTGTACACACTTATTCTATCACTTGTAAAATTCTTTGGTGTAAACCGTCAAAATTTCTGAAGCTTAGCGGTTACTAGGTAAACATTTAATATATATTCAAATCTGCTAAAAGATATTATAAATTTGTAACGTACGCTAAAATTTTCCTTCCATGTGTTAATCCTTGTCCGTGTAGAATATATAAGAAACTGAAAACAATAGTTAACTAGCCAAAGAAAAAAACAAGGTGCGCGGTGCCGTCGTGGCGTATGGGTAATGCCTTCAGGGTATGATAATTCCGCCTACATGATTGTATTAACATGATTAACATGATATTAATATCTTGTTCGGGAGCCCATTAGACGGAACCGCCACTACACAGTAATTTGCTCATGATTTATGCCCGAGCGTTGCGTTGTGACACATGTTCACTCGCCCTTCGTGGATCACATCATCATTAGATCACCATGCGTATTACTTTTCGACTTCCAGCGAGCCCGACGGATTATTAGGACAAGAAAACGCGTTCACCTTATAAGCCATTTTTATCTGGATTTTTAGGACTTCATTGCAAACGGATGGAAACCCTTGACATTTGATGTGGCTTCCGAAATTGTGGCTGCCGGTAGGACAAGGGAAATTTAGCATAACCGCCTCACTTGTAAAATAATAGCTACAATTGTAATATTTTCCTGTCTAAACAGACGTCTATCGGTATTTTTTAAGATTGCCTCTGAACACACCTTGAAATTTTTTTCCAAATTAAAAAAAAGGCTGAAATATACAACGGTTTTGAAAAAAAAAACACGGAGCAATAGGCTAATCAGCCATTAACAAAAGATAAATAGGTATGAAATGAATATAATATAACAAACCGAAACTAACATATTGAAAGTGCATTGTCAAAATAAGCATTTTAATCCGGAAAAAATGGTGACTGTCTGCACTTTGGTTCATTTATTTTGCTTTCAAACCAAGCGGGAAACAGGAACTCAACTACGTAGTGCCAAGAATTTGACCCATCGCATTTTGCATAAAAATGTATTAGACAGAGCTCTACCACTTTATCATCCGATACCAAACGTATATCAACAAACTTCCTGGTAAAAGAAATACCAGGTTATGATTTCATGACCTAAACATGAAGGTCGACTTTACTTACCTTTTCAAAATCATTCTTAGAACCACGTACAAACCATTGCACAATCCTCCTATCGCCCTAAAAGTCTCCTTCACTTGATGGGAAAGATCCTTGAACTCTCTCTTCAATGTCTTTACCCCAACTTGATACCCTTACTTTAATCCCCGGTCATCAGTTCGGTTTCAGACAAGTACACTCTGCAGTTCAAAAATGTCACCGCGTTGTAGTCACATCCTTTGATGAGAAACACACCCAGCTTTCTTTCTCGACCTTGCACAAAAGTTCGATCAGGGCTGGCATGTTGTATTGTTGTATTTGCCCTGTAAAGACAAAGGCATCCTGCACACTACCTTGTACCTCATCCTGAAGTCTTCCACCTTGCCGAATTTAATTTTGGGTAGTGTACGGTCTGTCCTACTCAACCATCTGGCCTGCTATATTGTAGATCAAATCGTTCGTCATATGAAGTGTCGGATTGTGGATTAATCCATTAGGTCTGCTGAGAATAGGCCAATGAGCCCGCGAAACATTCTAATTGAAGAAAATCACGACTCCGAAACTTGGGTTTGTTTCTCTACCAAGCATGTAAATAAATTTCTCAGTTGTACTGGCCAGATACCATCAAATGTTTGTAGAACATGCTGCAATTGGTTTGTTTAGATTTTAGAATTTATATGGAAACTAATAGGGAAACTTCAGATGCGCACACTCCTCGCTGGTAATGACCTGCTCTACGATCTAAATTCATATTCTCACAAGATTCGAAGCTGTTAATCACTCAGTGTGATTGTGAAGATTTTGCTGTCCAGGTAGTCTATTTTTAATTTTTCTCCTAAGCTTTGAAAACTTAAACTGCGCTTAGCATTCTGCTATTGGCTTGTTTAAATTTTATAATTTATATAGAGAAGAAAGATCTCTATAGGCGCTCGTTCTCGCTCACTCCTTGATGGCAGTGACCTGCTCTACGACCTAATTTAACATTCCCAGCAGATTCGAAGCTGTTGATGACTGGCATACTGGAACTATGGTGAATACATGGCTGCCAGGTTTTTTTAAAACTTTTCCTCCAAGAAATGTGTGGTGATTAGTGACGGTTAGTGAGATGATTATTCGGAAATCGTGAGATGCGGTTTGGTGTGATGTAGGTTTCAGAAAATCATTTTCTTTATCGTGCCAACGTTTCGATCTTTATGAAGCCTTCTTAGCCCTGAAGATGATCTCAGTAAAGATCGAAACGTTGGCACGATAAAGAAAATGATTTTCTGAAACCTACATCACACCAGACCGCATCTCACGATTTCCGAATAATCATTTTCCTACAAGCTTCGAAAATTTAAATTCCGTAATATTGTGAGATTTCTTCGTGTAGTAGGGCTGATGAACATATAATTTGGTGGTCACTGATCAGTTTGTTCTGCCTATCACATAAATTGCACAGGCACACTGAGGGTGGCGACATGCCAAAACGTATCTGGCAGGCCAACCAAATAAGAACAGGCAGATGACAAATCTCGACAACGACTATCTTTCTCCTGAGTGAAGTTTATTTGAACTAATTGTAAATGTTTGTCAGTGCTTACAAATAAATTAGTTTTTCGTTAGAAAATTTGCACTAGAAATCATTTAACCAGGTGGGGCGTTGTTTTTCTATGGTACATTGAAAAATGCCGAAATATACTTCTCACTACCCTAATCATCTCAAAGCTTCCTTGTAGGCGATTCTACATCTTTTCCGCTCACAGATACCTAGTCCTTCGTTCATTAAAGTCTTATCCTTGAACTGTGGCTAAAGCAGTGAAGTATAAAATTTAACGAAATTAAATGCCAGTATATTACCTTCTTATTGCATTGACAAACCTTCCCCCCTGTAATCATTAACAGTGTGCATCTAATCACAACTAACTGCGTTTGTTAATAAGGGGCTATACATCAACAATGTTTTCACGTGGAATCCTTATACTAGACTGATACGAATAAACCTAATTAATGAGACTAACTTCTCTTTCAACCCTTAGATAGACTTTCGAAACAAAAGACTAATCTAAAACATATTACTCAAATCAACATGGACATAATATGTTTAAATGTGAGGTTCAGCCAAAGCATCGGACTCCTAGAGTCTGTATCTTTCAGTCGAACGCCTTCCGTTGTATTTGAAACGCTCCTTTCTTTGTGTTCAACTACGTTCCGATATAACAAATTCCACTCTTCACAGTCACAACAATCCGTTAGTAACCCAACTTTACTGACCCGCGACGTCATGAGAAGCGACAGCTAGTGACTATTGAGTGCTACTTAAATCAGAGTGTTACTACTGTCTTCACCGCTCAAGATCATACAAGTCATTGAATTTCCTTGTTGTAGTCAATGCTACAGTTGTAAATGTCCTATAAAGAAGAGGAAAAAGCCACCAGTACTGATGGACAGGAAATGTACCTTTCGTCTTCATGACAACTCCCCAGTTCATGTTTCAATGCAGAGAACAAATTAAAAAACTTTGGCTTTAAAATTGTAGCACATGCATACTGATGTGACTCTTTTAGGTTCTGTTGGAGTTTGGATGATTTAATTCAAAGAACAATGTTTGCAAATAAATCAAAGATGGAAACACCTTTTCTGATTTTGTAGATAGAATTGGATATACAAACGATTGGTTTATGTATGTAGTCTTTGTTCTTTGAATACAGTACTCTTGAAATATATATGCTTTTGAGTCACTTGTAAAAAAATGTATGAAAATAAAGGCTGCCGCCGTGGGGAGAAGTTGCTGGCATCGTTATTTCCCGAGAGGACAGGCCTTCGGGCGTTTGCCCGGTAAAGACTACTGTTTAGTGCTAGCCGGCCCATTCCAATCAGCATAAATCCAAAGATTATTCGCTCCAACCCTCTTGGAGCCTGGCCTGTTTGACTTAGGCGGGGAGGGTCGTAAAACTTTTTCGGAGATGTAGGGTTATGACCTCCGAAAAGTTATCGCGGCCCTAAAAGAAAAACGCGACCGTCTTCATTAGTGCCCTAAGGAATAATCGCCCAGTAAAGTCGAAACGAGGTTTTAGGACCTTTTTAAATTTTACCGATTGGATCTGCTCGGTAATTTATCCCTCGACCCAATGAACATACCCTTCTTGTCATTTATAATTAATTGACCGTATGTCATATCCCAGACGGTTTTTTAGTCACTAACGAATTTCAAACTGAGAGCATTATCGAAGCCTGTAATATTTAAACAATATTATTTTTAGATATATGAACATACATTTCATTAGATAACAACTTGTGAGAGGTTTATTATTGCTATGAACATTCTAAATCATTTGATTATTTTTTTAGTAAATAATCACCGAAAGTCCTTTCGCCGTTTAAATCATAATATCAATTTTATTGCAATTTTCTCTTTCGGGCTTGCGGGGTGATGAACCTGTATTTGGTTGTTTCTAATTATTTTGGTTTACTTATCCAGTCTGTTTTTTGGCCTTTCAGAGGATACTCAACAAACTGATCTACAAACTACAATGTTTATTTATGTACACACCTGGCCATTATCCTCTAGTCGTTGTCTTTTAATTTATAGTACAGTGTGTTTTTTTAATAATTACTTGCCAATCTGGCATGGCTGATACAGATGTATTATTTACTACCCCTTAAAGCCCTTAAATTCGATTATTTTGCGAACTAAATTTGTCATTTACGGCTAGATAGCAATTTTTTCGGAGTCCTGCTTGATTTTATCCAAATTCAATGTTCAAGTTTTGACAACCGTGGAAAACTGAATGGTTCTACTTACAGTTTCTTTCAGAAAGTTATTTTATGTAATTATAAATGAGAAAAATAAAGAAGATCTCAACAAAAGATCCTCCAACGTTTTATTTTTATATCTCACGTTTCTTATTTATTTACCTAGTCGATGTTTCGAATGGCACCCCTTGTAACATACAAGAGTCCTGACTGTTTTTGTGATTTTCGAAAAAATAGAAGCATTTAAAAGGCGAAAATTTTAAGAAGAAAATTTTTCTTTTTGTATATTATATTACATTAGTTATATTAATATATTTTATATTACATTAGTTTGATAGTTGCCTAGTTCCAGAAAAGAAACCCGAGAAATGTAAAAAGTCAACAACCGAAAAAGAAGAATAAAAAAATTATGTTTATTTTAGGTACGATTTTTTGAGGGGACAAATAGGACTCACTACCTTGTTTCTTGCTAAAAAAATACTTGATGTTGTTATAGCATGTATTTCGTAGATATTGAAATACATAATTAGGACCGAGCGGCTAAAATCTTTTTTTATCTAGAAAAAGTTGATATTCGATTTTTGCCCTCCAAAAAAAAACACAACTCCCTGAATGCTCAAATTTGACAAACAAACAAAAAAAATCCACAGACTTATCCTTAACTTAAATACTTTTGATTTTTAATAAAAACACAAAAACTATAATAATTTGGAAACCTTATAAATTACACATAATTGTTAAATGTGAAATCCGTTAATAAATTAGTACCGGAGATATAAAATAATACGTTTGAGAGCTATTTTTTTTTAATTTAATTCTTATTTTTTTTACTTATAATGGCATAAAATCTAAATATTCTTGACATAGCCTGAAACAAGAAACACAATACTTTCCATCGGTTGTTTATAAAATTGGGTGTAGATAAAAACCAGGGCGAGTAAATTTTTATGTGGCATTCGGAAAAAAATGTCCCGGACTAGACCAGCCTAAACTATTTGATTTCTTTAAAAATGCACGTTGTAGGCTTCCTAGGGAGCTTAAACCGAATCCGAATAAGCTTTTGAAAACGAATTTTCGTCCTTCTTTATTAGAAATGTCTTTTCTATTTTGTAAATTTTCATATAATCTAATTCATTTAATAAAATGGCATATATTGGTTTGTTATCCTACGTGATAAAACTAATCAACGGATTCACCTTAAATACTTTGAAATGCACGCACAACAAAGGCAGAAAAATATATTTTAAAAAACTACTTAAATTAGCTTAAAAATTATCCACTCCTAGGGCAGATCGTACGAGACGTGTATTATATTTTTGAACTGTCAAGAAAATTGGTTTCATTAAATTTGATAATCCAAAGTTTACATTTATTGTCAATTGACTGCCTACAGTTTAAAACGATACACACTTAATATGCTATGCAATCTTACCTCTTAAGAAAATAACATGAGAAGTGTCTGTTTTTTACAGAACTTTGAGATAAAATTATCCACAATAATATAACATCACTTGTTTAGAGAAATTGAGATGTAAAACATTTTTAAAATGCAAGATTCACAAAAGGTGACCTCATTTATTCAGTGATTTTTTCTTTCGTTTTTAAAAGTTAATAAACGCGTTGGATTTGTTAAACAAACTAACAAAATATTTGAAATACCATTCCATTCAAACTGTTTCAATACTCCGTGATTATTCACGAGGCAGCTATTCAATGTCAATGCCAATCAAGGATCTTTCAGACATCCTGTCAATCTGATCGCTCCTTTTATCTCTCAAAATCGAATTTTTTTCTTCATTTTATTGGCAATAATAAACCCCACGAAGGAGGTCAACGATTCTAACAGTGTGAAAAATCTAAAATAAATTAATTAGCCGTGCATTCTCGTTTACGATTTGTTTATTGCTTCAAATCAATGTTGGCTCTATAACGGTTTTTGAATTTTATTGATGTTTTTCTCATTTTGACACCTTGTTTGTAATGATGGACGGATGCAAAATCTTTGACAGAATATAATTATAATTATATATAATATAATTGTATAAAAGGTGGGGTTGAGATGGAAAGTTAGTGTCCAAGTGGATCGAGGTCACGATAGCTCAAGTGGTAGATCAGCGGCGTATCTAGCCAAAGGTCGTGGGTTCGAATCCCGCTTGTGACACTGACTTTTTTATCACAACTAAAAACCTTAATTAATTGAAAGATATTAATTGGTCAAGCGGATCACGAAAACTAGTGAATTTATCTAGTTCTTAGTTTTGTATTAGGGTAGTGCACGTTGCTTTTGTGACAGAAACGACGCTGGGTGTATTACCACGGATTTCCTGTGATAATTCTTCAACTTCAACTCCTATTCCGTGTCATATTGAGTCTTGGAATGTGTGTTTCTGCCGCTGAGCCAAGACGAATATTGCAATATTTCCATATCAGTCTGATGGATGGATGATTTAGCAACGACGTACGACCCTCTGCCACTTCTGGGCGTCGGTAGAGGGCAAGTCAGGAGGTCAGAAGACTATAAGGAGGAATGGACCGTACCGCGTTCGAACTAGCGACTATTATATCTGCCGTTCTATTACAAAATGTAGTGACGGTTTTAAAGCCTAACTTGTTACTGTTAAAGCCTTAAATTATTTATTTATTGCAATCTCTAACAGTAGAAAGATAGCAGGAATTCTGCATAGAGAGTATTGCAACTTACTACCTAACAATTGCTTCAGATGGAGGTTTCTTTTCTGATTTTTGTGATCAACTGATTAATCTCGGTTTTGATGGACGTTAAATAAGTCCAACATTGTTCTACTATTATTTCCTTTCTTTTTACAAATGTGTCGAGGATTTATAAGATTTGTGGCAAACCATTGTTAGAGAGTGCACACTGTTGAGAAGTTTTATTTCAACAACTTGCAGGCCACCCAAAAGAACTTCACGTGGATAAATTAGTCGATTTACTATAAAAGGCAATAATTTAAAATAATTACAGATTATGCTAGTCCGTCTTTTTTAACTGAATTGGAGGCTTGATGGATTTAACATATATTAAAGTAGACATTTTTAGTTTTTAGAAACGTTGCGTTGGATATTACCCATAACTTCCTTTTATACATGTAATTAAACTTTCATGACTTTCATCAACCTGTTTCCCAAGTCGCATGGAAAAGGAGCGATCCCTGTTTTTTGATTTCGTAACGGGGGCTGATCGCTTGTTCTCTATAGAGAGGAACTAGTCGTCGCTCAGTTCAATTTAAATGGAAATCTCTTCTGGATGCGGAGGGGGCTTTTTTTCAACAGTGAAGGGCTCAAGGCTCGTAAAAATTATATAATTGACGTTAACTGATCCGAGGGACAGATCCTGGGCGGAACTGTTGCTATTGGAGCGTCAGGACGTGTGGAAGTCGGCCGTTCAGATTTATGACGTGTTAACAAATCGAAATTCCGCCTTTATTATACAGAATTGTGATTGATGACGCCTTCCTGATGAGCCCTGTTAATTTCTATTTCCATACAGATCTGTTGGTTTCTCAGCCGAAATGGCATGTACATTATGGATGGTAGCGACCGGTACGATGGTGAAAACGAGCCCCACTTATGTGACATCTCTATCTTTCAAAAACTAAACCGCAGCAAACGACGAAATTCAATAGTCTTATTGTAACTAAACCGATTTCGTCTTAAAACAAATTAATTTGGAGTTTAATTTTCATAATCATCGCAGGCCTTAAAATCCAGTTAAAAGTAGAAATTGATAATTTGTCATCAACTTTGATCATTGCATTTATAATATCCTATTACATTCCAGTCAATTACTACCTTTTTTTTTTGGGGGGGGGGCTTGTCATTAATAATTTTGTACGTTTATAGAGTAATTTCCTGAGCTATGAACTGAAATAGTGAACTGATGAATCTTTATTTTAGTTGTTCACGATATTTTCGGTTTGCCAAACACATTTCGGCTTTATTGATGTGTTTGTATATATATTGTCTCTTGTTAAATAGGCGAGTGTTCGATAATATGAATCCGAATCAAAGTGTCGCATAATTCCAAACTTTGGGTGATATCAACTTCATTTGCTTAGAATATCGCTGAATAAAAACTACATAAATTGTATCCTTTATAAAGAAGTTATTAAACTTTGAACTTGAAGATAAAAAAAGACGAAACTCATTTGAGCTGATGATGCTACGGGTAATAATACAATGTGTCTTGAGGATAGTAGGAATTTTTGCCTTCATTGAGCATGTATTTCAGAGTCATTATATATTAGTTAAAATCCAGGTGGATTATATAATTTAAAGTGAAATATATGACATAAATAAAAATTGCCGACATAGTCTAAAAACGTATATTTATTGTTATGAAAATTCGTATTTACGAGTTTTAAAGGGTGGTTTAACATTAACAATTAAACGTGATAGTAAACAATCAAATCGACTGATATACGATGACTTTGAAAGTACATGATAGACGAAGATGGGGGACGTGGTCATGTGGTAAATACTGGTCGCTAACTACATCCTTACTTTGAAATTACATGGTCAACGAAGGCTGAAAATATATTTTTTTACTTACTTAATTTTTTCCTGACTTCTCGGGTAGATGAGCAAGAACGCTGTGTTTAATAATTTGCGACATTCCAGTTCCACCAAATGAGTTTCAATAAAATCGGATCTTTCTCTTATTTATTAATTATTATTATTATTACTAATATTTTGACGAGGGTATTTCAACTACGGTTATACGAACACTCGGGATGCCGGTGTTTTTGAAAAAAAGGCTCATTTTTAAGTATGTCGGTTTCGAATTCAGAGTCGCTGGATTCGAATCCGGATATTTACCTTACAGTGATGAGAGCCGTGTCAACGCCTAAACCGTTGCGTCCCCATCCCACTTCCGTAAACTCCCGTCATAAGAAAAAAAGGCACTCTCTGATCCTGAAACTTGACAATCTAGATCTCTCAAGTATGATAACGTCGTTTATTTAAGCACTTTTGAAGGATATACCAGGGGAAGTAGGGTCGAGAGAAGGGATTAGAATCAATTTTGAGGTTAAAATGGGTGTCAAGTAGGGTTTGGTAATAGTGAATGACTTGGAGGAGTACTGAACTGATGATCTTTTCTGTCCCATAGATTATTCCACCCAGTCTATGGGTCAAGTAGTGCAATTTGCAAGTTTTGTTTTTGTAGCGTCAATGTAGAAAGGCTGTGTAGATTTTCGTTTAGTCGTGTGCGTGGGTTTTAGTTTACCCGTTTGCCTAGTACAATCCTATCAAGTCCTCGTCAACCGAGGAACGCGGTAGCCGAGTGGTCAGCATTTTAAGCTGGCTCTAGACATTTATTCGGTTATTTGCCGAGCAACAATATTCGGAGCTCGCCATGCTCGGCTAATTGTCAGTGTTCTTATACACTTCAAAGTACTACTATTATTCGTGAAGTAGCCGAACTCAAAGCATCTAAACATTTGGGAATCAACGGTACTATACTTAAATCAACTGTAATAATCAATCAATTATTATTTATTATCAATTAATTATTATTTACTTCTATTTACTGCTATTTATTTTTTAATAATAAACGATTCTCAACGAGTATAGATTTATTAATGTAAGAACAACTTATAGTTATTTACAGTTATTTCTGTTGGCCCAACCTTAAAGTCTTGGAGTGTCTCGATCAAGATGAGTCAATAATTTGGAACGTTTCTCTTCCCAGACATAAAAATCGGAAAAAGATTTTTGATGCATCGAAACAGATCGAAAATGACAGATCGAACAGAATCGAAATAATTGAACAGACGAATTTGTAGCAACTACACAAAACAGTAACTGCAGCTTCGCTGTTGTCGATCACGATTGATAGTAAGTTGAGGACTTGCACGGCACTTGGCGAATATGCCTTGTTTCCGCACAAACTGCGTGGTTGGACAAACCCCGCATGTATGTATACGTGTATGTAGCCACGCTATTTGGCGAATGCCAAGACGAGCATTTCGAGTTTTTTTTTTTCGTTATGAACTATGCATATTAGCCATGTGACAATTCATATATGTGTGTTCAAATTTGGGGGGGTTATTGTGAAAAAAGGGCACGGTGGGAATCGAACCCACGACCGCGGCGTGAGAGTCTCTCATGCTGACCACTCGCTGGAGCCACCTTTAGACCTGCCGTCGTTGATTCAATTCACACCATCGCGTCACCATTGACCTGTTTTTCACGCGTTTTTTCTTTACCAAAAATACGCATACATGATATACACACAAGCCAATATAGAGGCAATAAGGCTTTAAAAAAAAACATAAGTAGTAGAGATAAATTTTTAGATGCTTGCTTATGTGGATGGATAGTTTAATAATATGTAACTTGTGATTGTAAAAATATTTATTTTTTTAATAAGAGTATTGAAATTATAATGCAAATGCTCGTGGATTAGCGAGGCTCGTAATGACGGCATACCTGGATTGCTGCGAAGCAACCTTTGTAAGAACACAGGGTTGAATGCGGGTAATTGCTGGATTGAACGCTCCAATTAGTCTAAAAATTTGTCAATAAATCGCAATATCAGCTGCTGTCTACTTAGTCTTAAGTGACATTCCAAACCATGTGTGGTCCACGTCGAAGCAACTGCATAACAAATGCAGTTTATTTATCACTTAGATAACCAGTCGCTCATTACGGATTCGTTTTTTTTAAATCCATCACTTGTTGTAATTACAAGCCAATAGCGCCCTTTTTTTTCTCCTCTTCGACATTTAACCACCAGTTTCTCTCTAATGACCCACCTTGATACGGGTTATTTGGGCACATAAAATGTCGTATTTTTTAATAAAGGTTTTTAAAATCTAAGCCGACACATTAGAAGACCCGAAAATACGGTCCTCCTACCGTTTAAGATGTTTCTAGTATTTTAAGGCTAACTGCGTATGAATCAATTACGATTTTGTGAAGGTGGTAATGAATTTCCCTCGCCCCTAATTTGTAACTGATTTAAATAAACCGACAATCCGTCGGGTAAACCGCTACTTATATAATTCCATTGTTTAAAAACTTAAAAACCGTTAGCCAATAATAGATTATTTTATTTTTGTAAGTTACTCGAAAAGTAGGGCAAATTATAAGTACCTTCACCCCACACAGTTTGGTATTTTTAATATATTTTAGAGTGGTATGATCAATTTAAGGCAACTAGATACGTCGTTCGCCTAAGCAGTAGTCAAAGCCAACATGAACCACCTTTGCATAAAATGATTAAACTCGTTAACAGAAAAATCTGCAACATTAAATTTCAGTTAAAGAAAGGTGAAATCCTTTTAATGTGCCAAGATACGGCAGCCACTTGAAAAGTAAATTTTTCGTATTTTATACATAACATTAATTGAACAAAGAAGTTTCTTGCTCTACCAACTCACTAGTTTCAATTATGATCAAAAAGCTGATTATTTTGCATATATATAACACCTTGTTTACCAAATTTAAGAGAACTGGTAAATTTCTCATTGATCTGTCGTGATTTTTTTGCCCGCCTAGCCTCGCTGATTTGATTAAGTAATGTTGTGCAAGTTATGAGATAGATATTTTTCGAGTGTAATTTCGGGGTGTAATTGCATCTTTACACAAATTTACGATTGCGGCTTAAATTTAGGGAGAAATTGAAAAACGCGAGTTATCGGTTGAAAAGGGCGGAGGTTTCGGACAAACTGGCAATCTACAGCCATTCCCTCGCAACCAGTTATTTATGTCCCTTTCAGTATTTGGATCCATTAAACTGGTGTCAAAGGAAAGAAGACGAAATATGAGTAGTTAGAACAAAAAATTTATTCGTTGTTTTTTTTTTTTTTTGCCTTGGTGGGGGTACCATAGCCATTTGCTCTAAAGCTTATATTTATTTATTTTTGTGTTTTTCTGTATATATTTTATTTTCGATTTTTTAATTTATTAATATTATTTTTTTTAAATCACTCTCTCTATTTACATATAATCACATATACATATATATGCACTTACATTCATATACATTCATATTCACACACATACCTTTATGTACACTTTCATATACATACATGCGCATATATAAACACATGTATACATCCATCTACAGTCATACACATATTCACACATACACACATGCACACATATACATATTTTTTTCTCTAAAATCGAATACCCGCTTTTCTAATAAATGTGGCATATAAAAACCTGAAAACCTCATATTTCTTGAGAATTGCTTATTGCAAAAACAGTTCAATTTGCCCACTGCTTGTTCACATCCATTTCTTTCTTGGCGTCTATAACACTAGGACGTGAATAAAGAAAATTCTGACAGGGTTTAGGTGTAAAATCCCCTCTGATGTTGACACATTATTCGTCAATCACCCTGTGTACAGAAAATATATGTACATACATAGAGAACGAGAGAGAGAGAGAGAGAGAGAGAGAGAGAGAGAGAGAGAGAGAGAGAGTTTCGATATTTTTTGAGCTGATTGCAAACAATATGTATAGCTCTCGAAAAATTTCTTAACGCTAAAACGATAATGTTAACAAACATCAATTTTGCCGACGTCCTTATCCAGCTGACCGGTCAAACTGGTCGGTTATCAAAATTTTGGAAAGCAAATTCTTAGAAGTGACTCGGCGGAATTTTGTTTACCACGCCGTCCCGCCAAAACGGGCCGTTTTGATTTGAAAGCCACTTTTTTTATTGACGCGCTTGTCTCATTAATGCTACAGATTTACGGGCCAGACCGCTATAAAAATGCGTAATGTATTTTTACGATACAACAATACAATAAAAATGGAAATACTTTATGCGTAATCGCATTCCTTCGGTAACCGGCCAAATAAATCACAGAAGGGTTCAAGGGAATACACACTTTACACTGTAGGGAGATAGAACAAAAATTGTAAAATATATATACATAAAATACAGGGTAAATGGCTGAAAATGTCCAAACTAATTTTCTCACAAACCTCCGTTTACAGTGTCCTTTTTAGTTTTGTCCGGCTGAATTTCTCTTGAACAGATAATGTTATGGAAAAACCAAAAAATACCTATTTAATATTTTTTAGTTTGGCTTTAAATTTTTACCCTTTTTTAATAATGGTTGTCAGGGTACTTTAGAGCAAGTACAACATTGAAATTTGAGAACGTGTACTTCTATACACACTACTGTAAAGGATTCACAATGAAAACGATGGCCCAAATTTCTTTGGTGTCCCAAATCTGGGGCATCTCTGAAAGGAAATTAACCGGCCATCAAAATCACTGTTCCGAGCACCTGGACAAGATGAGAACGATGTGTGGTTTAAAAATGTGTGTTCTGAGAACATCTCTAACTTTCCTGTATGAAAAATCCAAAACCCTTCCTTCGAAGGGTCTTTCGAAGGGAGAACTGGATTTTCGAGAACATACATCAAAATGTTTAGTCTTTCATCAAAATGTTGTGACCAGTTTTTTGATTGGCTCCCAATGGATCCGTATCTTATCAAATTGTGTGCAACACGAATAAATTATTTGTGGTTTACTCGGGAGCGATTGGAAATTTCTAGGGGTACAACTCGACTGCACAGGGAGCAATTCCTCCACTTTCAATGAAAGCAACGTACATAATTATCCTCTCGATCTTGATCAGAAAACGCTCCCTTCAGCTCATTTTGACTGACTGATAAAAAATTACTGAAGGATATTTAAAGTTCACGGAGGAAAATAAAAGTTGTAATGTAGCTCTAATGCTTTCCAAGTTGTCTAAATCAATTAAGACCAGTTGTGTAAGAAATATCAAATCAATCATTGACAAAGCAGCGAAGAAAACAATTAAAAACACATTATGGAAAATTCTTATACATTTTTTGGGATTATTATGATGAGTCCTCTAGCAGAGGGGTACGCACGTATTTACTTAATAAACGGCTACATTCTGTAGGTAATCTACATGTCTCAAACATTAAGATCAACAAACGGGAATACGAAAAGTTCGAAACATGTAAAGTACGTAGCAAGTAAGTAGTTTTTTTTTTTTTTTAAATATAACCATTTATTAACTAAAAACGTGCGTACTCACTGCTAGCAGACCAAATGAAACAAATGAAAATAGTTCATAATCAAAACGAAATTATATTTCTTTTTACATTATGTCACCATAACTTTGTTATTCTTGGACCGATTTAAAATCTGATTGCGCCATCCTTTTCAGTGTAAAAAAATCCTTTAAAACAATGAATAAAACGTTTACGTACTCATTTAAAATTGCGAAGTTGTATGGATCTGAAATAGTCTGATACCAAATATTTTAAAAAGGTGTAAAAATTTAAAACTAGATTAAAAAATACTAAACACAATATTTTTTGGTTTTTCGATAGCGCTATCTATTCAAGAGAATTTCAGCTGCGCCATCTTGAAAGGACACCCTGAGTAAAAAACGCATCCAACGCCAGTATTTATTTGGTTATTGAGTTTTAGTTTTAGTTAACTATATATTTAGTTTAGTACTTTTGTAAATTATACAGGGTGTTGCATGCTTCTCCGCGAAATTAAACTACAATAATGTTCCTATCCCCATATCTGTCTTCATTTTACTTAGGGTACACCTAAACCCACATATGGAATCAGCATACCGACTAGAACAACAAGACATAAACAGACGTTACGATCTACTGTACAACCTTATGGGACCGCAATCTATGCTAAAACAAACATACAATTTACTAAACCTGCGACTTCCTTTCTGAGTAAAAGTTATCAATTCGTAAAGTGCAAAAAATAAAGTGGATTATTTCCTCTCCTCAATGGTAGTACAATGACATTAAATATTGAGACAGTATAGCACCAGATTAATATGCCTAATGCATCCTAATACCAAAATATGTCATAAATAATTTTAGTGTGAATATAGTTCATGTTTAGTAATCTTTTAAATTATTAATTAAGGTTTCGCAGTCCTTATGATTTTTAACTGGCCCCATCTCTACATAATTCTCGTTTCTACATAATTTATTGATTTGTTTTATTTTCATATCAACTCCCTCGATTTGGAAGAACGTTCAGTTCGAATATCAAGGCCGTTGAGATTCGAACCCAGGACCTATTGGTGACTCACCATGTGGATGAAGAGTTGCGGCCACCCGGCGCCTCATTTTTGTTTACATTTACTCGTGACATTAACCATCAACATTGGGTGGGAACCGTTATCAAATTTTTTGGGTTTAAGACGGTCAGGTGAGGCTGACGTGAGGAAAGTTGCGAAATACATTTTTTGTAAAAATGTGACGACTATGTGAAAAATTTTATCTCAAGACTGGGGCCGGGCTGATCCCATAATCCCACTCTTGTATCGGGGTGGCGGGTGGAATTTTTATTATGCGTAGGTATTTTGAAAACATCGGGGCGGCGTTTGTCAAAAGCCGTTCCATCGGAATGCCATAATTTCCTTTTTATCCGCTGGAAGAATTTTTACTAGGATTATTTCTTCCAGGCCATACGTGTTCTGAATGATAGCACACAATTAAAAATTAAAACTACTGAAAGCCAAATTTTCCACGGTTATTCAAACTCTTATCTGAACAATTAATTGAATTGCATAGATTAAAAAATGGATTAGGTGAAAAGGTGTTCACAAGTGATATCAAGAAAAAATATTAATAAGATTAGCAGCATTTTATTTTTTTGTGACAGGTCATATATTTCAAAATTATGTATACTGTGTTCGGAATGTAAACATTCATCGTCTCATACTCTATGTTTGTGCTTAAGAAGCAACAAAAATTAAATCTCACAGAAATGTTAGAACTCTGATAAAATATACAAAACTAAGACTGCAATGTATCAAGTTGAAAAATAAGTCCGTAGTTTTTTATAGTAAATTCAATGAAAATTTAAGGTATTTGTAAACAAATTTAATTAACAATATGTTAACCATTTTGTTCCTGAACAACTTGATGTGCATTCTGTCCTCGAAGAAAAGTGTATCCAACTTTTTGCAGAGACGGTAATAAATGAAAATCTGAAGGGGACATGACAGGCGAATATGGTGGGTGGTGCAGAACATACCGGCCAAGCTCCAACAATTGTTGACATGTCTGCAAACAAACATGGGGACGAGCGCTAGCTATCCTGGTTGAAAACAATGTTGGTTGTGCTTGGTACCAGGTTAAGAGTTCGTTGTACATCGGCATGACGGCCTTTCGCTACTAGGAAAGGCCTAGAATTCTTGTTCCAATATTTGTAGGAATACTACCTTGGGTCCTCTGCTCCTCTAGCTCGGGTGGTTGTTAGATATAATTATCCTATTTCTTTGACACTCTCCCACTCATTGGCAGTCCACTACCGAAACTCCACTGTTTTCAATTGTTTTAGAGGCCGTGGCTGCATTGTTGAAAGCTCTCTTTATATCCATGAAGAGTGTTACTGCTATCTCCTTGTCATTAATTGACTTGGTTATGTGTTAACACAGGTCTCCCAGGGCCAGCTCTGTGACATTTCCCTGGTTGATATGCTAATTGTCGCTCACTGAGGGGTTTGTTCTTCCTTAATTTCTGCCTGATGCTGATCTCTACCAGTCTTTCAAAGGTATGAATGATGTAAGGCTGATAGGTTTGTACGAGTTGTATTTATATTTAGTGGAACATCCTACTTATCGAATATATCACTCGTGCCTCCCGCCAGTCCTTAGGAACGCTAGGCAAGGCAGGATTGCTTATTCTCACTAAGTATGGTGTGAGGATTTTTTGACCTTTGGGTAGTAACATTGGGTAAATTCCTTAATATAGGCGGAATTTCTCAAGCGCCCAGCTTACGACTTTGGTTGTATGTACTATGTTCGCCATCTCCTCCCGTTCTTCCTTCCTTAGGCCTTTTTGGTTTTGAATGTAATTTGCCATCTCCCTAACCATCATAAAGTCTGCAGCTTTTCGAATCACTTTTAGTTTTATGTAATCGGTTGTGTGATATTGGGTTGTCCGGAAAATAATGCAGGATTTTGGTATTAAACAAAAAAAAAGAAACTAGTTACTTTAAAGCAATGTTCTTTAATCAAAATAATTTAATACATTTCTCCCAACGTGTTGGTAACTTATTAATTCCGTCTGAGTAGAATTCAGAATTTTTAGAATTGATAAAGTCAATAAATGCATTTTCCAGTTCCGTTTGATTTTTGAATATTATGTGTTGTAAGTAGTGGTCCAGGTGTCTAAAAAAATGGTAGTCAGTAGGCGAGAGGTCCGGAGAGTAGGGTGGGTGAGGCAAAGTTTCATAGCCAAGCTCCAATAATTTTTGTGTCGTTACACGTGACACATGTGGTCGAGCGTTGTCATGCAACAAAATGGGCCCTTTCCGATTGACCAAAGAGGGCTTCATTACTGCCAATTTCTGATGCATGGTATTAATTTGGTTACAGTATGATTCAGCATTGATGGTTTCGCCAGGATTTAAGAAGCTGTAGTGTATTAAACCAAATGAAGCCCACCATACCGTAACCATTACCTTTTTTTGATGAGTTGGGGGCTTTGGAAAATGTATTGGAGCTTCTCCTTTGTCGAGCCACTGTCCAGAACGTCTAGTGTTATCGTAGAGAATCCACTTTTCGTCACATGTAACAATTCTGGCCAGAAATGGGTCATTTTTGTTTCGACAAAGAAGTGATGCACAAACATCAAAGCGCTGATTTTTTAGGCGATCGTTTAATGAGTGTGGAACCCAATTTTCGAGTTTTTTCACTTTTCCAATCGCCTTGAGGTGGTCAGCGACGGTCGTTTTACTGACTTTGAGTTGCTCTGCAAGTTCTCGAACAGTTGTTTTGGGGTTTTCTTCCACCACTGATCGCAGAACATCATCATTAAGAGAGGAAGGCCTTCCACGACCTTCTTCATCTTCAAGGCTGAAATCTCCCTCCCGAAATTTTTTAAACCACCTTTGCACAGTGCACTCATTAACACAACCCTCGCCCCAGACTTGGTTAATGTTTCTAGCCGTTTGGGCTCCGCTTCGGCCGAGTTTAAACTCGTAAAAGAAAATCGTACGAAATTCTCGCTTTGACATTATAAGGATGACTGAATTATTTCCAAGTAGCGGAATGCTACAGAGGTAAACAAACAATATCATTTGGAAGAGGATTAATAAGTGTTGACATTCATACAAATGAGTAATCCTGTAAACGTAAACAGAATATTTTATATAGATTTTTTTTAATGAAAACTTAAAATCCTGCATTATTTTCCGGACAACCCAATAATAACTTCATCCATAGCTTGGAAAATGTTCCGTTTTTATGTAGAATCCCCCCTGTTCGATATGAAACACGAAAAGTAAACTTCAATCTATCCAACTAGGTAAAACGTTTATGAAATTGTTGTCACGAACTCATATTGACGTCTAGGAAATGCTCAATCCTTTTATGACAATAATTTCACGTGCCCTACGCCGAATCGTGCTATTAAGCACTAATGACAATTGTTTTATTCCGTGTTATGGCTGTCATCACATTATTCTACGAGATTTTCATGACGCACGAAACGGTCATCGTGTTGTCAGGAATAAATGGGACATTTCAATAGCATGTTTGTCTTGATGATTTATAGCTTGAGTAATTGTTGATTTAGAATTAATAACCAAAACATGCATACACATTGTTATTTAGTTAGACGAGATAAAACTCAGGGGAGTGGTAGGGACCAATTACTCGCATCTGAGAAAATACCTTCAATACATGGTTATACTCAATGATGACCCGATTTGTAAGTTATAGAATGAGAAAAAAACTACCACCCATATTAATTTCGAAACAATCGCTCAATGGAGATATAACTGTGGGTACAAGAAGACACGAGAAAAAGAATTGCTACATTGACAGTCAATGACCTACTAATTAATCATTGAGTTTAATCATATATATTTAATAAACAATAATAAATATTTAAACAGTTGGTCGAAGAAACTCATTAGCGTTTCACCATGTGACTTTGTGCCTTTTTGTCATATTTCAAGATTGATAATAAAGTGACAAATTCCAACATTAGTGACTGGCATACGTCATTTTATTACCATGTACATTACAAAAAAAAAAAAACCTCGAGAACAAGTGTTGGTCGGTGTGGGCAGATGAAATTAAGCCATTATCCACCAATACGTCCGTGCGGTTGGAAATGACCGGTTGCAACTCGTGATTATAGCCGGGTGAAGTATTGCGATCCCCCTCCGGGGCACATGGAACGTCTTCTAATTATGTTGTTTGCCCGATGATGGATTCCCCGGCCGGCCTGTGTGGCCCGAGGAGCTGGCTTTCATTCAGGAAATTTTCAAATTAGGACCCTCACGGCATAAACTGTAGCTGGGATGTAGAGGAAGGACAAAAAAAGTTGGTTTTGAACCAACGGTGAATTGTGAGATTTCCTCTTGGGGTTTGCGATGTTCTAGTAGTTTGGCCGTATTTAATCCTATTGATGCCTTGGTCTATCAGAAGCGTTTTATTTTCTCGTCATCTCCAATGGGCGTCTGACAGACCAAATTACATGTGTGTGTTGTTGGCAAAATCTGTAGTGACGCACTCAAAAATCAGTGTTTATCGTAATACCAATTTAATTTCGTTTTCAATTATAACGAAAACGGTGCGATGACTCGAGTGTGTTGGTGTGTGTATGTGTATGTGCGCGCGCGTAAGAGAGAGAGATAGCGAGGGGAGGGAGATAGAGAGAGAGGGTGAGAGAGATAGCGAGGAGAGACATAGAAGATAGAAAAAGGGAAATAGATAAAGTAAGTGAAAGAAAGAGTGAGGAGAGAAAAGATAGAAAATAAAGCGAGAGATGAGGAAAGAAAGATAGAAAATCGTTTTCTGTCATTCACATTCCTCTTTCGTAATGATACACAAGCAAATTTAGCATTTTTATCACATTTAATTTGAAATTAATTTGAATGAATTGTGCTAAACCTTTGAAACAAACGAGACAGTTATTAGAATGTTGTCAGCTCGATAATTTGGGTAGCCATCTTGGAAATTCTCATCGGAGATCGCTATCCTTAATTAGAGAGAGAGAGAAAGAGAGAGAGAGAGAGAGAGAGAGAGAGAGAGAGAGAGAATGTTTCTGTGTATATGAAATAACAATAAATTCAAATTTTGCTTTTTTCTTATACATGGGAATCTCGATCCTGTTTAAGTAGTTACAATAAGCAATGGCAAGCATGTCAAATCATATTTTGGGCATTTTAAGTCACATAGCAAATCCTCTATTCATCATACTTCATCAAACACCTTGCCTCGTATTTTCTCTTTCCTATGTGTTCCCAATTTTAAAATCCCTTGCCAAAATTACATACAGTGCATTGTTTATTTCCTTCCTTTGCCAAACTAGGGTTCCTATGGCTATTTTGTATACAACAATCCAATCGTATTGTCTGTTTTCATTTCTTCTTCAACAAATCTTTTCGTCGTATTGTCGTGTTGGTGAGAACCCATGTTAGTATTTACAGGTATTTCATGGCATCGTGTAGTAGTTAACAATTCAAAAATTTGTTGCAGACCAATACTAGTTCTATCTTAAAAACATTCTTTCTTTTATCAAGACAGTGAAACACCAATTTCGCTACGGAACTCCATAATTAGCTTATAACTCCATAATTAACTTATAACTCCATAATTAACTTATAAACGCATGACTACTTTGTTGTTTTGGCAGCCCGGGTAGACCTGGTATTGTCTGTGACCCCGTCAAAAATTTGTTTATTTTAAGCCCTAACGAATACAATTTTCACAACTTTGGGAGACTCACAGTTATTCATTGTTAAATATATTCTGTCTTATTTTCAAATCATTCGCTCTAGTGATCTTGCTACCTAACTGTCTTACTGTTCGTAAATGAATTACTATGGCTCAATCTCTCAGTTTTTAATTCGTTCTTTTGCCAGTTTGGCTACTGATGATGACAATACTTTTCGCCTATTAGCAAAATCGGTCAAAAATCAGTAAATATTTTTTTACAAATAAATTTTCATTAATAAAGAATCTAATTATTGCCAAATGTTTGTATCTATTTTCTACGTGGCGACTTCAAACTTCCATACAGTCACCCAACCATAACCACGTAAATGAATATCATCACCTTTTTCAGGAATAAATTACGATTGGTTATTGGTCAAGTCAAATTTCTTAAGGTGAAATACATATAAAAAAATCAATACATGTCAAACACAAAGGTTATATCAATGTAGGTTATTTTTTAAGCAAAATTTTCGTAATGGTATGTGATAACGAAAGTCAATAAAATCCCATTATTAAATTAGCGTTTTTCTGGTTCTCCTATGCTACTATTCTAATTACTTTTAATTACGTTTATTGATTAATGATACGTATATTAATTTGATATTATGAAGCGCGCAAAAAATCTGACTTTTCCGTATTCGATAACAATAAACATTTCTCAATTCCCATCAGTTTGAAGTGTTGTCATTCTCAAGATTAGTCGTCTATCATCCAGTTTTCCAGAACATACGGACTGTGGTGCTTCACTTGCCCGCAGAAGAAAGTGTTTTGGGATGCCCTGTGTAACAGTAGAAGAAGTTAAACCACTGGGATAGGACTTACTAATCAAGTTCCTTGATGAACTAGGACTCACCGGTGTGCTATAAGCACAGAACGGGGGATTCGTTAGTTCTTACACGGCGCAATGTACTTCTCACCCCGACTAACATAACTTGTCCAGAACATTTACTAAGTATGACATTTTAAAAATAACTAAAATAAACTAAATAAATAGCGGGTTTCTCAAAGGTTTTGACCTGATTTTTTTTCACTTTGCCATAAATAATCCTGCTGGTAGAACCGTAAATTGTGGAGACGTTAAAAGCATTTTCCAGAAGATTTGTATTTTGTCATCAATTCTATTTCGGTGCAAAACGGGGAAATGGCTGGTTTTAAAATTGTCTTGATAAAAGATAAAGTCCATGCCTAAGGACAAAATACGATTTAGCAGGAGAAATGGTCTCGTAATTTTTATTGTCTCATTATAAAACGTTTTATTCGCAGATTACAAAACTCGTGTTCACAATACTGCTTAAAGTGCTTAAACGTTCTCAAATTGCACTACGATGATTTAAAAAAGCACTTTTTGAAAACCGTTACACGTTTTGTCATATCCTACAAGGAGAAGCAACAGACGCGGGTTTTATTGAAACACTTTTTGGTGATACTAGTCGACAAATGTTAGATAGTCTGAGCATTCTGCCTAAGACTTTAAGAGCCAAGAAAATTTTTAAAAATGTAATTTAATTAAAACGTATATATTTCTTTTATGCCTTCATTCAGCTCTGCCCATCTTCTTTAGAATTATAATTTTTCTAAAATCCTGCCTACTGAGAGAGAGAGAGAGAGAGAGAGAGAGAGAGAGAGAGAGAGAGCGAGAGAGAGGAGTTCCTTCGTCTTCCTTTTTCAGAGATTCATAAATCTCTTAGCTTGCCTCATACCTTGTGTTGTTGCCCAGTTTTGTGTTTTTCTTTTTCAAGCCATTTTTCCAGTTCCAACTTAAGCACGCTGCACCTACTTGTGGTTCTGGTCCCATAGATGAGAGGGATGTCCCTTGTTCTAGTTGGTCAGCTCACTTGCTTCTATGCCTTTATATCCAGGAACCCACTTAAAGTTAATCTTGTTTTATTTTTCCAGAGTCATTAAGCAATTTAGGCACTCCCAGACAAATTTGAATCAGTTGAAAGCGGACGCATTTAGTACTTTTATGGCTGCCTGGTCTGAAAGTATGCAAATCTGTGCAACTTTCATATTTTTCTGTTTTAATTCCTGTGCACAGAGTTGTATTGAATGGACATCGGCTTGGAAAATTGTTGGGGTTAGTCCAAGGGGATTTGATTGAGTCTTTTGAGTCTTTTATCTCTACAGCTACTCCCTGTTCCATCTTTGATCCATTTGTGCACCATATTAGAGCCCCTTCTTGAAACTTGGGGGCATCTTTCTTCCGAAGGTCTCTTTTAACTATGCTCACTTGGATAGGTCACCACCCAAAGTCGAGTTCTCTCATTTTGTTAAAATCAACCCTTTATCTTAATTCTTTCTAGAATTTTGAGGTACCACCTTTTTACATTTCTTGAATTAAAAAGTTATTTTGGGTTATGCTGCTTAGGTAAATAATCAGATACAACGTACCATCTATTTACAAACAAACTGAGATGGTAACTACTTTCGGACATCATTTTCATCAAGCAGCTACTTATTGTTAATAATAAAATTCAAAACATTAAAACATCTGTAAAATTTAATTATGCATTAATATAAAAACTTTCCATTTCTATGATTTGGCCAAATCATATAGTCCGTATAATTTTTGCCATCAATATACTAAAATCGATGTGTTTTTATTAATTGGAGAACTTTTTTATTATAATAACGATTTATTTCTATCAATCTTCACACATTTCAAGCATCGAATATAAAATCATTTTGATCGGGATCAAGTTCTTGAAAAATTGCGTTTGGGTTTCAAGGAGGCAGTAATACCGCCACGGCCCACTCTTTCCAACTAGATATCCTCTTAATTGTTTTCTAAAAAATTATTTAATTCTAGTAGATCTGGTCTACAGTTTAATTAAGAATTTTTTATGTTATTGTCCTTACTATTTTCTGTTGTAATTATTCTTATACATTCTGTCCAGCCAGTTATGTTACTTGAATAATTACTTAAAAACTGATTTATAATAACGATTTTTTTGGAACACTAGTATTATTTTACTCGGACAAAAAAACACTTTATAAATTCAAGGTTTTTTTAAAATTATCTTTATCATATCTTATCATTTTACTTGTAGTTGACTATAACTACAATTAATTGGTATACAATCCGTTGATTATATGGCGTATTGTTAGAATTAGTTATACACGTTTTACTCTTTACTTGTATTTATTTTCTTTAGTGTGAATATAGTCGCTTTGTAATAGCAAATATAACTATTTATAATGTAGTGGGTATATTCACAAGTCAATAATAAGTAAAGCCAAATAGGCCAGAATATTTCCCCGCCAAAAAATGAATTATTAAAAGTTGTTATAGGTAGGTCAATGGCCCTATTACAACTATTAATGGTTTAAAATTTGCAAATAAAGCTAGTGAATACATTTAAAAACGGATGCAGTGACCATAAATTTAAAGAGTTAACTGACTTTTTTAAATGGTAGAGAATTTTCCTACTTGTTCTTACACAGTCTGGTGGTCTTAATGACTTTATTTACCAGAAAACTGTCTAATTGTTTGACTAATTTTAATGTTAAAGGGGTACATTAAATAAAAATTGAGAAAATGTCGACCGTTTTGATTGAATCGTTCAATGTCAGGCCTTAGATTAGGTAGAACATAAATAACGATTTAATAGGACCAGAACAAAAGCGAGAGATCGGACAGAACTCGTAATTAGTACAACCTAGTTTGCAGATAATTCTCGACTATCTAACAACCACATTTTCCACAATTCATTTATTATTAAAGTGGAAATATGCGTTGGGCCATTTAGAGCTCGAATACTTACCGGACGACCGTGCGATCATCCCAAAGTCCACCCAGTCGTGAACCATCCATTCTAACATAAGTCGATACCTGTTGCAAAGAAACGGCAGTATCAACAGATTGAGACGTAGTCAAGTCCTACTTGAGACATCGTTGCCAAGTTGATTTGAAGGCAACGCGATTAATTTGCCTCGGCCGATCCCAGACGTTCCCCGTTCGTCCAGGTAAGCCAAGATCCAATTTGTCAAGGATTCTTTACATACTTAGCGGGCTTAATGAGCCCGGCACCCGGCCCCAACATAAATCCGTCGGCCCTCAATTAGTGACCGGAGCGCATCCCGGCCGAGATTTATCTATCCCCAAAGGGACTCGTAGGCCACTACAAAAGCGGCACATTATGATTCCGTATATTTCATTTCCCCGAGAGGCCGAAATTACCTCTTTAGGAACCCCATTAACCAATTATCGGTTGCAATTTTCCATTTGAAGATTCTGATTTATCTGAGGGGCTTTTATAATTGCCAGTGGATTTTTTTTTACTCGCATTGAAAAGAGAGTATGCTATTGGTAGACAAATAATAGATCATGTATCGTATGGTTTATTGCAGTGTGGCTTGTGCAAGTTTATGTGTGTATATATGTATATTTATATATATATATTTGTGTGTGTGTGTGTGTGTGTGTGTGTGTGTGTGTGTGTGTGTGTGTGTGCGTGTGCGCGTGTGCGCGTGTCTATCTGTGTATATATTATGACGCTCGATTAATGAGATTCATATGCTGATAAATAAAAAGACAAGTGAATAGATATATCTGTGACTAATCAATTCCCCGGCTGTTGGAACATATTCGTTGAGGATTTCTTCAGATACCGTTCAGCAGTAAAGATTCCTTTCATAGCAGCATACTACTCCCGCCTAGGTAAATTTCTGCATACATCATGACACCACATCCACAATAGGCTGTTTCTAGGGAAGTTACTCGAAGATTTGTACGAATATTAGTCCTTGTATGCAAGGCATAAGGTTCTTCACATGTAGTACACATCTGTGTAAAAGTCAGACTAAAATTTTCCAATAGTGTCACCTTGACGAGATCTTTAAAATCAATAATGTATATAATAGAAACCGATCTGAACTATCTATTCACAGCACGATTAATATGGTCTTAGTTATGAGAAAAGCTGCAACAGTAATCGTTCAAAACACCCCTGAAAATATATGAACACAAACAATGTTACTGACGCATTTTTAACTATTTTGACTGCTGCTACCTTTTTCTGACTGCGGTAGGGCTAGACATCACTCCTTTGTTCGACGTAAAAAATTCGTAAATTTTGTTCGAACACCAAATAAATGAAGCTGCATATCAGTTAATTTTTAACGCCTTCAAAAACTTACAAGAGACGCCAAGATTGAATAACTGAACAATACCAAACAAAACCAAAACCAAAATCTAACCATCTCTAATTTAAATAGTACACATAATTACATTGGTTGGGTAATGTTAATGGCTTTGCTTCTGAGACGAATAGGTTGAAATCATAGCATAGTGAAGTAAAGGATGTAAAGAGATAATAAAGCAAAGGAAAATTGAAAGAAAACGAGGAAAGAAAATATGTTTTAACTACTCGTTTATCCGCAAAAAAAAAGACAATAAAGTTTATGTAAAACTTTTTACTTTCGTCCTATTTATTATTTGTTTTATTAATAAAAAAACCTATTTCATTTTGGTTAGAAATTAGGTATCTCCCACACACACACACACACACACACACACACACACGCGCGCGCGCACACACACACTTACTCACAATCAAACACAAATGCTCACTCTCTCTCTCTCTCTCTCTCTATATATATATATATATATATATATATATATATATGTCTAATCTACCTATCTATCTATGTATCTCTCTTCTCTCTCTCTCTCTCTCTCTCGCTTACACACTCACTTAATTATCTGGCTTAAGCAAATTCAAATTCTTGTCAGTTACTAGAAACAAAAGGTTTTCTTTCCAACAAAATTAAATAGTTAAATCGATTGGCTAGTCAAATTTATATACGCTTTTTCTCTTTCTTCATCAACATAATATGTTGCCTAAAAGCAAATGTTGACTACCAAAAATATTGGCAATAATTCACGTTACTACAGTTCAAATCCGTATAATTTTATATACTGGTAAATAACTTTTCCTTAAAAGATCAGCATCACGAAAATTGCATTTATGTGGATAAAAAATTATATAAAAAATTGACGATTTTTTAAAAATAATTGAATAGTAATTAACTTAAAACAAAAAAAGATTGATAATGACGAAAAAAATTTTAAAATATCTCGAGATGACTAGTCCCTGACCATATCAATAAAAGTATCCTTTAATGTCATTTCTCCTTATTAAAACGAAAATTAATCAATTTCAAGTTTTATTATCATTAAGATTACATCTATAATATATGTGCACACATAGAATGATAATAATTTATCAAGAAAGCAGATTATCTTCTTTAATATTTTTGTCGTTATCTAAAACATCCCGCTGTCGCATGTATTGGTGAATCAATCTTTTTGTAATGAGAGGCGTCTTTTTAATCAATATCACAGAAATTTCATTTAAAAACAATATTTACTTATGTCGCATAGTCAGTTTTTCGGTCATTACTACTATCATTTCATTGAGTTGGTTAAACTGAAATTAATCATCATTCAACCAATGAAGGGAAATAATTACTTAACAAAACTTGACCCTTTTTCCCGTATCCATGGAAATGTTATGTTCCCATGGATGTTGCTTTTTTCTGGCATGAGCTTTGATAATTTATTCGTGTCTGTAAAGCGAAGGAACTTTAGATATATAAATTTATCAATCAATATGACATCAATAGTGATTCATTGAAGCCACACCGGTAATTTATCCTTTTAGCAGGCCCATTAAGCAATTAGCGCCTGTTATTTTCCACTTAGAGATCCTGATTTATCTGGGCGGTCTTGTTAATGGCTCGTGGATTTTTTACCCCAATCGGCAATCTGAAGAATGAGGAACCACAAGTCGACCTGAAGTGTACTGATGTTTTAAGGCTTAAAGGGCTTTATAACATATCAGGCTCGAATGGATTTTCTCCCCGGTAGTAGTAATGTAAAAGAATGATCAATGAACTCTAGATTTAAAAATATAATAGAACGATAGTTGCACAAGGTTTGAACAAATTCTATGCCATTAATGTACAGTAATCAAACGTGTCTGGCCACGTTTCAATGTGGCATCCACTGGCCAAAGAAATTGCTTTCGCTAATCGTATATATATTTTTGTTTGGGAAAAAAAAAGAAATTTATTTGGAAAATTGTGAAAACTAGGAAAGAAATCTTTAATTTTTTTTTAATTAAAGAAAAAAGAAAACACAGATGGATAGTTATAGAGAGTTAGGGTACATAAACTGTTCAGGTCCTCTTAATTCCTTATTCAACTATTGAAAGAAAGAAAAGAAGGGAGAGAAATAAAAGAAGAAAGAGTGAGAGAGAAAAGAGGGAAAGAAAGAAGGGGGGAGAGAGAGAGAGAGAGAGAGAGAGAGAGAGAGAGGAGAGAAATAAAAAATTAGATCCTATATTATTCACATTATGTAATAATATTTAACAAAGTATAATTTATTTGAAAATCAACATGGTGTGCGTACAAACAGGGATATTTTATTATTTATTATTATTTGTAAATACACAGGCTTATAAATGTACAGTTTGTTATATACAAACCTACCAAATTTGATATTTTAGCAAGCAATAGAATATTACTATCTTTTGATTGGTGTATTCTTATTTACTCTATAAAAATGTTAATTATATGAAAACAGACTAGAAAAAGACATGGTTGTGAATTTGCTCTGTGGGCAGATGAACCTGTAGTTTGGTCAATTCAAATCATTTTGGTATGACAGTCGCGTGGTTCATTTATATAAAATTTTGCGCATAAAAGTCATTATAAAAAACGGGCATAAAAGCCAAACAGTGATGATAGGCCGACCTAGATTATGAGAAACGACCAAATTAACTTACTCACGTCAAGTATACAAATCTGTATTTTTGAAATTAAATTGTATAGTTCTTACAAAACTATTTATAACTTCCGATTCCTTCAACAGGTAAAATTAAAGTTTATTGTGTTTCAATGATTTTATAATATGTATGGTGTTAGTATATCCCCAGCGATCCCGTAGAGAAAATATCTGGTTTATAAGATGTTTCCAAAAGTATTTTTAATCCTAATAAATAGATTTCAACATTAATCAGTAATCTTATAAGGTTGTTTTGTAAATTTTCAGTTTTATTGGTAATATTAATTAACAACACAATGGACATTGTGGGAATTCAAATAGCCAACAAACGACTCGTTGGTGTGGAATTTGTTAGAAAGCACTTGTATAATTTCATTAAAATTTATATTTGTACTTACATCGTTTTAGAAAGTTAATTTAAACAAAAGTGAACGCAGAATTAAAATTACTTGTTTCCACGTCTAAAGAACTACGACACATTCTAGGAGCATTCTGAAACGTTTTCAAGCTCTAATCGCATTAAAAATTAGCTGCCGCGTTTCGGCACTACACATCACTTTAATTCTTTTGGAATGTGAATCCGATTATGAACAAAGACAGTCGGACGATGAGCGCGGTGGGCTATTAAGAAAAATTATACACGTTAAAATTGAAAGAAACACAAAAGTGTCGAAAGGGCAGACCGAAAAACGCGACTCTCAGTAACTCACTTAGAAATAATGAATGCAAGACATAATTACAAGTCTGAGCCGTCTCGAAAAACGCTAATAGCATCTCTCACCGCAGTCGTTGTTCAATTTGACATTTTTTTCTTAGTCGTCATCCATTTGCATACCTATGTGCGGAGAATATACGGCGAACGAAAATACGTAATTTGATCAATGGCTGAGACTTCCCTCTTTGAAATATTTTTGTTACATACGTTTGATGGATTAGAAGGAATAAGCCTGGCGCTTATAACATTTCCTGATCTTACTTATTTGTTTTACAATTGAGCATTACGAAAGATTTGAGTGCTGTCTTTATAACAAAAAAGAGGAAAAACGTTTGTTTACAATTTTCTTTGTTTCCCAGCAGCAAACTTTGCGTAATCAACCTTTAAGTACAAAACTAAATATAGTATCTAAACAAGACATAATCTTTAGACTTTCTTATAAACGTATAAAGTGGTGAAAAAGTTTTATTTAAAGTCATTACAATAAATATGTACAACCTGGACGTACTTTCACGCTTGAACTTTTTTTACTTTGCGTTTCCACATTAGCCACCGGAAAAATTTATTTTCGAAGCGATCATCTTATCAAATTAACATGTGGGTAGAACCTCCGACCCGTCCCCCAGTGGGCCAACCACCAGGAGGAGGAACGGCCTACCATTTACTTTTTAATAGTGTACTTCCGTATGTGTCAATAAGGAGGGTCTTAACGGAAATATGGATAAAACCACTGACATCGACAATGGAATGGAAATAGAAAAGCCCACATCTCCCCAACCCCCGCAGCGAAACTTGTTCTGGAGGCCTCTCTGTCCACCGAGCAAGAAGGCACCAGCCGGGCTGCCAGCCTCGGAGCACCCGCCCCTCTTGAACCTTCGTTCACTCTCTAAATAAAAAGGAAAACTCCATCAAGTATTTCGGTAAATAAACAGCAGATAATTATAATGCTTCAATCAAATTTTTTATGTTTATGATTGATTGTTAATATGTTATTGCTTTAATACGTTGAAGGTTGAAGTTCGTCGGCAACGTCAACTGTGCCGTGTTTATTTCATTTATGTGAATAGCTAAAGTAGTTATATTTCTTCTGGACGACTTATTTTTTAATTCCTCGGGAATCCACTGGTTGCTTGTCGTAATACTAAGAACATAAGAAGCAAGAAACGGTTTGTTTCGCCACTTTGAATTGAAGTTACTTCAGACTTTGTAGAACCAGCAAAAATAAGAAAACCAAATATTATCAATTGTTCAAGACTTAATTCAAATAAGACCAATTCAGTTCTACAATTTTAAAAAGACCAACCCTAAATCTCAAAAACCATCTATAAACAGACTCTCTTTACCTTTTCGCTCGTGGGGTCAACATCCTTGAAAGCCTCTTTTTTAAAAGTATAAAACCTATTGTAGATTCACATAGAATCATTCCTTTTCACCAATTCGAATTCCGAATTGTAATGACTATTTTATGCCAAAATCGTGATGAAATCATGAATAATTTTTATTAATACGAACTTCACTATATTTCGCACTTTCCTTCCTCAGAAGATCATATAATTTTTAACCACAAATACAATGCCATTCTACGTACTTGCTTTTCTTTTGGTAGTAAATGTTAGTTATTTTCATTCCTGAAATGCCTCCTTGTTGTAATGATCAAAATCCTCGATAGAATCTATTTAAATCGTCCAGTACTCATAATAGATTCACATAAAATCAGTTTTCACCAGTTAGCCTTCTGTTTCATCAGTCCACAATCCAGCAAAGTTTCATAGTCGTTGCCAGATGTGTTCTTGGATCATAGTGTCAGATTTGCCTTCGGAAGAAAAAACAAACAAATTCGCACACATTTGTAACATGTTGTGTATATTAATACTAACAGGTTTCAAATAAACTATTTATTTAAAAATAAACATGTAATCTTTTGAGAGGATTTGTATATTGATACTAACAGGTTACAAATAAACTATTTATTTTTAAAAAAGACGTAATCTTTTGAGAGGATGAAATAATTGCTCTCTTAACAATTTTCCTTAGTATTTCATTTAGGATTAGGATAGAACTTGTTTAGTAACAGATCAACCAAGTTGTCGAACAGTTGTTTTGTTTAGTTTGGCGTGTAGTTTGTTTATGAGATTATTTATTAGTAGTATAGCTTATTAAGAGACTTAACTTCACATAAATCACACAGACCCAACTGAAGATTGGCAAGTTGCCGAATTGCGTCTTACTGTCCAACACAGCACTGAATAGGCAGACCAAAAGGATCAGTAACGACCAAATTTCATATAAATTTGTGTTCAATTGTCATTTACTTTCTTTGTGAGTTTATGTATAATTTATAGGGTGGGGCTATTTTCATCAATTGTAGTCAAAAAGAAGAGTTTAACGATATAAAAAACACAAGCTGAAGAAGGCGCTTTTCTGGATGATTTATTCATAAATGAATAGTCAATTACATACAAGGAAAACTGAATGAACTCTATGCACACTGTACACTGGTCCAGTATGAAACTGCCAGAATACAAATGTTTCAATTCTGGTAAACTCCAGTGCGACGTATTAATCGGTCGGCCCGATCCTTACTGATTTATCTTCTCGGAAATATATTTTGTAATAGTTGCCTAGTCACCTGCCGTCGGGCGGTCAGCTTTTAGTCGGACAGTCTGTGTGATTTCTCGTCGGTGAGATCAAAAGGACCGTGCAGGTAACACCTCTACCGTTTTTACAAATAACACCTATCCCCTCTGACGCGGGAACAACACTCCAGGCATATGCCCTCTGCAATTTCGCTTTTTGCCCCCGGTGACCGGATGTTATTGACGAGGAAGAACCGAATAACGACGACCAAGGTGTGAAAAAACGCATCGGAAAAAATATATGAGGGCAAATAAAGTTATTAGATACAGGTATGTTATTTTTACACCTTGGCCTTTGTTGAATTAAAACCTTTGGGTTTTTCTCTTTCCACTCTGAGTGGGTTCAGGACGACTTGGTTGCCAATATTTGTTTTGAAACTCTATCGTACTCATTCAAAGACGAAGTATTCTATTATTTAATCCTACCAAGGTAAATAGATACATTTGTCATATGTATATGGGTATTCTTATCCCAGATTTATATTATAATAAAGAGATTTAGTTGGTGTTGGTTGGTTTGAGAGTGGATAAAGTCATAAAGGATCATTAAACATTAAATTTGACATTAAATATTCAACATCAAATTTATTAACAATTTACAAAGTCCTTCTATTTTCGCTGGTTTACGTTTAGCCCGAACTCTTCTGTTTCACAGTCCATCATTGAAGAAGGCTGAAACGCGTCCAACGGGAACCAACGAGAAAATACGGACCCAGTGCAGTTTAACAAAAAAAAACAAAAAAATGCAATGGTTTATTCTCATTGCGTGGGTATGTCGGTAAATTTTTCGAGTTCACAGCTCAAAAACATGTCCATGATTCAATGTTTTTTTGTGAATCGGAGGAAATATGTGAGAGTGCGAGAGCGCCCCAACATGGTTCGGCTCTCCTCGAAGGAAGAAAAATCCAAAAGACAAATTTAATTTGAGAGATCAAGAATAACGACGACCATAAGTAAAATAAAGTGTGATTTGGACAACGCAATGCATGGTTCAAATTAATTAATGGTCTCAAATGTCAGTAAATTTATTCTTATATGACGGATGCTTTTTCTTCAGCAACATGTGTTACACACCGTAACCATTAGTATTTCCATTTTATAGGATAGGAGCAGGAAGATGAATGAAGAAACGAAAAGAAGAAAAGAATTGAAACATTTCTTTAGTATATTAAAAAAGTTTGGCTGAAGTGTGAAATGGAGACGAACTTATACGATTTTAATGAGGTATAAAGAGAAAAAGACCCCGGAGAGGGAAAACGCAACGTTTAATAGAACACCATCTTCAAATACATAGGGAGGGTATCAATAAAGGGGAAGAAAAGTACAGACAGGAGTTCCAACTGCAGAGAAAAAAACTTTAAGGAGAAATTTCTTAATACGGAAGCACAATTTGTTTTAATATTATATACTGATTTAAATATATAGATTAACATTAAAAAAATTAATTACAAATTAAAATTTTTCATTTTATATTAATAAGTTCTATCAATGGCAAGAAACAATACAATTTTGCTTACTAATAAAACACTAAAAAAGCTGATTTTAAAGATTTTAAGTTTGCAAATAGAACTAATGGATTTTGCTTCAGACAGTTGTATTCTTGTATAATCTAACACATACATTCCGATTTGAAACTGACATCTTTGACATCTTATCTCAGTTGTGGGACTTGTTTTCCGTTCACTTTTTCATCGGTGAAAAGATCATCATTCGCCAATCGGCTGACATGATAAATTGACCTTTTTATTATTCCAAAGCCCGGTCAAGTTACGAAAAAGGTCCTGCCAATTTTGAAAATCATGCCGGTTCTCTTCTCGAACAGGATCAGATTATTTTGCCCATTGCATCGATAACAAATCCAGAAAGGAAAATCATTTAAATTTTTTTGTTCACACTTGGTATGAATTGTTTTATGCTTTATTTATATTAGCAGGCCAATATTCTTCCCCCCATCCTATCATATAAAATTCTGAATATCTTGCTTGTATAAATATTTTATAAGACCGTATCCAAGAAATATTACGATGCCGATATAGTTTGATTTAAAATAATAGATTGTGCAGATAATCAATTACCAAAACTGAAAGAAAACAAAACTAAGTAATTGTAATAATTTAACGTTAAAGCATAAAATTTTATAACATTGAATGGCGGTGATTTTAAACAATAGAGCAAACAAAAACATAGGTGATATAATAATTGGTACAAAAATGTTATACATTTTTCACAAGTAATTTATTTGTTGCTTGTACGTATGAAATACATATTACAAATATGTGCATATGTTTTCTCTCCTGTCACAACACTGACCCTGCTCCGAGTGGTATGTTGAGTGTAGATAGGAATTCTGCAGTAGTGTTAGAATGGATTGAAAACTTGGTGTGAATCTTGTAGAAGCGGGATCGGAACACAAATTTATCTGAAATTTGGTCATTACCAATAATTTGGATTTGGCTGTGTTGGCCCTTCAGACGAGTTTCGGCATGTCGCCTTCTTCAATGTAGTGTAATTTGTGTGGTCAAGTGACTTAACAAACATTTCTCATAAAGAAAATACAAAAGTACAAGCCAAACAGAAAAAAAATTTCTGGTCCGGCAACGTAGTTGATTCGTTAAGAGGCAAGCTTCGCTCTAATCCTTTATGAAACACTAAAGAAAATCGTAAAAAGAGCAATTGTTACATCCTCTCAAAAGGTGACCAGTTTTTAAAATAAATAATTTATTTGTAACGTTTATAATACATTTTAAAATAGATATATGTTACAAATATGTACGTATTTGTTTGTTTTTTCTTCCGGTCACAACACCCGGAAGACACAGGATTTTGAGGCTACAGGGCGGGTTCTGAGGATGAGAAAGTGTAGAAATTGCTTGGGCATTATGATTAGGATCGTTCGAGAGCTTGGTATAGGATTTTTTAATTGGATCTGTTTGTTTATTGCAACTGTTAAAGAACGTAGAGGTTGTTGAGGATATTGAGGTTAGTGAAGTAATAATGAACTTGGGCAATTAGTGTGAGGACATTTGATTGGAAGGATTTGATGCGCTGGATATTGGATGATTTACCCCACTTGTGGGCGGGAATTCGAGGCACTGTACTGACAAGGTATAAAGTGTCTGGTTAAGTAGCTCTCTCGTTGTTGACGTACAGTGATAGTAAAGGCTTTTATTCAAAGTAAATATGCACTGGGTAAATTTTTCCTTATTCAGTTTTGTCCTCTGCTATTTGTATCAGCCCGATAAACTCAAGTTTTAATAGAATGATCGATGTTGCTTCATTAGGATTCGGGTTAGCTGACTGATCTGGGGTGTCATCAGCACAGGTGATGTTGGGATGTCAGAAGCATAAATGGTATAAATGGGACCAAGAATGTTCCCTTGCGGGTCGCCGGGTTGTATTGGTTTGAAATCTGAGTATTCGTTCCCTGCACCTCGGGGAGTATACCGGGAGTAGGTATAGAGCGTTTAAATGTATACAGACATGCTGAGTGCCCGACCCTATAAAAATCTAGGCCACATCCAAGAACGCACCCAAGCAATACTCTATCTTCTCCAGAGCAGAGGAAATAGTGACAATGACTATGAAACTTTGTTGGATAATGGGATGTCAGGGACCGAATGATTCTTTGTGAATCATTGGGTCGGTATGCAATGTAGGGTGGGTTTTAAAGTTTTAATGAAATCTTTCGAAAAGTTTGGACATCGCAGAAAGAAGGTTCATAGGTTTGTAGATAACATGTGGTTGAGAGGTTGCGTTGAGAGGTTGTTGTGACCTTTAAGAATGAAATAATCTCGGAATATTGGGAGAAAGTGTATGGTACTTATGATTGGGTTGTATTGTAGTTAAAAACACTATAACTTTCTGTCGATGGTTTCGCAGTATGATGGAGGTAAGTAGGCCAAATTCATAAAAATAATTTATGATTCATTATTATCTCGTCATTAAAATGGCACTACATTATCGTTTAGGTATAAAATGTTTTATTTTTCCGAAATACTGCTGATCTTCCCTCCTGCACCCAGATATTCCTTTACTGATATTGTCTTGCCTCCACTGTTTTCTTTTATAAAGTCCCGTTTGCATCCTTTTTTCACATTCGACCTGGGTCTTGGGATTTCAAAGGAATAATTTCTCTTTTTCCCTTTATTTTCAGGTTCGATAATAAACAAAACACATGTATTTATTATTAGTTTATTTTATAATACTGTTAGGAGCAAAATACATTCATAGCTGTACTCGCTGCTTAATAGCTTTAAAAAACAAAAAAATAAAATACAAAAAGAGGAAACTGTACAAAAAAATTATATTAAAATAAAAACTTAAAACAGGGTTAATGTGCGGTCAACTGATGACTCGACCTTACGCCTAGATTATTATTACAATGGACATGTATAAATAAAATGTTTATACAAAAAGATTCTAACGCAAATGATCAAATCTACACTAATATTCACAAATACTTAAATTGTCAATACATAATAGCAGCTAGCTAATATACAATACTTAACATATATGCAGATCAGTCTATTTTGGTAATCATATGTTACATATTTGTGATTCGTGACTTTGTAAACTTTTTTCCAACCTCTCTCGTTTTTTAAATTACTTTCAACCAGTGAAAATCTGCCCTGCTGCTAATACATATAGGTGAAATGCGGTGACTAAAAGGAGTGCGTAGTTTATTGTGTTTTTTTAAATATTTATTTAATTTCTAGAAAAACATCTCTTTTTGTTCGATGAATTAATTTTTTTAAATTAATTTTTAATATAAACTGCCATAATACTGCAAGCCTTTACATTTTTTTTCCAAAATTACTTTATTTACACTCCATTTCCTTACAATCAATTTTTCTAACCTAGAACTGGGAACACATCAAAATAGTTAACATTCTTCAAACAGCTTCATTCTTAAGCTTTTTGGACCAATGTTTGAATCGAACACTTTCATTATGTTATTATTGTTGTTTAAAAAACACCGAAATTTTCAAGCTGTGTCACTAAATTTCCATTGAGTCGTATCGGCCGGAATAAAATTCCAAGTAAGAGGGCCCATTTATTTCTGCCGAGCACGAGATATTTAACGCTAACATTGTATTGGATCTATTACCAAAACACACATAATAAATAGTTATAACAATCAGCACAATTACACTGCTTACATACGGTATTCTTATACACAACATTAAAAATCTATTATTACTAATTGATCTATAATACAAAAATTGTACACAAAATAGCCCAAGGCGACATCGAACATCTCTCATTTGCATTTTTAAATAAATTAAAAAAAGAAAACAAAATGAATAAAAAAATAAAATAAAACAAAAGTTAACTTAATACAAAATCATGAAATATCTGCGATTATGTACATCAGCACACCAGCCGTCGGGGTGGACCGCGGCACAAAAAGCTTGCAATAAATACTGAACCGTTTAACATCAACTCGGCCACTTCAAGCATTCGACGAAGAAACGAATAATAAATCAACTTATTTTTTCTAGTTTGAATGGTCAGAGATAGTTCTTAAAGATTGGTAAAAGCATGTGAATCTAGCAATTCAGAAATTTTAATGTTTTATATCAAAATTTGTAACTTACGGCAAATTTTTTATTAAAAAAAAAAAAAAAAAAATAGCGGTGGCATAAATTTTAATTCGAACAACACGAGTCAAATGGTGAAATCAATAAAGGATTTTTTTCTGTCATTTCCCAGGTTCCAAATGATTCTTACGGCGAAAAAATGTTCATTTTATATCTTAATTTTTAGAAGGTACCATAATTTTTCTAATAATTAATAAATAAGAGAATTAATAGATTCTTCCTGAACAAGAACTAAATTATATTTGGCTAGAAAATGAAAAAAAATCGCATGTTTACATTGCGATATTTTTTAATGTCAAATTTATCTTGAATTTGCTCATTAATTGCAACTAAATTTAGCTTTGAACTTTACATTAAATAAATCGTTTTGCTTAGGCACAATTAGATATACATTTGTATACACATTTGAACATTTCAGCGGTTTGGTTCATAACTTAAAAACGTATTAGGTCCGCAGGATTTCGTCTGTGGTCTAGACGTGATACAGTGAGAACCGACGGACCCAATCGCTCATAATACTGTCATCGAATTCATTCCGAATGCTGAAAGTGGCAGAGTTGTGCAGGATCGGCCCCTATCGAGAGGCAACGTCGCCTTTGTCCGAGTTCCGAATTTGGATTTCGGAGAGAGGGAGTTGCTAGTGAAACCGTGTCGGTTTTATTGTCAGTAACAGCGTTTTTTTCCAATCGAGTGTGTCGTCTATAAATTACAATTTTGGGAGGTGGGATGGTTTTTGAAATTTCTTATTCCGTCTTACCGTAATTGTTTACCGCTCTGTTCATCATCTTAAATCTATTTACAACATTTTTGTTGTTCGATTCCTATGCCTTTTGTGGTGATGCCTGACGGATGGCGTCATCTTGGACGGCCTGTTCTTCTGGTGATACTTGAGGATTTCCTTAGCGGCTGCGTCGGTGATTTTCGGAGAGTTCTTCGAGATGTGCCTGTTGTGTGCACCGACGTCGACGCCGGACACCTTGATGAAGTTGTAGCAGCCCTTGGCCCGCAGGGTCTCGAGTTTTTTCTTCGGCGGGTTCCTCAACGGCTTCCCGTTCGGCAGAAAGCCAATCTGACGCGGGGGACTGCCCGTTGAGACGAATTGATGGTAATTGTTTTCTATACCTTCTCTGAAGTAACAACTGAACCGGAGCTCTTCGATACTTGATCTCTGCAAAACAAAAACAAACAAGTATTGTAGATTAAAAATCAAGGCAGTTAATTAATCAGTAATTATATTGGTATATTATATTTCAATAAAAAGCTCATTATTGTCAGTCACAATTTGGATGATATTATTAGTCTATTAATAGAATATACGGTGTTAGATAAATAATTTATTGTATTTGAACTGTCCTATTTACATCACTGTCCAATTGGTGTCTTAAATAACCCTTATTGCGAACTTTCAAAAATAATTTTCTTTGCCATCTTATTTCTTTATCGTGCCAACGTTTCGATCATCTTGAGGCCTCAAAGTGTTTGTTTTCCGTGTAGATGCGTCATTCTTGTGAGTTATTTCTTTAGTTTCTTCAACCAAACCTATGCCTGGCGTCTAATTAAAGGAAACTATCAAGAAAAAGTTAGAATGTTGGCATGGCAAATCAACATTGCTTTTTCGGTGATAGGGCAAAAATACAATACTACCGAAAAAGGATAATAATAAGTTGAACAACTTTGTCTAGCGGCAAAATTTCGTTTCTTTAAAAAAAACAAAAAAAAAACAAAAAAAACAAGTGATTATTCTGATGTTATGCTAATGTTATGCTAAGACTACCGATGAGACAAAAGCACATGTAAATAATTAATTATCCCTCTATTGAATTCGATCAATGAGAGCTCCAACGTTCCCTCAACACACGTCCTGTTTTCTCACAAAACAACCGTCAAATACGACGGAACGATATTTAGGTTTAAATTATTCGAAAAAACTTGCGATGTTCGTAAATATAGTTTTTGGGAATTATTTAGAATGATATTACTTTGGTCCTTTCGTGTTTTATGACGTGCGATAAATAAACAATAAATGTTCTGAACACTTACCCCGACTAATTTGCCCCGCTTGTTGAGGCATATGTACTTCCTCGCGTTCACGGCGAAAATCGTGAAGCTGGCGCTATGATTGTGAGATCGCATTTTCATGTTTACTGTAACAAAAATCAAACAAACAAATTAGTTGAAAACCGGAGACAAACAAACAAACAAAAAAGGAAAAAACAACAAAAAGTCAAAAGTCGACATCTTCTTTTTCTCCCGGGACTTTTCGTAGCTCAGATCTAAAGAGTAAAATCAACAAGGCCCTAATAACAGAAAGGGTACACACTCCTCTCAAGACACCGGCGGGGTAAAAAGCGCCGCTGGGCCAATGGGAAAGTCGGGCTTTTCTAAGGTTCAATTCAAATGCGGTGTATGTAATATGTTTGTACACTACATTGATTTGGCCATTCGGTTTTCTCTTTCCACATAAATCGAATTATTTTTTAAAAAATTACTCATTTATTTAGTTATTTGAATATCAACTAAATCATTGAATATTAAATTGTGAAATTTTTATGTTATCTGGGGGTGTTGAACTTGATATTTATTCATTACCGATGATGATAATTTTCTTAAGCTTTAACACCTGTCTAGCCAGTTAGCTCATTTTCACAGTCGTATTACCCCGAAGGCAGACACACTGAAGATGGCACAATTTCATGTACACGCTTTGATAATTTTTCTTTTCTTAAACTTTTATCGGCTATTAAATGGATATTTGAAAATTATCACCTATCAAATAAGAATTTGAATATTTCCTTCCTAAGATTGACGTTTCTTAGTCTAATTCTATTCGAGTGAGTGATTTATATATGGTCAACTCTACACATCCATGCACAATTATACAGGATAGTGCTATAACATCACGCAATTTGCCTCATATTCATCATGTAACCCAAGTTAGACAGCAGGGGCCGTCAACAGCTTGGTCATTGAAGCCTCCCAACTCATGTAGTTTTTAAACCTAGGCACACTCTCATTAATTCTTAAAAATATTCTTTTCTATTTACTCACTCATGAAGAGTGGTTGAGTACACGATGTTCCTCTAATACCATTTACACATACTGAATGGCCCTCTCCCAGTATACATTCACTCTAATAAATACATTCACTCATAATATACACAAACGAAAATACAAAACAAGATATCTACGAAGTACTACATACATTAAAACATTTCTTTAAAAAAAGCGGAAAGGGGATCCAAAGACTAGCTGCCGTGTTCAAGCACAATCCTCATTTCAGGTGGCATTCCTACACGCTACAAATTAAATGGGACACATGGATCAACCTTCCTCTATGTGTCAGAACATCCGCGGGCTTTGGCTCAAAAATGTCTGTGTGCTGATTCTATTGCGTGAGTACGATCCCCCAACAATTCAGATCCTCCGAGGATGAGCACCTATTGACCGAGCGCTTGATACGTGAGAGCTTCTCTGCCGATTCGGCCCATCGACTCTGCCATTTCGTTTAATCACGTTTTAAAGCATTTAAGCGTCGTAGGACCGGATTGCGGTTAAGTCGGGAGGTTGGGACGTCTTGCCCTTATTTATCTAGCCTGCTTTTCGTTACCCTCATGAGTTAGTGTATTGGGATCCAGACAACAACCACTATTTTCCCGAATCGCTCAAAGTTATGATATCTCTCCAACAAAAGAGTACCCAGGAGGACGTTAAAAGTCATGATAGCTGTCGTTAGGTCCGTAGGTTCGGGTTATTCCATTTTAGTGTAATTGTATATCTATTTTTACTCGTACAGTTTATTGCAGTTTGCCGTTTACACAGAGTCAAAAAACTCGAGGCTTGTTTATGATAAAAACAATTTTTTCAGCCAAAAAATGATCCTTAAAAATAAATTACTCAGCTAAACAAAGAGATTTCAGATTTCACCAGTATTTTAGGATTCAGAAGAGAGAATCCTTCGACAAACGTTGAGAATGTTAGATATTTTTTGTAATCATAAAAATGATGGATGTTCTATGTTTTTTCTTTTTCTTTTGATTTTATTTGTTAGTGACAATTTATCTTACACGTTAGAAGAATAACAATCACCAGTTTTGTGACAAGGGACATGTTTAATACTATTTAAATAAAGCAAATTAATTAAGAGAGGATACAAAGCACAAATTCCATTGGGTGTTGCGGCGAGGGTTCATAACTACTTTACAATAGATTTTTTAAAATTATTCTCATATAAAATTTCAAGGGTAATGCCGGGAATTGAACACAGAACTGCTAGCGTGGCCAACACGAATCGGACGTGAAACTGTTTATCTCAGCAGATATCAATCCTACAATTTTCCTTAAGTTTTTAATGTATTTATTTGATAAAACAAATTAATTCTCGACAACATTTACTTCATTACCATTTTTGAAAAAGCTAATAATTTCTGAAATACTTGCAAAAATTTGGTAAAAATAAGTATTTTAACAGTAAAAATTGAAGCCTTTTGAACATGAATATAGGGTATATTCGTGCACCACCAATTCAATTACTGTAAAGATCACAAGGTTGGCCCAAATGTTTGGATAAACTGTATAATAGTTCAAGTTGTTTAGTCTGTATATTAGTTCCTCTGTTGAGTCAATTGTGAGATTTCATACAGACCTCTGTAAGTGGCGAGAAGCCGAAACGCGTCTGACTGGCCAAAACAGAGACCAAACTAAAAGTTCATTACCTTGAACGTAAGAAGAAATCGACAGTAATGTATTAGAATAAATATTTCAGCATAAGGCATCTAAAATATGCTTTTTCCTTAACACTTTAAGTTTGGAGTAACCATATTAATCAGAACATAATCACTCTACAAATCAACAGTGCAAGTGTTCAAATAATTACAACTGCGTAGAAAAGTTGAAATCATAACAAAAACAGTGAGCCGTCGATTTGAAGTGTAGTCTCGTCCTTCCTTTTTTCTCTCATCTTCTCATCCAGCGGGCCTTGAACGGGAGGGAATAAATTAGAAACGGAGGACGAGGTGAGACGAGGCACGAAATGAAATTTGACGCATGGAATGCTCTCCGGCCGTCGTGATCTATGTGTTTACCTGACGTGGGTGGAAGCGCGCAAAGAGACCAATCACACACACACACACACGCACACACACACACACACACACACACACACACACACACGCACACACACACACACACACACACACACACACACACACGTACACACACACACACACACACACACAGAGTTTTATCTGATGCCAGGTTTCATTACCGGGCGCATTCCAGTTTAAAGTGGGCAGCGGCCACGTAAATGGAAAGGCCGACGTCCTAATTAAATCATGAACCCCATAAAAATCATACGGGAGCATTTCAAACGGGACCGCAGAACTCAAAAGGCCTCGATGGATCGACAAACTTTTTGACCAATCAACAGTTGACATATATGACGAAACCTCTACTATCCTGAAAATCCCTGCATACAGAATCGAACTATGACACAACAAATTTTAACAAATTGGACTGTAAACTTTCGTTTAAAATCGCTAACAGATACAATAGGTCGACAGAAAATGATCTGTTTATTTAATTATTAACATATAAGCTTTCTTGTTTCACTTATAATTAATTATTATTACTGCATTTTTCCTTTAAATTAACCTTTTTTATTTTTTTTAAATTTCAAACTAAACACTATTTAACATCAAATGAACAGTGAAAACGAACATTCTTTGATTTCAAATTAACCTTTTTAACTTCAAATATACCTTTTTTTAATTTGAAATTTTCTTTTTTTAATTACAAATTAACCCTTATTAATTTAATTAAAGACAGTAGTTTTCGTGTAGTAATTATCGTGAATTATTATGTATGGTGATTAGTGACCGTTAATTGATAATTATTATTATATTTTTCAGTTAAATTAACCATTTTTAACTTCAAAATAACCCTTTATAACTTCAAATTAATCTTTCTGATTTCAATGTAACCCTTTTTAACTTCAAATATACCTTTTTAAAATTGAAATTACCCTTTTCTTTAATTTCAAATTTACCTTGTTTAACTTAATTAACGACATAATTATTTTATTTCTAATATTCTCTTTTTATTTTAAATTAACCCTTTTTAATTTTAAATGAACCCTTGTTAACTTCAAGCTTATTTTTTTTAAATTTCAAAATAAATACCATTTAACTTCTATTTTTTAATTTTAAATTAACCTTTTTAATTTCATCTTAACTCGTTTTTTAAAGCATTAACACACTTAAAGAAGATAAAATTTAATTTAATTAACACACATTAAAAAAAATTAATTTGAAATTGAGGGAAAGCTATATTTGTTTTTATATTTAATATTACATATCTTTTAATTTTAATTGTATTTAATTTGTATGGGATCTTTAGATAAGAACAATTGTATATATTTTTAGAAAACTGTCAAAGTAAAAAAGGAATCTTTTTTCAATTTTCCCTTTCCTTAAGTTTTTTAATGCTTTAAACAAAGGTTAACTTGAAATTTGAAATGGGTAATATGAAGTAAAACAAATTATTTGAAATGAAAAAGGGTTAGTTTGATGTTAAAAACAGGTACTTTGAAAAAAGGTATTGTGAAAAAGAAAAAAGTTAATTATTATTAATATAGAATGATGTTATCCACGCAAACTCTGCTAATCGTCTTAAGTATAATAAAACCCAGATGATTTCTGACGAAAATAGTAGCTTTCTCGACGCTGTATGCTATTTCGTTGCGGCTTGCATACCACATTACAGTTACTTATAGTGAAAGTGTTGACAAAACTGGAACTAAAAAAACAAGTTGGATTGAAAAAAAAGTGGTTAAAGGTTATTTCGTTGAAGGTACTTTTTAAAGAAATGATCAACTCAGCATTTCGGCTTATCTTTTTTGAAACTTCGGGGTGCTGTATTTTCTATTATTACAGCAGGGGAGTTTAATTTCTGCATGCACCAATTACATTATGACATGCATTTAGCAAATCAATTCAGTTCGTGGTCGTGAATGTACATTAACATTAGTTGGTCAGTACTACATGTTATTTTAAATGGTGATTATGTTTTCTAAAGAATTTACTGTTTCTATCTTATTTACATTTATCAATTTAAAAACATATTATTAAATCAAAATAAAGTTCATGTTGTTGATAAAGTTACGGAAATATTCAGTAAAATCCTTTAATAATTCCCCCAGTGATAGGGCTAAGATCTGCCGCTGTATTCTAACCTTAATCTTTCCTAGTTCATCATAAATAAGAACGTTTTTAAAATATAATACTAAATGCACAAACTTGTGGATAAATTTGGCTAAACAAACATGAATATAAATTATGAGTTGATAAAGCTCATGGAAAATTCTTTGAACGGAAAAAAAGCAATCGAAATTCAAAAGCAACGATTATAAAAGACTGCTGAATTAAAAGAAATATAAAAAAAACTTTAAGCATTAAGTGGTAATGACATATTGATAGAGAGGTGTTATTTTTTGTACCTTTCCCATGTCACTTAAACCACATGTATGATGAAAGGGGCAGCAGTTTGTTTGGCCCCAATTATTCCTAAACCACAATCCCTTTGGTAAAGGGTCAAAAGGAGGCTCGATATCCCTTTGGAGAAAAAAAATTAAATATCCTTTCGCTTGAATTAATATCCGACCACCTCCGCCGTCTCGGATTAACAGGACGCCAGGTTTTTATACCGATTAAATCCCAGTCATCTTGTTTTTATTCCCGCCTTTTTTTCCTGATCTTGTCTCGATAAAGGTGTGAAAAACCGATGTTTTTCAAGAGGCAATGTTTTGACAGGTATGTCTGTCTAAAATGAGATATCTATTGTTTAACGCTACATTTGACGCTGATTTAAGTGTCGAGGACGTAACAGTTTTACAAAACGTTATTTTTACTTACCACAGAATCCCATGCACATAATGCTCTATTCCAGTATTATTGTAACAATGTTTACCGTATAGGGCAATGATTTACGTACCCTAGGAAAGGTAGTATTGTATCCGTAAACAGAAAACGTGCCGAGCTCGAAGGCGACAAACGTAAGTGCAACAGCCATTTCATAAAACATTAAACATTACGTTAAATAATGTTTTGTAGTATATAGTAAAACAAAACAAAAATAAAAGCGTTTTAGCACTGTTTACCACATCTGGTCCTTATTCTCTCAGATATGACCAATATTCTCATTGGTCCAGATTTTATTACATGAACCCCCTAATAAAAAGATAACCTTTCTAGATATGTCAGTTCATCTTAACTTTTGAAATCATGAAATTTCTTCCTCTTGTCTGCGGTGTGATAAACTGGTAATTTGCTCCATACCAATCATCATGGTCTGAGGTGGTCTGTCAGACTTGTTTCGGTATTTCGCCATCTTCAGTGGTAGGTCTTTTATGATTACTTTTAATTTGAGTTCGTGAAAAATGGTAGTAAACTAAAATCAGGGAGGAAATCTCTCAAAACTGAGATTTCATTCCATTTTATGATTTTTCCCAAGATCTTACGCACTCCGATAGCCTACGTTTTAGTCTAGGGCTTTGAGGTAAGAAAATAGGGAATTGCATGAATAGACGGAGACAGATAGAAAAAGAGAATAAATTTTCTCTTTTCTTGGTCCCAAGGCACACAGGACATAAATATAAAAAAAGGCTGACAATCTTGCCAGATGGGTTCCTCAGTGATACCGGAATGGCCAAGTTCTTAAAATAAAATTCATATATCAAAAAATACCAAATGACAAAGGCAGGCAAAAGACTTTAAGGAAGTCTTGACTGGAGTTACAACAGACTTGCTACAACAAAGACTTGCAAAACTTACATTAGTAGTATTTGAAGTCTATTAACTGGTAATTGCTAACTCAATCTTCTGCTACTGTGCTAAGTGTAGACGAACTTAAGCTAATGAGTGATTTCTAGTGTGCGTTCTTAAGCCTTTGGTCGTAGATGGCAAAACAAATTTACTTTAAGATGGCAATAAATAATAAATTATATTGTTTATTAATTTATTATTTTATATTATATTATTATTTTATAATGTTTCAAATATACTTCATACAAATTTTAAACTTCCAGTATAAAATGATTTATTATTATCTATTTATTTCCGATTGAAATGTATACGATACTGAATATGACGAAATGCCGAAACACGACCAAGTGAAGTCAGGCAGACCAAGATGATCGCTAAAGATCAAATTACATATTTTTAAATATTGATTTTGAAAAATATCAACACTCTAAGAAATATAAGCTTGAGCTATTGAAATATTTATTAAATCAATATCTTAAACCGTTCAAGTGAGTCTTAGAAAGAAAACTCATTTTTCAAATAGTTTTTCACCACTTAAGCTCGAGTGGTATGCGAATCATTAGTCAATACGTTGACTTATCTTCATCTTAGTCTGCATATTTTCTTAGGCATTCAGGCCTATTGGTTGTGTTATCTTTAATGAATGTCAGTATTGTCTATTGCGTCAGCAACAGTGTAGAGTGGCGAAAAGTTCAAAAGTTTTCTGATTGATAACTTCAACAGGGAAAAGAAATCCAAAGATACACCGTTTGCATTCTTTTTATACCTAACCTTAAAAGGAAAACGTATAGAAGATAGAGCACTCTAGAAAATAATTTAATCAACAAACAGACGTATTATATTGTCAATCCCTGTTGACTTTACACTCTCCTCTTGGCATTCGCCATTTGCATCTGCTTTTGAAGCGGAGACGAGTTACATAAAAATGTTGGCAACGGAGTGGAATGCAGGCTCAGAGGGCGAGAAACTATGACGGTCTGAAAGTTATCGTCTCGTAAAAAAAGACAAAATATCCGAATTCAAGGATTGTTTAATCCTTCCTAGCGATCCTTCCGAACACGGCTATCGAGGTAGATATCTTAATAACCACGGATTTAAGCTCATAGTTTTCATGTTAATAATAAAATAATAGAAAATATTCGCCGTATAACGGTTTGGAAAAGAAACGGGATTGAAACGTATCTTTTTTATTATTGCTTAGCGTCTCACGCACACAGCCCCAAACACTCGTCTTCGACCTTTTTTGGAAATGGGAACAGTGACGATAACCGACTTCTTCTTTAACCTGGGCATAGATAAAAATAACAACTGTATTGCCTTTTTCCTTAAGCGACTACGTTTATTTATTTTTTTAGGCTTATCTCTGAATTCTTTAAAAAATGTTTAAGATATCAAAAGTTAAATCTTTTAAAATGTTCCCATAGATTTTCGTTTATCTTAATTATTCTAAAAAACATTTTACTATTTTTTAATGGCTCTAAATTGTGTAAAGTGTGTCCCAATTAATTATTAGCCCGTTGTGTAATACATGTTTATAACATTTATGTGTAACAATTATACAATCAACATTATATATGTAATAATATAATTTAAACAACTTTAGAGGCTGGTCGTTTCCCTCATCTTTGCTTGCCTATGCCTATCTCATTGTTATGTCTGTCAAAAGAGTTTCGGCTTCTCGCAACCTTAAGTGGTGAATCTGTATGAAATCTCACATCATAAACACATATAATACTGCATCTGTTTACTGATGGCTACGAAAAAAGTTAAGGAACCCGATCAGATATATCAAAACAACCAAGCGGCTCTAAAAGCATTAGCACATACAAAGGTCGCGTCCAAAATGGTGAAAGCATTCAAAATCTCTAAACTAGGGAAACTTAACAACCCGATTAAAATTTGTAATTTTCATGAGTTGCGCACTGGCATATACAATTCTAAAAATAGCTAAAAATGATGATTTATTAGCAGTTACGAAATCACATAAATATTCTTTTATTACAATAACTTATATTAAAATTTGAGATTTTTTCTCTCTTGGGTACAAGGACACATAGGAACTGGGTGAATAAACAATTAGACAAATAAGCCTGAGGAGGTTCTGCAGATCACGCAGAACGTAAAATTGGGAATACAAGATCAAACAGTGTCTCCTCCATCTTCGATTGGGTCCAAAACAAAAGGATAAATATGCCAGACCTAGTAAACACATGATTACAGAACCCTCTCCAAAACTGGCAAACATATTATACAGAAACAAAAATCTGCCACTCGTTTTATCTTTCAGTGCGAATCAATTTCATAATAACCTAAGATTCCAACTAAACCCGGGGAAAACATTGCCAGCAAAGGCAGTCAATTTTTATGCAAAAACGGTTGAGAAGAAAACTGTAGTTAAAATATACATAATATGTACAATGTTGAACTATAAAATAAACATCAATTTTACATTCATCTCACTGGGAGTTTATCTTCTTAAGGTTAATCCATTTTCATATTTACAACTGATGTTTTGTATAGGTATTGCGCATATTTTTTGCTATGTTCAGATATGCAAAACCAGTGCATCCAATGCTGAACTTCTGACGTCTTATCATCATCGACATTTAAAAAATCACCTATCACTGTCGTGTTTACAGTATTTGTGTCTTTCAAACTATCACACGAGCCATTTATTATATAGATGGTCGCATCAACGTGATGGTTGTACCGTCTTTTTTTCACTGGCAATTAACGCCATGCGGCCTATTTGCCGTCGGCCTCGTAAATCCACTTCTGTTTTACACGAGGCCGCATCTCGCCCTCGCAGTCGGCCGCGTAGGCGTCTCCCGGCGCCGAACCCGGATTATATAACTTGAAAGGGACACGGGTTCCGAGAAAAGCCTGGGCCATCAAGAATTCCCATATGTGTCAATAAGGTGGACGACCGTAAATTCAGTCGGCCGCTTTTTCTCGCTGAAAAGGCCGTACGGTGAACTAACAACATTGTAAAGAAAGGCTTTTACGTTCTCTCGGATGTAAATAGGACAGAATGATACTTCGCTTTACTGCGGCATGGCCAATTATGACGAATGGTCAAACGTCCATTTGAGTGCGATAGCCTCAGATACAAAAGTACCGGTCAGACTGGTTAACGCTGGAGATAGCAGAATCAAGGAATGCAATCCACTGCGTTGAAATGCGAAATATTTCTCTTTATACATTCCAACATTATGTACAGCATTCTTAACTTAAGGAAAAACAAAACGAAAAAAGTGATCGACGTGAACCTGTTTGGTCCAAATTGGCGCTCGATTTCGCCTATTTACCTTCTATTCTTTTATAGAGGTTTGAAAAATTTGGTTTTTTCTCACACATTGCATTATGACAATAATCTGAACAACCGAAGTAGTATGACAATTTCCCTTCGATGTCTGTAAGTCATACAGTCTGATGAGTTTATACTTTCGTCGTTTCCGAACGTTCAGTTCCTATACTCGCCGTTTTGGTCTGACATTGGGTTTGCGTTATTTATATTTATGGATATTTAATTCGACTTTTTATTACATAAGCCTACATTGAAGCTGGCGAACGCAGACACTGTTATGTGGTTTGACGTTTGAGATTCTTTTACACAGTGGCTGGTTTGATATTTTTGAATCAGATTTCTGACATCTCAAAATGTCATTTTCCCTGAGATCTGAACTGCCGGAAGTTTGTTTATTTGACATAATAGTTCATATTCTATGTTCAACATTGTAATTTTATACAATAAATCTTTTCTTTGTTCTTTTATACAAAAATAAATTTTCCTCAATATTAATTTTAAAAAATATATATATCCACCCTTTTTTCCAATATATGGAAGTTTCGTAAATGAGAATCCCTGGGTTCGAACGTGGGAGTCGCCAGGACGCTCAACAATCTCCGAAGGAGGGATTAAAAAAATGTCGGAGAGAGGGATAAATATTAGCTAATAGCAGGCGAGAGGTGTTATACTTATTTAGCTCAGACACTGATTGGAAGCAGGCCTATTAGTTAGCCACTAATTCACATTTGTCCGGTCCGATGGCTCGTACATCCTCCGCGGGCGAGCCTTCCTCTTTCGAAATATCGTCTTTTGATAAACAGCCCTTTTTACCGGCACTGGCAACTCATCGAATTATTAACCAATTTGGATTGTTTCTTTCGCCGGGAGAGGGCCGCCCGTTAAATAACTCCAATTAAGGGAGACTAATTGGCCCGAGTAGGACATTATTATTGGATCGTAAATCGCTTTCGATGTGATGTGTAATTTAAAGAGAAAAAATAGAATCGCTTCTTTCACTCAGGGGTCAACCTCTGTTTACTATACTGTATAAGGTATTAAAATAGTATTGGTACAAAATTTTAGGTGTTTTATTGACCAAAAACATTTGTGATATTGATTGACTTGATTTGATTGACTGTGTATAAATAAAAAATTGTAAATGATTTTATTAATTAACGTTGAATAAATATTCGAAAAAACAATCAAACATGGAACAACGAGAATGGGCGGACTAGCCATAAATGTAGAATTTTAGATGAATTAACACAAAGTAGCAGCCATGATTAATTTCGTTAACAGCATTTTGGGTTCACAGTTGCGATTTTGGGGGAAACAGGGCTGTTTAACTTTATAGATATTTTGTGAATGAATTGATTGTCCTATAAGGTAAGTACTATAAGGCCTCAGTTAGGTTAGTTAGAGGAAGGTAGTATGTGTTAAGAGTGATGGGGGAAAAAGACAACCCTCTTGTATATAAAATAGAAAATAATATATTTAAGAGTGGGTTTAAATTTAAAACTGCATGTGTTGGGCTATAATGACTGACCTGTTTCGTCATGATCAATTTGTATCCTAGTTTGATAGACGCAAACATGATTGCTCCAAGCCAGAGTTTAAAGAAATTAACAAACAAGAATTTAAGCCATTGCACTTGTTAATACAAAGTCGTAAACAACGAGCAAAACTGGCAACTAGCCAATATCAAATTCATTCATAGTCCAGTTTACTCAAATGTATTTATCCAGATCTAATTTAACCAAAAGTTGACAATATAACCAGCGTACGTCCTAATACCTAATGCCGTAGTCAAAATTTTTGTATTTCAATATCTGCGATATACATACAAAATGTTTTGTCAAGAAACAAAGGTATTATTTTTTTTCTGAAAACGTTCGCCTTCCATCTTCGATTTTTGGGATAGTCACAAAAATAGATTCTTTGCCTGGATAATAATCGCATGGGTATTTTGATGATACTAGGATGAAAATATTAGATATGTGTATTGCCAGTATTTTGGAGCGGAGAAACAAAAATAATATAAGTAATTTTTAAACAATACATACTTATATTATATAACAATATACTTTTTATTTTATCCAAGATAAGAACGAATAAGCCTAATTTTATTAAAGAAGATATGTAAAAAATACAAAACGTACATAAACTAACAGACGTTATCAGTAAAGTAGGTTAGCGTCGTTGCAAAATAGGTTAAAAATTTAAATATTTTTAGCAAGGAACAAGGTTGATAGAAAACATAGTTGATTTTCTACCCTCCAAACCCTAGAATTCAAATTTTTGTAAACAAAGTTTTTGTCTTTCATCTTAAAAATGAGTCACATTTTTTCTTCAAAAATCTCAAAAATGGTGATCACAAAATCACCAATCTACAGAAAACATGGTAGGGCTTTAGAACCTTATAAACTTCACTACTGTACAAACACCATCTCCGTAAATAAATTAGACCCGGGAAAATAACATAATACGTGTGCCCAGTGTTCTTTTTTTATTTTATCCTTACTTCTCATTTATAACGTCATAAAATCCAAATCTTGTTGACACAATCTAAAAGAAAAAATATTTCGATTGCCAACGGTTTATAAACGTTCAATTTGGATAAAATTCATAGGAGTTATGAATTTTTAAGTGGAACACCGGACGTTGGGTTCAAAATTTCCCCTTGCAAATCTGGCACAAAAATCTATTTTTTATTAATTTCATATTTGATGTTTTTGAAAGGGGCTTCAAACGAATCCAAATTATTTAAAAAAATAAGTTTTTGATTTACTTACTAAATCAGTACATAAAGTTTCATTAAAATCTGTTATGTAAATTCAAAAATCTTGTAACAGATATTTAAAAAAACTTCTGACCTTTATAGTTAGTGATAATAATTAAGTTTTGTGTGTTCTGTTATTTAGCTTCATATTATTATTTTTTTTCAATTTCTTTTCTTTTTTCTTAGCATGTTTGAACATTATTTAAAATTTCATAAAGATTTTTTCCGTGTACGAGTACAAAAAGGATTTTGCAAAAATAAGCAGGCGTTCCATGTAGGCTAAACCTTCAACGGACAAATGCCGTCCGTATTCTCGCCCAATGCCCAGAACTAATTTACCATGGCCATAAATAATCAAGACTTCACAAATACATGCTTCCTCTCTCGGAAGTGATCATGTGGCTAGTTATTTTTCCTCTTGAGGAAATATTTATTGCGTAAAGCATTGTTGTCCTATCTATGTGTTGAGCTAAACTTAAAACATTGCGTTTCTTTCAAACATGTACAGTTAGTTATATTCTAACAAAATACTGTATGAATGCAAGTAAAAACAGACAAGCATAAATTAACAATTTGATCTATGGGATTTTAATATTTTATTAAATCAATTAAGTTTGATGAATGGAAGAAAACGGTATATTCGGTCAAATTGAACAAAATAAATATATATTTAAGTTGAACCGTTTGAAACCTTTTTTAAATAACTCACTAAAGGCAATACTTGACAATATTTACATAAGAAGAAAATATCCAGTACTACATATTCAGAATAGCCACGATGCCAAGGTAGAACGAAGACATGAAAATACGCGGGCCGGGTAAAAATGGGTTTTCTTTGTTTTTTACGCAAACTTAATAACACCCCACAATAATAATATTAAGTTTAAATATCACAAGGAATTTTTGTCATATCGGGTATTTCAAACTAGGGCACTTTTATCGCTATCAAAAAATTTAAGATGATTCGCAACTGCAGATGTCATAACTCTCGAGGAATCTGTGTTTTTGAATAAACAAAACAAGCCCGTTTGTAAGTATGTCAGGTTCCTTGATGATGATCCTTAACCGTCGCAACCATCGACCCTCCCCCCGTTTTACCGATATTGTAAACAGTTTGTTTGAAAGCCAATCGATCAGAGAGTCTCACTGTTTTCGATTGTTTTACTCTAAACTGTCGGTTTTACGAATCAAATATTCGATCTCCTAAATAAGATACGACATGTTAGAATATGTTCCATTAACTTACCGAAACCGTCGTCGTTCTTGCGGTCGGTGTAGACCAAGCCGGCAGGACTGACTTTAACCAAACCTTCGGAGCATTGGTTGTAGAGCTGGACTGAGCTCTCCACTGGCGCTGCTTCAGGCATTACTACCTAAAAAACAAAAACACAAAAAAGTTATTGAAAACACGAAAACAAAAGGTGAGTCAAATCGCAAAAACAAATGATCCGAGGGATCCTGTTTACTGATAAGTGTTTTTATCTATACCTCAATGGTACTCGTAAAATCAATTTCTGACATGTTTCATATTCTTGACATTCAGACAATTTTATTAATTGTTGCCAACATTCTGATGACTGGTAATATTCATCGTATGAATGAATCTTCACTCTTCGGGAAGTGATATTTTTCAGTTTTTAATTAGTTAGAGTAGCATTAACGTTGTAAGATTTATTAACTTGAAATGCCTTATCTGAAGCCTAAACCCCGGTTTGTTTGTATAATAGTATATATCATTAACACACAAAAGTGTTACAGATACTAATTCTTCTCAAGAATCTGGTAGGTATGCGAGTTTTTGAAAATTTATCAGCAGTTGGATCGACCCCGATCAACCTGGTCCTCTTATTTTCGCTTTATGCCCTTGTCAAATTCCACATTTCAAGTGGATGTGAGTTCATTCGCGAGATGATGATCAAGGACGATCTAATGTCTGACAACAGATCCGTTTCGGTAATTATATCGAATATACAATACATAGATATGAAGGAAAATGGTTCAAAGACAAATACATCTAGCCCATGTTAATGTTTTGTTTTTTATTAGCAAACTAATTTTTAATTATCCAATGGCTAGTTATGTTTACTTATGTTCATTTGCTTTTTCTTTATTTTGAAACTTGGAAAAATTCTCAACTTGTAGAACGACGAGGATAATTTGTATTGAAAAGTAACTCCAGTCATACAGGAGGTTTGTAGTCCAACTATCTGTTGAGGGATGCGGTCGAGGGACGAAACCACTTTACAATAGTTTTTTGTATTACTGTTACATTAAAACGGAAATGGGATAAGTTGAGATTCGAACCAAGAACTGCTAGCGTGGTAAATACGCGTTGGTCGCCCCGCCACCCAATTCTGCAAGGATTATTGCAGAAAAAGATATAACCGAAACATATGAGCAATAATATTTTAAAACAAGAATAAAAGACAAACACAGCAAAATAAGATAGTATATATGTACTTCATCCATAAGTGCCGACAATTAAAAAATATGCAGCGAGTAGAATCATAGGAATCTCGAGTCTCGCTGACAAGGAAATCGATGGGCTCTTCAAAATTTTCAACCCAGCGCAGATAAGCAATAACAAATAAAATAAAAAATGATAAAGACAATTGTTTACGAGTGTCCGCGGAATGTGGCTGGGTCGGTGGTCAATTGGGGACATAAATAGAGCAGGTTTTTCCTTTTTGGGGCGTGACTTTTTTTTTTCGTTTAGTGTTGTGTAAACTATGAACCGTGAAAAACAATACGGGGCACTTAGTCTGATTAACTTTTTCGGTAAAAATATTTATCCTTTGAAAAAACTTCATACATAAGTTTCGCAAAAATTGTAGGGGGAGTTTTTTTTCTCTTGTTATTCCAATTTGAGACTACTTTTTATTAACTTTCAAAAATACTATATAAATATTTTCGATATAAATAGTTAATTGGCTTTAATATTAACTATTTAATACGTTTGATGAACCACACGCTCATATCCACATGTCTAATTGTAGCATATAAATAAAAATCAATCAAATAAAAGTTTTATGTATTAAACAATGAGTACGGCGGTTCTTACGGAATACAATCTAAAGAACAATTACTCGATCCCTTTTTTATTGTTTATATATAAAACAATAGTTTCAATGTTATCTCAAGTAAAGATAATCATAACAGATATGTCTTTTAGATATAAAGAAACAACTATGATTATTTCTTACTTTAAATATACAGTTTACAAATTTGACATAATAAGTTTACTATATTGTCTGGCAAGTGTACTTACAACAATTTTGGCCTCGACAACGTTCAGAAGCACCAGACTTTCTCAAGCATGAATCACGATCTCACAAATCACTTGTATTCTATCAAGACTTTCTACTATTACTCATATGGAAGTTAGACCTTCTTTAAACTAGCTGTTGTTTGATAAACTAAATCTTAAAATTGAATATTTGAATGAAACTATACAGTGAACAGTTTGACGTTTGTTTTTGTTCAATCTATTTCATTAAACAACTACATGGGAAAAGCAGGCTCCAATGTTCACATTTTACATTGCGCGTTTTACTTATGTGCAAATATTATTTTCTAGCTGATAATATGACCTAAACCGTGAGTACCGGTCCTAAAACTAAGTTTTTCATTAGCAGGATGTACTTCATGTGGCCTTATTTCCACTCCAGAACTTCATTCTTGTAAGAAATTTAACCCTTTAACTAGTTTTTTTAGTTTTTAATATTTTTATATAAAACTGAATGGTAGCAGAAAACACGTAGAAAATTATATATTTGTTGAGAAAACATGGAAGCAGTCAAATTTTATCAACAGTACCATAACATTTAAATCAATATTTTATTTATTTTCAAATTAAAATAGTTGTTTTTGATTTTTAATAAGGCTTTGGATTAACAAATATAAAACGTGAAAGTGTTAGGAAATTTGAATTTGATGTGTTTATCTACTGATAACAACGCTTAGAGCCTTTAATAGACGTTCATCAGCCAGAGCAACTTTCTTGTATCACTTCTTCTTCAATACTTTAGTTCCTACAGGAAATATTTTTTGACTTTTATAATATAATATTTGGGTACAATATTTTGATTAAAAAATCAAAGGATTTTTTGACTGATGAAAGAGGTCAAAAGCATTAAAATGTACCCACCAGGAAGAAGTCTGTCCCTGAACTGTCCCTATTGTCAAGAAGAGTTTTTTCTAAGGTACATGTTTTCTGTTAAAAGATTTTAGATTAAGCAATATTACTAGTTGTCATTTCATTCCAGTAAATCCATTAATCGTATGTAATTTGATTTAACAGTTTAATACCTTGATTAAGTGTTGCTATTTACAATAAATCAACCCTTTTTTCATGAAACATTGTTTTCATGGGTCATTTCAAAGTTATTGAATAAAATTTGTATTCTACAACCACGCGTGTAATTATATGAGCGGATTTGTTTTCTAAAATGTTCGAAAAAGTCATTTGTATATGAAAGAGGATCGTTTACAAGCAAACACGTAGCCTAGACGCGATCAATCACTCCCGCGTTGCTGCCTAAAGCCCTGGACGAGGAATAATAAAGAAAAAGACAGTTTCTGTACAAACATAACTATCAATCAGAAAAGGGCAGGGAAAGGGCAACGTCCGATATGGGGCGGATTCCGAGGGCCCTTCTTTGTAAATAACGCTGTCACAAGTTGCTCCAGGACTCGGACCGAACCGAGGATTTGTTTACCTCGATGGCTTTTGATTTAGCCTCGGAAGTAAGTTGGACAAAACACTTAAGACTTCGCCGCGCTTTGACAATCTCCGATTTATCTGGAACTTTGAACATATCTGACAAATGGGCTAATGCCGCGAAAGAGGCTTTTTTTATTATTATTTTCCTTTGCCGTGCCGCCCTATCGGGATTGTTTACCTCCTGGATGATCCAAAGTTGATGCGGGTCATGAGGGTAGTGACTCGGAAGCGGAAATGGGACCGCATAGAAGTCTCGACTCGTTGGTTTTGCCTCCTACAGCTTTGGAAAATGACTTGGAATTGAATAAGATTGCAGATTTCAATAAAAATTTTGGTTATGCTAAGTTGAACATATAGACGAGCGTTCAATTGTTCTTGCTAGTAAGAGCGTACAAGCGATAAATAAGTATTTTGAGGAAATGCTTTATTTCTTCCGTTTTTTCTTCTATATTTATCTTGATTGTTGTGACTACATGCTGTGTGTAGGGTTTTAATTTCAACCGGATTCTTGTGTTCAAGTGAATGAATTTTCAATGCCTTAGGGCTTCCTCATCAGAAATATTAGGGGTCACACTATACACAGTAATTTAAAAAAAGGAAACAAGTTTATTTATAATATATATTTCTGCCTTTATTGAGCATTATTTCGAGGTTATTATATATATATCTCAGTCGATTCTTAGGAAAAGGAAGGAAGGATAAGAAAATAATAAGAAGAATCGTAATAAATGAGACATCTATAAAACGGTACAAAATTCAATTGCAGTTTCTAATAAAGTTGGTAAGCGACTTGGCAAACTGGGTTACAATAGATTTTAGCAAGAACAAAAATGTTAATCGTTTTTGCACCCCCACCCCCACAAAAACAAAAAACTTTAATACAAATTTTAGGTAAAATCAAAAGATAAATTATTTTGTCAATATTTTCGCCATTAAAATACCTTCTATTTTTTTGGAAAATCACAAACTTTTCAACAATTCCACCGACCCACCGGAAACTTTGCAAGGGTTTGAAAACATATGAACTCATGTAATGGAGAGAAATATATTAAAATGTTAGAGCAGTTTTCATTTACTTTCTTTGCTTTATTTCATTCTTATTCTTCTTATTTGTATTGAAATAAAATCTGAATATTATTGGTAAGGCCTGAAACGAGAAATATTCTGCTTTGCAACTATTGTTTTTTAATTAGAAAAAATTCAGGGATTAACAATTTTTAATGATAAATAGATTGGCAGTCCGGTTTAAAAATACCTATTTTTGATTACAAGGAAACTTGCGTGTAAGTTGTTTAAATGGTGCCTAAAACAATTTCATTTTTTTTTTAAGTTTTTCACTTACTTTCTTACTAAAAACTTTCATTAAAGTCTGTGATCCCGCGTCCGTAGTCTCTGCTTGTACGTATAAAATAAAAATAAAATAATTGAATGAAAATATATAAAATATTGTAAAATAGATCTATTGGAAGTTTGTGAAATAGTACTTTGAGTTAATACGAGAAAAAATAGAAAGTCCCTCTGCATTTATTTTTACAGTTATTTATCTAGGAGAGCATAGCCGACAATATAAAAAAGAAACTTTTTCAACTTTTCGAAAGAAAATAAATTTTGAATAGAGATAAGACGGAGGCCGGTTGGCATGATTTTTGTTTCTATCATTTTCTCTAATATTTGAACAATGTATAATTTTTCGATTTTAAGGACATAAAATGGTACGACCCTAAAAGAGGACATACTTAAAAATTGTGTCGGTCATTCTGAAGGGAACAAAGATTCCTTGGAAAATAACCAGTAATGATAATAAAAACAATTTTCAAAACAGCCAAATATTCAATGGATGGTCCATAAAAAATTGATACGCGTTAATTTTCCTTTTAAAATTTGATACGATTTACGCTAGTTTTAGTTAAATGGTTTTCAAAACAAGATAGGCCCCTTTCAATTCTGTTACATTTGTTTTATTTTCATTAGTAATTACAAAAATATTTTTAAAATTAATTATCAAGTCAATTTGATTTTTTTCTGAGCATATTTAGTGTCAATCTTAAGAAATGTTTTTCTTAGATAGCATTTAATAATTCCGGCTATATTCTATCAGATTGTACAATCTAAAGATCGACAAATTAGGTATTTAAAACTTTGCTATTAAAAATAAAAATCTTACATATTTATTTTCACGGCCAACCCTGGATGTAAAAAATTACAAGCAACGGGTGAAAAAACAAAAAGTAGAACGAATTGTAAATCATCATATAATTTTGAATAAGAAAAACTTCAAAAAGTAACATGGACGCAGTAAAGTGCTTTACTATTAAACTGAAGTGTAAGTAAGGTACATGTCTTTAAAATCGGTTAATATTACAATTGTCATCCATAAGCAAGTACATACTTTATCATTTGTTAAAGTCACATTTTGTTAGCACCTATTTGCTTACACTTGCTACCGTTTCGTTTGGAGACTCAAGCATTTAGAGATAATAAAAATAGGAAAACTCGATAAAAGTTGTTTTACGGTGTTTCAGTTGTATTTTAAAAAATGTCAAAATGTTGTTAATTTTCTTTTCCCTCTTAAAAAGTTTTTTTTTTTAAAAGCATTTCCCTTAAGAGATTAGATAAAAATACTAATAATAATAACATGTGAAAGCCGGTATTGGGGCAATATTCTATCAAGGTTACACGTGGCTTCAAGTTTTGTTTAATTAAATAAAAAATGCAAATTTGCCTTTTCTGACATAATACTACATTGAATAAATTGTATTAAAAGCGACTCACCATCAGGAGGCAGATGACAAACTTGGCAAACAGTGCAAGCTTTGGTAACCTGAAATCAGAAAAAATCCACTTTTCAAAAACCACATTTTTTATTTATTCACTGTGTTTTTTCACACTTAAGCGGCATATTATTTTGAAAATAGAAATATGACAAGTGACCTCATAATTTCGTACCATGATCGGGTAGTGTGGGTAGTGAGCCGCTGGCCCGACAATACCCCTCGCGGCAACGCCTTCGACTGACAACAAAAGGTTAAAAATATGGGCGAATGATATAATGATTGATAATAAGAGAAGGGGGACAATCGTTCAACCACTAGAGCGCCGAATTTTAATTGAAAAACTAATTATTTTAAGTGATGAGATACGTGAGAGCTCTCGTACTGGTCCCTCCGATTCGAGTGGTGACCCCCCAAGGGTATTGAATGTGTCTCGCCAAAGAAAAAAAAACGTTGAGAGTAAATTAAAAACAAAATAAAAATATAATACAATAAAATAAAAAAATTCGCTTGATAAACAATTCAAGAATTTATCGATCTGATAAATGTAGTAGAAGGACATTGCGGATGAGTGCATGGCCATCTCTATTTCTTTCTTATTGTCATTCATTCTTACTTTCAATCAATTAATCTTTATGTAAAGTATTGGCTGAAATGAAAAAGTTAGTGTCACGAGCGGTGTGTTTCACTTCAACCAATGCCTTACATAAAGATTAATTGATTGAAAGAAGTATTTGTTCCATCGGACCACGAAATATAATGGATTTAATAAGTAAACCGAAGTATATCTTCGTGGTCATTTCCTTTGTCGCCGAGAATCGAATCCTGATTACACGACATTTGAAAAATGGCAAAAAGTAGGGAAAATTCAAAAGGTAGGTTGAGATGGGTAGTTGATGTCCGAGTGGGTCGAAGTCACGATAGCTCAAGTGGTTATAGCAGCGGCCGATTGAGCCGAAGGTCGTGGGTTCGAATCCCGCTCGTGACATTAACTTTTTCATTTGAACCAATACCTTACATAAACATTAATTGATTGAAAGAAGTCATTTGGTCAATCGGACCACGAAATATAATGGATTCTTTCTTACATTCTCGTTCATAGACAAACCAAACAAACCTAAGAATGGTTAGAAGGTTTTTAATTTATTTCATTAAATGGATTGGTGCACTCACTTTCTTTCTTCTCTCTCTCTCCTCTCTCTCCCTCCCTTTTTCTCTTTCTATCTCTCTCTTTCTTCCCTATCTATATACAATGTTTACTTTACAAAAATTCTTTCAACTCTTGGTCGAATTTATATTAACGTTTGATAGTTATTTAATATCCGTGTATACTGCTGGCATGTGCTAATAGTTGGGTACATCTGAAAAATCGATTTATTGCATTTTATGTAATTTTCATTTTATTACTTATTTTACCTATCCAGTTTGAATTATCGTTCTAGTTCTCAGAGAGCCCTATTTTTATAATTTGTATTCTTTGTTGGTGATGACCTTAAATGAATTTGTTCCCATGACGTAATAAAGTTTTCATTCTTTTTCTGTTTTTTATTTTGTTTTTCTGCTCTCACTCGCAAGTCTTTTTCTCGTTCACTCTCACCTTCAGTCTGACTCTCTTTCTTTCACTTTATCTGTTTTTCTTTCTTTCTTTTTCTATTTCTTTCTCTTTCTCCCAAACCCTTATCTTACTCTCATTATCAATATACATTTACTATATCCATCCATCCAATCAAACCATGACAATATGTGGGGTTCTATTCAGGCTATTTATGTTTATAATATAACAGTTTGTGTTGTAAATGATTAGTTTATTGTATTTTCACTTAGTTTTTACTTTATTTTTGTGCCAACCAATAATCTAGAACTAATATATCAACGATCTAAACGGACTCATTTGAATTTTATTTATTTTAAAAAATAATGTGTAGTATTTAGTGGCCGTTAATTAATGATTACTTAGAGATCGTGAGATGCGGTCTTCTGGGATGTAGGTTTAGAACAATGTTTCGATCTTTATTTATATCACCTTCAGGACCTGGGATTTATAAACGTTGTTTAAATTAAACAAATACACATAAGAGATATGACTGCGAATTTATACAATGATGTCGCAATATAGAGTATTGTATAAATTCATTTTCACATCTTAGAATAATTAAAAAAAAAATTAACTCGAAAGTCTACATAATCGATCATAATATGCATTACAATATTACGAAATGCATTGTTCATATTAATAACTATAATTATGTTTGCCGGCATTGCCAGAAACGACTAGAAAAGGTTAAAACGGGTCCAAGAGGTCAAAACTTGAAAGGATGACATCGAGTTTGCCTGACAAAAGGTCTGATTTCACAGCCGGCTTTTTTGATTGAGGCGTCGTCGGCTGCTGGAGAGGCGAAAGGCGACAAAGCAGCGGCATTGTACGGCCGGGCGAACAAGGTGGCTTCCTCCACTTGGTCGCCAGCTCAGCAGAAACGAGCTGAGTGAGTGAGCAACAAACATTTCAACTGACTTATTACGGCTAATCAATGTCAACAGGAGTACCTGTCTTTATCCATGCTGCCTCTCCTTGGGAAGGCCGCAGCCCTCTATTCTCAGGCCCCTGCATACCATTGTTATTAAGGAGTCTGGTGGTCCTTTCGGATTTCCCTAAAATCCCACAGACCCAGAAGCCTCCTCGTAAAAAAGTGGGTCACTTGTTCTAGTTTTTCTCCCAGTTTTATTGTTTATAATAAGAGGTAAAAATTTTTTAAAGAATAGATTTGCTATGGGAATTGCATGATATATCTACACTTTACATAACTTTAACACGAACATTATTAAATTTGTTTTGAAACATGATAAGCAGGAAAATTTGCCTGATCATCAGCGATAAAAAAAATTCAACCTTCTAGAAAATAATCCGTCAATTTTAAACTAAAATTAACCTGAACAGCTTCTTTTATCACTTAAGAAGATACACTAATTCCAAGTGTTCATTATGTAATAAAAAATTAAAATATTCAGTCCACGATATCTTTTGTAAACTACAGGCAGATAATTTTTATAAGTGACCGATCTATCGTTGTTTTAAGCACAAAGCGAATAGATTTGAAATTATTTTTACATATTACAAACACTTTTTTTACAACTACTTTCTACGAGGAACATTTTTAATTTTGCAGGGAATATTAAGTCATCATTTTGATAAAAAGCGTAATGGTTCTGTCGTTTGGAGGAATTAGCAATGTAAAATAGTATTAGAATTTAATTACAAAGGCGGTCGAGGCGGCTAAGGCCGGAAAGTCCCAACCTCTGATGGCATCGTCGGTTGGCCGGTCGGCTGGGAGGTTCTCACAGATCAAGAACACTGTCGATAAGTGGACGTCGGAAGATCTGACTGGTGAATACTTACTTTTGGGCCAAAGCCCGCGTATGTAGAGAAAAGTTGCTCGATGTGTCCCTTTTAGTTGAGGGGTGCAATATCTTGGCTCCATATAGAGAGCGAGCAGGAATGGCACTCTCTCTCTCTCTCTCTCTCTCTCTCTCTCTCTCTCTCTCTCTCTCTCTCACNCCCTCTCCCTCTCCCACCCCCTCCCTCGACCCTCAAAGTGATGTTAGTTGTATAATATAGGTAAAGAGTTTTGGACGAATTTGTATTTAAGAATGAACGTGAATATGGATGGGTTTGAAACTGCATGCGCTGGGCTGGTGGTCAATTTATTGTAAATTGCAAAAGCTGGAATTGCATGTGTGTATGTATGTACACACATCTGCGAATTTGAGCTTATATAAATGAAAATTCAAATTTAATTACAAGTAATTACATTTTGAATTAAAAATGATAGTTCAAAATATTACCAAAGTAATGTAGAATGATTAAAATCAATTGTTCTATTAAAAATACGTGGACAGCTGTTCAGTGTCAGATTTTATATTGGCGTCATGTTCGGAGGAAAGGTTATAAAGAAGAATTTTCATTTCGGATTTGTGGTGTTTATTTTAAATTGGTCCTCTTTGAATAAAAAGAATAAATCATGTACCGGCGTTGTCATCAAGATGGACATGGTCGTTACAGCGGCACACTGCATCGTCAGCAACAGGTCGGATCGATTCGATCCGGAACTAGCCAGGGTGTACTTCCTGACCTCTAAAGCCCGTTATATCGGCTTTAACGTCATGAGAGCCTTCGTGCATCCTTACTACTGGCCCGAAGAGGAAAACGACATAGCGGTGGTGCAGACCTACAACTTTCTGCCGATTTATGTCAACCTCCCTAAGACACCGTTTCAAGGAGGAAGCTGCTTCATAGCCGGTTTCGGGAACCGCGACGACTACAAAAACGGTACGACTTGGCTCTCCGTCTTGCGAAGTTCTCCCCTGCCAAAACACGTCTGTCGTTTCATGACCAGTCATCAGGAAAATACAATCTGCCTCATAATTAACAACATCGGGCCATGCACCGGCGACTCGGGTGGCCCGTTGATATGCGATGGGTTGCTCAGGGCCATCCTGACCAGGGGGATCTTCAACGGCAGCGGCTGCGGCAAAGCTAACTTCGCGATGATGATATACGAAGACTTGCACGACCACCAAGTATGGCTATCTAAAATAACCTCTCTCTCCTCTTTGGTCAGATCATCTACTCCCAATTATCCATTTCACGTTCTATTAATTTTCAGTTGTCTCTTCTTTCCGTACAAATATACAAAACGTGTCCTAAGCGTTCAAACTTCATGTTGGTAACAACAGACGAATCACACACAGCTGTAATAAAACTTTTAAATTTAGACTCAAATTACATGTCCAGAAGAATAACAGGATTAAGAGAAAAGATTAATTTAAATGTAATACAGTATCTTTATGATATTGCGTCAAGGTTCCTATTATGTTACTCATTGTTTAACATTTTGGTAAAATTGTTCATCAAACAGATCTCTTTTCTTAATACACGTTGGTAATAAGGTTCAAAAATTCCAATTCTTCGGAAATAAATCTGAATGCATATTTCGGTGTTAGTGGTTTGACTACTAAAACCCACACCGAACAAAAAAACAATACTTTACAAATATCAGACTGATCAACCTGTCATATTCGATGTTAATAAACGCAGAAGAAGACAAAAAATACACAAATATTTTAATTTTGTAATTTAATACTTTTTTTGTTGTTCATGTACGATTAAAATACTTTATCCAATATCTTCATATTTTATTTTCTGTTAATTTCAGTTTGGTGTATATTCATGATGTCATAGATTTTAAATAATATACAAACGCGCTCTCTCTCCCTTTCTCACTCTCTCACCCGCCTTTCTCTCTCTCTCTCTCTCTCTCTCTCTCTCTCTCTCTCTCTCTCTCTCTCTCTTTCTCTTTTTTATCCATCTATCTATCCATCTATCCATCTATTATCTAGCCATCTATATATCAATATATCTATCTCTCTGCCTATCCATTCGTATGACTCTCCCATTCTCTCCCTCTCTCACTCCCTCTCTCTCTTTCCCTCTTTTCTCTCTCTCTCTCTCTCTCTCTCTTTATCTCTCTTTCCCACTTTCTCTCTCTCTACCTACCTATCGATCTATCTATCTCTATCTCTCACTCTGATTCTGGGCCAATTGAATAGATTAATAAATTTTTAGAAAAGTAGCAAATACACGCTTTTATAATTAAAAACTTTGACTAAAACATAACCGAATCACGAAAAGTCAAATCTTTGTGAGGGGGGAGCGAAGGGCTATTATTTTACGAAACATTTTACAGGTGGGCCCCCTTGTTCTGCCAGATACGAATAAGCCGGATCGCCCCTGTACATAATTTATTACACGCAATCGCTGTAAATCCAGCCCACACGCATCCCCTACGTTGAACTGGAAGACAATTATAACCTCTATTTATTAAATGTATTAATTTACAGCCTGTCACCGTTATTAAGCCGCTCGTAAAAATAGCTCGCGAATTTAGCCGCTTTTTTTCTTTATCTTTTTCCCTTTTTCTTTCCTGGCCAAGTAATTAGAAAGTTAAATGGGTTTTGTTTCGTTTTATCTCCGGTCTAAGTAGCTGGGTCGGAATGAGCCGGGATATCGCCTCTCAAAACACTACTAACACACGGTTTATCTAATGTAAGTGACTCCGCCATGTTTTACAGGCTTAACACCATTACGGGTAGCATCGACCTAGAGACTTAGTTCTCGAATTCCTGGAAAGAACTTAAGCATATAAAGTACGTTGAGATTGTCTAACACATCTTTACAATTATTATTGTTACTTAACAATTTAATGTCCATACGCAAAAAATAAAATTGAATTGCCATTTTTTTCATCTTTTTAAACTTTACTGTGCTAATGCACATTACAGTTGTGATCGTATATAAAATATGACTTGAAACATGTGAAGACAAACGCCCAGCGTGTTCCTCGTTTAATCAGATTATTAATAAATTTTGTAAAATAGCTTGCAAAAGTTAATCATTTAACAGTAATAGATACTAGTTTAGGATAGTACAAAATTGGAGTATCTCGTCCTTTTCAGTCGTCTTTGTGATCTTGGAGTTCGTTGGCTCTTGGGTCATTTTGCATCAGTTGGTTGGTAAAATATTTTTTAATAAAAAAAAGCAATTCTAAAACTGTCAACCAGGCAATCACTGTTTGATCCCCTGTGATTTCGCTTGCTGTTGTCTTAATTTACAGAGTTCCATATATTTATTTGTATGGTTTGTAAATTAATTTATGACATATTTTGTGTGTGTGTGTGTGTGTGTGTGCGTGCGTGCGTGCGTGCGTGCGTGCGTGTGTGTGTGTGCGTGCGTGTGTGTGTGTGTGTGTGTGTGTGTGTGTGTGAAAGACTGTAGCAGCGAGAAAGATAGAGAGAGAGAGAAATAGAGAGATTATGTGAGAGAGAGTGAGGTTGAGAGGTTGAGTAAATTGTTCTCTGAACACTTACAGTAACAAAAAAATGTTAGTTGAGATTGATATGTTTATACATAAGCAGACAAATGAATAGATATTGACAACGAAAGATGGCTGAGTGAATTACTCTGAAATTCTAAATACGTCAAAGAAATTAAAAAGAAAGAAGAAACAAATGATGAAGCGACCAAAAGCGTTAACCATAATTTGACCTTTTGTGAATGTGATCGATGATTTGTTCTTAATGGCAAATTAATACAAACACAAAAAATGATTTTGAGGTTGCTTCGTCGAAGAACGTACCTTTTTGTATATCTGAATCTTTGATACCCGTTGCAGACCTTGAAGAATAGGAATGGTATTCCTAATTTAATTCCCTCTGAGCAGAGTTTAACCAAGCCGAAGTTTATCCGACGTTGATTTCAAGATTCAGCATTTCTCTTAAAAAGTATGATTTGGCGGTTTAAACTATTTTTTTAGATTAAGTTTCTATGGTGATATGTTAAAGATGTAAATATCATCATGATTTTTAATAGAATAATTTTTTGAACGACTTGTTTGCAGATGATATTGCCTTATTATGTTAAAAACACTGAATTTTTTGACAATAATAATATTAACATAAAACATAATTATTGTTTTATTTCCATATTTTTGATAAGTATGTGGCAACTTGAATGCGCGTTTAATCCATAAACGCGTCGTTTCTTCTCAGAAGGACTATGTTTTTACCTCTCAGTAAGAGTGGACCAATCTCTAGAAAAATTTAATAATTAAACGATTGTTTGGTAAATATCATTGTTTGTTTTGTACGTATGTGTATCAGACGGTTTACCCAGCACGAGCGACGAATGAGGAAAATTTGATTGGAAACGAAAACGATAAGAATTTGACTTCTCCACCACGTGTGTACGTGGCTGTACGGGGCTATAGATTAGGCAATGTTTGCCTGTTTGCCGTTGTAATACTAGAGTTCACACTGGTTAGAAAAATTCGAAGAATGCCAAACACAGTACAGCAGGCGATGCTCTTGCAAGCCGTCACAAATAAACAGAAAAAATATGCTAATGGGACCAGCCGAAAGTGTACCGTTCGCGTCCTCCCTTTTCACCCGTTCTAGGACGGACCACTACCGCACAAGGCGGCAATCAATTCATTGCCGAGGGTAAAAATAAAATATTCTCCTATGTCAATCCAAACAAACTGTAAAATAAACAATCGTAAATCGACGCCGCGGGGTACAAAAATCCATTAAGCTCGGATTCCTCGGCGGAGCAATAAAAACGAGGATGATTTATTGGCGTCGTAAACGCTCATTCGGTTCACACCTTGGAGCTTGGTCCGATAACCGCTCATCGACATAAATTTGGAAAAAAAAACATTATAAAAATTCCGGCACCGAACAAATTTTTGGAGTTTTCAAGATAAACCGAAAACGAGGCCAGGAGAAAACAAACCAATAAAACGCTTAACAAACGAGGTAATGAGTCAGAACAGGTTACTACTACTCATCATTAATTAAAATTACAAAATCCCTAATTCCAAAGGCAGTCTATGACAATTTTAATTATTGAACTTAGAAATGATTATTTATAACCGTCAACCAATAAAAAAATAATTAACACTTATAATCAAATTCAAAAAACAAACAACAATAAATGGTCTCAAAATATGATTTGGGAGAAATGTTACCTCGACAGAAACCCGATTATAGCTCCTAATTTAAACAGACTTTATACTAAGAGTAAATTTTTTATCTGATTTCTAACTCTCACGAAAAAATCAACAAACAATTTTGTTTTCCTGATTTGATTTTCTTTATAGTATTAAAGCCTTAAACTGTCGCATAATTATTAATGAGAATTTTCCTAATTTTAACATGAATGATTATGAAATGAACTAAAAACCAAATAGTTTAAATCAAATTTACATAGTGTCAACTTATTAATTTTACCCTTGGTTTTCTCAAAAACTACTCTACTTTAAAAAAATTAACCAGAATTTTTTTGGCATAAGCTTAAACTCTGGAATCATTAACGAAAATAATTTTCCTAAGTTTAATACGCCATAAATTGAATTACCAATTAAATACTTTGAATCTGATTTGCATGGTATCATCTTATTAATTTTACCCTTAGTTTTCTACTCAAAACCTACTCAACTTTAACAAAATTAACCAGAACTTTCTTGCATAAGCTTAAACTCTCGAATAGTCAATAAAATGAAGTTTCTTAAGTTTAATAAACTGCATTAACAATTAAAATAGTTTGAATAAAATTTACACGATGTCATCATTATAGTGAACCAAGATTTTATCAAAAACTACTCGACCTAGAATAAACTATTCGTTTTATTTATTTATTTTTTTTTTTTTTGACATAGGAGTTACTTAATTTCTTACAATATCAAATAATGAATGGAAAGAATTTTCCTAATTTTACGACGTCATAATAATTGAACACTGAATAAAAAGTTAAACAGTTTGTATCAAATTTACATTTTTTCTCAAAAAGAGCTCGACCTAGAAACCAATTAATCAAGTTTTATGTTTGGTGTATGCTCTGCTTACCACCTAAACTCTTAAATAGTCATCTACAAAAGAATTTCCCTTAATTTTAACTAGACATAAACTTAATTAAAAGCAAAATAAATAGTTTGAATCAAATATAGAGTGCTTCAACTTCCTAGATTTTTTTTCATAAGGTCAACCTTTTGAACATTGCAATAATTAAAGTATTTTTCAATATATTACAAAGTTATCACCCAATGGATAGTTACGCCCGCATGTGTAGCACTTTACTTTTTACTTGTTTACTTCTTTTTGTGCTTGAGTTTTTCCCCAACACCCGACCAATTTTTATTTTGCGTCCATTACAAAAATCATCATTAAAGTGTAAGCTATTTTCTTCTTTTTGCCAAGCTTTCAGCAATCTCTCAGTAATTACACATTAAGCAATTTGATACCTATAATTTTTTTTCATAACCTTATGGCTGGTAATTTTAAGAAAAAAACGTGGCAGTATTAAAAATGTAGTAATCGCTAAGTAGTGACATTTATTGCACATTTAACGAGCTTGTTGCTGATATGAGTTTTTAATGGGATATTATTTTTAAAAAAATCGATTTTTTTTTGTCTCGTTTTTACCTTGTTGGCTGCATAAAAGCTTAATATGGAAGTCATCTTTTGACTTTAAGCGTCCGTTCGAACAATAAATTATATAAGAAATAAAAAAAATGTATATAGGCCGTTATCAGGTATTATATTATGACTAATGCTGACAACCTCAGTTTAAAGACTTGCCAAGAAAACAATACAAAACAATACGATGATCCATTGTGCTTTTAGAAGAACAAGAAAAATTTTACAGGAATTAATTTAGGTGTTACTAGAAATTTAAACAATCTAACATGATATATCTTTCATGTCCATTATGTTTGACAGCTAGCCATTGCATAGTTATCGTAGGTATATATATATGGGTATATATATAGTATAAATTTGTGATCGAACGACGTAGCAGAATAGGTTAAATTTTTTTTAACAAGAAACAAAATTTCTATTCGTTTTTTGTAGGTTACAATTAGAACAGGGTTATATAATACTGATATTATAGTTTTGTGTCCCTAGCGTGTTTGAGACTGAATGTATTTATTGGCTTGAATGTGTACTGTGAGAAGGCCTCTGGCGGAAATTTGAGAATCCCACCGACCCTGAATTAGGTTAGTTACTTAACTGAGTGAATGGTATGTCAATAAGAATGAATACATTTAAGAGTGAGACAAAGAGTGAATGGGTTGTTTTTAGGAACTGATTGCATTGGGGGCTGAAATGATTTAGCTGTTGATAGCCCCTGAAACCCTACCTCGGCGGCTGGCCGGATAAATCCTAAATCTGCCCCCGGGCTGTCAACACCCAAGGTGGGTGATTCTCGAGGTTTGCCGATTGTAATTTATTGTAAATTACAAAAGCTGGAACTGCCGGAGGACTGCAAGAAATGATAGGCTCAAGTCTGTACATGCATGTGCAGACTTGAGTTGATAATAATAATAAATGTAATTAGTAATAAGTTTTTTATTTTCTTATCGCAGGTATAAAATCAAATTGACTGATATGCATGCTCAATAAGAGCAGTAAAGATAATTTAAAAAATTACTTTAAACATTTTTTTCTTAGGCTCTAAGGGCCCATTGCAGGAAAAAAAATCATTGAATTGAAATTTTGGCAGTATATCATGCTTTTTTATATCGGTTTTGAAATTGTTTGAAATTTGTTAGTAAGTCAATTTAAAATTATGTTCCATTACTTATTGCCAGAAGATAAGTTAGCTCTTGTTTATTCCTACTGAAAATCTATTCAATATATACATACATTTAAATGTGACTCAATTTTTGGAGGAGGCAGGGCTGTTTTATTGTGTGTAGTATTATACTTGGTAAATATCTCGTTTTCTGTTTCTATTTTGTGTTGAGAATTTATTTATTAGCATGAATGTCTAGTGTGAGTTGAACGATGTCAGAATATTGATTAACCCCCTATTGATCCACTTAGATTAGTTATATAGGTATGTGTAAAGGGTGATGATATCGAGTATACCACCTCTCTACTTGAGTGAAGGTATGTGAATTTGTAGGTAAGAAAGTACTTAATAATAGTGACAGTGTGAGAATTTCATTAAAATCTGTATGCATTGTGATCTGATGTGACCTATTGCTGATAGCTCCGGAGCTCAAACCCTGCACAGCCAAAACATCGAAGTTGATAATTTTTTGAAATTGTACATATGTGTACGTGTATATTTATGTGCAAAGTTAAGCTTATAAAAAAAGCGTGTTTGTCTCCATTTCTGAATTTTTTGCCTAAAACCCCCGCCCCTAATCGGGCATTTTCCTAAGATGTGATAAATGTCCTATTAATGTTTGAGACCGTGATATTTATTTAAGGTTTCTTACGTTTGCTGCGTAAGGTTATAAAGTATACTCATTTTAAGCAATGTTTGCATTTATTATAACATAAGCCGACTAAGTAACATATTAAAATAACTACATTTATTTTGAAATTCATTGGGTTGATTGTGCACAACATTTGAATGACAAGTTTGCCAACTATGAAAAATTTATACAGTTGGTTTGTTTCGTTGGTAGAATAATGTTACATTAAATATTGTCCAAAGATAATAATTTATTAGAAAAATAATCGTAATTGGAAGATTATTTTTTAGCACGCTTTATTGAATAAATCGTCAATATATAATAATCGTCAGGGTTATCAGCGGTAAATGAATAAATCTTTTTTTCCTTTGCAATGGTCGAACTGTTGACGTCCGACTGAGGCATTACGCAAATCAGTGAAGTATTTTTAAGTCTTCAGTCAAACACGCAATTGTGAAAGGGAAGTTTTATATTCGAAACAGTGTGTAAAAAAATAATGGATAGTGGTTGTTTTTAAAGCGATAGCCGACGAAATGGAGCGGACGGAGAAGAGCCATCACTTAGTTCACCTATTACAAGAATAGAGACGTAATGATTCCATCGCCTGTTTTACATAGGCTCATTTCTCAACATCATGCCCGGAGCCACTTTGTCACCCGTTAGCCTGTTCGAGTCCCCAGAGCCATAAATCCAAAAACAATCGTGACAACAGTGAATAATCCTTTCGGGAAACGACATTTCATTTTTATAAGGTAAACAATAAAAGAATACAGGAGAAAAATATGAAAAAATAAAAGAGAAGCTACAGCTTTCTTGAAACGTGACTCCAAATAAGTTTCGATTTGTTTTTTAGATAGTCAATTTATTCTGTTAATTTCGTCGATAATTATTTTAAAACGAAGCTCGTTTAGAATCAGTCCTTCATTTCTATAGCGTCGAGGGCGTGCGGTGACTTGCAAGGACTAGACAAAACTATGCGCCAACTACATCTTCTATACATAAACAATAATATTTACATAATCATCGAACATATAATCGTCAACAAATTTTTATTAAATTTTACCAATAAACTAAAATTAGATTAATTTATAAAACGGTAGTGTAACGGTAATATTAAAACGGGCATCAAAATTTCCTACATGTCTTAGGTATGGACAACTATTACAGAAAACAAACAAGAACACAAGTGTACTGTGCAGATTTTTTTCCCTGATGGTTCGCCAATTTCTATAAAATCAAATGTAGTCCTTCGAACTGTGGCCGTCATGGAAATAGCATGGTCATGGGACTACTTGCTTATCCTTGTACCTTCTGAATCCGAAGAGACCCGACGAGTCAATGGTAAAGGTTCGATTTTACAAAGGCGTAAATTATAAACTGGCAAAACTGTACACTCTCCGGACAGTGTTATATACGAGTCAATGAGTATATAATTTCGTAATGTTCTCAAATCGCCTTGGTATAAAATTTGAAGGTTTTTTCTCGTGTGATAAATCAAAAATTACGTTTCTCCAGGTTTAGTTGTAAATTTTGCCTGAAAATGTGATCAGAAACATGTATTTTTGAAGGGTCAGAAATGAACAATCTCCTTTAACTGCTCACCTTTATGATAAATCATAATTCAATTTTCATAGGTTTGGATAAATATCGATTAAAATAAACCCGTAAGGTTTTTTAATGCTAAATAATAAAAAAACATGTAATCAACAATATATAAACCATTTTGTTCCACTACCTGTGGCCATCTTTCATGAATTTTATATTTTCTTCCTCCCAGGTCCCTTCTTCGGTTTTTCGTTGCAGTCTGTTCATTAGTTCAGTTTTACCGAACTCGGATTAAGTGAAAATCTGAAAGGGAACTGTCAGGCGAATTCGGTAGGTGAGGTTGCACATTCCAGCCTTCCTTAAATAATCATGGAGTGTCGGCAAAAACACAGCGGGCTATCATGGTGGAAAACCATCCCTTGCGATTGATTAGCCAATGTTGATCGGTTTTGGGCAATGGCTGACTTTAATCACTCATATTAAAGCAGTCTTTCTGTCACCAAATATTATATATATAATCTGGCTTTTGTAGTTGTTAGAGGTGGGTCGCTGAGTTTTTCTCAACGTTTTCCTCTCGGATCATAGTTGCAAAGGACCCAATTAATTCACAAGTTATCGAAAAAATGAGTTGTTCACATTTCTGTTTAGGCGGGAATCATGGAGATGAGGCCCAGTAAATTTTTCTCAGTACACATGTGAGGAATGTACACATCCATCTGCCCTCAAATGCTTGAAACGCTGTATGAATATGTAAAGTAACTCTCCGATGGCTGGTGTAGTTGAGTGTGGCAAAAGCAGTGTGGCATTTGTAAAAAAAAAACTTGAATTTGGGCATCTTCAGCGTTGAACTGACCAGAGCGCTTGACGTTTTCCAAATGAAAATTTCCGCTTCTGAACCAAGCAAACCTCTTACAGAAGGTGTTTTTTCCTAAAGCGACGTCATAACTCAAATCACAAATTCTCTTAGAAGTCATAGCTGCAGTTTTCCCTTTGCGGTAATATTAAACCAACAAAACTGAAATGACGAAAATGCACTATTTTCCCATCATTTTAAATTAGCAAAACACCTTATTAAATTAAAGCATCTCGAACCATACTGATGATTAAAAATAACTCTAAACTTGTGAACTCTTTTCAGAATGCTTATACAATGACGGTGGTCTTGTTTCAAAAACCGATATAACAAAATAAAATCAAATACTTTAAATCAATCTTATTTTATTGATTATATAAATTGATTTAGGGTGGAAATTTTTTAGCAAAAGGGGAAAGCACCTTAAAAATTAAAAGGGACGATTATAATGAAGTTTCCAGATTTTCAATGATCCATATGAACCATATTTCCGAAAATTTCGACATTAACTGGAGCTCGAATTTTGCCTAATATTTATCTACTGAAATGTAATTGATTACAGTATAATTATTTTCTTAAAATGTTTAAAAAAGCAACCTTATAATAATGATAGATAATTTATTTCCTATAAGGTGACCTTTTAACTAGAGCCAGTTTGTTTAATTTTGCAAGCACCAGATCGATATGTTATTTCGGCGCTGAGAGTTAATAAAGGATAAGGTTTTTATTATATTTAGTAGCGCAATTCTTTTAGCTGAAACAATAAATGTCTGGCTTGGTATTAAACAATACGAATAGAGGTATTTCATAGTTACGACCCTAATTCGAAAATGCCAGAATATAGTAAGAAATTGGCAGATAATACCGGTCCTAATTGCCTAAACCAACAATGACGCCTGTGATCCTCGATAGCCCGGAGTCGATAAACAGTCTTGAATCGTACTGTAGATTGGTTTGAATTCTACGGAGGATATTACTGATGCTATCTATTTAAAAGGTTCGGTTACCTTGTCCTATCATTACACCGGTACCAAATCATAAAACGAGTACGGGAGTCGTTCTTAAAAAAAGAAAAAAGAGGGGGGAAAACGAAAACTGGAATAATAAAAGGTGGTAATAACCTTACAATCTAGTGTAAACACTTTTATTTTCTCTCTTCTTCCTCCTGTCGCAGAACGAAAACAAAGATTATCAGGCGGAGAATTTTTGTTGTTAAAAACTGCTTCCGGCAAAAACATACATGGACACGACTGAAATCACTACTGATAATTTCAACTGTTGTAATATTTCAAAGCCAACCTTAATTCAATTGGTTCAATTAATTTTCTATGAAAGGTATGAGTTCAGTAATTGCCAATTAATTTATTATCGTTTATTTATTATTGTATTCTTTCCTATTGAAGCAAAAAAATGCCATGGAAAATAGCTTAACGGCCTGCTTTTATATTAGAAAATTTATCCTTTTATGGTCTTTCTTAAGATCGAAACCCCAGTTATTATTTGTTTGGATTCGTTTATTTATTAGTAAATAAAACCAAAGATAATAATCGTTTAACTCTGATTCTAATCCAACGTGTCTCGAGGTGGTGATCACGTTCTTTTCCAAAACTACATAGCCCTAACAGCATTTTTTCAAAAACCACCCAGGCAAAAAGTGTAAAGGAAGCACAGCTTCATTTAATATAATGTAGCGTAGTGTGCTTAAAATCTAAACAATTGGGCTAATTAAAATACCTTAAGGCAACAAAATATATAGGTCAACGAAAAACACCAATTTTTCATAAACACATTAAATTGCTTGCTGACTATAGTCAAGGGCCATTATTTGCTTACAGTTATTTTTCTGTCAAATCACCCTATTAGTAATTTTATGATTTCTAATCTATAAATAATAATATATGATTCTGAGAAAGTAAAATCTAAATTGACTAATCCGATTCTTACTTCGGATCAGTAATAATCCACAAACATGGTCTGAAATCTTCCTAAAAATTCTATAATTTTCCTTACAACAAATTTACAACTCAGACAATAGAACTGCCTATTTCCCAATACAGTGGGAATTATTTATTATAAACCTCATTTCCAAACCTCAAAAGCCTCAGTATCTCCCTAGTCATATCGCCCCTATCGGTCAAAACCTCCACAACACCTATATCCCATGCTCGAAAGCTCCACTGTCATGCCATTCCATCAATTTGGTTTCAGGTGACATCAGTATATGCATAATAGTACCACAGGATGGTAGATCATCGCATTCTCCCTTGAGCAAAACCAATGCTGGCACCGGGATTTTGCTGAAACTCAAGGGGTACCATCCACTCAGTTAATACTGTATCCTGAATCTATACATTCAAGTACAAATAGAAACTACTATGCCGTTGCGGGTGTTCAACAAGGCAACATGCCCCACTATATTCAGTGTACGCTGCAAACATTCATATCAATCCCGATACAGTATCTATCACATGATCTACCGCCATCCTTTCAGCAAACCCTCAGCACAGAAACCACCTCGACCATCTCTCCTTTGGGAAGAATAGTTCAAGGATCAGTCTCAACGAAGCAAAATCCCAGGAAATAACCTTCACATTTCCTCGTTCCACCTCTCCTCCAATATATTACAACTTTGTACCTTTCCCCGCAACCTAAGGTGTCCGCTATTTGGGTAATCAAAATGTTACATTGCAGCGGATCAAAATTCTCACTGAAAAATATACAATTCATCTACTAATCATTAGTACAACCAATCTGGACGTGGAATTGAACTGTGAAGGTTAACCAAGCGTTCCAACCTCCAAACAATCCAATGCTACTGTTCAAAATCCTTCCGACTATTACCAAATTCCCTACTTCGTATTCAACCTTACTAACCACACAGACTTTCATATTCCATTTTTCTTCGAAAAGGCAAGATATCCGTACAGAAGCATGCCTAAAACCCTGGACCCTGGTGCCAATCCCTTTAGTCCTACACCTTTCATCAAAAACCCTCCCCGAAATCCTCTTAGGCGCCGAAAGCGCCAAGACCTCGCAATTTCTTCCCTAGTGAGGAAAGTTAATAATGTTGTCAAACGTGTAATTAATGGAATAATTCTCCACTCTTATAATTTTTATACAATTTATAAAAACAATAAATTTCCTTATACTGCTGTTGTAATATGACCAAAAATAGATTAAAATTTGACAAGAATTTATTAGTGTAATGATATAATAGCTTTATGTCATACGAGGCTTGGGCTTTCCCATGTTCTACTAAATCAAGAGGTTGGTCTTTAAACATACGAATCCGCAATCTACGTACTACAAACGTACAACCTCCAAACTGTGACCCTCAAGATAACGACCTGGTCGTATCATTGTACTCGTTCATCCTTGTCCCTACTCGTCTTTCAAACTCGTTCAAATATTTGGGAATATGGAATTTTTTAAAGCGAAATTTACACGAAGGTCGTGATTGAATTGATGACATAAACGAAGAATAAATTAATAATAACAAAATCACACTAATCAAAATTGGCCACTCACAACACAATCTGGTGAATGTATTGTTTTAGGTAAAAATGGATCCTTTTCCAAACACGATTAACTTTTAGGTAGTTTCACTTAGTCATGGAAGAGTTAAATTATACGGTTAAATCGTGTATTGTTTTACAAGTATGTACAAATATTTTGTCAAAATTCTTAAATTCTGAATCTGAAATCTGACCATTTTTCAACCACCGATGTGCCATTTCTATAACCCTTGATTCTATCTACCCTTTCACAAACTAAAATTACTATTATGCTAAATAGACGGGACTATTTTTCTCCAGGTCAAACGTTCATTTGTTCATTTTTTATATGCTCTACAAACCAAAAATGGAATTTGCAAATCATATTTAATATACACTAATTAATAATGTAAGTTGGAAATCTAGTTGCACCTGATAGAAACTGAACTAACTTGAATGAATTAATTATATGTATTATTTTTGTTTGTATGATTTCTGCGATTTTGTTCAAACGTTAAGCGCATTTTTTGAAGTTACTTTTTTTTCCTAATTACCAAAAAAGCCTCGTCTGATTATTTTTTGTCATAGTGCTGAAAAATATAATAGAAAAGAGTTTGTAAGCCAGGGGGCTAGAATTCAATAATAGATTATTTTTCAATATTGAATCTGAGAATACAGTTTTATTATTATATTTCATTTGAGAATTTACAAAATTCTAAACATGGTTTCCCTATTTCAAGGTAACAACTATAGAAACTATCTAACACAGAAAATATAACGGTACTCACAGTTTAGCAATTTTTGTGAAACTCCTGGTGGAAATTGTATCGGTAGCGGTTCAGGGGTGGAAAAAGCGCGTCACACGTCTTCACTAACATGGGTTTAACTAGACCGGCAACACAGTCACTAAGAGAATTCCTGTACGAATGATGTCCCTGTCCCCACTCGGCCTTTTTTATCCGTTCCCCTTCCCGAACCTAAACCTATCATCCCCTCAGCGAATCAGCTGAATCGCATATCGACGGTCGGGGTTCAGCTAATCTCCCTACAGCGAATTGCAATGAAGGATGTGAGATTTTTCTTGGCAAATATTAGTAAAGACATTACTTTCGTATATCAGTGGTCGGAGTCAAAGTTACAATACTTTTTCCGACTAATAACATATAAAATTTTAAGGGGAAATTTTGGATCCGAACTAAGAAGCATTAGAGAGAGTAATAAGATAATCGGACAAATCGTACCCTGTCAAAATTGAATTATTTTACTGTTTTTATGCTTTCGATAGCTTTCTAATATTTTAAATAAAGAAATAGTCTATATTTTTGTAATACTGTTACGAAGGTAAGAGGAACTTTTGTATATAAAGTATCCCTCAATTTATAGAACCCGATCGTAGTTTTCGCTATCATATATCATCACGTACAATATATCATGTAGGGACAGTGGTGTCTTAGAGGTTAGGGTATCCGACTAGTATTTACCATGAAATTTAATTGGTAGCAATATGTGAAAGGTCTTGAAAGTGGTTTGTTTAACCCTCTTATCCGCGACTAGGGGTTGTTAGACTAACAAGTCCCCCTGTATGACGTTTACTTTACTTTTTTCTTAAATATACAATGTTACACGTTCAGTTTAAAAAAAAACTCAAAATAATTGGTCAAGTAAAATTATCTGGAATACGACAAAATATAATCTTTCATAAAATTTTTTTATCACGACGGAAAATGACTGTGCACATTGATATGCGGAGAATGACACGCTGGTTCATCATAGTACATTGTAAAGTTTATTCACCACAGAAATATAAATATATTGAATAATATTTTTGCAATTTGAACTAAATAAGATAACTTCTACCATGAAGTTTCTGATTTTACCACTTTTCAAGACTGTAGTCACTTTTTACCAGCTCTTGTTACTTAGTTCATGATTTAAACTGTGTTATTTCTCCTTAACTTTTAATAACTTGTTAAATGCTTTGTTTTGCTCATTGTAAGTTGAATAATAAGCTTTTTCTACATATACACTTAAAAGTATAATTCATCATATTTAATGTCTTGAGGTCGGTATTTTTATATAATTTTATATAAAAAAATCAGTGATAAGGCCAATTTGAAACACAAAACCAACCCTTCATTAAGATCGTTGAAGTAATGAACTTGCATTTATTTGCTCCTTTTAATGCCGTAGGGCGATATGCGAGTAGAACTGTCAACTCGGTCCGCCTGACCACGCTCGCTACAGGTCGACAAACTTGTTTCGCCTTAACGCCCTTAACGCTTCAAATACTAGTTCATGATATACAAACCTTTAGAGAATAAATAATAATGCTATTACCTTTAATAATTATATATAATTTATTCCTCCTTTATGATATATTTTAATACAACAACTATTACATTTCATATTGAATATTACAATGTTATAAAACTACAATTAATAGTTAATTAACAGTTACACGCTTTTTGTTTGTTATTTCTTGCAGAATATGTTCTCCTTTTTGCACTGCGACCTAATAGATCTATTGTGATTTTGCTGTTATAATTGCATACCCCTGAAAGTGCACGATCATTAAAGAATTTAAGTACTTTCCAGGATACGCTTCGTTTAGTTTTCTAAGCGTTGGCGTACTAGGCCTTTCCGAAGTAGTTGTACCCTTTCGGGCTAGCAACTCGCAGGCAAGTAAGATATGCTCCCATGTCTCTGCTGAATCATAGCATAGTCGTCGTGTTTCTGTCAGTTTCCCCATTTTTTAAGGTTATATATAAATAAGAAGTGGCCAGTATAAAAACCAATTATTACTTGCCAGCCCAGGGAAATGTACATTTTTGTTTTCATGGTTGAAATGTTCAGAAACCTCTTTGATTGTTTTGCATCTGGTGTTTTTCTTCTGGTGCATGTGTTTCTTTCTCCGCCCAGTTTGTCAACCCATTCGTGGCTCTCAATCCCCTTGTGTCCTGGCTACCACTACAGAGTTACATGATTATGTTATTATGAGCTTTGGGTCGTTGGTGGAGGAGTATAAGGACATCTGAGCTGCTTGGCTAGCTTAGAGTAGGTATATTTATATTTCAGTCCCTTGTTGAATATTTCTTGTACACAGAGTTCTATTGCATGTATCCCAGCTTGGAAAATTTATAGCAAAAAGGCCGAGAGCTTTTGCTAGGCTACAATTTGAACTTCTAAACCCTTCCCCCATGTCCTGTTAAAATTTGAATTCGTTGTGAATTTCATAGTAAGACCCTTCTACTAACATCGAGGCTTTTATTCTTCCAAACATTTCTAGTTTATTTTTTATCTGGAAAAATTTGCCAAAGTTTTCTTTTCTTTTCTTTTTGGCTGATGCTGTTGCAACCATATTATTATTTCTCTTAGGCCAGGCTTTATTTAATGTTGTTCTAAGAGCTTGTTGCGATCTTGCCATCTTATTTGCAACCATGGTAATCAAAGTGACACATCATTTGCTGAAATTAGGCAAGTACTCATTTTATTTTATAACTCATTGCCCCTGGGATTTTAAGACATTTTAAACTATGCAATTTTCGCAGTTCATTGGATGCCTTCTTTTCTAGGGTATTTATCAACATACTAGAGGTCCATATGTCGACCAAGGTTCTGACGTTGTATACAGCCTGTAGGCTATTTTTTAGTTCATAAACCATGTTTTCAAATAAAATCTTTTGGCCCACACTTATTATGGCCTTTGCTTTTTGTATTATGTTTTACAATATCTAATTTTTTTCTGAACCCAGTAGTAGTTAAGAGGTTTTTAGGTAAACCGTGGGGTACACAAGTAAGTTGATATCAATTTTTAACCTGAAAGTTTTTTATAAGTCCTTAAACGTGTTTGATTTTTTCTATATGGCAAGTCCAAGAGTTTCAGGGTTTTACAAAGTCTATCCTTTAAAAAATATCGATATCTCTCGAAGTTTCTATTTATTTTATCTACATTAAATTTTACGATTCACTTCGGCTGTGTGTCGCCAAGTGTCAATGACATAATTTCCCAACAGGTGTTTTTGTAGCCTTTCGAAGCGGACCGTCCCGATTATTTCGAAACCCGAGGATGTATGTATATTGAGTAGTCCGGTCACTTTAGACTTCAATCAAGTTAAGAGCTGTTAAGGATAAGAGCATTTATCCCTGAGACGCCCGATTCTAACAAAACCTGAGCCATGAACTCTAAAAAAACGCCTGTATCTTCGGCCATAAGCTTACTCTCGTCCTATATGTATTGCATTTTATTCCAATTAAAACTACAAACTGTGTCGCTTTCGTTATGAAATTTGTTATTGGAATTTCGTATGAAGTTTACCCCCGCCAGTAAAGCCAACTATTAAAGTCGCACCTACTAAATATTTTGGTTTGCTTATACTCGTTTCCTCATTAATTCATCTTCAGCCAGACATGTCACTGAAGATGCTGAAACGCATCTGACAAATAAAAATGCGAGTATAGGAAGACTGAAATGATCGGCAGCTAACAAATTTATCACCCACCAGATCCCAAGAGGAAATCTGACAATTTAAATCATCAAATCAACGAGCAGCGAAAATAAAAAATTGACTTTAAATAGATCAAAACACGAAAAACATTTTTGATATATTTTAAAATTCACAATATTCAATTGGTTTTCTTGTATGTAGTATGCAAAGATTAATATCATTATCAGATTTTTTTCGAGAACAATTTGTAATAATTGTCAGAAAACGACAAGCTTCTTGCTTTCCTTAAACGTTATACTTGAGTTGTCCATGATTAAGAAAAATATCAGTCCGAGTTATAATTTTAAATTTTTTGTTTTTGTTTACACCATGCCTTCTGAACTAAAAGGTTCATGTTGAGATATTTAGGCACCAAGAGTAAATTGCAGTACTTCAAATTCACCATTTGTCAGTTGTAATAAAAAGTCCAACACGCCTGTCTGACGAGTGGCTTGGTTTAGAAATTCTAGTTTAGTGGAGTGTGGGAGACAATGTTGGGGCAATAAGCACGAACATGGAGTGCTTTGACTCGGCACGTGGTAAATTGCCGGTTCGGCTCTTAGTCCTAGCTAAAAAAGAAAAACAAACGCCACGATACATTTCCTCGAGCCTTTTCTTCCTTTTTAACCGCGCGCCTACCCGAATGAGGTTCATCGGAGATTTACACGATACTGATGCCCCCGGCTCAGATCGGATTTTGACACCTCCCCGGCCTCAGAACAGCGCGACATTAATGTATTCAAAAATAAAAAGAGGAAAAAATCGATGATGAAATAATTGAATTGTGTGTGTAGCGCGTCGGTTTCGGCCGGGATGAAAGAAGACGTGAGAACCGTCAGCTAATGGATTAAACATGGAAAGAAATTAATTTCGATCGGTTCCACTTTATCTACCGATTAGTGTCAGTCCCTTGTTACCTACGACCTTTCTCCCTTCCTCCTGTCACATCCTCGTCTTCTTCCTTTTATGAAATTTCAATTGTCTGACCTTCTGAGACACGGGATGAGCAATCCCTTCTCTATTAAAAATACGACATTTTTAAAATATCTGGAATAAATTACAGCATATAAACTGTTCTAGTTGTTTAAAATGTTTATAAATATTTCTACTCAAAGTGTTAAACTAATAGTGTAAGTCAACCAAAGGTACAAGTCAGTAGGGTATTTAGAGTTATAATTGTAAAATGACCAACCGTCATAAAGCACTGGGAAGCTTATGAATCAAAGTCAAGTTTTGGAATATGTATAAAAAATGTAACCTTTAGTACTTCTTGTTTATAGACTTTTTAATTAGGTAAAAAATCACAAGTTAATACAATTATAAGAGCTTTACGTACAACAAGATTCCTTCCTTTCAGTAAAGATGAAGACATTTGAATAACTTGAAAACATGCTCTTTGATTCTGCAAATTGCTGAAATCTGGACACTAATTTATTTAGATTGCTTTGTCAATCTATCATTTACTATAAAATGCTCCTAATTAATATCAGGTTCTCCCTTGTAAGGTTGTGTTCAAGAAAAATGTTTGAACAAGACAAATTCAAAGAGTCATAAAAAAGACATGAAATTGATCCCACACTATCAAGTCCATTTGATTATGCTTTTAAAAGTTTCTCTTTTTGCCTCCATTGGGTCTTGAATTGACAACTGGTTGGCTTAGATAAGCTACTTGTGTAATTATGATGTAAACCTATACGCTATTGCAAAATCGCAAAATCTAGTCAATAGAGCAGTATAAATGATAGTAGAAAAACTTTATTAATTATATAGAAAGATTTTTTTTATTTGGAGAATCACTCTTAAATCAAAACCGTTCTTTAAAAAATAACTAATATCCATTTTAAAACAGTAAACTGTTTCTATTCCACATAATATACCATTTTTATACAAAAGGTTCTTTGCAAGCTAATCAAGAAAACAATCAAAATAAGAGTCGTGGTTCACGACATTTGTCAGTCGTGTTTCTCGATTGTACTTCCATCACAAAAACCTTTGAATAACAAATTTACATATCTTTTTCTTATATTTGTTATTTTACTGTGAAAACTATTTTAAACTTGATCAACAATAGCCGTCTTGGGAAAATATTTTGACGTTTATTTATCTGTAATTTTTAATGCCAACTGTTAGCTTTCCTAACTCTCATTTTAAAGGGCAATTAAACAAAATAAAGATAGTATTTTAATAATAAATAATTTATTATAATTAATCATACAGAACGTGCATTAAAAATGTTAACATGAAATTTCTTCTACGAAATACAACTTATTAGATTTCTTCAGGTCTGTGATAAACGTCATGCAGGAAACGGTGACGGTGTTCTCCCGGATCTTGGCCCTTCGGTTTTCATCATTTTCATCCTCTTTCTTTAAAGCAGCTATTTTTATTTTGATCAATAAATTGACTCAGACAGATAAGGCTTTTAATGGGTATTACAATAGAAGCCAGATTTATTCGCCATTACAGAAACAATAGCATTCCTGCGAAAACATTTTAACGTTTATTTATCTGATGGTGGGTGTTGGTCTGCGAGTCGGTGAATACGTCTTGAATTGGCACTAGGTTATTTACTGGGTCCGTCTACACTTGCGGGTTTTGATGTTGACATGATGTCGAACGTATATCGGCTTTGCGCCATTTTCAGTGAGGATTTGTTTGTCTCATCCGTATACGTTGTCGGGTATTTTGTATTATTGCTCCTTGTGGGTTATTTTTAAAAAAAATAATAATGTAGTATTTTCAAGTGGGTGTAAAGAGTGTGTGAACGCGAGGTTATCCATCTATCAGTGTTATTTGTTTGCATAATTCTAAGTTCTTTGCCATTCCCATTGTGTATTTCTTATTAGGTGAGTGGCATAATTTTGTTTCTCGTCGTATTCTCTAAAGTATCTGAGATTTTCGCTGAATCGATCTTTTTATTTTCTTCCAGACTGTCCTATGTTTGTCTCCGCATTGAGATGTGAAGCTATAATCACTCTTATGGTTCATTGTGTCGGTTGTACTATGTTTATTTTCAATAATTTACCCGTGTTTTTATAGTCCCTTCGTGCTGTTTTAATTTCGAATTTGTTGAAAAAGTTTGTCAGTTTGGATGTTTCTTTCCCTTTGTATTTGAATATTGACTATTTGCTGTTGTTTTATGCTTCGCTGTTTCGTTGGTTTTTGTTGTTTCTTAATAGTTTGTGGGTGGTGCATTATACGTTCATACGTTACTAAATACGTTCATTATGTTGGGTTTTAAATTTAAGAAGTTGATACTATTGTTTTTTTTTCTGTTTCTATAGTGAACGTAATGTTTTTATATACTGTGATAAGGTCGCAAAGTGATTTTTGTGTGGAGATATCTGCTATGGAAAGCAATCCTGATAATATCTGATGCATGTCATTCACAGATAGATTCAAGATGTACAACCCCATGAACAAAAAGACTTTATTGTGGTACACAGATGGATCCGAAATGGCACAGGAAGAAGGCCCAAATTTTGACCTAATGGAGCCTAGAGGTTCAAAGCTAGTTTATACTAGATTAAATTGAATTCTCGTTTTAAGATTATTGATTGATAAGATTGATTTTAAGTTAAAATCCACTGCGGCACCTTTACCGTGTTTGTCAGCTAAATGCGTACATAGCCATTACTGACTTTAGTCTTATTCATTTTAATTTTCCATCAGCACATTTTCAATTCCTGTAGTTGATTCCTAATTTTTTCAAATCTCCTTCTACATTTGAAATCTTCGAAGTGGGACTTGTTTATCCGTCCATATTCTTGCTGATCGGAGAGAGCTGCTCTGTTCCTGCGTTTTTCAAGCTAACGCCTTGAGTATGGTTAATGCCTCTTCTTGATTGTTGATAAAAAATGAGGCAACTCTAATTTTTTGACAAGTGCATAATTGTCCTTCCAATGCTACCAAAGGACATCCTAAAAAGTCCCCCATTCGACTCCATTTGTAAAGAAATGGTATCGGCAGTTAACATTATCAGTTCGAGGAACCATCATTACTAGTTTTGCATGCCCATCTTTTTTCAGCGTTTTCAATCACTCAGGCTCCGGGTTCTCAAAAACAAAATGAAAATAAAGAAAGAAAGAAACACGCTTGTTTACGACCGGATTGTTGGTTTTATTCCATTATTTATTCAATAATTAAACCATCCAGATCGCATTAACGCTCTTTTCCTAAAGTGAGAAACACTCGAAACCGGCGATATCTCGATTTATCCGAAGAGCGTCATAAACAATAAATCCAGGCTGTAAATCCATCTACCGGACAAAATTCGGACCGCGTGATTCACTGCTCTGGTCTCGTACATAAATGGAAACATTATTTATCGACGGATCAGCCTGGCGTCAAGAATGATGACATTGTAAACAACTTGACAATAGAAAGGAAATAAGTACAGTTAATATTGACATCGACCATGGCATAGATTCAAAATTGCATTATATTGCAATTACAACTGGCGATTAGATCTAGTATGCCACCATACTACAGCTTGGATTGGTTTTGTTATATGTCATATTAAAATCTATGTAAGACGGGGTTGATTTATTTTTTACTATTTAAAAAGCAATTTATGTAGATAGAATAAACCACATCCAATGACCGTATATGCATTTTTAGTCATCTGCATAAAGCTGAGCAATTTTTTTCTATTTGTAGTAAATCTTTCTACGCGGAAAGGATTTGAATTTAAAACGTTCAAATTGTGTAATAATCTTTACCCCTCAAATATTTAAAAGATGCAAAATTTAAAAGTTTTATTGCTTACTCACTTAAAACCTTGTAATTACGATGCAGCACTTCCAATTTTTGAAAATAGGAAATAAAAAAATCAATTAATTTTTTATCCAATTAGAAAGTATTGAAATTAAAAGATTGACTTAAAACATGTACGATCTTACAGTTTTGTAGTAATTTGAAAAATGTCTATTAAATTTTCTGATTAGAAAATAATTTTCACCGCATAAAGGATCCACAATATTATAGTTTTATAAGCTACTTTCTTAAAAAAATTATGAGTACAAAGTACCAAATATAATTTTCTAAAGTGCAAATACAAAAAAATCTAAAAACTTTTCGTCGAATCAGAAAGAATTGCAATAACAATTCATTAACCTTTAGTGCTTTCGGCCAGCTTGGCACGAGTACATTTTTGTATACTTAGTCAGAAAGTAGTACATTGTATGAAGTTTTTCATACATCTCGTATGTTTTATGATACCTCAAATTGAAACTATGAAAGGGTATTAACTTTGGATAGAGTCAAATTATTTATCGCCCTTGCGTCAATGACTGGTTCCCGGATGGTTTCTGTAGCTTTAACCTTGTGGGTTCCATAAAATAATTAAAGACGTTAACGATCGTCGATGGCACCGTCTTTGGTGGATCAATAATAATAAAACTATCTGATGAAAGCGAAATCGAACCTACTGAACAAATCGGTATTACAAGCTTGTATGTAAAAATACAAGATAGGATTTTTTAAATCTAGTTTAAATCTATCTAAATTCTGAAATAAATTCTCAAACTTGTCCAATCGCATAAAATATTAATAAATAATATGTTTATTCATGACCCCTTCTAAGGAGGATTGGACAAAAATCCGAGGGAGAATATTCATCGAGAGTGATTAATCTACGATGTTTGGCTCATTAGTTTCAATCCAGATTAGTAAGGGAATCAAAAAGGGCACAAATCCGGATTGACAACGGCAAATTATCTGTATTACTCAACGATGCGATTAAGACGACAGGTTTTTTCTTCCCCTCTTTAAATTCTGAAAGCACCCGTTCCTTCTTCGAGCCGCGTGCGATCGCGATATTATTCATGCATTTATGTTAATGGGCGTCCTCGTCAGTGGGGGCTGGTCGGTAGCTTAACGAGGAATCTTCGTGACGGCTCGAGGGCTCCCGAATGAGGAAGCCAAGTGGGCGAAAACCCGGTCACGCTTCGCATCTGAATTCGTCATATATTGTATTTTAAAACTTATTTCCTCAGAGAGTGTGTGTGAGAGAGAGAGAGTGTGTTAGAGAGAGACAGCATTTTTCGGGGTTGGAACAATGATTTGCGGCCAGATTTAGATGCTAACTGAGGCCCGAGAACACCTGTTCGAAACACCAAATCTAAACACCTGTTGATTTGCAACGTTCGGCCTACTGTTTGTCGCTTTTTCTCAGCTAAATCGTTTTAAAACTAATTACATAAATAAATTAAAATACACCAACAAACTAATTAGATTATAAATGAATTGTTTTCGTACGTAGAAGTAAACACGAAAATTTAAATTATTCAAGCCTTTAATCGACAGGAAATTAGCAATTTTTTATTTAGGTCAATATCTTTTAATTTGAAAAACTCGTCAAAAAATATAAATTGAGTAGTCTAGTCATTTAGTCATTCCGTTTCATAAACACGAGTCATTCCTAACGTAATTTACTTCGAAAATGGCTGTGTTGGTTGATCTGCGAGTTGATGAACACATTTTCAACTGTTACGACCACTTATACACGAATTCCCACAATATACACCTCTAAAGAAGACGTGAAACCGAAACGTGAGTGAATGTCAAGTAAGAAACACATAAACAGACGGACCCAGCATTCAGGGTCGAGTCGTACTGCCTCGTTTTTTAATAGTATCAAATCGCTAAGTGAAACTTTTGATGTCAAATGTATGTTTTTAGAGGAATAGTGCAATTGAAAATTGTTCAAAACTCTATTGAGTCACTCGTCGCTTTCCTCAGAGTATCGTTTAAACAAACTATCATTTAACGGATTATGTTTAAGGATTAAGTTGAGAAATGAGCTTATCTCTAGAATTCCCGTTTGCCACATCTCTTGGTCTACAGATTAAATAATATAAGTACTATAGTACGTTGATTATAGCAGTTTCTTCTCGCTATTTCTTAACTTTATTTACGCTAAGCTTAACAGGCTTCGAACTAAGGATTAGGACTAGAATCCTAAAAAATAACTTCAAATGTACTTTTCTCTGCATATTATTAAAATTCGCTTCTATTCTCAACGTAAACCGAGATTAATAAATTCACGTATATGACAGTGTTTGTAACAACACAGATAGTATGTAAACCACGGAACTATAAGAGGGTACTTGTTATGGTACATAGATGAATCCAAAATGGAACATGAGAAGAGCAGGGTTAAAAGCCCAAATATTGGCAAAACCTCTTGGTTCAACACAATCAAGCAAGTTTAGATCTTTGCAGTAGAACTTTATACACATGAAATACTCAAAATGTGACTAAAAGGTCCACAGAAATTCCCCAGAGCCATGCAGCTTTGAAGATTTTCGATTCTTCTCCCTTCAACCCAGCTCGTCTGGGAATATCTAACATATCTCCCAATCCTGAGAAAAGGTGATCTGATGTGGTTGCCCGGACACGAGGTGTTGAACGCAACGAACAGTTTGACAATTAGCAAAAGTAGAAACAGCCCTAACATCATTTGACCAAAACAGCAAATCGGCAAACCCAGAGGTATACTAAATGACACACTGAATAAAATGGACGGAGAATGAAATAGCTATACACTGGATAAATTCACCAGGTGCAAAACAATCAAAGATGTTTCTCAGCATATCAACCAGGAAAACAAAAAGCCGCAGGGCAGAATAGAAGAAAATAATAAATCTTTACACTGATAACTTCTTGCTTAATTACCACCTTAAAAATGGATAAAGTGAGACAGAACCCTGAAGACTCTGGCATGAATCAGCAGAAGCATCAAAATATATATTGCGACTTAACCTGAAAACGGTACAGCCACTTCCTAAAGGCGACATTAACACCTAGGAAATGAAACGAAAACGCATCTTGGAAAGTGATTAAATACCTTAAGGATGATGCACTTTCTGGTTTATGGATTCATATAAAATGAAGGGTCAATTCCACAGTATGTCCTTAATTTCAAAGTGGACGAAAATTAGCCTATCTTCACCAATGACAATAGAAAGGAAAAATTATGAACTATGAAAAAAACAAAAAAAAAACACGCCTCACCAACCCAGCGAGTTCAATGCAGTAGCACCAGTTTAGAATCCTTCGAACCATTACCCACTACCTTCGAACCATTACCAGGCCCCATACTTGGCATCGAATCTTTCTACGTACACAGACCTTCAAATCCCATTTGTCCTCAAGACCGCAATGAGTCGATGCAGACAGATAGATACCCTGGACCCTCATACCAACCACCTAGTCCAACATCTTAAATAGGGAACCGTTGACAATCCTCAAAACTACTAAAGCGATTTCCTCCTTAGAGGGGAAAATGAATATTGCTGCGATAGTTGTGTAATTAACGGATTACTTTTCCATTCTTATAATCTTACAAATTACAATATAAACTTCATAAACTAACGAAGTTGCTTGAACCGCTCTAGCTCTGTTGTAGCATAATAAAATAATATTCGTTATATAATAATCTAGTAACTCTTCTATGAATTCAAACAATACGAATCACAATCTGTAATATTTAATAAAGTAATATTTAGCATTTTCATAAAGAAAGAGAAACAGAAAGAACAATTGAAAACAAAGATACATTCCTGAGATAAACTCAACCACTTCATTCTACATGTTTTGGGCTATTTTTAACCAGTAAAGTTAACGAAATGTTTTGTTGTTTCCCAATTGGTTCCTTGTCTCGGAGACTATTAAATGTTGGTGATATCAAAATATAAGTGTAAGAAGCACGCATGTTGAGGTTGAGAACAGCAGGATATCTAAAACGTTTTCTGGTTATATTATATCATTTTTTATCTTTCCTAGCTGATGTTATTTGTATGTATTATTAAGTATTTCTATTTTATAATAATTATAAAACCAATTTAAAATTAAATACGTACTTCCTAATAATTATTGTCATCACAGAATAACTTTAAAACACTCTAATTCATATTTTGTTGTCGTCGGTTATTTCGTCAGTGAAGGGTGTAATTATTGAACTTAAACGACACATACATTTTATTGCCCTTGTAGGTCTTTCGAAGCCGGTCACAGTGTGAACCATTTCACTTTGATTTATCGGGGTGGATCGACGAAATATTTCACGAAACACTAGCAATCTCACACAAAGAAACAAAGCCAACCGATGAGAAAAACAACGTTCAATTATTGAAAAAACAAAAACACTCCACAATTTTACTGTTTTCGGCAACAGAGCGCTTCAAACATGGTTGGAATGTAGAAAGTGTAAAATAAAGATAAGATAAAAGTGATTCGAGACAAAAGTACGATACACTAGGAAGTCGAAGCTCGAAACGAGAATTTTGACGTTATGTTTTTTTAGCATTGGTGTATTTACGAATCAGATGGATTATTTCGTCGTCTGAACGTTCATTCAATGATTAATATAAAACTACTCAAGTTGACAACTGTTTCTGATTATGTATTCTTGCTGTTTAAAAACTTGTCAAAAGCGATTCGCTAGTCCAACTTCAGTAGTGAGTTTGTGTTTTGTTTGATTTTGTACTTGATTGAAATTTGAAAAAGGAGTTTGGACCAAAATAGCAAAGGAATAATGATTTTTTTTTAAAACCACTATCGAACAGAAAAACCCTAAAAGGACGAATTTGACGGCAGAACATGAAACTTACAGGGAGTAAGGATTTAACTAATCGAACTTTTTCTGATAAGTTCACTCGATCTTATCCATCCCGCTATCGAAGTTCGGCTCAAGGGTCTGTCAATAGCTAGGTATTTTAACCCTAAATACACACACTCTCACTCATTCCTAAATACATTTTTTTTTATTTACATAACATTCACTTAAGTAGTGTTTTAAAATACCTATAATACCCATAGGTCATCACCCTCTTCACATACTATATAACTAATCCAATTGATGGTCGATTGATACTTAATATTCCATCGGTCTATTACATTACAAATTCACGCTAATAAGTACATTAATTCTGAATATACGCAAAGGGAACAACAACGAGATATCTACCATGTACTAAATACGATTCAATAAAACAACTCTATGTCCTCTAATAATCGGAACGGTTGACCCAAATTTTCAACCATAATTCTTACACCGGGGGCATTCCTACACGCTCTTCATACGGAGCCAAGGAATACTCACTAGGAATACACTCTTCAATACGCCAGACTTTGGCTCAAAAGTAAGTGTCCGTGTGTCAACCATGGTCTATTCTTAATGGGTGATGATAATCCACCTTCTACGACTCAAATCCTCTGAGTGCCACTCTTTGACCATGACCTTGATATGGAGAAGCTTTTTCGTCCATCCGACTCACTGACGCTGCCATTTCCTTCAGATCGTTTTTCCTTTTGATTTTTTTCTTGAATTTTTATTATCTGAGGACTGAATTGCGCTGGTCGGGGCCTTTTATTACATATTTCAATAATAATCTCATAGTAAATAATATTATATATTTCGATATTTTTAAAATATATTTACAAGTTGTATAATTTAATAGTACTACTACGCTATTTGTCGATGTTGGTATAATGGGGAAGTTTTCCTTTAAAGAAAGGTATTGAGTAAATATTCAAATTTACATACTTTTTAATTGAACAGTAAATGAAAAAGATGATATTCAAGATTAAAAATTTACAACTTATTATCGGACTCAAGAAATTACAAGATAAAAACATTCCTGTATAGGAAGTTTGAATTTTTAAAAATATTCATACACTGATAACATCTTGAAATTCAAATTCACTCAAACGTTAAATTAATTACAATATCTGTTCTTCAAGAAAATAAATATCGATTTAATAAATGATGTAGCATATCTGGCCTTCTTTAAAGATAACTTTGAAACCAAATTCCACTCAAATTTTTAAATATTTTCATTGAGTTTTGATTTTAGGACGATGTCAAGTCGCAAATCTAAACGCATTTCCATTTAAATTGGAAACCTCTTATCGTATAGTTCATCGGTACTTAGACATCAGTTGGCATGTATTAAAAAGGCGTTTTTTTTGTGTTTTTTTAATTGTAGCATTGGGCGTTTAATGATAGCTTAAATCGTTTTCCAGGCCTACAGAGATTCCAATTAGGATCTTTTGACTTATAAACTTGACTTGAGCTGTTTTCGCGGGCACTCGGCCAGAAACGTTTTAAACAACCAGTGCACGTTGGAAATGATGTTTAATGCTTTTTGCAAACCTATATTTTACGGCGGACCTAATTTCGTACACTACGCGTTTCCGTTTTTGAATGAGTTTGATCGATCCGCCGTTCTAAACTTAAACTTATCTTTCAATTTGTGAGCACTCCGCATCTCAGTCGCAAGCTGAAACCCTGACACTTAAAAGTTAAGTATGATATACTTTTCTACGCTATGTTATTTTAATTATATTTAAGTTTATTAGGGAATGTTTTTTTAATCGGTTTTAATATTTTCTGGCTTGTTTCTGGACAAATATATTTAGTTTATTAGCTCCCTCTCTCTCTTTTTTTTTCTAAATCTCAATGGTAGTTCATATGTTTCAAAACGTCCAAACGAAAGTTACCAGATGTTACCAGATATTAAATGAAAAGTGGAAAAGTAATTAGCCAGTCAAAAACTCTTCTCGTTTTATCGACAAGAGGCAATTCAGGTGTCGCAACGGCATCCAAAACTCCGGGCTTTGATCAGTAATCACTTTACCAATAGACGAGCGTGTTGATACAAAGATAAATTGCAATTTGATTAAAACATAACTGTTGTTCTCTTTTGATCTTATTTGAGAAATATTAAATAAATTAAAACGGGCCTTTCATGTTTGACTACTGCCGATCATCTCAGTCAATGACATTACAAACGATGCATTAAACAAATTTTCTTCTATGAATAAATCAGAATAATTTTTAAAATAATAACTTTTAAAATAGTACATTTTGCACAATCATAACCGAACAATATGTATTAAAAAGCATACAAATTTATATGCTATACAATCGCCCTTGGGTCTACTGCCGGTAATATAATACATTAACACAATACATACCTATAACAATACATAACAACTGTAATACATTACGAAGATAAATCCGCCTTTTACAGCAGTTAGATTATATAAATAGATTAGCTGACATCCTATGAAATATTTTTAAAATTTTACATTTTATGGGTTTTTATTCTTATCTGCATGGCGAGATGAAAACCGCATTGCAGAAAATAGTATTCACATTTCCTGTTGTGCATGAAAAATTAAATATGAATATATTATGCAATAAGTACATAATATTGCTTAAATCTTTTCGGAAAAATAAACTGTGGAAATAAATGTATTTTGAACAATTATAACATAATTAACAATAGTACAGTGAAAAAATTCATTAAAATACAATAATACATTTTCATTTTTTCGAAATGTCAAATATCCTTAATTTTATCTATAATGTTTCTTGTCATTGATCTAAAATTAAATAATGAATTATTCTCTATATAGCACTATTTTCGATTTTTTTACTGGGTTTGCAACAGCAGAGGTCATATCAACCCCCGGGTGCAAGTATTTGTGAAAAAAGGCCATTTGTGGGTACGCCGGGTTCGAACACAGCGACCGACATCCTACATTCGATCCCGGACCTTTACTTTACAGTGATCCATTGTCTCTACTGCAAATTATACATTAGCATTCTTTCTAAGCGCTGAGGAAGGTTAAATACAGGCTAAAAACTTGGCAATTGATAAATATATCACAACTGACTGACAACAATCCTAATACACTACCCACCGTAAAATAGTAAAATAAAAATTTGCTGGTCAATGATGTCATTTTTCATTTTTATTGTTATTATTTTATTGTTATTTTTGTTGTTTTAGGGCACAAAAATAAACTGTAGATGTAAAAATAAAATCTCTTCGATGTTAAATCCTTTCAATTGGCCTCTGTCAATTAAATATTTCGTGTTCCAGCGGTATGCGTGAGGTTTGAACCTCTCTTAAATATTAAATCGAAACTCGAACAACTTTATAGTACAATTTCTAATTTTTCCCTAAGCATAGACATTAGAAACACTTAACAGTCCGATTATAATAATTATTTTTGCTACATCAGTTCCCTGGAAATGGGGGAACACAATTATTTCACTACCTAAATGAGCAGGAATCGAATCAATTGTTTCTGGTCTGGGATAATTTACCGTACGTATATTGTATTAAAAAGTGTTTGATAACTCTAAATCCAGTCCGATTTGTCCCAACAACCTCACACATCTTGTAATATCCTGTCTTTAGCTTAATACTCAAAAATGCCTTTCCTCAATCTTTCAACCAACAATTAAACACTGGAGAATATTTTAAAAATCCACTCTGGTATATATTTTAAGTAACTATTTAAGTTAACCACTTTATCATTCAGCAGATTATTTTGAAAATACTACCCTAAATTAAAAATAACACTTGTGTTATTGCACGATGGTAAACTATATTATTACGTTTTTCTTTTAACTTCTAAAGATTCGTGATTGTATTCTCGGAGATTGGAGGGTTGGGTTGAACCTCATAGTTTTATGCCGTATTTCTATATCAGTTTCAATGTTGATTTGTATATGACTATTTTGTTGTCGAGGAAGAGTTTCGATATGTCGTCTAGTAGTCTTTTAAGTAGTCGGTAACGTACGTTCAGTTCTCACTTTTTTATTCGGTCTACGTTTTCGGTAGGAAAATGTTTGAGGTTATACAATAGATTGGAGGTAGAATGATGCTAAGAAGAGTGAAGGTTATGCTTATGTATTTTGAGATGTTGATGACGCATCTTTTGAACCATTGTTTGAGAATATAGAGTTTGCCTGAGGTGTTTGGTGAGGTATAACGGGGTAGGAGTTGGAAAGGGATATTGGCAGTATTAGGATAATAGAATTATAACTTTAGGACGTTGCGCGGAGGGACACCCACGTTCGCCTAGTACGAAGGAGAGTGAGAAGATCCAACCCATACTTTAAAAAACTGTCGGCTTGAGAAAATTGAGGATGAGGAAGTGTATAGATCGCACGATGTCACAAGTTTCCAGAGCATTCACTGATGCCAACTTCTTTGGCAGTCTTTTGTCTTCCTTCTTTTCATGGTAAAAGTAAAGTAATTCCTGCCATACAGGAAGGCTTACCGTCCGACTACCCGTCCGACATACCGCATTACAATATATTTTTCATACTATAATCAACTAAAAAACTATGGGCGCTACCCAGTACTGCTAGCGTGGGAAATATGAGTCGGACGCCTATTCGGCAACTGCGGTCCTCTTATCTCAAGGGAAGATTCTATGATGACACAATACGATGAACTTTGCAAAATGGAATGTTGACGCTTAAATCTAAATAGATTGTCGGGGATTATAATAGAAGATTTGAGGATTTGCCGTATATTCCTACATGGGAGTGATTCAGGGAGTTTATTAAGAGATTTGGCTGTAAGCTGATGGAATGGTAACAATTCTGGAGGTGATGGATTTTGTTGGCTTTATGGGAAAACTTCCATTTGTGTCGGGAAATGAGAGTAGCAGTAACAACTCTACTGCAAATGGTGGTTAGGAAAACAATGGCTTTTCTTGAGAGTTTACTAAGGATTGAAGGGAAAACTTTAATTAAAATTAAGATCCAAGCTTGTTTAAAACTTACCTCCCTAATGACAAATAGGTCATCCTACAGTGACGCTATAAAACAATTAATACTTAACACATTAATTTTAAAAATACTATTAATTATATTTTTGATGTAAAATAATAAGAAACAAAATTACGTCAGATCCAGGCCAGGATTGGGAAAAAACAGCATATGCTAAACCCTCATGTCCTCTGAGTAAAGCGAATCGACTGTTCTTTCCTTCCTTGTCCGAAAATTAACTTTTTATATTCTGCTAAATAATTCATTTTTAAAACAATGAAATTTATTCGCAATCCTATTTTACATGATGCACACAAATAGTTATTTTAAGGGAAAATAGGACATTTCTAGCCATTATCATTGCAAATTTTGGTTGGTCGAAGTTTTTTTATAATTTGCCTAATTTCGGCAATTATTATCTATATCTAACAAGTAAATTTCATATTTCGTTGATTTTCTCTATGTCTCTACGTCTATCAAGCTCAGGATGAAATACAAATTGACCCCAAGATCAGGTTAAACCGCTATAAAACAAAGTTTTATATGGTTTATTGTGTGGTTTAATCCAATCAGTTCCGCATGTTCTCATTAGTCGTTTCGTATCACTAATTATTGAGACTGCTAGATAACCTGCCATAGATGGAAAAGGATAAAAACAAAACAATCAATCAGTTTATAAACAGTATTTTTTACGTTTAATTGGCTACTTCCATGTTTAGAAAAGTTGTTATTTGTGGCGCTTTCAGCACAAAAACCTCTAATGCGTTGTCATTACATCCTGGGATGAGGCAGTTGTTGAGCTGGCGAAGTCTTAATTTACAAAAGTAAAAATTAATTGCGATGTGGGCGGTTGTTATGGGCCCCCATCCCGTTCCCATAGACCACCCGGGCGCAAAAGGGAAGAAATTGAGACGTCCGCTTTTCCTGGGCACGCCTTAATCGATTTATAACGTGTAATTTTTCAAAATCTCAACCCGCCCAGGGCATTCGTAACTTTGAACAAGGGCGTAAATTTGTTTACACAGTGGAGGTGAACCATTAAACGAGTTGAGCTCGGCTCTGGACAAAAAGGGCCGGGGCTTATCTTCACGAGTCCGACACCGAAATACCATTACGATCCTTATTGTCTAACACCTTTAATTCATTTTTTGTCCATGTTCATATGTTTTATTTTGAAAACCTTCCTATATTAAGCTTAGCGGAGCCCTGTGTCTGAAGATAAAACCAAAACCTGTCGTTCTGTAATGCATTTTTTCACTTTTAAAATATTTTATATGACTTATAACATAAAGATTTGTAAGACAATATTTTCATATTTCATGATCAGATAAGGCATTCCTTTTACGTTTAATACCACTTTGCTACTTTACTATGTACATAATTCGTTTAAATCAATTTTTGATTTTATGGGAGCTGTATTTAAGCCTATAAAACACATTATTATTCAATTATTTCTGGTTACGTGACATGGTTTTTACACCACTGTAACAATTTTCATATTTTCTGACCTCGTTTTGAATTCCACTAATTGTACCTTTTTCATTGTATTATATTTTATTTTCATTCCTCCAATATTTCCACAACGTTTTACTCTCCTTTATACATTTTTATATTACATTTTCAATATCAGGGGTATTCACGATCTTTGTGTTAACCCTGTTAACTCTGTTGGGTCGTGTTAGATCGAGAAAAATGATCATGTCCACTTGTAAGAATCGGCTAGTTAACATTGCTCGATCTAACAGGCCAGGGCCAATGTTAGATGTTAGGTCGAAAATGTAGTCACATTGCTATCCGTTAGGGCGTAGGTAACCAACATGGCAGCCATGAATTTAACAGCTGGTTTTTGTGTCCTGCCGTCATTCTTAAATACGCATTAATTAAATCAGACCAATACATTTCTTTTGTTAATTTCTGATTTGTTCTTATACTCTACTCATAATAGATACATCCCCTATCTTATAAAGCTGTAGGCTGTCAGACGTTACGTATGTCGGTACGAATTAAAGCGTTTCATTTGTTAGTACTTTTCGAGTGCATAGATGAATGAAAGAGATGATTAATTTTCCTTTTTTATTACCTTCTGGCATCATATAATTTAACACAAAATAAATCCAAAACAAACAACAAGCCTTCAAGCCTTATTTTTGGTTCTACCAATCGCCACGCGCAGCATTGCGGAAAAATTAAGGTGTAACATGCTAAGAAAAGACATTTCTCTATTCGAGTTAACACGAGTTAACATCATACAAGCATCATGAATACCCCTATTATTTATGTATGTACGACTTTTTGGACCTATTTTTCCTTCAGTATGTATGACCTTTCCGCTTATTGAAATAACAATTTTAAATTACGTGACTGTAGAACCTCCAGTATGTACATATCTGAGTGCTCTGAACTGGTCTGATTAAACACATTTAACGTTCTCTCATATTTCTTGACATCTTTAGTTTCCATCAATTTACCCACTTTCCATAAGCTATTTCCATCTCATACGGCCTAGTTTGGCTCAACCATAACAGTTTCTTTTATCAGTCATGATTTAATTCGACTAAATAAAACGTTTCATATTACGTGACCTATTCCTGAAGTGTATACTTGTAATTATATTTGTACATTATCATAATACGAGTTCATGCATGTATATATATTCGTCATATCCGTCTAATGTGGCCTGATTGGGCACATCTATCTAAAATGTTTTGATGCCCTACTACTCAACTTACGTACTTGAGTAATAGGGCACGAAATATTTACGTATAAATCCGTAACGTTTTCTTATTACATGTCAATATTGTTTAAGTATGTACGACATTTCGGTCTCATGCGACCTAGTTTGGCTCCACTATGTAAAGCCATTTCTTTAAATGTGCCACGATTTAATTCAACTTATTACTCACATATGTGATTTTAATTACGTTAGTACGTTATCATATTATGTGTCCATATCCTATTACTCAATTATGTACATCTATTTTTTATTACGTGTATATTGTACATTCTCTGTACACGCATTTCCGTCCCATGTCGCATGGTATTACGAAACTATTGTTACCTTTCTGTCGCCCGTCATTACTGGCACAACGTTTTCATATTACTTGTCTACATACATTATCCAAGTATTTACGATATTTGGTCTCACGTGTACCTGTTTAGCTCGATTTCGTACAACCTTTTTTTTTAGAAATAATATGAAGGTAGGGTGATTCACTTTTTTTAAAGGATGTTTCTTACTCACAGGTTTTACAGGCCAACCTGTGAGGAAAGTAAAGTGTCCTTTTTTATGTGTCCCTATTTAATTCGACTATATAGAACATTTCGTGTTACTTATTGCATGTAACTTGATTACATTTGTAAATATCGTATTACATGCTCATACTGTATATGTACACACGACATTTCTGATTTATGTGACCCGGTTATGATCAATAATTCACAACTTTTTCGATTCTTGAGAACCGGTTTTCGTTTAATGAATCGTCTCACTGCATTATATACAGCTACAGAGTTGATCGAATTCATGATAGTTCAAGTGGTTAGAGCAGCGGCGTATTGAGCCGAAGGTGGTGGGTTCGAATCCCGCTCGTGGCACTAACTTTTTCACTTCAATCAAGACCCTACATAAAAAAAATAATTACCAATAATTAAAATGGTAAATTAGACCACTAAACATAAATGGATTATTGTATACAGTGTTGTATTGCATGACCATACTACTCTATTATGGCATGTATTTTTTATTATTACGTGTCTATATTATGCTTGTCTTATTTCCGTCTCATTCTTCAAAACTTTGTAAGACCTGGATTTAATCGATACAGGGTTTTCATATTAGGTGACCGCATTACTTAAATACGAACGTATTCTTATTACCTTATTACGCGTCTGAATTATTCATGTATGTACATTTCTGTTTCATTAGCTACGGTTATGACCTTTCCGCTTAATGTGATTCGGTTTTACTCGATTACATATACAATTTTCAAAAACGTGCCCAAATTACCCCTCTATATGCTTTTCCGCTTCAAGCTATCCGGTTTCACTCCAATTACTAAAGCCTTTTCTTTTAATGTGTCTTAAATTAATTCGGCTGTATAAAAGAAATCTCGGGAGATGACCGTTTAAAGGAATGACATATGTACTCTAACGATAATACATGTAATTTAAAAACAGATCTCAATTAAAATTATTTATTTACTGTATATACATATTTACAAGTTAGAAACAAAAGTTCCAGTAATAATACTTTACCTCTCGACTGTAATAAATAAAGAATATATAATGACTTACAACTTAAATTTTGGGAAAACTCGACTATAAAAACCCAACTCAGAGTGAAATCTCAGTAATTTATGTATTAATTTATAGCGGAATTCTATAATACTGAGATTGAACTACTTTTTTTAATTAGCCCCAGCACCCGGTTATATGCATATATTTATTTATCGTTTACTAAATACCAAATTATAAGAAAAATGAACAAAAAGAGATTATTCCAAATAGTGATTTTATAACGGATTCTGTAACTAGATTAGAACCATGAATAATCGAGTTGACCGATAGGAAGTACAAAATTGCATCTAGTCACAGTTACGATTACTGTAAATAATATTTATTTATTAAGTTATTTATTTGTTAAATTATTTGTTTGTAAAACTGTAAAAACTTAATACTGTATAAAGTAAGAACATAAGAACAAAAAATGACCGAAGTACCTGAACGTGCCGCTTTTATTTTTATTTATATTTTAATTAATTATCCGTAAGTTAGCAAACTTTGTTTTATTGTGGGCCTACGCCATTACAATAATTATATTTTTCCTTCTATAGAGCCCTGAGAAAGGCTTAATAAAAGCCGAAAGCTTGGCAAAAAAGGGACTACTTAATTTTGGACCATACCAAATCCAAATTATCAATTGTTATAAAACATTTCATATTTCGTGACCGATTACTCAGGTATGAACAAATGAATTGGTTCATTATTATATTACATGACCATAAAGTACCTGTACATACAACATTTCCGAGCTATGTGACCTAGTTGTGCTTAGCAATACTTAATACAACGTGACAACTTAATTCCAGTATGGATTGTATAACAATTTTGTTTAATATGTTCCGATTTTAATCAATATTTTACATATTACTTGGCCGTAATTCTGTAGGATGAACGTATTTATTTTCCTTTTAGTCTAAGTTGCTTACAATATTTCGTTATAAGTGGCCTTGTTATGCTTCTTTGCAAATGACAATTTAGTCTGAGTTGGTTTCTTCACCACGTATATTTTCTATTGAATTTTACAGTGATTTAGCTATATATTGGGATGGTGCAAAAATAATTCAGGTTTTGAAAAGGCAGTCAAAACTATTTTTAATTTTTTATAAAATAAAGAAAATTTATTCGAAAACTTTTCCATCACAATCTATACATCTTTGCCAACATGTAATAATGTCCGCTGGCATAAAAATCTTAAATTTCGACTTACAATGTAGTCTTGGAAGGCGTTTTCGGCTTCACCGTGTTCTATTAAAAATTGTATCCCTTAAGAAGTGATCAAAATGTCTAAAATAGTGGAAGTCTGTAGACGAGAGGTCGGGTGAATGGGGAGAGTGCGGTAAGGTTTCATCCTTAATAAATAAATATTTATCCTCCTATTATATAAATCCTCATAAATCCTGAAGTTTCCGCAGAACAACGGTTGAGTGGTCAATAATAAGCTTTCCGCAATTTCCGGTGATGTCTTACGTTAATTTTCTTCAATCAACTTTTTGATTTGGTCGTCGTCCACAACCGAAGGCCTACCTTGACCTTCCCTGTCTTTGAGATCGAATGCTGCATTCGCTAGTGCGTCCCTCTCCCCAAACTGCATAGATGTTACGCGCGGTTTGGGCCGCACTTCTACCAAATTTAAATTAGTTCAAATTCGACGAAAAATTAGTTCGGACATGTTTAATTTGGCAGATCCTCACTCTTATAAAACTCTATATAAACTAATAAAAGATAGAAATTAAAAGTATTTATCAAGATCCATAAATTAGATTTGAGGATTTAGCTTTGTTTACATGACAAGCACCTGCAAAAATAAAACAAATTTGCAAAACCAGCATTAATTTTGCACCAACCCAATAGTTTGCTTAAATTAATCACGACAATAGCCAAGTTTGTTCACCTCGGTCTCATTAGACCATTTGTTTTACTTGTTTAAATCAGATATTAATTACCTATAAAAAAATCGTATTTGCCTAACTTACCCTACTGTCACGCTTTCCGACGTAATGAGAGAGGAAAGAAAATAAGAAAATATCGTCATTACACCTCAAATAGTAGCACGTGTGATTTATGGCGGGAGACATGACCGGAATGGAGATGAGAAGGAGTCGCTAAAAATTCCTTGGGGACTCTAATTGACGATCGGGGCTTGAAGAGCTCGCTTAATCCAGAGAAGCCAGCAGATTTTAAAGAGTCATTAAAGAGATTGTTTGCGGACAGGCGGCGAGAAAACGGCGTCACGCCACGACCCTGGCCCGTGCCGCAGTGGTATGAATGCAGGCCGCACGTCTGAGAAAATATTTAACAATCTCCTCGGATAATTTTCAACCTTTTAATTTGTTTATGCGGTACATTAAATTGATTCGCCGACGTTTATTTTTGCATAAAGTCCAAAACCCTTCTTATTTTAATCAGCGAACAAGTCGTTTTACAAATTATTTTCAAATTACCTCTGATTTCCAAGACACGAGAATAATTATTATTTCTTTTGCATTTTTATTAGCTTAAGTTGACGAAAATATGATAAATATGCTTGCCTAAATAGTAAGCGCTGTCTTCACAGTGTAGTTGCAATGCCTTCAAATTAGAAAATGAATTTATTTTAGCTTTAAATGGCTACGAACGTCCTCTGTCGGTTATCAGACAAAAAAATCAAATACATAATTCATACTTTTTTTACACAAATAAAATTGTTTAAAAAATGAGATGAAGGTTTGTGCAAGCAAAAGGAAAGGATTGATCGCTGTTGGATGAAAGTATACATCTACATAATCACCAAAGTGAAAATTATATACATAAACGAAGTCTTATTTATAGATTCCATAAAAAATGTTGAGTCTGATCATTGTTGATCATAGATTGAAGCCAAAGTTCTCTAAGAATGTCTATATATTTTATATACGGTCAGTGCGTTAGCTGTGAAAAAGGGTAATCCTAAAGACTGGGTGATGCTGAGTAAAAAGGATTGTGGATTATCCTGGCGGTACCGAGGAAAGGAATCGCCGCCAGATCGTATCATCTTTTGTTGCCTCCAAGATGTTTTAATCATGTTTCGTCGATATATATACGCAACGTCGGACGTATGGATCAAGAGGCGGGTTCTCTGTTTACCCAACCCCCTGGCCAAAAACATGTTTGGCCGCCCCCGGAGACGGAGATTTGTTTGCGGCTGGAGAAGGGCCAAGTCACCTCCGGCTCCTCGTCGGGAAAACAACTTCAACAGGAGAGGTTGACGGTCGCCGAGCTTCCGGCCCCAATCGGGATGGGCTATGTCCGCGGATGTGAAAACACCGACGGCTTAATCCAAAGATTGGAATCCAGTTCCACGGCCGGCCAGTAAGGTTTTATCTAACAATCTTTTGATAAAAGGTAATAACATTCTAAAAGTCAAGCTTCCTTTGGGAAAAAGGATTGATCTCATTGAAAATAACTTAATTGACATACAACTTACATACAAAGGATAATTAATTGAAAGAAGTAATTTGGTCACTCTGACCACTAAACGTAATGGAATTAAAAATAACGTTCAAAATTTTGCAAAACAAACAAATTGGCCCGGTCTATATTTTGTTTTAAAATATAAGTCACTAGGGCATGGTTTATCCCATGGTCCACCTATCCTCGGTATGTTTCAGGACAGTAAAAGTCAAAGTTTGAGGCATTTACTTTAACACAACAAGCACGAACAAGAGTACATGTAAATAAAGACATTTACGTTCAGTTTCAAGTTGCCTTTGCATACAAAAATATGGTTTAGTATTTTTCTGAATTGAAATTGGCTACTTTGTCCTGTTGTAAAATTTCGGGTAGTTGGTGTGACATACATTATGTGTAAATAAATACTAGAATGACAATAACTTCTACAAATGGATTTTATTCAGAGGAGTTGAGTATTTTCATGTTCATGAACCCTGGAAGACGTTGCTCCTCCGAAGCAAAAAATTATAAGTTCGCCTTATAAATTTTCAGCGATAACGGAAATTCTCCCTCTTCTATTTAAACAGTGACTTTCGATTCTGGCGTTCCGCTTTTTTTATGACAATCCCAATTGACACATTCACAAACGTTCACACAGGAAAAAGTCACTTGACAGGTGCTCCGGAGTTGGCCAGGCCCAAATATAAAATTCTAATGAACTTTCTATTGACTATCACTTCGTCGTCGCGTTCCTAGTGATGAGACTTTTGTGTGCTCATCATCAATATGTATTGTTTAATGGGCAGAGGGAAAAGGATGTTCTAATTACTCAATGGATGTGTTGTTTCTAAAATTTTTATAGTTTTTTCGTTGTTGAATGGTCGTTATATCGAACATTTTCTCTTAATATCAATAGCATCATCTCAGTATTTGATGAGAAAAATTATAAAAGGTTCTAATCCTTACAGAAGCTAGATTATTTACTTAGATCATGGAAGGTGTAAGATAATCTTTCGATCTTATTAAACTTGCTATATAAGTTTATTGGAAAATCTGGCGATCCTCATCGAGTGGTGATGGCGTGAAGTTACGGCAAAATTGTCTCGACCTTTCCACGCGAAAAAATAAGCTAAGCCAAATCTCCACTTAGAGTTTTATCCGTTCAATTTCTTGACGCATGTGTCGCTATCATTGACCTTGAATTTAATCATAATTAAATAGGGCAACTAATTATAATATAAATCTGTGAATATTCTGACTAAAGCTACTGCATCATATCATCATCATCATCATCATTCTGATACTCTACGTCGTATTGCAGTATTTTTAACGCCTAGAAAATCTTTCTAATCTTGTTACCAGTTTTGCGATGTATGTTGAAGTCACGATCTCACCATAAATCATAAATAATCAATGCTATTCTATATTATTTTCCTTATAAATTAATAAACTAAAATATCCAATTCGAAGTTCAATCGTTTAATTTAACGGCACGTGTGGTACAATTTATGACCGGATGGCTTTCTTTGACAGGATTTTTAACATAGACTTTCTAAATAATCTACCAATCATATACTGTGAGATATAATGTAATTAATGCAATTACGACATTAAATGGTCATTACAGCAAAAATATTTTTGGGAAGAATTTGTGCTTTGCAATAAACGCCTGGACGTAATGTAGTAACTTCTGATACTATTTTGGGAATGTAACGTCAGATTAATTCAGCTTAAGAAAGCTATTTTATAAAATACAGTTCACAAAAAATAAAATAAAAGAAGCAGAATATCATACAGAGAGGAGAAAAAATAAATGGTGCAATTTTAAAGGAAGTGAACAGGGCGTCGGCTACCTGTTCGCTTTGGGACCAGTGTTAATTGCAATGCCCACGCGCCCCACAACTCGCCACCTCAATCTGTTCCGCCAGAATTAATAGCCGGCGGCAAAGGGATTGATACTTATTAAAAGCCGGGTCAGATAAAGAACTAGCTGATACTTTCTAGCGGTTTTTTTTTTCAGAATAAAACCAAATCAATCTTCCAACGCTTTTACAATCCGTCCATGCTAATAGTAACAAATATTTAATCTAACAAGGTTGATCTTGTTGTTTGGTCATTTCAGATCATCCTGTCCATACTTTCAGTTTTGGTTTGTAACCAGGTTTATCAGAAAAACTAAACTATTATCACCCGGCAAAACTCAGGGAGAAAAGACACAAAATGGAATATCATTGAAACGGAATTATTCTTTGGTGTATCTGATGGATTTTTGGTAGACAAATGTCAGCATAAACTGCGGGATTTTTATATCTTTGCCTCTAACTGTTCGTCAATGCTTAAACCATGAAAATCTTCTTTTTACTATTCCCTCTTGTTAGTTTTGATTTCAGCAATTATCCAATATAACTTATGCATCAATTTCATCTGTTTAAAACAAACTAAACACCGTAGGACATGTCACTAACACTAGCACCATTACTGCACCCAGAAGACACGGGTTATTAAAACTTTCTTTTTTTAAATTTATTTGTTAATTATACAGGATAGTATACTATAGAAATATGTACTCATGATTAATATATCACACAGCACAACACTAGCACTAATACCAGCACTACACCGGTAGAACACATGCTTTGAGGAGCAGCCATTGCTGGCACTCAGTGTGTATGATTAAGGGTCAAGGAGGTCCCGAGGCCATCGTCGGTTGAGGCGTCATGATGGGTTGTCAGGATGGGAATGAGTGGATAGGGCTCGAGCAGTATGGTTAGGATGGTTCGAAAAGTTGGTATGGAAGGTTTGGAATCTGGACCGGATTAGTTCGTTGACAAAAGGAATGTTGAGGTCGTTGTGGATAGTGAGGTTTCGATTGGAAGGACTGGATACGCTGGATATTGGAAGGCTTGGCAGGGCCCCACAGTTCCACTCCGTATGTCCGTCCATATTGGTATTAGTACAGTCTAGTACAGTGTTAGCGTTGTCTTAATTGTCAAAGTCGATTTCGGTCTTAAAAGTCTTAGTAGTAGTCCAAGTCTTGTATTAAGTTGCTGTTTTTTATGTCTTGTGTGGGGATTCCACGTCAGTCTGGTGTCGAGATATAGTTATAAAAAACAAGATCGTCGTTTGAGGCGACTTGGGATTGGAGGTTCTGGAGAGGATTTAAACAGCAAAGTGAGGATGGATGAAAAATTAATAAAATAAATCAATTCTTTAAATAAGGGGGTCATTATCTATAGAGAGGTTAGAAACGTCGTGATCAGCTTGGAGAATACTTCTGAATACTTTTAATGGAATTGCTCGGATAGTTGGATACTAGATGGATTAGTGGATTAGTGTCCAAATATCCAGTCATATTTGATTTCATTCTTAAAGTGTTTGTAGTTGACCAAGTCGTCTGTTTTGCTCTTGCCCCTTGAGTGGACATTCCACGTCAGTCCTCTATGTAAGTATAGTCATAGGTAAATATTTGACCTATATAGTTGACTGTAGTTCCTTTCTGCTAACATAATATACAGGTGGGCAATTGTGTTTATTTGAAGTCAATGTAATTTAGGTGGATTAGCCTCGTTCAGTATCATTTTGTACCATTTTTCGATGAGCTGAAGTTGCTCCTGGATATTTGAGGTGGCTTTTGATTTCTAAATTCGTTATTACGTATGTTTTCTCTAGTGGATTATCCTGAAGTCCACCGATAGGTTTTTAAAATATTTAAAATAGTGCCTCTCAATTTCAATGTTAAATAATAATAAGTGTTTATTCCCGATAGTAGTATCGAAATATGGATTAGATATTACGTTAATTTTTCATCATTGTATATCTAATTTGCATTTAAGGCTCTTCCTTCAGGAATTATACAAAAAAACACGCATCTATGTTTTCTATCCTACATAGATCCAAAAATCAAATGTACGTGACTTTTTATAAACATGGGTTGAATGGGTAAAGAATTAGTCTTTTTTTCAATTTCCATTGGATATTTTCTCATACTACACTCTCTCATGTAAAGTTTGTTAAGTCACTGAGGGTTTCGAAATGAGGAAACGTTACAGGACAGTCGTACAAGAGACGATTAACCCGTTGACAACATCGCCAGGCCACACATTACAACTTCACAATGATCTTAAGTGACAGAAAAGGATTAGAGGGCATTAGATTTAATCCTATGATCTCCTTGACATTTGTAAAACAGTGATTTACGAATTACTTCTATAAGTGGAACTCAGTTTCAAAGAGATTTATGTAGTGTTTTATTATAATGTATGTGAAGATTAATTTCATGTTAACAAAAAAACAAGTCTAGCGACGTAATCGAGCAGGATGGAATATTTTACTCTCCGTTTTCTGACATAACCAAAACTAATATAATTGTAACTGATACACATGCGTATGTGCCATATCATCACTTGCTCAAGTCAATAATTCTATAATTGTATTAATTGTAGGATTCCAAAAGCAAAATCAATTTGACAATATAAAGACACAACGAGTAACGATTTTTTGACTAGGCTGATGAATGTGATTATGTAAAATATATGTAAAAGACAGACTTAATGCATCTATAAATCACAATTCAATCAAAATTCGTAGATTTATACATAAATGAAATAGATGATTTCTAGTTTGACATTTTCTATCGCGAGTTTCTATGCTGAACATGGCCGCTAAAATTGGATTAATTTTAATATAAATAAAAACATATGTTCCTCCAATTTCCAAGTGATTGCGTTCCATTTTTTTTCTCCAATAAATGGGGTGAAGTGATTGATTTTGTTTTGACTCACAGATACTTTTACCACTACGTTGAGGAGTAATGTTGGAGTTTTGTATTAATAAATATTTAAATAAACTCTTCTATAAGGCGGGTTATTAAAGTCTTCGTATACAAACATATGATTTATTTGAGACCCGATTCTCAAGAATGCTGTTGCAAGTAGGCTGGAGCGTGGTTGACAGCTTTTCCCACAGTGCAGCCACCGTCGGCAACCGTTGATGAAGACATCCGTCCCCACGTGTCCAGGGCGCGGAGCACGCAACGGGGATAAATCAAGAATCCCAGTCCAACAAGTTATTTATTAAATAAACACAAAGGAGCCTAAGTGAAAAAGTCCCTGGGCCCAGCGGGGCGCGATGCATGACCTGCTCCCTTAACTAGCTTTTATGTAATGCAGCCGGAGCTTTATTAACATGTCCGTCCGCTTGACCCTTGATTACTGATGATATCGACGGTACAATTACAACAGTTGACCCCGGATCATCTCCACCGGCTAATAAAGAATTGACGGAGAAAGTTAGCCCTCTTAGCTATTCGGGTCACTCAAATATCTGACTAAATGTATTGGAGAGTATTCCCGCTACTTGCGAAGAAATAAACATAAAATTAATCTTAAGAGGCAATAATATAAAACAGAATTCCCGATAGATAAGTAATTCTAATCTGCTAAATATGTGCCTGAGAAGAGAGTTTATAACAAATGCTATAAAGTTTAGACTTTATAGTGTATGTTTCGTATAGTGGGAATCCTGATGGATATCAACTGTATTACGTATCGTTATAACAAAAATTTCTGGCCAATAAAACGCCTTCAGCCCGTTGGTCATTCGCACCACGTCCATAATATCAGAAAGAATGAGTGTTGTTCACCGATGTTTCAAGCTCGATTTCCTTTTATCGCCAAGCATAACGCCTTAGACGCATTGGTCAAGCTTTTGCCTTCATTGGCAACGGTCACAGATAATCTGATCAGGGGAAATCGTGGCGCTATCATTCGATTTTATTGTCCCATAATTCAGCTTCTGCTAGTTTACAACCAATCGGAAGATAACGACGGTGAGAGGATGTTTTACGACGAGTAAACAGTACTACCAGAACGAATTTAAGTTAATGATCATTAATTATTAATCGTAGAGTTGTTGAAGGATTTGAATTTCATTTTCATATTAAACTCAGATTGTAGAATTACCTTATTACTTAATAACTTCAATTCACGCTTATAAAAACTATTTTTGATAGAATTACAAAACCTGTCTCCAGGGTGTTAGCCAATTGTACATTATTATTTTATATTATTACTCTTTACATAAAATATATACCTTACATTATTGCTTGGTTTAAATTTAATTGCAAATTTGAGTGGCATGTTCTCAGACAGCCAAGTAGGATTGAAGGCTTCAGATTCCTCTACAAAAAGGGGTAGGGAAATTAATTCAGGTAACTGTGATGTGGGTCCACTGCTTAAGGCGATAGAAGGAAGCGAACAGGTTGACAAATAGGCAAAAATAGAAGCAGCCCTTGCCCTGAGCAAATGAGTGGAGAAAGGAACGCCCATACACTGAATGAATTCACCAAGTGCAAAATAATCAAAGAAGTTCCTCAATATCTCAAGAAGGAAAATAAAATTTTTCCTCTCTATAGAAGGCAATAGTTACGTCAAATAATACTTTATATTAGCCATTGCTCATTCAATTACTTTAAAATAATGGTAAAAATTGAGTCAGACATTTGCCTACTCTATCATGAATTAGTAGATACATCGAAAAACGTCCTACAGGGTTACAAAGCATTAGCTCAGAAACGGTACAGCATTCCAGGCAACACTTACGCATAGAGTCATTTTAGCGAGGGATCCCGGAAAGTGCGTAACTACCTTTAAGATAAATTTCTACAGCATGAAAATAAAGAAAAGTAAATTTCAAAATAGAGCTTTTAGGCCGCAGTGGAAAAAAGGAGGCTACAGTACCAGCGGCCACGGAAAAAATGATTTAAGCTCTTACGTATGATTAATCAAACTTACCCACTGTTTTCCATTAAGGTACTCATAACAAGACTAACTAGATCAAACTTCTCACCCTAGCAACTTTTTTTTCAACTCACTTAATCTTTGACATGTCACAACAAAATTGTATAGACTTTCTGTATTCATTAAAAGGACAAATAGACAGCCAGTATCTGAGTTGGTCCTAGAAGGTGTTTTATTTAATTTAATATCATCTAGTCATGATAAAAAGGGAAAAACAACGTTTTAGTTTTTTCTTTTTCGCCAAGGTTTCGAAAGGTATGCTATCATCAGGGTCTACTTTATTTACAAATTTCAAATATTAAAATCGACGGAATTATAGACGGTTGTTTGATTGGCGATTAAATACCAACTGTAATGTTAATTTGATTCGATCTTTTCTGAGTGAATAATTATTTTTCTCAATTCTGTTTTATATATTACCAATTTTTAATTTTAATATTTGATATCTCTTCTTTATTTAAAGTACCGGAGAACTCCATAGGAAAAAATTCCATTGTTTTACGATAAGGTACTTAAAACAGGACTAACTGGAGCAAATTTCCCACCCTAGCAACTTTTTTCAATTCACTTCCACGTCTTCTGCCCATATTTTGGAGCCTTTTAATTTTTTTAAAAGTAATTATTGTTGTGCTCCTTAGGGAAAAAATTCCAATCGAACTCTGTGTGGCGAAATGCAGGTAGACGGAGTACAAAGTATGAGTTATTCTTCTTCATCCTGTTAACTCTTCTCGTGATATCCATAAAGACCATGGCGTGCTTAACGGAATAAACTAAATGGAAATTTTTTCTAACTTACCTTCCGGTTTGAAAAACAGAGTGTAGCAAATCACCTATTTATCCCTTAGCCTAACTGATTACAACTGAAATTGACATCTAGGTATATTTCCGACTTTTTCAATAACGGTTTTCAGATATCAGCTTGATCCTTATTTTGGTCTGTCTGTCCTTAATGTTTTAGTCGGTCAGACAGGTCATTTTGTTTGTTTTACTGATGGTTCATGGTGGCTTAGTCAGTTGTTCAGTTTGATTTTCCGTCGTTGTCTTTAATAACAATAAGTTCTTTCTATCTGGTCTTTAGTTTTTCGACCTATTTATTTGTTGTATTCTCCGTATTAATATTTTCAAAAAAAATTTAACTGGCAAGCTGGCTACATGATCGCTGCCGCCGTCGAGGGCTTGGAGATCTGTTATTTCCGACGGAAATTTTGGGATGTTGTGGCCTCTCATAAAATATTAACCTTTCCAGACTGAAAGGTGATAAGGCTTAAACCACACATTTCAAACGCAATATACATTTTTAAATTTTGTAGTAGTAAAAAATTAAAAGGGGTGGAGCATAAACTCTGGCCACCCTGCATACTTAATCTAAGTTTGGAAGTACTCAGGGTAATCAATATTCCGCTGAGGTCCCATCCTCAATCGCGCTAATAAACACATTCAAATCATAACCTTTAAAACAGTATATACACTTAAAAGGAATTAGCGAGTCAACGCGGTATTGATATTATGACGTTATCTTTCTCCTAAATATATTCATGCTACTTATCCACCCACAAATACATAAACTACTCATGCTAATAAATACATTCGATTAATGCATGAAAAGAGTCTTAAAATGCGAACAGATCTAATTTAACCCACTTATGTCAATTACTCGTTACAATCTGCTTGTTTCAGAAGTTCTTTGAGACTCGTGGATAGGCCCCACCATGTCAACCATAGTTACAAATTGGGCACAGACGATGCCTGAGTGGTCATATGTTAATGAGGAAACGTCCATATGTCAGTCTGATAGGGCCTATTTGCAATTGAGTCATATTTATTCATATAATAACTCCAATTATATATTTGTCGTTTCTGTTTAGTGGGTTATTTTTGTCGATGGACCCAGTCTAGTCCAAAGGGTTTTCCAATAAGTTCGGTTCTCTTTAGAGCAGATGTTGAAGCAGATTTGTTACATTTATTGATTAGTTTGTTGTCTCTCTTTTTCTTTATGCATGTGAATGATGATGCAAGGTACAGATTTATTACTCCGCAGCCTCATAAGGAAATCTCACAATGTAGATCAAAAAAGATCTAATTTGAATTTTTTTGTAAAAGAAATAATGAGGCATTTACATTAGGATGTAAGTCACAAGTTTATAATCTTTGAACAATCGTCAAGTATTGTTTTCAGAGACAGAAATCGTCCACAGTTTAAAAGTGCTTTGTCAACCTTCTTGTAGGCCAGGATAAAGGTGTAAAATTTGAATTATTTCTTGCCTATCGGTGAAGAAAGGAGTTTACGGCCCCCGGGTTCAGCGGACCATGCGAACCAGTTCAATGGGTCAAGAAGATCGGTGTGCCGCCGACGCCGCCTCCCGTCCAAAAAGAGAAAAGTTGTCCAGACGTTTTGTCCTTGGAAGTGGGTTTTGTTCGGGATTTTTGTCAAAGTTTTTTTCCCTCTTCACATAAATTGCGGAAGGAGACAAATTCGCTACGCCCTCACTTCGCGAGCTAATTGCATATCGAGTTTTAATTAAAAGCCGGTTCCCATTCGGGATGATTCTATTAAAATAATACTGTCGGCGTGGCGTGCATTTATATCAGAAAAATAACTATGGAAATTTCCTCACTGGCAAACCTTAAGATTCTGTTAACACGTTACTAATTATCTTGTTTATTTCTCAATCAGTTTCACTGCAAAACGAGTTTAATTTATTTACTTCATATAATAGAAAAAAAATTCTGGACCAACGTTCTACATCATTTCCCTCGGTGGTGTGCCGGTAAAATTATTGACTCTGCAGGAACACCCACCCAAAAAGAACAACTGACCAAATTTGAATGAAATTCCCACTTTGGTGTTCGCCGGGCGATGAACCCGCAATTTGTTCGAATAGGACCGTTTTGGTCTGTCAGCATTCTGGGTCTGTAAAATCAAAGATTATCAAAACATAAATCCACCACTGAAATGACGAGAAATCGAAACACGACTGACAGGTTCAAAAAAGCGATTAGGCAGACCGAAATAATCGGAAACTATAAAACTTCCAATAAATGTTAATAATAAATAATCCTTTTAGGTTAACGATATTTGTTTTTCAGAAAAGAATACTGACAGTAAAAAGAACAAGATAATAAAGCACAGCAGATAAGAATCTTATACTCAATAAACCACCGTTCAAATAATCAATACTATAAAATCAATTTATCTTTTTCCTTGCCTTTTTTTCTTATAAACGAGTGAAAAAATTCAATAGTATGTTTATAAGGAACGCCTTTCACATTATTTCATAATTTTCAATTGTTCTTGATTAGTGATTTTGCCGTAAACTTAAACAATCATCGACGTAAAATACAAATTCGTTCATTTTCTTATAAAACTAGCCGAAAAACCGTGGGAAAAAATGAAAATACAACCTCATTCCTTGCACGGTGTTGCACCCAAAGTCAGTTAACAAGACTGAATTCCTTAGCCGGCAGGTCAAAACATTTACAAACTTCATCTTTACCCAAATAACGTACAATGTTTTATCTCGTATCGCTTCCACGAAATCCAAGCTCGATGAGGGAAAAATTGAATCATCCTAATGGAAAGCACGTACGGTAGAACGACTAACATGAAGCTTCAATCTAAAATAATCCAGTGCAAATCACTCGAGAGATATCGTACTGAGCATCCATGTAATTTGAGAAGGGCGACGGAAATTGCGAAGAAATGACGCACCAACTTTATTGTCAGTCAAGTTATTTGAATCGGTTTTCAAACTTCCTTAAATGTATAATGTAAAATTTAAAAGTAGTCTGTTTAAGAATCGATATTGAAAACTAAATCCTAAGAAGTATACATTTAATAACCGAAATGCCGGAAATGTTTGCAATATACCAGGCAATCATATTACGGCAGACAAACTTGATAATAATGCCACACATCCTTTCCACGATCCAAATGCATAGATATCCAAAGAATTCACTGACAAACATTAATAGAAATGAACCTAAATAACATCAATATAAGCATTACATGGGTGAAGGGACAGTCAAATACCACGTAATGACAAGTCTGATGATTAAGCAAAAAAGGTAAAGAAATGGGAATAGAATGTAATGAATTACCTCCCCCCAGAGATTAAATGGTAATTGAAGATCACAGCTTTCATTGAATGGCAAAGGGCCTATGACGAGAGGAAGGCTATAAAAAATTACGCGCACTTACAGCATAATAACATAATTTGGAGATCGTGAAGTGCGGTCTGTTGTGACTAGGTTATAGAAAAACATTTTCTTTATCGTGCTCACGTTTCGATCTTTATTGAGATCATCTTCAGGACCTGGGATTTATAAACATTGTTTAAATTTTACAAATACATGTAGGATGTGAAAAAATGAATTTATACAATGCTAGAAAATTTTTGATTTTAAAAAAGAATGAATTTATACAATGCTAGAAAATTGCTTATTCGGAAATCGTGAGATGCGGTCTGGTGTGATGTAGGTTTCAGAAAAACATTTTCTTTACCGTGCCAACGTTTCGATCTTTATTGAGATATATTATTGAAATCGATAGCCATGAAGATGATCTCAATAAAGTTCGAAACGTTGACATGATAAAGAAAATGTTTTACTGAAACCTACGTAACACCAGACCGCATCTCACGATTTCCGAATAAGCATCGACTAACGGTCACTAATCACCACACAATGCTAGAAAATTTTAGATTTTAAAAAAGAATGAATTTATACTATGCTAGAAAATTTTAGGTTCAATCAAAGTGTTTGTTTTCTGTGTAGATGTGTCCATTTTTGTGTGTCGTGTTGAGAGTGCCAGTGGGATGTTGATGTTGTGTGTTTATATACGTTGAATTTTGAAGGGGTGGGGAAGGAAGTCGGGATAGAAACTCTCAACACGACACCCAAGAATGACACATCTACACAGAAAACAACCACTTCGAGCCCTGAAGATGATCTCAATAAAGATCGAAACGTTGGCACGATAAAGAAAAAAATGTTTTTCTAAAACCTACGTCACACCAGACCGCACCTCACGATCTCCAAATAATCATCAACTAACGGTCAGTAAACACCACACATAATAACATAATCCAATTTTTTGAATCGGTTTTCAAACTTCCTTACATGTGTAATGGTAAAATTTGAAATGTAATCTGTTTAAGAATCGGTATTGGAAAGAGTGAACTGCTATATACAAACAAGTATTCATTTAAAACTTAAATTCTGGTAATGTTTGCAATATACCAGGCAATCATATACGGCAGATCGCTTAGGCAGAAAAACTTGATAATAATTCCCGACTTCCTCTCCTCGCTCCAAAAGCTCAGAAGTGCAAAAAACTCACTGAAAAATAAAGAGGCTAGGACATTCAATCTATTAAAAGAAACGGAGCTAGACAACACTAACGTAACCATTATATGGGTGAAGGGACACAGTGTAATATCACATAACGAGAAGGCCGATGTGGAAGCAAAAAACTATAGAAACGGGAATAGAATGTAATACCCCTCCCAATTCAATTAAAAAGGAACTGAAGATCACAGCTTTCATTGAATGCCAAAGGGCCTATGACGAGACAAGACCATAAAAGGAAAATATTACGCGCACATAAGCCATAATAACATAATTGTTTGAAAGCGCATCTTAAACAAATTAACATTATAGACGACCCATACTGCAACTGTTCATAAAATGCCATCCTGACAGCGGAACATGCTATTCTCCAGTGCAGTGAATCATAGGAGTGACTACTAATGAGTAGTTTCTCTTTTGTCTGTTTTTTGTGTTCGTTTTGTTTTGTTTTTCGCTACAAGATGTTATCAAATTTACTTAAGCGCAACGATTAGCGCAGGTGTAAATAAATAAATTTAAAAAAAATTTAACAATCAATGATACGGCACACGAAGCTAACAGATGCCATACTATGAACTTGCGGAGGTAATTTTGTATTATCTGATTATTATTTGTTGTTAAAATAAAACGTCGTTGTAGTCTAATGGTTAAGTTGAAAATAAAAAAGCTAAATAAAAAAGATATTTAAAAAACTCAGATAATAAGGCACACGAGACAAACAAAATTTAATGTTTTTATTACCTCTCTAAAAAATTCATACACATAATATGTAGCAATTTTTGTATTTACTTTTTCTATATAAATACGATATAATATAAATTACACATTACCTATCTTTGATCCACATTTCGTGATCTAGGCATATGTTACTAGGAGTTGATATTTTTACGAACTGGTACACCGCGACCAATATTGATCTATTGTGAATATCTTCATCACAGTCTAGAACTCTTCGTTAAGCAAGGGAGACCCTCGAAAAACAAAACAAAAAAAATGTATAAAACATTATAAAATTTTTCTACTCATTAGGATAAATATATTATGAAGGTTGGAATTCACGAAGTTCATTAAAAAAATGTTTTGTAATAAATAATCTTAGATACTTTGGTATTCAGTGAGTAGAAGTATGAATGAAAACAGTAAGAGCACAATTAAAATCAGATTCCTCAATACAGTTGTTTCTCTTCTGTGTTAGGGTGTTGGGCCGGTGTTAATTGTTTTTTTTCCAGTTATTTCAATTATTTTTTTGTTTTGTATTTTAATTAGTTAATTAATTAGTTTTAATTTTCGAAGCTGCGAGAACCAATACGGAAAAACGATATACATCAAACAAACTAAAATGTATAAAATATAAGTAATAATACGGTTGTCTTTTCGAGTTTAAGTGAAAACCCAATGATTATTAATATGTAATTATTATCTATGTTATTAATAAAAATAATTAAAATTTTAAATGAAACGTCACCTTCTGGCGTCTAAAAACGACTACTCAGAACGACTCTTCTGTAAAATAGCGTTTTTTGATCTTAAATTTCTCATCCACTATACAACAAATTAATTTCAACCACTTTTTATTACTAAACTTAAATAATAATCTATGTTATCTGAAATGGTAATCTATGTTTGGTCATTTTATTTCTATTTTAAGTAAAAATATGCAAAAAAATATTTTTAAAATCTAAGAGAAAAACTCTTTTATTTCACTAGCTACCAAAATTATTTCAACATTTTATCAACACACTAAAACGATAAAAACAAATATCCCTTTTCATAAAAAAACAAAACAGAGAAGTTAAATTGTTTTAAAAGACTCTACCTAAACCAATTTAAGAAAGCGACAACATTTCTTAAGCTTATACGCCCATATTTTTATTTTATTTTTTTTTTTCAAGAATCAATATTTATAATACTATAGACCATTAAAATTTTCTATCTTTTATGAAAATAAATCATCTAAATGTAGTTTTACTAAGTTTTAGCCTTCGGGAGTTATATGTAGATAAAAAGGCAACCCCGAGAAAGTGCGTGCGATATGAGGTACCCTATGATTTTCACCAGATACTAGCCTTTCCTGTTTTATCCTAAGAGTACAAATCTCGGCATGCAAAGACCTTCACACAGGTTCTACTGTTTCGTCTTCTTTCTGGCAATATCTGCATACGCTTGTTTCTGCTTCTCTGCTTATATAAGCTTACGGAGTTTGCTGAGTCCTGTCAGCAGTCCCACTATCATTCTAATCCTAGCATGTAGCACGTCCTGGTTTTAATAGTTCTGCCGTTAGTCAGTGCTTTGGTCTGTAAATGAACTTTTTCTCTGCCCTGGAATAAATTCGTATTGAATTGAAGAATTATTCTTAACTCATTGTCTGATGAATGAAGTTTTTGACAATTTGGCAAGTCGTGAATTAGGTTTGGTTTGGGTTTTCGTTCGTTGTTCGTCTTCACTGTACGAAACGAATCAATAAACACAACTACATGCACAACTATATAAGACAATAATTTGTTTAAATTGCTTAAAAACCTGCGTTAATATAATGGAATTTTCAAAATTCATATTATAATCGAGACCGTTTACAGCATGTTTTCTGATTGGGCACTATTACTATAAATTTAATGTCATTTTATTCAATGATAATAAATAGTAAACGAACAAAACTATGGGCTTCATAAAAAATTCAATTTAAAAATTATCATCTACTTACAAATAGGGATAATAGATATCTTCGCAGTATGTCGTAAGAACACAAATGTTTAAAGGATAAATGTTTGAAAACTACAACATGAATAAATTAAATTACGAGCACATGTATCATATCAAGGACCGGTAGATTACTTGATATATTTTATTTTTAGGCGGTTATTTCCACTGTGATTTCAGACCTTTCTATCGCAACCTAACTAAATCTCTAGTTGATTGACCCTGCTTTATGTCTAAACACAAAGTGCACTCTCGTTGGGACGTGAGCACTTTCCTTGGTGCCACATTGCTAATTTCTTTAGGTGTAGATATTGGCTTCTCTTTTCGAAGTGGTGATTTTTACCTTTATACGAAGTGGCAGTTCCGTCCTTTCTAATTTTCCACGTGGTCAATTTTCTCGGACATTCTATTTAATACGAGATCAAACGTCAAAATTACACAAAAACGCCAGTTTTATTTAAATATTAAAACACAACAGAAATAACAACTTGAGGTGGTAGTGTATCGTTATAATTAAATCAAACAATGTTGAACTTTTGAAATCATGTCATATCCAGTGTCATAAAGTCGATCATAAATTTAACGAATTTGGAAACCAAAACCACCCTGGTAAGTTCATCGTTGAAGAATCCTCGCCAAAAATGGCAGATTCTTTCTTCTATCTTTCCGAAAACGCAAAATACCGGTCATCGCATCTGAGAAAAAATTTACTCAACAAACATATATACAATGATGACCTCATTTGGAGGTTATGCAATAAACCTCAAGTTGTATGAAAGGAATTTTCACAATTTTATTTGTCGTTTGATATGACAGACGAATTTTTATTACAATTCAGAGTTTCCTTTCTTAGTTTCGACAGAGTAGATGTAAGTGAGGTGTCTTCCAGGATTAATACATACATCCTATGGATTTCCATTATTTTCAAAATGATTTATCTCAATCGGCGTCGAGGCCGATCGGGGATTTTTATAGAAAACACCAATCGGTATTTCAACAGAAGTGTGAAGTCACGAATGGCCTGTCGATTTGATAGAAAAATCGAGAAACGCTCCCAGAGAGGGAAAAAAGGCGGTTAAATTAACGGAGTTAAATTGATTAGGATCTTTAGCGATCAGGATAATGGGCTGTCGGAGGTAAAAAAATCCTCCACCTCCGATTGGTATCTTCATTAAACAAGTGGTGAAAACGAAACCAGAAACGGGCACGGCTTTCGTAACAGTTAAATTTTCAACCACGGCTGATCGAGTTGGTGTCTATCAGTATAGCACATATGGCCAATAAAATCTGCCCATTAGAATTAATTTATATGACTCTATTCTAAATCCAATCAAAAACATTGCAAATCCTCTCAAAAATGAACAAATAAGTTTACCATTTGTTGTCTTTGCCTAAAATATTTCTTCAAACAATTTCCAATATTACTATTAGTTACAACTAATCAAATTTTTATCATTAGGCATTACGATAGCCTAACTGCGCTTAAAGCTATTTGTTTACGACTAACAAGCCCCTAAGATAGCCCCCTTCTCCCACTATTGTTTTTCTGAGGTACGATCTCGGTCAATAAGGAAATGCATGAATTCTCGGTGAGAAATAGGAAAACGTAGCAAATTTTCCATTTTGTAGGGCCCAAGGTACCTTAGACCAAGACCAAATCTTCATTATAAACTTCCAATCTACAATAATATAACAGTAATTTCTCAATACACCAAGTTCACCACCACAGTACACAATAGTAGTTAGACAACCTAACTTTTTAAGAAAGCCCCGACTGCAATTAAAACAAAACTTATTGAAGATCTGTTATCTGGGCACTGCCAACTGTATTTGATAATGGACAATGCGGAATGTTCGTTCTTCCGATCCTCTGCAGTCTACATGATCCTCCGACAATTGTTTCCGAATTCTCAGCCTCGATTTTCAAACAATGCTTTGTCTTTCCTCGATTTTTCATAGATCGATTAATCGAGAAAGTTCATATTTATCTTCTCCTATAACCCTAGATAGCTAATTTTTCTTAATGCGTGAAAAGAAAGATCTTTCTATACCCGTCTCCTCTAGCAATGGATTATTACCAACATTAGGCAGGCTTTTCGATTGCATAGCATGAACCCGATGGATAGCGCTGCCTCAACCTCCTAGGAGGATTGGTAGGGAGTGTTAGAGTAGTAAGATCGTAGTGAGGGAGTTGGAATTAAGATATATGGGAGTGGAATTTCAGGTCTCAGGATTTGGCTTGGTTGGTAACATCGGATGAAGAAAGGAGTGATAATCGTGTAGAGGAGTTTTGACTGGAGAAATTGGTTCATGTTAAGGTTTGATATTTTATCCGGCCCATACAATTCCAGTCCAAACAATAAGAGCTAGAAGTGGGAAGTTTATTTAAAAAAAAAATTTTTTTTAATTCTTCAATTATGGAGTCATGGTTCTAATGTAAGGAAGAGGTCCTGGAGTAATCGAGCTGATAGGATAGGATCGAGGATTGTTTTATAGTAAGCAAAGGTGTTTGGTTGTTGAGAGAATGCCGTATTTATGCTGAAAAATAGCGGGCCTATAATAAGAAACACCAGGGAGGGTAGAATGGATTGGAGAGGTTGGGGTTTATTAGGAAACACAGAAGAAACGATCATACAGGAAGGATTTTACGATGAAATAGTTTGTTCAAAAAAGAAAGGATTTGGGTTTTATCAGTAGACCCAGGTGACAATGCGTTAGAACAGGGAAGACGTCCAGAAAGACTCCAGGGCGGAACTTACGCTCTAGGAATGTTGCGATAATGTCTTCAACACGATCAATTTAAATTCTGGAGTTATAATTACGGAAGCCAAATGGTGGTCAGTAATGTAGGTTGTGGAAAGGATGACTGTAGTATCTTCTCAAGTACTTTCTCGAGGGTAGGTAGGAGACTTATAGGGTGATACGAGGGACTTTTTTTAAATCACAACTAGTTACTGTCTTTTAGTGATCAATGAATACTTTTATTTAAAAAGGCATATCTTTTCACATGAAATTTCGTGCTGATTGAAAAAATCCATTTTAAAGGATTGAAAGCGTCTTTACCGCCTGCCAGCCTTTTTCAACTGTTTAAAATATCATTTGGCAACTTTTCTATTATGTTTATCCGAATTCAACTCAAGGCTTGAAAGCTTGTTGATTGTGGCGGAAAGGATCAGAGTTGGACCCAAACTGCCCGACGTTTATTTTCATCATTAATTCAAACATAATATTTATTCGGAGCGGCGCGGATCGGATCCCATGCTAATATCCTAGCGACAAGTGGAAGAATTGATGATGCCTGTAGATCGCGCCCTATCCCTTTGATTCAGCCATAAATAACCGGGGGAAAGAGGCGATAAATTTTATTTATGAAGAAAGCCCGGACTATGATATTAATTCAAAACATAAGCCGGGCGCCCAACCCTGTTACGATTGGGAAATCTTGTTCCTTGACGCCTTTTATTAAATTAAAAACGAGTGCACCTTTTCCCCTCGGGGCTCATTCCGGACATCGCTAATCTGAATATTTGATTAAAACAGAGTCCGACAAAGACAAGAATCCCTGATGAGATTCGATCGAAGAATCGGGATGTTATGAAATCTAGGAGCGTCCTTCGATGGGGTAGGCTCGTCCTTCTGGTCTTATTCAAATAAAAAAAACTATCCTAAAACCCCCACAAAAGCGCAAAACCTGTCCTTTATTTGTACATACAATGGACAAATTGGATTTTATCAATGCCAAAATCATTTGATGATTAAAAATTGAAACGGTCTACTCAACTTTTGACCATGAAAGTAATATAAGCATATATGAATGGGATCTTCTTCCTTATCTGACAAATGTAGATAATAATTGCTTAAACAAATTAATTTGTCCATAAGGAAAAAATATAAAACGTGTCTTTTCCTTTATTTCAAATTGAGTTGATTCTAAGCTAATAAAAAAATCGTTAAATTTTGATCCTAGGCAGGAATTCGTAGAAATGTACGATTGGTTGGTCTGCAAGAGGATGGTCGTATGTTGCACTCTTCGACACTGACCACTTTACTGGATCCGTTTATTCTAGCTGGTTTACGTTTCACCCAAATTAGTTACGGCTTACTATCATCTTCAGACGCCATATTTTTTTTTAAATGTTAACTTAAAGTATACAAAGTTCCATCAAGCTTACCTTCCTTTCCCCCCTGACCCTTTGCCCATGAATAGGAGACGGTTAGAATTCCCACGAGACCTTTATCCTCGCGTTTCTTCTGAGACCAAGAAGGCCTTGTTCCTAGCTTCTGGAAACATCGTACTTATCGCGCAGGATTTATACTCTACGAGCGACCTGAAAGCATTTCGTAACGGCCTGGAATTTATCGCCACCTTAATCTCGTCGTGGTTTGATACGATTATCCCAGGGAAACAAATCCAGCCGTAGACACCTACAGGAAGCGTGTCTGCGCATCTATTAGCCAGGAACAAGCCACCACACATGTCCATCCGTGTTTAACACATTTTTTCCACTGTCTGAAAGTATAAAAACCACGAGTAAAAGTATGTTTGAGTAGGAAAATTAAGTTCAAACAGGTCTAAGATGTCACGAAGTACACAAGTAAAGTTTTCTTACCATCCCACCTGTAAATAGACAAAGTTTACCGAACAGTCGGACAATAAAAATAATCATCACTCTTTCATAAATTTCGAAAGTGATAAGAAACGGTTAGTTGTTTTCTGAAACGCGGTACTGTCCTGGATGCGATTTCTTAATCACAAGTAGTACTTCAAAAAGCATTTGCGAAATAAGGAAAATTTTATATAATATTAGAACTTAATGATTAAACAAGATGAATAACTATATTTTATGTGTGGTGTTTAGTGACCGTTAGTTGATGATTATTTGGAGATCGTGAGGTGCGGTCTTGTGTGACATAGGTTTAGAAAACATTTTCTTTATCGTGCCAACGTTTCGATTTTTATTAAGATCATCTTCAGGGCCTGGGATTTGCAAACATTGTTTAAATTATACAAATGCATGTAGGATGTGAAAAAACCGTAAAGTTGACCTCAATGAAGATCTGGCACTGATAAATGAAATGTTTTTCTAAGCCTATGTCACACCAGACCGCATCTCACGATCTCCAAATAACTATATATTGTTTATTTTCTTAACTTTATCTTCAAGGATATATGTTTTCATATGTATTACGGTTCCATGCACATATTATAATATGTATTTGAATTTTTTATGTAGCCGGGGTCGAAGCCAATGATAATGATTATTGACTTTTGCAAGTTGAAATTGATTTCCAGTTAACTGTTATTTTTATATTATTAGTCTGGTCACATAGTTTTTGTTAAACTAACAAGGGTTTAAAATTAAAATTCAAACATAATTTTCAGACACACGTGTAATAGAAGTCAATGACTTCACCTCTATCGACTTATTGTAACAAATCGAATTTTTGTCCGATCGAAAAAAATTCCGATACGATGACACGAGTTACAAGTACACGGGTTTTCACCGTTTGGATTCCGATCCTATTAGCATTTCACACCTGTCAGTACAAAAGAGGCATTTGACAATGAGATTCTACCAACAGAAAATATTTACAAGGCAATTCTAATTCTAAACCGAAAGGGGCAGCACTTTCCTCCTTCCTTCTTCAGAAGGAATTTTAACTAATTAACTCCAATTATTTTTGCAACGAAATATAATACATGTAATGGCTTAAATTAAGATGGTTATTGTATGATAATACGTGAGAGTGTTGTTAAAAAAAATTAAAAAATCTTCGGCAAAAAGGAAACATTCAAAATCGCGAAAGATAGTATTTTTGGATTTTATCCATACGTTTAAATCAATTAAACAATCAGAAACAAAAAATTTATTCAATTACAACCACAATTTTTTTTAAATGAAATGTTATCAGTATATTGATGATTGGTATGGTTAACGACAATCTTAAAGTTTTCGAACAACCTACCACAAGTCTTCAATATTTATTAATGTTGTCATTTGTGTTACATGTAGTTCTCACTTTTTGTGACTAGTTTCGTAAGAAAAACATGGTCAATGCTAAAACTGCATATTGTGTTTAAATTGATCATGGATGAATTATTTGTTTTAAGTGTGTGAGTTTACTTTAAAGCTTCCAAGAGACTTGTGAGGCGTGCTCTATAATTTGTTCTGTACGGATCATTTTGGTAGGTCGCTTATCCTCATCTTGGTTGGCAAGAATAGGGTAAACAAAATAACCGAAAACGACCGAATTATAAGTTGCATAGACTAATACTAAAGGGGGGGGGCTTACAGTGGCCGCAACGGTTTAGGCGTTGACACGGCGCTCATCACTGTAAGGTAAAGGTCCCGGGTTCGAATCCAGCGGCCCTAAATTCGAACCCGACATACTTACAAATGGGCTTTTTTCAAAAACATCGACACCCCGAGGGTTGATATGACCTCTGATGTTGCAAAACCTCGTAAAAATACACATCTGGACTTATACTCAACTTTTATCGGTGAAAATTTTATTTTTTGTAGGCCTTATTTTGAGAAAAAAAATTAATTAAACTTACGATTTTTCAACATTTGGGCGATCTTGTGCCATTTTAAAGAAACACGTATTTTATTTCTGGAAAACATATTTTGAGAATGTCACAGGATCGCCTAAATGTTGAAAAATCATAATTTTTATTTAAAATTTTTTTTCAAAATAATATCTACAAAAACGAAATTTTTTATAATATATAAAAAGAAAAAGACGGACAATAATAACGAAGAAAAGAAGGCTAACTTTTATTTCTCAATATTTGCAATAGCATCAATGTCACAAAAACGAAGAAAAGAAAGAAAATACACACACTCCTCCGTCAAGCTATCGGGAATATATTTCCCTCATCAGAACTTTGAAACTTTATTAATAATTCACGAGGTAAACAAAAATGAATAAAAAGTCCAAACATACTCCATAAAGTTCATACTTTGCATTACTGTAGATAGATGTTCATATTTGTTAATCTCGTGGTTTATTAATAATTTTTACGGGCTGTATTCCTCGAAAGCTAGACGAGAACTGAGTATTTTCTTTTCTTTCAAATATGTCGGTAGTGGATTAATAATTTATTAAGGATATTGATTACAAATCATTTATCTCTTTAAATGCGGAACGTCTTTGTTCAACAAAAATCACTCTTTTTTTTATAAATGGGCAAAATGAATTTTTTTAAATTTGGATGGTCGAACTATGATGGGAAAACAGTAGAAATTTTGTCTGCCTCTATAATTTATAAATTAATTTAATTGCACAACGTCCCATCCTAAAAACATCGAAATTGGTTCAAAATTAATAAGAATAGTTAATTCAGTAAGCATGTATACATTTGCACTGTCGATACATACATTTTAACATGTTTACATAATACTGCTAAAGTCGATGGTAAATGTTGGCCTGCTTTTACTTACGAGTTAGTTCTACACTGAAGATGGCACAAAGCCGAAACGCGTATGATTGACACCGCAACACACGATTGTTGACGATCCCAATAAGTACATTTTAAAACGTTATTTATTGCTGTAGAAAAGATTTAACATCTGAGACTAGCAGGCATAGAAACTGTTCATTTCTGTCTTCTTTTAGTAGCTCTATTTTTTTAAGTATTATTATATATTTATTATATATATATATATATATATATATATAACTTTATAATAGGATTCTGACTTGAAATTACTTGTTAGAACTACCATTTAAAAGACATAGAATGAGGTAAAATACTTAGAAAGTCGAAGCTTTCGAAATCTTGAAAAAGCACCAGCCTTAAGAAAGACGAACGTTTTTATTGCCCCATTCTCCATCTATTTTTCTTTATTTTTTTTCTAAACGGTGCCTATTAATTTAAACCAATCGCTTTCGAGTGCCTAAAATTCTATTTTGGAATTTATTCAATCGAACGACCTGGAGAGAATGATCGCAGACCCCTTGCGACGATTTACGTCGCCAGATGACGCCTCGAATTTTTGGATTTTCATTTTTCTGTAAATTTTTTATTTGTACGCAGCCGGGGCCAATAAATTGAGACATTTTATACCCGGCTTATAAAAGCTTCCATGGCCACTTAGGAACAAAGTCCGGTTATAATTCATGGACAAATCCGCGCGGCAGCGGCCGCTCTATAAATTAAGCCCATTGAATATTTTACCGTCAAAACTAATGGATTTTAGTTCACACAAATAACGCTGCAAATAATATTTGAATACATCACCAGCGATTTATAGGGTCGGCCCCGTTTTGATGCTTTACGATGCCGAAGGAATTACGTCTATGTTCTAAATATTTTCAGACCTTTGAATGGGAAACGTCATTTCACTGAATAAACACCCCCACAAAAATTGATCATACTTTCGAACCAATAATTTTAAGTAAAGCCCTTTTATTTTGCTTCAGATTTTGTCCTGTGAAAAGAGGGTGCAAATCCTTCAACAGAATTTACCAAAAAAGGATAATTCTTTTCCAACTTCACTGTCCATCAACAATCAGAAAAACCATAATTTTAAAACAATTATATTTTAAATAGTTCCCATTATGATGAAGTGATATATCCTGTATTTTTTAATTATTTATTTTTTATCAATCTGCAAATAATGCAATAAAGCTTATATTATAAGGGGTCTATTGTCTTACATGAACTTATATGTTATAAGTTATTATATTTTAATTAAGGTTTTTAGTTGAGATGAAAAAAAGTTAATGGCACGAGCGGGATTCGAACCCACGATCTTCGGCTAGATACGCCGCTGCTCTACCACTTGAGCTATCGTGACCTCGAACCACTCGGACATCAACTTCCTATCTCAACCCCACCTTATGAGTTTTCCCTCCTTTTTGCCATTTTTCATCTTTTTCATCATTTTTTTTTTTTCATCTCAACTAAAAACCTTAATTATTTGTAATGATTTAATTGGTCAAGCGGACCACGAAATTAGTGAATTTAAAGAATTAATATGAAGTACACTTCACTAAAGCTCTCCGTCGCCATTTCAATTGTCGTCGAGAATCCAAACCGATTACACGACATTTGAAAAATGGCAAAAAGGAGGGAAAACTCATAAGGTGGGGTTGAGATAGGCAGTTGATGTCCGAGTGGTTCGAGGTAACCATAGCTCAAGTGGTAGACCAGCGGCGTATCTAGCCGAAGATCGTGTGTTCGAATCCCGCTCGTGCCATTAACTTTTTTTCATCTCAACTAAAAACCTTAATTAATTGTAATGATTTAATTGGTCAAGCCGACCACGAAATTAGTGAAGTTATTATATTTATGTAAACATAATGTATAAATGTGCCATTAAAGGTCTGATTTCCTTTTGTGATGAGTGTTTTGATTTGTTTCTCGAAAAAAAGTAACTTTGGTCTAAACCTTATCCCAAAACGAACTAGAAATTTGATTGTTTATTATTTTTCACACTTCCTATCAAACGCCACTTTTTACGGATATCATTCTAATAGCCTCAAAAGTATTTGTTTATTATGAGATACGGAACGAAGTTAGAAAACTTTGTTTGTGTTTTGTAACATAGTTGGGTCATCAAGATAGTTTGATGAGTAAATAAAGGTGTGTCCGCTGAACCTGCCCCCCTACCGGAATCTTATTTATTGCCCCTCTTCAATAGATTTATAGATTTATTTGAAATAGGTATCAAATAGTAACACTATCAATAGTTTCTCAATATTTGTCGATTAGGATCACTCGAGATAGCCCAAAAAATATTTTCCGAATCAGTCAAGTGATCTTGAAATAAACAACTTTAATTCTCCAAGAGAGGCAATAGAAACAACACTAAACGTTTTTCTGCTAAGATAATTAATGCTAGTTTGTATTGGATTAACATGTCAAGTCATGATTAATACATGTTTGGCGAACCTCCTCGATTATTCTTAATTGCTCACTTCCTGGTTTCTCGAATTTTTAGTTTTAACGGTATAAAATTATGGTTGGAGGAAAAGAGGTTTTATTATTCAATAATTTTATTTAATGGTTTTTTTATTTGGCGTTTTAGTGGGATCAATTCATTTGAGCTAATAGCATCCACAAGTTCCAAAAATTCTTTTTCGACGTTATTTTAATGCCGGGATGACGCATTCCACCGTCCGGGTTTTAAATTTACATATTTCGGCTTACTCTTTGACTATAGTTTTGTTCGCTTTTAAGCGAAAAAGGGTGAGAAAGTAGAATGGTCATTGACAAATATCATCGAAAAAACTATCAACGAAGTAATGAGTAGTGTTGCATTAATCCTTCTTGTTCGATCAAACTTCCTATCATCGCTGGGTTGCGCTATCAGATGCGTTCGGCACTTCGCCATCTTCAATGTGTCTATGTCCGACTAAGCAGACCAAAATGCAAAAAACAGGATTCAGTATGAAGCCTACAGGAAGATTCAGCGGACCACCGTATATGAGATTCATACCTTTGAATCATAATATATATATGAATGGGATAAATCAGACATTGTTTATTTTTCATTGTACTGCACACTTGGGAATTAAATAATAACACACTTGGAAAAAAGGATGTTCGGTGAAGTCACAACAGAACGACAATTCTTGAAGATTTTGTCGAGCTTTCGACAATTATATAGTCATCATCAGGGCCTATTTATTTTAGGAAAATATCGCTGTTAGAACATATATATCATTAAAAAAAATTAAAAAACAATTATTTTTCTTACTTTAACTCGATGTATGTTGAAATATATCTTGCGAACAAGAAACTGCATTTATAATAAGATTATTTAAAATTAGGTGAAGTTCAGTAACTAAACATTAACAGTATGGAATTAATTAACAACAATAAAAACAACATAATATAAACATTTTAAAAAAACAACGTGGTCATATAGGTTACCTGTTAAAATATACATATACGTACATGCCTCTTTTTTTAATAAAATTACTTTTTTTCTGTTTTTTCTTCATTTTTTTTCTTTTTTTCTTTTTTCTTTTCTGTTTTTTTCTTTATCTTTTTTTATTTTTTATTTTATTTTAACCGAGGTAACCTGTACGACCACGTTGTTTTTTTAAAATTTTTATATTATGTTGTTTTTATTGTTTTTAATTAATTCCGTACTGTTATGTTTAGTTATTGAGCTTCACCTAATTTTAAATAATCTTATTATAAATGCAGTTTCTTGTTCGCAAGATATATTTCAACACACATCGAGTTAAAGTAAGAAAAATAGTTGTTTTTTAATTTTTGTTAATGCTATATATGTTCTAACAGCGATATTTTCCTCAAATAAATAGGCCCTGATGATGACTATATAATCGTCGAAAGCACGGCAAAATCTTCAAGAATTGTCGTTCTGTTGTGACTTCACCGAAGATCCTTTTTTCCTAGTTGTTCAACAGCAGGTTGATACACCATCTCGTCTTTAAAAACAAACTTTTTATCACTGATTTATTTTACAACCAAAGAAAAACACTTTTACATTTCACACGATAGTTGAATGGACGGACTTTCAAAACGCTCTCATTGCCTTTTAAGATTTTCAGTTGATACCCCGATAGGGAAATGGGGTTGTACGAAGTCTTCTTATTACAATATGCTCCAAATGATTTTTAATAAACTCCCACGTTCTTATCAGGGTTTGCTCTAGTCTAGCAGTGTTGACAATGATAGAAAAATGTAAACAGGATCGAAAACGTGGGAGAAAGTTTTGTTAGAAATTTATTACGACTAATCGATCCCGATCTCCCGTTAAACGGCGTTAGATTAAATTGGAACTAATGTGCTAAGGCCCTGTAATTTCTGAGATAGCCGCGACCCTCTTTTTCGAGGAGACATTTTGTCTACGGATTGCGACACCCTCGAATCAAGTCTTATCACGGTGATAATGAGACCAATAATAACATGTTATTATCTACATATAAAGCATTTTTTTAACCCTCTAGATTTACCCGTTTTAAATTCTTTTTAATCTCAGGCCGGCTACGGCTCGAGTCCGCGTCCCGTCTCGCTCTGTATGCACATTTGGAAAAGTACACATACGCTTAGCTAACACTATTTATATGCTTTTCACATTCCCTGGGGTTTTTTAGAGTTCAAGGATGAGTTAACCTTCACTGACGACGCCACCTCAGATTGAAATTGTTGAATAGGCAAACAGCTTCCTAGTACATGGTGTTTCTATGGAGAAATAGAGGTAAAGGACATGAAACTTTCACTTAACCGAGAGAGGAAATTTGACAGAAAAAAGCGAAGGATGATGAAAATACTGTATAGGAACTGAGATAATTGTACTGACTTATAAAATGTTTATATGTTTATATGTCAAACCATACGAAATTAAAATCCTATTTGCAATATGACTTGATATGTCTCTGTTTTCTGACACAAAAAAATAGTCAGTTACTTACTTGTGACAAGAATTTATCTAGTTCCATAGCACACAATGCCATAATAAAATTTGATGTTCATCAAAATCATAGATTAGTATTGTACCAGCTGAATTAATCTATGGGCACTCCAGAGAAAAAAAAGTAGAATAGGAATAACAGCTAAAACACGTGAGCCAGAGTGATCCAGAATTTAAGCATAAATAATGGTATATATTTTTAACCCACTTTTAATTTTTTTGCAAAGTATGGTTCAGATGAAAAATTAGTGTCACAAGCGGGACTCGAACCCACGATATCCGGGTAGACCGGGTTGCAGTAGTAATAATTAACCTCAAGTCATTAATTTGTTCATCGTTGTAAATCGTAGTTTATATTAATGAGATATGTAGAATATTATATAAAATTACATCGGAATAAAGTATATTTCATCTCAAATCCATAAACAAAATAACAAGCCAATTGAAGGGGGCCGGTTAAAGGCGTTGAAAGTCATCGGTGAAACGGTCCCGGGTTTGAACCCCAGAGGTCCTGAATTCAACGTAAAAATGGGCTTTTTTTTTTCAAAAAACATCGGCACCCTGGGATATATGACCTCTGCTGATAAAAAGAAGCATGTTTGATTCAGCTTACTCTGCCCAAGAGGAATCTCTTCGGTTCGGGTTCGCCGCTCTAAGAGTGACGAATGCTAAGACACGTGTTTGTTCCCGGTGCGGGACGCGCTACACATCTTTTTGTGTTTCTCATTGTGATTCTACGATTATTTCTCCATTGAGTACTCGCCGCTCGAAGGACAAGGGCGTAAATTATCGCGATGTCACCCAGCCCGGCGTGAAGATTTGAAAAAAAAAGGTCAAAAACTATTTTGTGGAACGTGCGAAAGAACAAAGATCAAGATGCAAATCCTAGCTGTAAAACCAATGGGGCGGGTGGGCTTCGTGTCAAAAGCCGCAGGCCGCCGTCTCGTGGTTTCAATTTAAATATATAGAACTAAACGACTCACTGAAGTTATGACTAGTAAGATGAAAATCATTTCTTGAGAGATTACAAATTAATGAAGTTGATTTTAAAGCTGGTAACCTACTGATGTTGACAAGGTAAAATAAGACCCCAGATTTCCTTTTTTATTTAATGAGCGACCTAATGTCATTACTTGAAATGACTACGCCATCAACTAAACTATACAAACTACACAAATTTCACGGGGTTGATCAATATTGATGAGCTCCCGAGAATTCTAAATAAAGAAAATTCGAAAAACTGCGTACATCAGAAATGCCATAAAAAGAAACTTGAAAACCTGAAATTGACAATTTCCCCTATTTGAGATTAGTCGTGATCATGCAAAGTACGGCCAAAAAAATCAAATAATTTCTGTCATACAGGAGGGCTTAAGCGGGGAACACACTTCCCCGACGCAATGCAACTGAACGTGACCAAAGTCACCGGACTCAAATCAAATGTCCAATTTTCCATAAGATTGTATTACCTCGTGCACATCTGCCCGAAGCCACGCAACGCAACCCTACTCTACGCTACGCTATGCGACCATGTCCAACCCATTGGGTGTCGTGAGTCAACGTCAACGTGAGACAAACCCCTTTACAATACAATCAATACCATTTAAATGTTATTTATTATTTTTATTTATCACCTAATTCACATTTTATTTTTTATATTAATTTTATAAATATTTTTTAAAATTATTTTTAATTATTAAAAATTCATGAGTTATGCTAGGAATCAAACCCAGAACCGCATGCGTGGCAAATACATTGCGGCTAATTTTTCAAGTTGTTATATTCTAAAATAATGTAATTTGCGAAATTTAACTCAACCACTTGGCCATCGTGGTCCCCGATACAATGAAATATCTAACGAGAAAATGAACAAAAATTGCTATTATTTGTCAATTTTAATTCAGAGCTGTTAATGGGCTAACATAGATGTATGTTTAAAAAAATATTGTTTAATTTTTTTCTATTTGTAGATCGATATTCCAGGTCTGTTTATTTACGGCCTCTAAATCCTGATCATCCACCATTTTTAAATATTATAAACTGACGGAATTATTACATATGCAACAAATCTGCATTGTACTAACATAAATATGATTCCAACCATACCCAAAATGAATCGAAATTAGTTTTAACAAACCAAGCTAAACCTTTACTTACATTGTAATGCCTGTTAACCCGTTGGCCTGTAAAACCTGTACGTACATTGTAATTGTTGTTTTTCGAAGTAGTGTGATAACTGAAAACTATTTACTTTGCAAATTTAATCACAAAAAAAAATAAGTACAGTAAGTAATACAGTATAAACTTAGAAGAAGCTCAATAACATTAAATAATTTATGCACCTTGTTTTACTAACATTTTTATTTTTACCACTTACATTCAAGTTATTGTAAAATTATCGAAATTAAGTTTGGATCTTAAAGTATCAAATACTAAAAATCTGACTAAAATAATTGATATTTTATCAATTAGATCAATCGAGAGTAGATCGTGCTGATGATTAAATAAAGTTCAAAGTAAATGTTCAGGAAACCTCTTTAATAGTTAATAATTATTAATTATACAGCAACTGTCGTATTTTTAAACATCTGAATGGTCTGTATTAATTTTTTTTTTTACTTCATTTATTTGTACCTACAACCAGCAGAATGGATTTCAATTTATGATTGTGGTATTACGGGCATTATAGAGCAACCTACCCGTAGTGGCTCTGGATTAATAAAATGAAATTAATTATTTAAGACGTCTCTTAACCATGTTCTATTCAGTCGCTTACATGGTATTGTGGGGAATGGAGCAATCGTATTTGTGTGTTAGTGTGATTTTGTAATTTACTATAGAAACGTCTGTAATATGTTTTGATTTGATTATGTAAAAAGGGGCAGAAACAGTTCATCTTGGAATATTGGAATATTTGGCCGATCCATATGCCTGGCACCAGTACATTCAAATAGGTTTAAGCAGGTATTAGTATATCGAAAGTATTGGTTTTAATAATAATTTTAATTGTCGCTTGAGTAGGTAATAAAACATTTTAAATCGTTTGTTGAGTGTCTGTAGTGTTAGTCAAATGTAAGCCCTAAATAGTCAGCATTTTCGGTTTGAGGAACGGGTGCATTATGTAGGACAAGTCTCACGTCGGATTGTAAAGTTGATATTACTTTGATGGGGTTATACTTTATTTTCCAAAGATCGCTCCATTTTTCAATTGTTGATATAAGTGAAGTATAAGTAACATAAGTGAAGCTTGCGTAGAAGAGGGATGATTTGTTAATATGGAGTCATCCTTGGTAAGTGCATTCTCATTTGTGTGCATATCAGAAGTAAAATAAACAAAATTAATAAATACATAAAAATAAAGAAAGAAGAATTATGACAACAATTAAAATATTTAAAATGCACAATTATACTTCATAGCGGCAAGTCAGTGCATAGCAACATTTCTAAATATTGTAAACATGGACGTTTTGAAAGTTTAATCTTTTTGTGCGCAAAGCACCTTGGTTCGTAGAGAAAACAGTCATAGATCATTTTTTGTACATCATATAACAAATTATCATCTAAAATGTCTTCTATCAAAATGAATTGACAAATAGGTTAGGGGACAGCGGCGACCGAGAGGTTATTGTGTCCGACCTGTATTGCCACGCTTTCGGTCCTGAGTTCGATTGGAATTTTATTTGAGATTAATTTGTTCAAAGTACTCTACTGTGGTTCTGACCCTCTATCGACACACTCAACGCGTATTTAACGTTACCCTCATGTGTGACAAGAATGACTTTTTTACCACTAGGTTAAGAAACGAAAATAGGCTGACCGCACACAAATAATTATCAATATGAAAAAGGTGATGTCAAGTCTCTCAAAATCACAATAATTTTATGATACACATCCGTAATTTAAATTTATTTATTTTAGACCTAGTTTGAAAACGATTTTGTTTAAATCGGAGAGAAAAACGTGGAGACAAATATTACAAAATTAAGCAAGGAATTCAACATTCTACCTGCCGAGATAGATCTCATGCCCAGATTTTGAAGAAAAAATCTATTTCGAAAAAATTTATTTAGAAACAATTCCAACTAATTAGAGCTTTACTATTTTTCTTTAAATTCAATTTATAGAGCAGGGGAGAAGTAATTGATACCGGCATTATCCAATTGGATCAAAACCGCACAAGTGATCATTGGATTCTTCTTAAGGCTTCCATTAGATTAAAACCGAACCCTTTACCCCGCCGCAAGAGCTATTTTTAAATTTCGATCCCCAGGGTCCAAAAGGCGGTACCAAGTCGTAAACCCAACCCGTGCGTGATATGAACGCATCCATCACGGCGCTACCGGTTCTTCCGTTTAGCCCGATGGGGTTCTTATTGGATCGGGGACTTAACATGCTTTAACGACTTTATCGAGAAGAATTACCCATCCAGCGGACAGGTGAGTACCTGCCTATTATGAATGTACAAACAGTCCGTTCAACAGTCGTATATTCACCAGCGTTCTGAAAGCCAGTTTATCAGAACAAATTAAAATAAACCCTGATTACCTGGTATCCCAAACATAAATTTTACTCTATCGTTTAAAAAAAACGTTGAAAGTAAAGGTAAATTACTAAAAAAATAATAAGTGACCACACAATGTCTTTCATGTAATATTAAGCTCCAACGACAGTTCAAAGTACACAATACATTTTCATAAGTTCTGCTATATGAAAATCTATATTGTGATATAAAATTTGACAGAAAAAATGCCTAATTTCTCTACTTTTTTTCAAAACCAAGGATACTAAACAATAATAATAATCAAGTGTATCGAGTAATAATAATAATCAAGTAGCAATTATTTAATAGATCCACTTTGATTATGTACGTACTAAACCTCGTTTACCCTGTCTATGACTGTTTATCATTAATTATTGTTAATTATTTATTAATTTAATACCCTTATGTAATGTAGTTATACGTTAAAATTTTTCCTTCTCGCCCTGCCATTTTTACAACAATATTTATTTAACATCGTTGCACAGATCTTCATAATAAAAAGAAATATTGCAATAAAAATGTAGTAGAGCAAAAAGCTCTCGAGAAATATTTTGACATGATAATGAACACAAATATTATGACATAGGGTAGTTTTCCGGGTTTTTTTTTTTTTTTTTTTTTTTTTTTTTTTTTTTTTTTTTTTTTCTATTTTAATAGGCTATCAAGCTAGTGAATTATTTTCTACAGTTTTTTAGTTTAGTTTTTCTTAAATAGCAATGACAAAAGGGACCAGATAGGATCGTTTGACTGAGACTACGTCAATAACTGAGTAAACTGGTTTCGCAGAATTGCATTAAAAAATGAAATATAACAAAATAAAAGGACAGGAGAATATTTATTAGAAAGAAACAGCAATTAAACAATATTATTAAGCTGGTTTAAAGATATCCCTGTCAAACATGATCTATAAAATAATAACAGGCATGGATGCTTAAAAAAGGTATTAAAAAAAATTATTATGCTATGAATTGTAAAAAGAACGAGTATGATCAGCGAGAATAGGCGGACCGTAAATATATAATTTAAAAAACCTTCACTCATATATGATAATTTTACTGTCTTGAGAGTTTTTAAAAAATATTAATGTGTAACTACGAGAGAAATGCATTTCAAAAATATGTTTTGGGCAATAAATATGTTAGAAAAACTTAAAAGTTATCGAACTAAAACTTTAGAAAGATGAAATGAAATCATGCCAATAAGATTAATATAGAAACATCAAGGTCTATGGACAAAATGAGGAAGCTACGTTGAAGAGCGGGCGTGACAAAGTCGACACGATTTGCATTCAACAACCATGTAGCTCATTGTCGTATTACTCTTATAAGCAAGTTTAACCTTGCCTAAAGAAAAAAAGAAGTGTAAATGTAGTACAATTTTCTAGCTCTTTTCATGATCCTTGAAGGCAACGGCATTAAGCAACCGGTTAGTGAAGTCATATTTTTTTCAGTAAGTCGTTCAAGCACGGTTCAAGGGGCAAGGGATCATAAAAGACAATACTTTTGCCACGTCAAATGAACAAACAAAACTCCGGGCTTTCCAAGGGCGATCCGACTTGGCACGGCGTGCGTGGTTTTTCATGTTTGCCATGGCTTTCTATTGACGTTAAGTAGCTATGTCCGTAAACGGGCGGACATTCCCATCGGGCAGGTCGATTTTTACAACGGGAGCTACGGTTGTTGAAGTCGTTTTTCAATTATCACTGGGTGAAATGACGGGAGAAAAACGACTCGGAGAAACGCTTTGTGCCGAGGTGTCACCGGGGGTCCGAGTGAGTCTTCTTTCTGACCTGTAAGTCAAACAGCGGCCTGACGTGCAGGTGAGCCAGGTATCTGCTGAATGAAGCACTCGAGGCCATTGTGGTCCGTGCTGACCGGGCTGTTGTTGTGTCTGCACGTTCCGCTCGCGTAGACCGTCATGGAGGATCAGCGGATTCCCGGATGGGACTCGTCCTTGGTATGTTCTTGTCCGACAATTGAAAATACTCAGAAGGGGGGAAAGAATTTAAATGTAGCGAATATTTTAAATTGGAAAAATAAAAAACTATAGACATTTCAAAATTTATTATTAGCTTCAAAAGAAAATTTTATAATTATTCTCCGTTATCTCTTGTCAGTCAAGACCAAAATTATCTGACATGTTCTGGGTTTTTAGAGGCCTTTTCCGGTTCGCAAATTCTTGCCTTTTTTAGACTCTCGTTCTTCAATAAATGGGTCAGAATCGATAAAATGAAAAAGACTTGATTTGGTTAAACTTTTAGTTTTTCAATGTTTATTTATAATAGTAGTATAGTTTTCCGATATTGTCACACAATACACTTTAATCGCCAAAATAATTCTCTCTTTATAAAATATTTTATTTGGAATTATAATTTTTCACTTAATTTATTATCAAATCAAAACAATAAATCCGTTATGGAGAAGAGGAAAATGCAGAAATATTAAAAATGTAGGGAGGAAAAATGTTGTGTGCCGACTATGACCTAGCCATTTGCCGGTAAAAAAATAAATAAATAAAATAAACCCATTATTTTATAGCGTAAATTATCAACTTATTGTGAACTTGAAATATACTACCCAATTGGTTTCGAGAACAATGGTTTAAACCACCAACCAGCCATGTTGTTTTCAATGAAAAAGCCATGATGGGCTATGCCGGGATTTGGGGAATTCGAACTTCCGAGTTGAAAGAAAATGATTAGATGGATAAAATTGAAAGTGGTCAGAAAATATTTGGTTATATTTCAAGAGAATTGAACATTTTGGTGACGAACCGTGAAAACAAAATGGGTTTCAGTCTCAAACCGTACACCTGTTAGTTAATAAGAAACAGATTATATTTTGAATTCTATTTGATGCCAGTGACTATTCACAGAACTTTATTTTTTAGGTTATTAGAGCCTTAAATAATTGGTGACATTTGAATGAAACTCTAGGTTTAACGCATATGGTCTTTTGACAATACTGTCTGTTGATCTACCTAAACAGGTTTCGCCTCGAATCAGGGAAAATATTGTTTGCTGCCTGTCATTTTCATATATTATGAATTGACCAAAAATTCTAAACAAAGCCATTGTTATTTATTAAAGTTTGAAGTGATAGAATTGGTGAAATTTGAACTGAAACACAGATCTGCGGTGTATGATCTGACATTTAACGAACAATTATCAGAATTTTCATCCGTTTAAATTCACTGTTATAAAAAATTTAAAGACAGTTTCATAATTCGGTATGCTTATTTTGTTAATTTTTTCAAAGTTTTGACTTGTCTGTTTTTCTGAAATATGTTGTTCATGGAAGACTTACGTTGATTGCATTGCTCTACGTGGGTCCCGTCATCTCTTCCTTTCCATCCCATCTTCAGCAACCTCAGACCGCTACCAGGGCTCTGAAGCACAGCTCAAAGTCAATTTCCAAACACGACTACGGGGAAAATAAAATAAATAAATAAAAATAAACAAATAAAAACAAACAAAAAATTTGACAACTGCGATGAAAATTGAAACAAATGCTGGGGGAAAATCTCTATGTTGAAATATTATCCAAAGCATTAGAATTAAATATATCTTTGTTATTTAAATTTTGGCTCATGTATAGGCCAAAAAATTTAAATTTACTTTAAATTTTACTTAAATAATCATCATTGATAAATAATCAAAACTCCTCATAAAGTTTTCAAGGCATTTTAAATTAGAGGGACTCGTCTATTTTAAGCTTGGTCAAATTGCAAAAACAATTATTAAACTAATAAAACGCAAACAGTAATTAAATTTTTTTATTATTATAAGTTTTTTTATAGCAGAAATGTATGTACAAATTAAGCATATGGACAGAATGATAATTAGAAAGCACAAGCGTTGTCTCAAAAGCGTAATTTTTCACCCGTTATCTTCTTTGATCATTAAAAATATCATGTCCGTTTCGGCCTATACGTATATTCAACAGTTGAACGTGTTAAGTTATAACACGAACAGGTGTAGCGAACCAACGTGATAAATAGCAAGGGGGAGAGACGACCGATAGATTGAGACGTCTTCTCGTCGGAACGACCACCTGTTAATCGTAATCCACCCTCGGTAATGATTTCCTCGTGTTTATTGCCTTGCAGGTGTTCCTTCAAGGGGAAAACTTTCGTTGAGTAAATTGACTGACCATTTAGTAAGAAATTTGTTGGGGGATGGTGAAAAAACAAAAAGTAAATCGTTGGACTGTGCAGGTCAAGGTAGATTTATGTCAACTGTACTTGCAATTGATGCTTTTTCTCGCTTTAAATAATGTTAAAATGCTGAATAACCTCACTTGATAATTCAATATCCACTTCTCAAAATGGTAAAAAGGTCATTGGTTTGTTGTAAATTGTACCAAATTTTAGCATATAGTCTTATGTGAGCCATTTGGTTAATTTTGATGCATTTAATATATATTGATACATTATTTTTTTATGTATCTTAACACAGCGAAAACATTTTTTATTAAAGGTTAAAGCTTTGTCTTTTCAAATAAATTTTATCTAGTTAAACAAAAAACTCAACGTCATACAATTTTATACTTAATTAATGAATTCACAAAATGTTGGTCTATCATGATAATGGAATCGTTTCCAGTGAAAACTGAATTGGTAACAGCGCTTTTCTCCCACTGCCTCCACCGATAAAAATGGATAGCACGAAAGGGGGCGTCTGTTAAAAGTGAACCTGCTGAATTAAAAATGGATTGACATATGAAGAAGGCTTAGAATTATTTAGTAGCCCGTGAAAGCCTTTCGCCCCTTTCCACAAAGGGCGAAAGGGCAGGAAATAAAAGGAAGGCTCACTCCTCAGTAATTCATAATCGAGCCGAAGACCTTTCAGAGGGCCATGACCCCATCAAATATTAACCTTGATCAATGTACGGCACAGTGATTTCAGGGTCAATCAGGCAGTGTCAATATTTATGGTCGCTATGTAGAATTGTCGTACGTTTGTATAGAACGTCCATATAATTTATGTATTACTGTAATACCATACATTATTTCCTAAACAAAACAATAAAACAAATCGTTGGTATTCGGTAATTGATATTCATAAAGAATTTTTAAAAATAGCATGTCAACACAGATCTGGTAACTGGTTTTTTCCACAAGACATTTCACAGGGATCTTGTTAGTAAACACGATCAAATTTGCCATCCATGATCAGGTAATAAATTCCAATATCTTGTTTAAAAACTCGGGAGATTTCGAGTAGACGCATAGCTCGAATACTGTATGGGAATGGGCGGATTATAGAGGGGAATAAGCCGATTTCCATGAGCCAGGAGCTGAAACCAGAGGTCAGAAAAGAAAAAAAGAACACATTCTTACTGTCACATTTTTTGAATAAAAGCCTTTAATAAACTTCGTTTTTAAATGGAAAAGTCATAGGATATGGTGGGCCTTGCGAGAACGGGAATTTTTTCGAAGTTTACGCCGAAACTTGCTGTTTTGAGCGGGCTTCACCGGAATTTATGGGTGGGCGTATCACGAAATTACTTTCATGTATAAGAAAACCTTACATGAATTTAAATGAGCATTTATTTGCAAACCAAAGTAATAGCAACGGGTACAAAAATTGAGCAAGTATTGGGTTTTTCAATAAATACACTAACTCAGATATATAAATAATAATGAAAAGACGAGAGAATGAGTGAGTGAGTGAGAGAATGAGTGAGTGAGTGAGTGAATGAGTGAGTGAGAGAGGGAGGGAGGGAGTGAGGGAAGTGATAGAGAGAGGGAAGAGAGAGAGAGAGAGAGAGAGAGAGAGAGAGAGTGAGAGAGAGGAGAGAGGTAACAGAAAAAATCTATTTAAAAAAAAATCAAAAAGACAGATGAAAATGGGAGAGATGATGTAAAGTATTTTAATATTTTAATAACTAAACAGTTCTTTCTGGAAGAAAAAAACAACTGTTAATAATTAATTATTTAATCATTTCGATTGTTATTACCTAGAGTGAATTACTCAAAATATACATATTTTTATTTATATCCAAATCGGACAGATCCGTCAGACCGTGGGGTAGTGTGTAGAGCAGCCAGCTTGTGCTGGAACTCTCTCTTTTTAGTTTGGACTAGGTAATGGTCATGATAGGAGGTTACGAGGTCCACGTTGTTGTAGACGGTGTCGGGAATTTTAAGGGTAGGACTTTGAGAAAAGACCTTTTGCTCGTGGATTAAGGTGTATGTAAGGAATTTAAGAACATTTTGTACATGGTTAAAGCGTTAACGTAGAAGGTAGATCGTGGGTGGTAACGTAGGTTCGAATCCCGTTCGTGACACTTTTTTACCAATACCTTACATGAAGATTAATTAATTGAAAGAAGAAGGCAGCATTGAAGATGTACGTATTCGTTGGAATTAGGAGGATTCGGCCGAGCCCCATAGCTCGATAAATCGGTTTAATGAGTGTTTTCTAAGTGGTAAGTTTGTTATGTACGGTTAGTCTTGCTTTCAGTTCAAGTAGGCATCTGGAGATGTTCATGTTTTTTTATTTCCTGTCTTTTTAGTCTTGTACGTCGGTTCTATGTGCTGATATCCAAGCGGATTTGGTTGGATGGAAGGATTATCTTCGCGCTGGTTGGCAGGTCTGACGTCTAAGCATAAATTTAATCCTTCACCGAGTGCACTAGTCAGTAAATATCCAAGCTCGCCATGGTAGGCTTGGAGTGTATGGTCGGACGCGGGTGTCGTAGGATGTGCTTTGTGTGTTAGGATTGCGTACATGATTGGTACTAGGACACTTCCTTGCAGAACGCCAGCTAGCCGAAAAATCGGAGCCAATTCTCACATTAACCCATCTGAGAGGAAGGATATCAGGATGAGACAGTACGCGTGAAGGACCATATTATGTTTAAATATGAAAAAGATATAGTATCGATTATTCTAAAACCATGTAGAACAGTAGAATGGAGGGTTCAAAATATAGTAACAACTTTACAATTAATTAAGGTTTTTAGTTGAGATGAAAAAAAGCTAATGGCACGAAAGGGATTCGAACCCACGACCTTCGGCTAGATACGCCGCTGCTCTACCACCTGAGCTATCGTGACCTNCGATAGCTCAGGTGGTAGAGCAGCGGCGTATCTAGCCGAAGGTCGTGGGTTCGAATCCCTCTCGTGCCATTAGTTTTTTTTCATCTCAACTAAAAACCTTATTTAATTGTAAAGTATTAATTGGTCAAGCGGACCACGAAAATAGTGAATATAGTAACAACATTTAGTTATTTTTATGGCATAATAAACTTAAAATAATTTCAGCGATTCTAAATTAATTATCATTAATGATTTGTAGGGATTGTTGTACCACAAACCGATTCTAAGATCTAAACCTTCATAGCACATATCTTGTTGTCAAAATATATTAAAAATAAATCATATTTAAACAGCGATTGATGGTATTCCAAATGGCCTACTTAGGAGGTGTTTAGTTTTTTGTATTTACTCGTTTATTTTTATTTATTTATTTTTAATTAACAAATGTTATAGAACTTTTTTGTAATGAATAGGCAGCGGCGTCGGTCGTTAGCGTAACCGCAAAAACCCTATTCGTCAGTACGACCTTTCGGTCGCGTCGATATTCTCTAGGGCGACCTACATCGTATAGAGCTATAATTTCCATGGTGGAAACTACTAAAAGCCGAATATTTTTATACTATATGTTTTACCTACATGTTAAAACAGCGTTTTTTTATCTAAATAAAAATAAAAATGTAGGTCTTGGAAAAAATGAAATAATACCCTCGAGAATACGATATCGTAATATTTTTATGAACCATTAATCCGGTTTATTTACTATTACAGCCGTCTCATTAGGATGTTTCTCGGTGGGCGTTATGGCATTTTTCACTCGGGACGAAGATGACTATCTGGAATGTATGTCGCCGCGGCTCGATTTACACCCATTTTGGGTCTAGGTGGTCTCCCGGAGGACGGCCAGGAATGCTCCTGGGGGTTTGATGCAGACGTTCGGGCTACCGCTCCCCATTGTCCGCCGTGAAATCGTTTCTTCGGGGTGACAAAAGTGGCCGGGCCTTCTCCCGTTTAAATCACCCTGCGCCAAGGTAGAAAAAGTGTCACATATATTCGCCCCACGGATCACTCTCTCTCTTTGGAATTTCTCTTGCTCAAAATCTGTGAAATTTCAACCGGGGTATAGTACAACACGTAAAAATAACGGAAAAAATCATAGCACTCTCAGAAATTAACCTTTTTAACGTCCTATGCTTTGAAGATTACCGAGGCTGATTTATTGATTATTTAAATTTGAACACAGTCGACAATATGAATCGATAAAACTTCAAAGTGATAACGCTAGGGGTTAATTGACTCCCAATACCACGCCATAATGTTTAAAAAAAAGCCCGTGAGGGTTCTTTAGCAACACCAGTAAACAGCCACAAAAAAGGAGCAGTCACTGAAACAAATTAAAGACTCACATCTGGTGAAAATTCATAGCAGGATATAGCAGCCAAAATGGTCTAGAAAGTCTCTTTTAAACTTACTACAGACCTGCTGCAGCAATGCTGCGCTTATTGCAGGGCTGTTACCTGAACTCTGCCGACTCAACTGGCGTTTAAGACTATTGAGAGTGGCAATGATAGCCAACGCAGGTTCTGTCAAGAACAGGAACATTAAGTGCAACCTTTCTACTAACCGGCAAAAAAAATACTAAATCCAGGAAATTGAAGAGTTAATGCGGTGTGGATGTGCAAATCGTTGAATTTACGCTGAAATAGCACTGGGTCCATCTTCCTCGCGGGTTTGTTACACTACTCAAACGCGTTTCGGCATTGCGCTATCTTCATTGAGGAACAGATAGAGTGAAGACGGACCTAATAAATGACCCTGCGCCGGTCTGAATTTTTAACCCATACATGGAAGAGCACAATAGTCATTCCTGAAAAGGCTCTAGCCACCTCAACATATCTTGTCTAATTTTACAGTAATTCATAATATTTACCAATAACAAATGTGTTGTGTACCATTCAATATTGATCTACGAACTTCTTTAGCAACCTCAAAAAAACTGAATTTGAAGTTGTAGAATGACAAAAGTCTCTTGCGTTAAGTAAACTCAGGATGGGGACATACTGGAAAAAAATAATGACACGTTGCAAATAGGAAAAACAAATATTTTTCGTTTGGTAGAACTATGATGTTTTGCGCATTACCGTCGTTCCAGATGGCAGTGCTAGTGCAATATTGAAAGTTGATGAATTCTATAAAAATGTATTAATTTTTCAAATAAAAAAACACACCATAACAACACATGATACACAGTGCTCCTACTCAGACACAAGCAGAATTCAGATTGGAAATGGTTCCAATATCCAAAATATGAAAATTTTTGGAGAAAATCCATCGTATCTACCAGGAAGAAGAAAAGTTCTAAGATTCTTTACAGATAGTAAGGCTAATTGTGAGCTTAATGCAATACCTAAATAGCTATAGTGCATTATGTTAAAGGAATAAGATATGAATAACGTATATAAAGTTTAAAGGCAAAATTTCAAATAATGCTGAAACAGAATGACCCCACGACGACTAAAGTGCTCAAAAATGAAAAAAAAATTGTAATTTTGTAGTATTTACTTTCCCTTGCATTTTTATTTTATTTTTATTATAAATTGCATTAACATTTATTAGAAATTATTGTTTTTTATTGAAAGAAAATTTAATTAAGGAATTTTGTAAAATAACAAAATAAAAGGTTTTAATTTTCTAAATTTGTTCATTGGAGAAAATAGTTTTTTGAAACAGTCAATACTGTGTATAATGTCCTCTGTAAACTAAAACCTTTGTGAACCTGTTGGCGTACTGTTAATAAGGTTGTTTCTAATTTCGTAAGGAATTTCACTCCATAGATGTTGCAACGCTGCACTCAGTTGGTGCAGGTGAACTGGCTGCGGATGGTGATTGAAAAGCCTTGTCTGTAATCCATCCCACATGTGCTTGATGGGATTAAGGTCTGGAGACAATGGGGGAAATGGGAGAAGGGGCAAATGAGAAATTCCCAGGTTTTCTAAACATTGATCAACAACTCTGGCTCTATGAGATCTGGCGTTGTCATCCAGAAATCAAAAATCTCTGCCAATGAGATACCTTGTTTGAGGGATGTATTCCTCGATAATTTCTTTGACATAACGGACTGCGGTTAGGTTGCCTTCAACAATATGGAGTTCAGTTCGTCCTCCAGTGTAAATCCCAGCTCAGACAATTTCACCGCCTACTCGAAACTGCACTGAAGGGATCACGAATTACACGGGGCATTGTATGCATCCCCTGTTCGAGGTAGGTTCTTCGGCACTTGCTATCATTATAACGACAGAGACGCGACTCGTAGTAAACATAACAGCATTCCAATTGATGATCTCTTCTGGCTGCACCATGTTATCCTGAGTTCCTGGAGGCGGGCTATGACACTTCCAGTCTCTCGGAATCGAGCCAAAGCCTGCTATATCCACTTGCTAGTGACCATTCATTCTCACAATAATATTGCGAACTTCTGATTCAAGGTGATGTCTTTCCATGGTTTTAGACAATACTACTGGATTAAAGTGGATAAAAGACAAGAAAAAGTGTTTGTTTACACAATGAGTAATCTTCAAGTTTACTATTCTTATGTAAATCCGTGATTAAAAATTAGAATTAACATTTGTTTGTTTTTGGTTTGTATTTTTGATTTTGTTTTATCCAACTAACGAAAATATATCGGTTAATTTAATTAAAATTAATGGAATAAGAATAAATTACAAATATCCCTATTCATTTTTGAGCAGTTTAGATTGATACGGGTGAATAAACAGAAATCAATGGTGGATGTTGTTCTGCGAGTCAGTGAATATATGTTGAGCTGCCACTGGGCATTCTTTCCATTGCATTTCAGATCATTAATTTTATTTTCAAATTATTAAGTTTTGAAACTGCTTGTTATCCAATAAATAAAACTTTCAACGTCACTGGAATCTACAAGAAAAACAAAATAAACACATTCAATTCAGCTGAAGAATATTTAATGGTTAAAAGTAAGCATAGAACCGACATAAATTCAGTCATCAAGGCCGTCAAAGATCTGACATCAGACCAAAACAGATTACACAAGTTAGATTCTTGTAGTAAAATAGGAAAACACTGAACGTTCAGAATTATTAATGACGTGGGAAACGTGATAAATGTGCATTGTTGTCAGATCATAATGACGGCTTGCATTTTTCACTCCTATACAATTAGTCGATCCCGAAACGTTCGTGAACATGTACGGTGATGTCATATGAAACTGAAAATTGCATTTTTTTAGTCATATATTACCATAAACATGTATGGATGTCTATCTGAAACTGTGCTTTGTTTAAATTGTCAAAACCGCTTTAACAAAGCATCACAAACGCGTCCTGTCGAAGGAGGGAGCATCAGCCCACGTGGCAGCACGTGCAAGAGGGTGAGATGGCGCCGACACTTATCAACCCCCAAACACGAGTGTTGAGAGATATGACATATTCTTAACACCCTCAGGGCACATGCGGCTTAGTCCTTTGAGATATAACAGTCTTTTTTTGTGACGAGTTACCGGAAACCGAAGGACTCTCAAAGCACCTTTTGAATTATTTTCTCCGAATAAATCGATACTTCACCGTGAAACTAATTATTTATAGCAATCGGATCAATAAGTCGTTTTCACCGGCTGAGAGGGAAAAACATAAATTGTATGGTTTCTTGTCGTGTTCTATTTACCAAACTTGTAAAACCGGTAAAATAAACAAACTATATCTTTATCAGAGTTGGATACAACCGTTGCTTGCCTGTTCTAGCTTCTGTCCGAATCGTTTCGGCTTTACCAAAAACAATAAAACTAATAATAGGTCTTGAATCTTCAGTAACAATAATAACAATTGCCAAGAAACATATTGCAAAATGGTACCCGGAGAACACAGTCTTCTGTCGAACCCTACATGAAAAAATAAATTCAACATTGATTAATTTTGAAAAATGTCCTGAAATAATGTAATTTCTTCATAATTTAAAACATTTGTTTGTTATTCCAATTTTTATATATAAAATTTTGAATATATTAATACATTTCTAAATAATTTCAGGTTTCAATGAAATTCCTAGTTATTCTTGGAATTCTGTTCTTTCGGTTGGTTGCTGTGCTTTTATAGCTTTCAATGATTTGTTATCGGTGGACGGGCAAACGAAAATTTCAAAATGTTTCATCTCCCCATTCCTCCATCTTGGAGAAATCAGCACATTGGTTGTTTTTTGTATATAAATCATAAATCTTTATCATCTCGATTAACGTCTTTTATTATAACACAAGTCGAATAATTTCATGAGTCAGCTCCGAATAACCTAATTAAATTGGTGTGAAAATTTGTGGTGAGAATATGTGTCTTTATATTTTATCTTTAAACAATTATTGAGAGTAAAGTATGAATAAAAACAGGGAGAGGATGTGAGTGCGTACAAGTACACAAAAGAAAGATTAAGGGAGGAACAGAAAAGAGAGACGAATGAGAGAGAGAGAGAGGGAGGGACGGAGAAAGAGAGAGGAGAGAGAGCGAAAGAAAGCATTTTTATAGTAAGAGAGATAGATAGATAAACATAGATAGAGTTAGAGAAGGAGAGAGGGGAGAGCGAGAAAGAGAGAGAGAGAGAGAGTGAGAGAGAGAAAGAGAGATAAAGAGAAAAGGCTTGCGATATAGATAGACAGATAGATAAATAGATATGTAGATAGCGAGAGAGTGGAAAAAATAGAAATATAGATAGATACCGACAAAATTAACAGAGAGTATAAGTAAATATACCAGAGATAGCATAATGCTTCTTGGTATTTCATTTTTACAATAAAGAAACCCACCAAAAAGGTCTACAAAATATTAATGAATAAATAATGGAAAAAAGTTTCAGAGATCATGAATATTCTCAAACAGAACTGTTGTTTATGTTAAGAGTAAAATAAAAGGGATGTGTGAAAATTTTGATAACTTTCTATGATACTTCAGAAAGAATAACTTTTTTGGAAGTTTGACATTGTCACCAGGCAGAACTGTGTTGGCAGTCTATTTTGAGATGTGTTGTCTCAAGAAGGGCGAAATCAGTTCGGACAAGGGAAAAGTGTTTCTCGGACGAAGTTCATGGGTACGTTTTGTTTACGGCCCTCCAAAAACTACGGGGATAAAAATACGCTAAGCTCGGATTAGGCCTTGTTCGGAATTAACATGTATGCTCTATTCCACAATGGGTATAGGGTAACACCTTTCAGGACGTTTCGGGGGGGGGACAAAAGAGGGATTAAAGAGGGTGGCTTTGTCATGTAGATTCCGGTTTGTTTCAGACCGGCCCTGGGAAGAAATCGATATTCGTCATTCCGTTAGTGGTCGGAATGACGGCACGTGTGTATGCCGGAAGCCTTTCGAAGCCAATTAGGCGAAGGGTTTACAAAAGGGAAAAAAGCCAGTGAGACGTTGCGACCATCCCGCTTGTCGGTATACGCTGAGGAACGCCGAAACCGACACATGCAAGGAGAAAGCTGGGATGAAAAATTGTAATTAAAATCATAGAAAACAATCCACGCCCCGAAGAATCCGACGGCGGCATTTTAATCGGCTTGTAAGTTTAATTAGGCAACGCCGGGTGTAAAGGCGTGACAAATGATGTGTGCTTTTAACAGTCTTTACAGGGCGGCTGACGACATTCCGAAAGGGAAGCGTTTAACCCTTTTAAATCGATCAGAATGGACAAAACTAATCGAGCTGGTAACGAAGTGAAAGTCGTGTTTCATTAAAGGGGGAGGATGACATATACCGTAACGAACGGAGCCATCACAAACCCTTGTTGCACAACGCCCCAAATTGCCTCCATCAAACCTCATTCGAATGGGTATTATTTGTTTGTACAGATTGATAATAATTCTCAGACAAATGAAAAATTTACGAGGGCATCATTTCTAAATGAGCAGAAGGGCAGTGGTTCTGGGACTGAAAGATGTTCTGCTTTCAGTTCCAGCACCACTGCCATTCTGCTCCTTTTTTCTTCTTACGTTTTTCTTGTGTCTGCACAGTTCACCCCTAGGCAATAAGAACGTTCATACACATCGAAGAGGTTTCTAGAAAATATCGACTAATAAATACAATATATAAATTGATAGTACATAGACGTAAATTCGGGCATGGCATCTTATAGATTGTTTAGGATAATTTAATAGATTTAATTATTGTCTAAAGTACACATATGTATGATATTCTCGATGTTTGTAAGATGTTAACTCGTGTTAACTAGAATAGAGAAATGTGCAGTAAGATCGTGAACGCCCCTTCTTTTCTTAGCATGTTAAACCTTAATTGTTCCGCAATGCTGCGCGTGGCGATTGGTAGAACCAAAAATAAAGCCTTAACAGTCCTTGAAGGTTTGTTGTTGTTCGTGCCGATACCTAACCTGTATCCTAACGTCTAACAGCCTACAACTTTATAGGATAAGGGATGTATCTATTATGAATGAGAGCATAAGGACAGGTCAGAAAATTAACAAAAGAAATGTATTGGTCTGATTTAATTAATGCGTATTTAACAATAAAAATATGTGTAAACAAAAAACAGCTGTTAAATTCATGGCTTCCATGTTGGTGGTTCCACCTATGCCCTAACGGATACGATGTAACTACGTTTTCGACCTAACATCTAACATTGGCCCTGGCCTGTTAGATCGAGCAATGTTAACCAGCTGATTCTTACAAGTTTACGTCATCATTTTAATCGATCTAACACGACCTAATAGAGTTAACACAAAGATCGTGAATACCCCTAATATCCCTTGAATTAAAAGCCTGCCAGTACGAAGGGGCGAGGACCGGGTTTATTCAGTTAAGATTTATATTTTGCACATGAGATTGATTAGGATTTTTCCCTCGTTTGCCTTAGTCATGCTTTTCCTAACCTTCAAATAGTACACGATTTTTTTAAAAGTAACAATCTATACTGAGCAACTATAGCAAAATGACAGCTAAAGATTAACAGGTGTAGTACTGTGTATCTTTATAAAATAGCACACACCATAAACAGTAGCATATAAGCCCGAGGACTATATTAACGCCGTTATTAAAAATTAGACCCCACCTCATAAAAGGGCCAAATGCCGCCTTTTATTTTGGTCAGAGGCCAAAAAGTAAAAAATTTAATAGTGATGAAGTAATATAACTCTAGACGCTGGAAAGCAATTTGAGCCCTCTTCGCTCGGTTGATAGCTATGAGTGGAATCCGAGCGATAAACGCTACAAAAGCCTTTTATCTTTTAGGAAGCTGTAATTAAAATCCCTGGGGAAAAAACAACAAGCCTAGATAAATCTTACAGGGCCTCCCTTCGCCTAATGAACACATGATTAAAATTTATAAAAGGGCCGCTCTTTCAAATCGTCTGTAAAATGTTTTCCCTCGGCTTAACTGCTGCAAACCCCCGGCACAAAGTAAACACTTGCAGAATTGCTGCGGAGAAATATGATGGTTGTTACCAATTCTGAAAACACTCACCTCAAAATACACCATAAAAACGACAAATCACTGCTGAATTAAATCAAGAATGATTTTCTGACCGTCCCTCAATGCCAACTCAAGGTATAAACAAAATAATATTTACCAACTTTTATCATTTTTTATCAGGTTATTCTTAATTTTTTATTAATTTCGAAAAAGTCGTGTATAATTAATTGAGTGAAAAATATTTACCTCGAACCATTTTTTTTTTTAAATCGGACTATGATAGCAGCTGCTAAAACAATTAAGCGATTAAGAAAGATATGCTTAGCCTTGTAGTTTATACCCTTGCAAACAACAAAAACAATTTCTCTCTATCAATCACTCTCTTCGTTTTCTGTATTTACCTATCTCTTTCCCTGCCTCTCTCGATATCTCCCTTTCCACCCCCTCTCACTCTGTCATGGTCACTCTCTCTCTCACTCTCTCTCTCTCTCTTTCTCCCTCCCTCCCTCCCTCCCTCTTTCTCTCTCTCCCCCGTTCTTTCTCCCCCTCTCCCCGTTTCTCTCTCACTCCCTCCCCCTTTCCCTCTCTCCCCTCTCCCCCTTTCTCTCTCACTCCCTCTCCGTCTCTATCTCCCTCTCCCTCTTTCTCTCTCTGCCCTTTTTTACGCTATCCCTCTCTCACACAATCTTTGTTTATCTGTCTATCTCTATCAATCAATCAATCGATCTGTCTATCTGCCTATCTAAAACTGATTAAAACGATGCCGTGTGTTTAAATGACTAGATAAAAAAAAAAAAATATTCCAAAATTAAACCGACGCTAGACTGTTTTATTGACCTCTTAAATGTTGGTCGGCAAACAGTTATTAAAGACCTTTTTTTATTATTTGGGATTTTATTTCAGCATTTTCTTTTACAAACACCGGGTACATTTTGTTTTTATCCTCATAATATTAAATCTGCTTAATGGCCCGGACGACTTTGTCGGTGGAATTAATTGTTGGAGTTTTGTAACGGCGTTTTTGTGTAAATACGATGTGCAATAAACCTATCTTACAATAAACATCAGCGCTTTCTCAACTCGTTATGTAATAATAGGGCGCGTAACTCGGCCGGAAGATAAACGGGACGAATTTTTAGACAGATTTAGAAGGAAGTAGCAAAATGCTCACTAAGCCGACCTTACCGCTTGACTTATTGGCGGAGTCATATTTTCCTTATTAGATGGCTTTTTCCTTTTTGTCTATTTGCATAACTTCGACTACGATCCTCGCGTCTGTATAAAAGAAAAAAATCTTGACCGCCGTTTAACCTTCGACACCGCCTCGATTGGAAAGGAGGATAACATTAGATATTTACGCCAATGCCTTATAAAAGGATTCTGCTTCCCATTCCCTCTTTCTTCCTCGATGTAGGAAATCTATAGGAAAAATGAGATAGTAAAATATTTTTGTTTATCGTAGAAGAGCGAGTTTTGATTGGAGATAAGAGAAGAATTAAAAAAAAAATAATTAACTTCTCACAAGTAAAACCGGATTTTAAATCTCAGTGCGGTTATTTTTGGCTCAAGATTAAATCACGGTCGGATTCTTTACTTATGAGAGTTTTACTATCAAATCGTGCACATCACTCTAGAAAACCATCAATCGTTCAAAATAATGACGTTCGCTGTTTTGAAATCAGAACAACATTTCTGCAAGTGAAGATTTTAAAGTCATTTACCTTAAAATCTGTAAATGAAGCTATTTCGGTTTAATTTTGCCGACGTATAAATTTAAATATTTCGATACATTTTCACTGAATAGTGTAATACATCATTATTTCTATTTGAATATCGAATACTTGCAAACATAGCAATGCGTCAGGCCTGCTTTATTATTTTTATTTCGTTTTGTTTCTTTTTGTTAAATTAAATTATAACAAAATTTAGTTATACATATATAGTACTATATCGATTTTTGTTTTCATCCGTTGATACTATAGGATAAAAGTGTTTAGGATTTTGTAGGAAATCATCTGAGCATAGGTATTAAATATTATATACAGTTTACAATTGACTTTACACCCTATTAAATAAATAAAACTGAATATTGTAATCAGATTAATGTCAGAAATGAATTGATGTAATTTTTTGTTTTTTTTTATCAATTAAAAAAAAAATGTAAAAACTTGACCAAACGTTCAATACAGTTACCGATTACAACTATTGTTTAAATTAAATCGGTAAAATATATTTCATTAAAATATATATTCTTATAATTTATTAAATTTAAAAAAATGCAAAGTACCCATGAGAAAAACAATTTATTTTTTTAAGGCGGCTCTGATTTTTATTAACCATAATTTTAAAATTTCTTTTTATTGTGTTTTTAGAAAAAAGCACTTCAAAACAATTAAAATCAAAACAATAGCGTTTTATCTGGAAAACAAAAGTCAATTATTATTTTGTAGTATTAAAAACACGGGGTGGAGCATATAATTCTGGCCACCTTGCATGTAAGTAGCATATGTGCTCAATATACAAAGAAGTTTATATGAATTAAAAATAATATTTGCTAGTTTTTAGCTAGTTAGTTTGGTGAAAAAAGCACCCTTCTTTCAACCTCGACCTATGATATTTAGCTTTTCCTGTGGTGTATTTTTCAAATGAACACGGTGGCAATCGATTAACAACGATTAAGCAAACGGGGCATCGCGGGGCAATTAAATTTACAGCGCTCTCCAAAGCGCTATAAAGTGATTCAACGCTGATTGAATTGCAAAAACATGCAGCGAATGCGGCCCTGACGGATATCGCGTACTAATGAATTCTGATGTGAAATTATGAATAAAAAAGCCAAAAGACCATAACTATGTTTTATATGTTTTAGTTTTGAATTTTGTTTAAAAATTGCCATTGTTTTTTAAAACGCCCAGGCTTTTTCGTTAAATTCTATGATACATCATTTCCAGCCAAAATGTTTATGAATGCATCTGTACTGTACAGACAAAGTCGATTATGTTGTTCAAATCTGTAATAATTTTAACTGAATAATTTAGTTACTACAATCAATAGACAGTATTTTTTGGCATACGTCGGGTGGGCGCGGACGAGTGGTCAGAGCTGCTTTAAATACCTTTTTCATATTATTCTAAATTAAAAAGCCATCGGCTATGCCGAGATTCGAACCCAGAGCTATAGCTGGGAGAGAGAGAGGGGGAGAGAGAGAGTGAGAGTGAGAGAGTGAGTGAGTGAGATAGGGGGGAGGAAGAGAAGTAGATAGATAGCGAAAAAGAGAGGTAGAGGTAGAAAGAAATGAAGAGAAAGAGAGAGGGTGAAAAAGGGTGAGAGGGGGGAAGAGGTAGAAAAAGAAACATAGAGTGAATGCAAGAGTAAGTGATATACTAGCAGACACACAAAAAATGCAAGAAGAAACCAATTAAAAATTCTACACATGCACATTCGTTAGAATTCCAATACGATATTTTTACAAACATGTTAGAGAATTCAACGTGATATAAAAAATGTATATAACACAGCTGCATGCGCCCAAAATGTTGGAAACATGGTTGGTAGGGAATAACATTCTACCATAAAAAGTGGGTAAAACTAACACGTAAATTATAAGGTTTAAAGAAAAAGTAGCGTGAATACGCGATGTTTAAGAAAATATGTACGACCAAGTGAAGATAAAAATATTAAGTAGTACCTCTAACGCATGTTTAACATGTAAAACTATGCAAAAGCGTACATGCATAGCACATGAACACATAAATCAGCATGGCGTGTGACTGACAGAAAATTTTAAACCTATACTATATATGTACCATTTCAAAAACAAGCCAAATAACAAACAGACGAATATGTCTGATTTCAACCAAAATTATTAGCGTAACACTTAGGATATATGTATAAAACACAATTCTAACAAACAAACAAAATTTCAAGCTATAAGGTAAAACTAAAGAAATTCATGTCGTACAGGATGGCACTACCCGTTGTGTGTACTGACGAGGGGGGAACCATTTTATACGTATAGCATACGTAACGTGAATTATGACAATTATAAAATTATAAAAAATATACCTTACCCCTTAATAAAATATTTTTAAATGTATGTGTGTGTGTGTGTTTGTGTGCGTAAATTAAAACGTAAAATTATTTTAAGAGAGGAAAGACTAATAAGTGTACTATACGATATTTTTATATGTATATGAAAATAGATGTAAAAAATGGATAAAGATTTATAATATAAATACCAAAAGTACATGATTTTGGAAAAAGCTAAAATATAAGCAACTCAAATAATCATTAAATATAAAAAAATATGTTTTCGAAAAATCTGCATAACGTGATCATATGAGAAAAAAATCATTAATAAAAACTGTTTATTATAAAACAAATGTACTGATGAATTTTAAGTTTTTTATTGTTATGCAAATTTATGAAGGAAAAGTTTTGATGTTTACAAATGTTCATAACGCAAGAAAAATGCAATTTATTAGTTATTAACAGATATGTGAGGTAATGCAGAAAAAGATTGTGTTTAAAAATGTTAATAATATAAAGAAGACTACGTCCAGGTGTAATTCTGTTAAGCATGAACGTAAAAAGCAATTTACGACGAGAAAAGGAATAAAAAGAAATCTAATCAAATAAAATTCTGCATGCATAATATATCAAAAAAGCTTTATAAGCAATTCATTGTGTGGTATTGTAGAAAATGTAATAAAACGTTTATATTGAGATACATTTTTAATATTAAAAAAATCTCCAGTTAAAATTATGTTTAGTTGGTTAGTTGGCAAAAAACGTTTATATTTGCGATATTGTAGAAAAAATAATAAATATATTTATATATAAAAAGTATATAATATAACAAACTATCGAGGTAAAAGTATGTAAAGTATGAAAGCAAAAAGGAATTTAAAATAATTTTTGTATGAATAATCGATTAAATATGTTTTTAGCTGATAATTTTGACAGTGTGAAAAAAGGAATAAAAGTGTTTAATATTAAATATGTCAAATTATTGTATTTGACATTAAAAAAGTAATTGAATGTAAAAGGGAAGTGTGTGAAAATTACATAAATTTGAGGAAAGTTTGGAAAAATAAAGAATAAATAAATGGTGTAATTTATGCCGATAAAAAGACAAATTGAAATAAAATTATATAGAAATCTGTGAATCAAATATGTTCATATTTGATTTTTGTAGTACTGTGAAAACATTAACAAAAGTAAATATTACATTTTATAGGAAAACTGTAGCATTTGACATTGAAAAAAATTAAAATGTAAATGTTGGAATAAAAGTAGATTGCGTTTTTTCGAAGTTTTGAAAAAATAAGTGCCCCCAGTTTTTTATTGTATTTTTTTTTTAACTAAATTGAAAATGGTACTTACGTGAACAAGTATAGACGCATTCAGGTCCTTGTGTCGCTTCCCTTGATTGGGCTCATCCTCTCCACTGAGGCACATACACTCGCGGCCACTCGTAGGTCTCACGGGGTCGGAATGACACTGTCCGGGCTGAAAGTTGGTTGAGGACTGAAGGCCGAGGGGGCCCCCACCCCTTTCGACTACCCCCTCCAAGGCGAGCCACCCCGTTTCATGGGGCCCCCCCGTGGAAAAAGGCCGGCTCCGGGGGTTGCGTTTGTCCCTCCGTTTCCCGGCGGTTTTAATTAAAACGGGGCCGACTTGTTGCCCCGTGCCACCTTTCCAAAGGAAACGCTCTCGTTCTGACAAAAACCACATCCAGGCTTATTTATCATCGCCGGTCGGTCTGATGGGGTCCAAAACTATTTGGTACTATCTAGCCGGTCGTGGGGTTTGTCCCATTGTGGAATTTTCACCTGGAAAAACTGAAAAATACCAAACAAAGATACATCGTTTAACATGTATTTTTATTTACATTTATTTTTTCTATTTGAATCAAATTCAAAATAACTATTGTGCTGATGCTAAAATAATGCAGGTCTTGAAAAGGCAGTCAAAACTATTTTTTTATAAAATAAAGAAAATTTATTTGAATTATTTTCCATGACAATCTATATATCTAAAAAGCGCTTTTATTCCGCTGACTAAAAATCTTAATTTTGACTCGCATTAAAGACTTGTAAATAGTTTTCTGCTTCACCGTTTCTCTAAAAATTTTATTCCTCAAGAAGTGATCAAAATGCTTAAAAAAAGTGGAAGTCTGTAGGTACAGGTCGGGTGATTAAGGATGGTGCGGTAAGGTTTCATATTTTAAGTTCTTAATTTCCGCTTAATTCCTCTTACCATTTACTAATGCTGGACAAAGACTTTACAGATTCCCGTGCATTTTGTCAATTTCTTAGCAATATTTCTCTGCTGTAAGTTTCAACAAAATTCAGGAAATTATAGTGAACAACCCCAGCAGTGCACCACCAGTCACTATAACTTTTTGGGGTGCAGATTTGGTTTCAGGAAGTGTTTTGGAGCATCATCCTTGTCCACCTGACCTGTATGCCTCCTGTTATCAAACTGAATCCATTTCTAATCGCACGTGATGGTTCGATCTAGATTTGGATCATTTTGGTAACGCGACAGAAGAATCGTGCAAATCGCAAAGCCTCGATTTCTTTGGGCTTCACTTAGTTCGTGCAGTATTCACTTGTAGGGTTTCTTTACCAATTTGCTCCAGATGATAAGCAATGGTTGTGGTCAACACAAAGCTCTTCCGCAAGTTCCCGTGTTGTCTTACGTGAATTTTCTTCAATCAACGTTTTGAGTCGGTCGACGTCCACAACCGAGGCCTTCCCTGTCTTCGAGATCGAAATCTCTGAAACCATCGCTACATTGTGCATTCGCTAATGCTTCCATGGTTTGGGCCACAATTAAATTTGCACAAATAAATTCGACGAAAATCTAGTTTCGACATATGTATTTCCGCAGTTCCTTACTCTTATAAAATTCAATATACACCAAAACGGTTTGTAGAAAAAGTAACTGTTGAATTTATTAAATTAACCCATAAATTAGATTTAAGAATTTAGGTTTGTTTACATGACAAGCACCTGAGAAAATAAGACAAATTTTCAAAACCTGCATTAATTATGCACCAACCTAGAAAACGCTGTTGTATTGTTTGCTATGGAAAAATTCTATTTATCTTGATATATAATTCTTTTGATACCATTTCCAAAAACTCGACTGCCCTAACAATAACGCTAATATATTTCTACATGCAGAGTAGTGAATTTTTCAACGCACCATGGAAAAAAATTATTATTTGGAGATCGTGAGATGCGTTCTGGTGGGACGTAGGTTTTAGAAAAACATTTTCTTTATCGTTCCAACGTTTCGATCTTTATTGAGACATCGTCAGGGCTCAAAGTTTGTTTTCAGTGTACACTGGCGTGATGAACACAGCGTGGTTGTAAAGCGTGCTGTAATTTATAAAATAGATTTGCTAATAAACAAAAAAATAAAATCATTGTCTGATATTGAAAACGAATCTTCCGGACTCTCCCCCTTATACTTTCCATTAGGACGTTTGTGGGAAAATTATAAATTATTAATGAAAATTTTAAAGACTTTAATAAAAGAACCTATCGTTTAAATTGCCCTTGGCCTCTGAGCTTGTTTTATATAACAATTACATTTTCGAAGGCTCATCAATTACATTAAAATTTAAATTGGAGATTTTATCTGTGATTTATTTACCTCTAATCCTTAAAAACGGACCAAATATTGTTGTAACATTATCAATATTGGATTGTCTAAAATATACAACTTATTAAGGGTGGCTACTTTTTTGCCTCTCGGTGTAGATTTGGGTCTAGGTCGATGCGCCATTTTATCAACATTATTGGGAATACAGTTTGTTATAAATGGATACAGGTTACGAAGGGTGAGAAATTTAGCAGCACAGCAAAACTGGGATTCGAACCCAAAACTGCAATGTGAAAATAACCGACAACTGATTTAAAAATCTAAGTTCATTACGTGATAATTTATTAACAAAGGCGAATCTTCAGCAGTATTTCACAACAGTGTTAATTAGTTTTGATCTTCAAACAGTTCAAGCCTCCACTTTACGATTCTGTTGATTATTTCTCTATATGTAATTATTTTTAAATGTTGCATTCTCCAAGTGGAAAGTAAAAACACATTACTGTCTAGATAGACGATCAGGCATAGGTTGTCGGAACGTTCGATCCATTTGCTCAATTCGTTTTTAATGAGCTGAATATTCAGAGGGTGTGACTGTTAGGTGGATACGTCGCGGAGTTTTTTTTCTCAAAGAATTCGGTAGGATAAGATAGGAAAACCAGGTCAGTTAAATAAAATTGAAACGTATTCTGAGAGGGGAATCAAATTTTAAAACGTTCAAGTGGCTGACTTGTCGGCGAGGATCAAAGTAATTTGAAAATTTAACGATAAAAAATCTATCAAACTCAATAATATTACGTGATGAGTTTAATTTATAATAAAATATTCTCGCTTATATTTCCTCAATTTAAACATTTGTTATTAATTGCATTAGAAACATCCCATTCAAAACAAAACGGCACGAAAAATTTATTGACATTTATCAGAACTCAACACAATTTATACAAAAAAATATTTCTTCCTTAAATTATTCTCTGTAGTCAACTGGCATTAATTATTATATTCATATCCATCTATCTGTATACCTATATATCTCTTTATCTCTTATTCTCATCCTTTTCCTTTCTCGCTCTCTCTCCTTCCCTCTTTCCCCATGCATGTATTTACCTTTCTCTTATTATTTTCTCTTTTTCTCTCTTTCCATCCTTATCCCTTTCTACCTGTCTACCTTGATACCTTTTTATCATTCTGTTGATCTCTTATTGACTTTCTCTCTCTCTCTCTCTCTCTCTCTCTCTCTCTCTCTCTCTCTCTTTCTCTCTTCTAAATATTGCTTAGCCTATTTTTACCTTAAATTTACTTTAAATATTCCAGTATTTGAAACACACTTCTCATTATTCAATAAAACGTTGATATTTCATTTGATTTATGCATTGAATAATTCTGATAAAGCATCACTTAGCGTAACAGATCAATTTTATATTTATGAATTAAGGCAGTGACTAATATTTTTTTGATACTGTGCTCCCTGAGCATCTCACATCATCTCATCTCTTCACCATTCTATTTGTGTTTGATGTTTCTTAGTCACATCAACCTGAAAAGAATGGACATGGATGCATGGAAGCTTCGCCGACAATTGTTAAAGCAAATTAAATCCGGTTGTAAAAGTTATTTGAATCGAGTTCATAGCCGGTGCCGGAGGACATTCAAATCTCATCTTTCTCACCGCCAGTCTTTGAATGAAACTCGACAAAGGGGACCCAGCGCAAAACGGTCGTAAACCCGAGAGGCGTATGCGGATGCAAATGGAGGGTAGTAAAATTAGCCACGGCGTGAGGTTCCAACGGGCCGCATTTAAGGATAAATCTCTAAGAGGTTTGTTTTTTTAAACTGAAGAAAAACAATTGGCATAAAACGCTGCTCTCAGGTTAATAAATCGGGGACTTTCTAGGCCATGGAGGAACAGTTTTTGTTGGAATATTTCACCCCGATAAAAAGGTCGGCAGAGGTAAAATTCCCCACCGGTCGGCAGGGGGCCCTACCAATAAATCAGCAGCAAATAGTCGGGTGCAATGTATCCAGTAATTAGACATAAACGGTACCTGGGATGTATACCGCATTCAGTTCGGATTGTCTTCTTCCTTTTCAAAAACACAATCTGTAATTTAAAAGATGAAAGATATTATAATGAAATATCCATGAAAAATAAATAATTTTTAAATAGTGAGATTTCTTCTTAAGGTCTGAAAGGTGATGAACTTGTAGTTTGGAGCTTCCTACCATTTTTCGGTCTGCTTGTCTATGCAGTTCTAGTCTATCAGATTCCTTTTAACATTTCAATAGCTTCTATGGAGCTTGTTTTTCTATTTTAATTATTAATAAATTAAAGTTTGTGTAAAAAAAAAACTCGAAACGCTGACCTACAAAAATAACAAGCATAGAAGACCAGATTGATCGGAAACAAATGAACAACTATAGGTCCATCACCCGACTGACCTCAACAAGAAATCTCTCAACAGATGATTATATAGATAAAAACGTTTATATAATAAAATTAACAAATTATCAGAATCGTTTTAAAAATCCTGCACTACATATGCTTAATACCTATACAATGAAGGAACAAGCAAGGCTACAAAGTAGTAAACTATAACGCTTTAAAGTAAATCAAAATAAGTTTTTTCCTAAATATAGATTAAAAAAACGAGAAATCTATGACAAACGTCAATAGTGAGAAAACGCACACTGTGCCAAAGCGTTAGGCACCCAAAAACACAGAGTAGATATCAAATAAAATTGGCAAAGAGTGAAAATGATGTATTGAAATTTTGTGAAGGGGTTTACAGGAAAAAGGGATATACTAAAATTAATTTGGTCTCATATTTGTATCAAAATTAAATTTATTTTATTTGTGTAGAGATTAGTGACCGTTAATCGATAGTTATTCAGATATCGTGAGATGCGTCGGATTTATTTTATTGTTTTAAAATCATTTTCGTTTGTCTATTTTTCGTTGTTTTGGTCAAACTCGTTTCTTTTTAAAACAATTCACACACTCTTTCCACCTTTCCGAAACATATACAATAGAGAGGATCGTACGAAAATCACACAGAAACAATACTGAAGAGGGCGAAAAGTCAAAATACGTCTGACAAACCAAAAGAGCAAAGACTGACAGGCCAACATTATCGGAGCAGATCAGCAACAGATTCATCACCTCAAAGTCACAATGACGAAATCTCAAAATTAAAAATTAAATGCAGACCACAAACCTATTCCTAATGAGGATGAAATGTCGAAACGCGCCTGACAGATCAAAACAACAAAGATAGGGAGATGAAAATAATCGGAAACAGCTAAATTACAAATCAATATTTATCCTGCTCTAGGTGATGAGATGCACACTAAACATTTTCGACATGAACATATTTTATTAATGAAATATACCATACCTTTGTTTTATTGCAAAGGTTTCTTTTCAAATTGTGCTGCGAGTTATATATTTTCATATCTAAATCTGATTATATATCCTCCAAATAGCCACATTTTCAAAGAATTTTTTAAAGTCCTGTAAAATAAATTATATTATTTTCCGTCTGCGAATTATTGTAAGTAATTTTATAACTTTTCATGCTCATGGCCCGCTTACTCTCACTGTATTTTATGATTTTTTATTTATTCATTTTTTACCCATTAATATATATATTGACCTAACGGATTTTCGCTAGCTTTGGTCTTTTTTGAGTTATCAGACTAAATACATTGAAAAAAAGTGGGACAAGGGAGATCATGTGACTAAAGCCCTGATTGTTCTCACTTTTCGATGATTGCCCGATCATTTTGGTCTGCTTATCCTTGAAGTGTTAAACGAATTAAAATTCACAGGGGCGTTTCGCCATCCTCAGTTTTGGATCTCTGTTCAGACCAAAATTATCTGAAAAGGGAATAAAAATTGGATCAGGACTACATGGAAAGTAACATATTTCATTTTTTCTATATTTTTAATATGCATACTGAATTACCCTTAACCCTCAGTGTTCATTTTTTAAAATTATTTTTCTTTATTAATCACCTCCTTTTGTAGATAATCCGCTTGCAAAATGCTAATTTTCTGTGGAAAAAAGAAAATATTAATAAACAGAATGTCCATTTGAATCTCAATTGATCCAATTTCACAATTAGCCTCTTATAAAAAGTCAGTGACTTTCCAAAATATTGAAATTAAAATGGCTCGGAGTCTGGACAGAATAGTATTTAATCAAGAGAAGTGATTAATCACAATTAGTCTATGGCCAATTATCATTAACCAAACTATCCCACGCGTTGACTGCCGTTCTACAAAAAATAAATAATTGGGAAAATGTATTTTTTCATTTTAGTTGAAAACAGTAAAGGTAGCCATTCACAGCCATCAGCCAAAGATGATAAATGATATGAGAGAATGAATGAGTGAAAGAAACAATGACAGATAAAAAGTCAACGTGAGAAAAACGTGTTTTTGTGTGGAATGGAAGGAAATGCAGATATACATAGAAAATAATGAAGAAGATGAAAAAATCTATGAAATACGTAGTTATCGTTTTCATTGTTTTGTAATTTTTCGGGCTATTTGGCCCATCTTCAGTATCCCAAATGGGCTAATTCCTGCCCCCAAGTAACCCACAAATACAGGACCGTTCCTTCCAACATTGAAATAGAAAAGAAGAGATATAGAAGGAGGAGAAAGATTTAAAGTAGAAAACGTTTTTTGAGAGATACAGATAAATGGAGAAAATAGGGGAAAAGGGGAATAGGATGTGAGAAATAGAAAGAAAAAAATTCTAATGGCGACGTTAAGGCGAGCGATATTATTGCAATAAAAAACTAATCTTTTCAAGAAAAAAAAATACTGCACACAGTAATAATAGCCTGTTGGTCGTTTAAAACTATCAAAACCTCCAAGCAGACAACTGGCTTACTTAAAATGGCAAAAACGGCCCAAGTCAACAGCTATTTATTCGAAAACAACAGAAGCTGAATTAATTTTATCCCACGATAATAAAAACACTTCTGTTATAAATTTGTACCCGCCGAAAAAGGAGCGACAGAAACGAGCAATTTAACAGCATTAAAAACGGTTTACGGTCCCTGTCTTAGGAATTGTTTTCACACGAGGCGCCCCCGGCTAGGGCCGAAGCCCAAGTACTATTTTAGTGATTTGTTAATCGTAACTGTCCGCGGGGACGTCTTTACGATTTACGAGCATGGGGTAAAATCGAGATACCATATGGTCGTCCTCGGTGCTTAGTTTAACCCGGATAATCTTCTTTACATGCTTATTAAGATCGGCTTATTGTACAACTTTTTTTATAGCGTTTTTTTACTACTACGTGATAATGTGTCTAAGCATGTATGATAACCTCCTGTCTGTTCACGGGCCACACTTCATGTAACTACGACCAATACTGCCAAAAATTGTTAATTTCAACAAAATCTCTCCCAACATCAATTTATGCTCTTTTTTATCTGGAACACTATCTAACATATTCCTAACCTTCAATCTTTGTACACCAGCGGCTAGTACCTACAAGGTGTACGATATAGCTATAGACCAAAAAATTATGTCTAAAGTGTTCTCTTAAAAGGTTTTCCTTGTTCAAAAAGCGTTTTCCTGGAGGTTTCTCCTATATTAAATCACGATAGGTTATTACGTTATGACATGTTAATCAATGTAGATGGATCCGCTAAATTAAAAACAGAAAACGGTTACTCATTAGAATGTAATTATATTTTTCAACAATAAAACTCCTGTAGAATGGACGACCTGGTCCGCCTAAACATTTCTTTTCATATGAACCATTAATTGAACATAATTTGGGACGGAAAATTAAAAGAATCTCACATAAACAATAACTGCTTATTTTTACTACCTAGTTTGTCACAGTTCCAGATTTAGATTTTTACAGCCCTGCTTAATTTTATATCAACCATCCAACAAAACCCACGTCCATTTCCATTTTACTTGGAGCCTGCTTGTAATGAGTGTGTTAAGGAGAACTGGGTTAAACATAGCACCATATGGTCAGAAATGAATAAACGTCTGTCTGATCCATAGGTCAAGAGTATTTTTAATGTTGCAGAAATATCGAATGACCATGCGATGTTCGACATATGGAAAAACTTTTGACATTGTTTATTTGCGAGGGGAAAATGCTGAAGAGGCTCGAGTGGTTCATAATCGTAGAGCAGATGCTTCTGCTGTCGTTACTTGCAGTTTCCGCGAGTCGACATCAGAAATATTTTGAGAGCAAACAACACGTGTTAAGCGACGGCCGTTGTTTCGAGTGGAACGTCAACATGTTTATTATGTTATCCATTGTTCGATGTAACAAAACCGCACTGCAGAGTTCCGACCGACAGAACTGTTGGAATTTTCTTTCCTTAGAGTCTGTCATTAATGTTCAACCCTTTAAAAAATAATAAAAAATAAATGAAAATAGAAATAAAAATTTTAAAAAAAGCCGAAGAAAAAAAAACGTGTGTCGTAATTTTTGAGGCTATGATGAAGTGACGAAGAGAATCGGTTAGAAGAGTAAATTAAGGGGATCATTAATCAGCGGTCTCGACCGGATCTTAGTGCGGTTTTGTTCCCGCCGGAGAGCAATTAGCTCTCCTGAACACCCATCCAAATTCCTTTCCGATGAAAGCCTTTTCCAAAAATTTCAACATCAACTGTCAAAGAATGAGAAAATTACTAAAGAAGAAGTTTATAACGGGCTAAAGTGATATTAAAAAAACATCATAATGCACGCAGGATCAACCATAATCATATAGCAGTTACTGGATAAACAACGGAACAAAACTTTCAAGCATAATTATGATCATAATTTTATAATATTATAAAAGTACACGTTTTTGTAAATAACTTTACTTAAGAAGCGTGTATGTACAGGTTGCTCCATTTGCTTTTCTCCGATCACTTTGCCCACCCCTAAGTTATGTCGTGATTGCAGTTGCATCGTATTCTAACATAATAAGGGTGGCAGTTTTATTTCTTCTCATTGCATAACCTCCAAATGAGTTCTTGAATGAACGTACGCACGTGTAGGTGTTTTTCCAGTTGCCAGTGACCGGTATTAGCCCTATCTTGCCCCTGAGTTTTACAACAGGGGTATTTACGATGTGTGTACGATGTTAATTCGTGTTAACTCGGATAGAGCAATGTCCAGTAAGATCGTGAACACCCCCTTCTTTTCTTGGCATGTCAAACGTTAATTTTTCCGCAATGCTGCATGTGGTGACTAGTAGAACCAAAAATAAAGCTATAACAGTCCTTGAAGGCTTGTTGTTGTTCGTGCCGACATACCTAACCTGTCTCCTAAAGTCTAACAAACTACAACTTTATAGGATAAGGGATGTATCTATTATGAACGAGAGTATAAGGACAGGTCAGAAATTAGCAAAAGAAATGTATTGGTCTGATTTAATTAATGCGTATTTAAGAATAATAATAAGTGAACACAAAAAACAGCTGTTAAATTCATGTCTGCCATGTTGGTTACCTACGCCCTAACGGATAGCAAGGTGACTACATTTTCAACCTAACATCTAACATTGGCCCTGATCTGTTAGATCCAGCAATGTTAACCAGCCGTTTCTTACATGTCTACGTCATCATTGTACTCGATCTACCTAACAGGGTTAACACAAAGAGCGTGAACACCCCTAATATTTAGGGGTTTGTTAGTTTTCGTTAGGGCTCTTTAATAATAATAATTTTAAAGGGGCGTCGGTGGCCGCAACGGTTTAGGCGTTGACACGGCGCTCAACACTAAAAGGTAAAGGTCCCGGGTTCGAATCCAGCGGCCCTGCATTCGACATACTTACAAATGGGCTTTTTTTTCAAAACCGGCACCCCGAGGGTTGATTATAAGCTCTGCTGTTGCGAATCCTCGTTAAAAAAAAAAAATAATAATAATAATTTTCATTTAATAGTGTCTGGCCTCTGCCTAATCCTTTTGGTTTTCACGGACCCATATTGAGATTGAAGAGTCTATGTAACGTTGTTAACCCAAATATAGTTGTATATATTGGGGCTATGTTAAGGCTATTTTGTATATGCATGGTCTTGCGTTCCTCCTCTGGCCAGTTTGTCTGATTGTTCTTTAACCATTCACCACCCCTATGTGCCCTAGGACCCATAGGTTGTTACGTTTTCCCAGGTTTTGAAGTTTTTCGACCCATTCGCAGATTTGACGCATTATTTTCGATGTGACTCTTTCCATACTAATGTTTTTAGGACTGCTTGACCTTATGAGGATTTTTTGTCAGTGTAACTTCTTTTATGATTTTCACAGAGAACAGCTTGAAAGACCGAGCGTTTTGATTGCCAATATTTTAGGCTTGTATATACCTGATCAGGTTCTTTCTAATTTGGACTCATCTGTATTCCCTATTTTATTTGCGTGTTCCTTCCATAGTTTCGTGGAGTCCTCGGTAATATTGTTTTATGACGTCTTTTACAAGTTGTAGATCCACACCTTTTTGTAATATTGTATTGCATGCACTATGGGACGTCTGGTATTATTTTTAAAAATCCGTTTTTTGTTTGAAATGGATATGTATAGTCCCAAATTGGGTATATCCATGCCATCCATATAAACTGGCCGTTTTATGTGGAGTTAAGTTATTAATTGTTTAATGCGATAACGAAATTTCGTAGAATGGGTTGATGCGGTGGTTTGACCAGGTCTGAATTTCATCAAGCACTATTTGGGTATTTTTCATGTTTCATTTGGATTTTTACTTTAAGAAGAAGCAGTTTTCCCCAAAACAGAAAAACTTCTGCTTCCCTTGATATTTTCCTGAAACCAGTCACTTCAATTTTTCTCCAAATATACAAGTCAGAGTTGTCTGTAAATTTTTAAATTATTTGTTCTTAAATTCAAAACTATCTGTAGGTTTCGTATCCTTTAATAGTCAATCAATAAGAAAAGAAAATGGATTTAAATTTTAATATCAGATGTCTTACTATCAGAAAAATTGTTTCTTTTTGCAAGAAATATATGCACAAACAATTAGTTATAAAATGATTAATAAATAATAATAACAATTTTGAGCTCAGAACAACGCAGAAAAAACACAACCGTTTTCTTAACTTAGAGATTGTTAGAATATTTATTGAAAACATTTTAAAATTTTAAAAATTAGCCTGAAATTTTAATATTTTAAGTTGTTTTTGTAATACAATTTTTTTTGTGAAAAGATTTGTGTCAAATAAGTTGCGCGTTAATTGTGATTCGTTTTTGGAATTAAAGAGTCAAGGGCCTAATGACCGGATCAATGTATACAAGGAAGTACACAGGTGTATTTTTATCGAAGTGATCAATAACAATCCGTGACATGATAAATATTTGTCTGATTTATTGTTGTACGTTTAAAATCATTATCGGACGTTTCTTACGACCGGGAGAAACACTCGATTGCCCGCTTCCTCAAAATTGTTTGCCGAGGCAAAGACCTCTCTCTCTCACTCCTTCCTTCTCTCCGGAAAAATTGCCCAGTCTCATTTCGTCCCCCATTGTTCGGGGATGTTGATTCAGTTTTGTTCTACCTGGAAAAGACAGATGGACCGACGTGGGACATCTCGCCGAAGGGGTAACCGCTGAACAAACATTCCTACACTAAACACCTGCCAGGAGGACTTTATTAATATTTTCTCCCCATGAGACTTTCTTTAACAGGACAAGTCGTGCAAGAAAACCGTTGGGTTGGGCTCGACGGAGCAATTTTTGGGAAGCAACCAATCTAATTTTTGTAGGATTTTCTTCATGATGTCTGCAGGCCTGTAGATTGGTCGCTTCCAATCCTGTTGTTCTGCTTATCCTTTCTGGTTTGACTATTTAGCTTCTGCCAAGATAATAAGGTTTTTTAAGAAACCGCCATTTTATGTTACTGTGAAGATCTAAGTAGGAGGTTTCTACACAAGGGCAAAGAAAACCAACAAATATAACTGAGCCACTATCGAGGCTATAGAAGTTAATAAATGTCTGAACCACCGGGAGCCATACACATACAAAGACTTTTTGATAGACATAGTGTATAATTGTGAATTTGAAAGTAATTTGCCTGTGTCACTGAAAACATGTTCTTCCTACGGCATGACTGGAGGAGTGGAGACACTGACATGACAACCCACCTCTTTAACATTATTATTATGTATATCTAAAGATGAATTTTCCTTACTATGATTACGTTTTACCCGGCTAATCATACACCAGATTTGGAATTGAGAAGTGGAAACTTTTGATTGTTGTTCCAATGTGGGAAAGAATCAAAGCGGATCAAGCTAACTGCCAGTTTCCTTATCCCTCTACGGGGGGGTTGAACCATGTGATTCGACTAATGCAAGTATCAGAGGAAACAGAGCAAGTGATATTCAGGGCGAGTCGGCGGACCGAAGGGAAATCTCTTCCCAAATCACTTCCGGCCCGGTGAACCGATAGACGAACCGACGATTCCAGACCGGCTTGTTTCCCCTTAAAGGTCGGTTTTCGAATGATCCATCGCACCCCTTTGACCTCACGACACCATCCGTCAAAATTCCAATACGTCCCGAAAGCTTACAGGAGAGAGGTCGAACCGACAAACGGCGGAGAACACGAATTCTTACGGTTTAACGACCGTGCATACGTCTTTTTGTCAATCCGTTCCTTTTTTCGTCAACATGACTGGACAGAGCGTGATTACAATTTTTCACCTGAATCTTTCTTTCAACGTGCCATTCTTTACAAACTAATGGGGTTGATCACAAAACCGTCTGTGGTTATTGGCAGTTCGGCCCTATAAAGCCGCTGAGATTTTGAAATTGAGAAGCCACCTGTTAATTTAAAAAACGAGTTGTTTCCATTTGCAGTGGTAGTTTGGGCATATGATATCAGAAATGTAAAATACATCTAAAAGAAATAATGGAAAATACAATATTAAAAGTGTATGGACTAATAGTGTATTTATTGTGCTATCAAATGTACATTCATGTTCCAAATAAACAGTCAGCTTTAACATTTTTTTAAATGACTTTATTTCTGCCTGTTCCCTTTATCAGACTACAGGCATTAGAATTTCCAAGTACTTAATGCAATAGAATACATCGATTAGGTTTCGTGGTCCGATTGACTAAATAAATTCTTTTCAATTAATTAATCTTTAATTAAGGTATTGGTTTAGATACAAAAGTCAGTGTCGCGATCGGAATTCAACCTTCGGCTAAATACACCGCTGCTCTACCACTTGATATATTGTGACTTCAATCTACTCGGACACCAACGGAAAAATGGCAAAAAATGGCTGTTTCTGCGTCTGTTATGGCTTATGTTATGTAATGTGTACTTACACGTTGTGTTTAATCCTTTTGGTAATAGTTTTGTTGGGTTAATGTTAAATTTTGTTTCTATAAGGTTTATGAAAGCACTGTCCGTTGATATTGATGGGTTTGTTTTTACTGAGGTTGGTCAGTCTTTTCTACTTTTCTCTCTCTCTCTCTCTCTCTCTCCTCTCTCCTCTCTCCTCCTCTTTCTCTCTCTCTCTCTCTCTCTCTCTCTCTCTCTCTCTCTCTCTCTCTCTCTCCCTCCCACCCCTCTCTTTTTAGTTATCTTCATACATGACGTTTGCATTCGGTATATTCCACACCGAATAAAAAAGTTCATTCAGTATTCATAGGAAAAACTACTTCTAAAGAAATGCAAGTTCGAGCTATTTTTGTCAAGATGTCTTCTAGGATTTCAAATCAATTTTCAGGGCCACCACACCGATCGAGGGGTAGTTAGCTATTGGATGTAGTAGGTACTCCGTGTTAACATATTGATTGCCCCATTACCCTCCTGTGTGGTCCCTAGATTAAATACACATTAATATGTCCCCGGCAATTGCCCCTACGTTCTGTTTACCATACCACATTTTTTTTTTTTTTTGACGTCGCTGTGGAAAAAAAATTCCGAATTTATTACCTATCAATTCAGTGGCTTGCACTCAGTTTTTCTTTCCAACGCTGTCTTGAGGTGTCTTCTTTCGAGCGTAGTAATACAACATTTTGAAAATATGCTGAGCTATTATTTTACATGTGCAACGTTTTTATTGTGGCTGGTTAAAAGTAAAATTGTTGGCTATTTGTCCATTTCTTCTCACAGTCAGAGACTAGTATGCACCCCATTCTAATGACTATTAATTTAACTTCTGCCGTTAAATTAACACAACATTATTGCAATAATTAGGGCTAGGGTGCCACCACTTTTACATTGTCACTGTAGTTATCACATTACTTCTTGCCAAAGTAGTAGTAAAGTTCTAAACCAATGCAAAAAATAAATAAATACATATATTGTAACTCAAAACAATTTAGCTGTGAATAGTCAAACAGTAAAGCTTATTGAGTCATGATGGACATGATTCGCAAAATGGATGTCAGTTATTTCAGTTTTCAGTTGTTACGTACATAATTTACGTTTGTACAAGGTCTATTTAATACCCTGTATTTCTCCTCAGATGCCCCTAATCCTGTGTAATTATCACACTGGTACTAATGTTACACCAACTGTTCTTACCTATGTAAACATTAAGATGTAATAATCAAAGTGACATGTGCTCAATCATCTGATTTCAGTTTAGTGTATTTTATAAAAATTGGGTAGAAAATTTTTGAATAAGTTGATGGTGAAGACGATCGTGATGACGAGGTAAACGAATTGTGATGAACCGCCAGAGCTCTGTGCTGTACTGTGCAAATCCGGCATGACGTAAATTTGAGCTTTCGACAACCACTCCTTATGATCGGCCAAGCTTTCAAAGATGACTATCCCTTTTTTAGAAATGCCGCATTCGTCAACACCCTCGAAAACCAGCCTCGATAGGATTCCTATTAATCGATTCGCGCAGATCAAGGGTCCCCCGGAGTCGCCGCTGCAAGGCACCACTGTGCCGGACATAAAAGAGCAGAAGTGCACGGATAGTTTACCGCAACCACTACCAGAAACTGGACGGATGATGCCCTTGTGGAGGATGATCGGCGATTTACGGTCTTTGTCGTACATCCCGAAGAGGAAAATTTCGCATGTCTTCACGTCGTGGACGCCACCGCCCAGATTCCTGAAGTAATTAGTAAAATTCGCATCCGCCCTCACCAGCGCTATGTCGTTCTTGTCCTGATGACCGAAGCCTGGGTGGAATATGATTTCCTTAGTTTTGCTGATTTTGAAAGTATTCAGTTTTACTTGCCGAGCGAGCGAGACGTCGCGATGATCGACGTAACGCCCGTCAATGCCAGTGAAACAATGGGCACAAGACAACACGACGTCCTCCTTGATGGCTACACCCGTGCACCTCTTATTCGTTCCATCGTCGTCTATCAAAGTTAATATCAACAATACGAACTGAAGCGCTAGACCGTCTTCGACCACCTCTCCAAGATGCATATCTGTATAAAATTTTCCAAATAAAATCTTACAAGTAACAAATAAATAACATATGAAAAAAACAAATTGGATTTATTTCTAAATAGGTTTATTAATCACTATATAACATGCTATCGATTGTAGAAAGCAAACCTCACCCTAAATGTGTGTTAATTTTTGACATGTCTATGTTTTTGGGGTGAATGCACTTGTTTTTGCGTCATAGATTCCACATTTGGTTAGGTTAGAAATGGTTAGGATTAGGTAAGGAATGATTTAAGGAAGGGTTTGGTTAGAGCTAGGTGAGGATCGGGGTTAAGTTTAGGTAAGGATAGGCTAAGGGATGAGTTAGGCTGGAAAAATTGACGTAGAGCAAGCATATCAATTCACTTTCCTTTCCAACCAGGGACGGGTTATGTTAGATTAGGTTAGATTTTTGTGAAAACATCGGGCAAGAAATAACGTTTTTTTCGGCGGGAAATTAAATCTCCAGTATTCTTTATTTTGTTTTACAGGAAAAAAATCCTTACTCTGGGGTGTTTGTCAATGTCTAAACAGTACACATATTGGTTTGCGTCTGTCAAAAATACATTTTCTGATTGCTTTTGGTTTGCTTTCTTAAAAATGACGTCCAGCCCTAACGAATAAAAGAGACGTAATTAATTACATTTCTATTATTGAAGTTTTCAAGTGCGCCTTTTTTTGGAGGGGGTCGTTTTGCCTAGTTATATACCCAGGTTAAGTGTGACAAATAAGGGGGTTGACCATTGGTAAATTATGCTTTATTATGCTCGAACCACCAACCTTAATTAAGCAAAAATCGCAATCGTGGAACATATGTTTTTAAAAAAATATTCATATGTTTGTAATAATTTGTAATAAGTTAGATAAAGCGAATATGTATGAAGGCACGGTTGTCACGAACGCTTCCCATTTCCCATATGCGTTGCTCCTCATATCTCACGTAGGCAATATGACGTACAAAGAATGCACGGCCGTCGCGATTGAAATCAACTTGGCCGTAACTGCAGCGCATTGCTTCCTCGAGAGCGACAAGAACGCGGTCAGCTTCTCGACGGACAAAGTGCTGCTCAGCTCGTTTCTCCGCGAAGGCGATTTCAGGGATCACGAGGTGACCGGCGTCTACTTCCACCCACTACACATGCTGTTGGAGAACGATATCGCCCTTATAAAAACGAACGGGACGCTGAGCCTGACTCTGCCGCTCCTCCCGCGCATGCCCTTTCTGGGGACGGACACATGTACGATCATCGGCTTCGGACCGACCAAGAAAGAAGAGAAAACGGGGCTACGCGCTCCTTCCGTCCTAGGTGTGGCTCCTCTTCCGCAGAACTACTGTAAGAGCCTGCAGAATTACAAGACGTCGTTGATCTGCGTGCCACTCGGGGACGGCCTCGGCCCTTGCCACGGCGATTCGGGCGGTCCTCTCATCTGCTCCGGGACGGTGGTGGGCGTCCTTTCCAGGGGACTCGTTTGGGGCGAGGTTGGATGCGGGAAGCCTCTCTACAGCATCCTCTTCTTCGAAGACTTATTCTATCACAGGACGTGGATCGAAGGCTACGCCGACCGCCGCAAACCGTCTAGCCTCTCTCATAAGATATTCGACGAACAAACATTTATACTTTACATACTCATTGTCGTTTATTGCATCATTAAAATTGTTATCACTTAATTGTTTTTTGATCATATGATGGCAGCTTAGCAAAGCTTTTAAAATCTATACGTCAAACATTTATATTTTCTAAAGTTATCAATAACATTTTGTGTGAGTGTGCTATCACTGTTAGGATCAAACATCTACAATTACTTTGTTTTCTTCTCTCTTCTTCTTTCGTCTATTCTTCACCTTTTCTTATATTGTACTAGTTATCCTATAAGTTTGCTAATTTAGCAATATTTGTGCAAAAATTATTTCATTTAAATGTGCATTTTTAATTATTGAGTCTGCGTCCCCTCACCATGTTTTTATCGTAGGAACCACCAGAATCATTAAGCTAAAGGCTCTCGAATCTACAAAGCGCACAGCAGATTAATTTTTTTTAGATGAAACTTTCTCTTTAAATTATCGATAAGCTGTAAATTCAAAAGTGTAAGTGACTCTATCCATCGGCATTGAATCGGGCCAGAATGTGGGAGGAAATTAGTTGATCATTGTTCAAATTGCGTAATTCTTTATTGTTTACAAAGTGGCCGATTGATATTCCTACGTCGGCTGAGTGATTCAAGCGAGGCCGTGTTCTTAAATGGAGAAAAGCGTTTTTCCTATCCCTTTTGGTACAAAGCAGCAATTATTTTTCCATACATTAAGGCCGTATTCTAATTAGAAACGTTTTGGGAATTAACATCTGAAAAGATATTTCATCCCCTTTACGTTCGTTTCTCGGGGTCATGGGGGTAAATTGATTTATTGGGTGGTCGTACGTTTTGTGAATAATGACGTTAGAATCGGATTTATGGACTGCATTGTGAGCCGACAGCACGTGGTCGCAGTGCACCTGGGTCAAATTGACCCCTGGTGATTTTCCGGCCGGCACCTCTGCACTGATAAAGACATCTGTCCGACCGCAGTTGCACAGTCGGACAGCCGTTCCAAGCTCTTGGACTTTTTCTTGGCACTTCTCTAGAAACATAAGCTAGGTAATTGTTCTCAAAAGGTTTACAGGTTTTCTTGGATTCATGTAGCAAACGTGTCGGTGGTTAAATGTAAGCAATTTGTGTGGAAAATATTGTTTTGAGTGAGATCGCAATGTCCTATAATGAATGCAGCAACAAGAATTCATGAATAAAGCAAGGCGGAGATCTTTGGTGGATTGTATAGAAACATGAAGGATCATTCATGCATTTATGTTCACTAACATTCCTGTACTATTTGGTCAATCCTGCTAGTAAACTAATCTCGCAAAGCATGTTATTTACCATTATTTTACCTTATGACTCCATAAAACACATGTTATTTATTCTTTTATTTTTCATTAGTTATTAACAATGCAAGTGACTAATGCCAGCCAGAAAAGCGAAAATAAACGAAGGCGTGTGAAAAACTGAAGGTGAGTCGACGCCGTTCGTAAGCATCTCCCCGGAAAAGACATCAAGGCTTTTTATCCAGTTCAAGTGTATAAAAAGATCTTCGTAGAAGAGTACGCTGTAAACGGCGTTCCCGCATCCTTCGTATCCCCATATCAGCCCTCGGGAGAGCAAGCCTACGACGACACCATTGCAGATAAGAGGCCCCCCGGAGTCACCGTGGCATGGACTCTGGTTCGTCTCTATGATCACGCAGATGAGGTCGTTTTCATACTGGTTGATAGACCTGCAGTTGACGTCGGTCAGCGGCTTCACCACTAGGTAGGAGAGCATGATCTGTTCGCTGTACGATTTCAGGTGGGCTCCGTATCCGACAATAATGCAGGACAAATCGCCTTGAAACTTTTTGCTGGGGAGGCGCGGCACGTTGACGTGAAACTCGCCAAACACCTGCAGTCCGGCGATGTCGTTTTCCCTGAAAGGTTTGTACATGGGGTTGAAGAACGCCCTGGCCACGTTGTAAGTGACGAACTTGCCTTCCTTGTCCAGCGAGCTCATCTTCACCTTGTGCGGCGAGAACGCGTGCTTGTCGACATCGCTTTCTATGAAACAATGGGCCGCCGTTATCGCCAGGTTGGTAGTGACGGCAATGCCCGAACACATTTTGAACCTCACCTCGACCAGCTGGGTTACTATCAGCATCACATAGCTATAATCGATGTTCCTTAATATACCGGATGCGTTGTACATTTTTCACTGGCCGAATTCAAGCTTTTCGAAATCGTGTAAGGCTCATTAATCAAGTGAACAGTATAAAAAATAAATTACATAAAAATCAATAAATGTTTTGTCATATGACAGTACAAAATATAACCAGTCACATGTGTAAGAAACAATAATTATTTGGAACCTTTTTTTACTTCATTTATTTCTACGGATTCTATTATTACAACTGTACAGGTATTATATACACCCAGCGATTAGATTTCAATTTATGTTTGTGGCATTACGAGCGTTATAGACAAAGCTACCCAATTTAAAAGGTCTCTTATCCATGTTCTATTCATACTAATAATAATTGTGGTGAATGTAGTGTGTGTCAAATGTATGTTTGCGTTATTGTTTACGTAAAAAGGGGCAGAAACAATTAGTCTCAAACTTTTGGATTGAAAACTTTGTAATCTTTGAATATTGGACTGTTTGGCCGATCCATAAGCTTGGCACCCGTACATCCAAATAGGTTTGACTAGGTATGTGCATCTCGTAAGTTTTGATTTTAATGGTAATTTTGATTGTCGGTTGAGAAGGTAATAAAGCATTTTAAATCGTTTGTTGAGTGTCTGTTTTTTAATCGTTTATGTCGATTCCAAATTATTCTTCTATCAAATGTAAGCCCTAAATAGTCAGCTTTGTCGGATTGAGGAACAGGTTCATTGTATAAGACTAAGCTAAGACAAGTCTCACGACATAGTGTAAAGGTGTTGTGACTCAGAGGGTTAAACTTTATTTTCCAAAGATTGCTCCATTTTCCAATTGTTGATATGTGGTTTTGTAACATAAGTGAAGCTTGTGTAGAAAAGGGATGACTTGTTAATATGCCGTCATCTGCGTATGTGGCAGTAAGTGCATTCTCATTTGTGGGCATATCAGAAGTAAAAATTGTGTACAACAGCGGAGCAAGTGTTGACCCTTGTGGCATACCCGCAAGCACTTCTTCCATCTCAGTAGTCTCCGTACTCTGGTTTACTGCGAAATATCTCTTCTTCTATGATTGTATCATCAGATAACAAGCCTGGGGTAAAACTAATTTTAATGTGTGGTGATTAGTGACCATTAATCGATAATTATTCAGAAATCGTGAGATGCGGTCTGGTGTTGTAGGTTTCAGAAAAACATTTTCTTTATCGTGCCAATGTTTCGATCTTTATTGAGATCATCTTCAGGGCTCAAAGTGTTTGTCTTCTGTGTAATTGTGCTATACTTGCGTGTCGTGTTGAGAGTGCCCTAATTTTAATTTGTATAATATCCCTCATGTCATACTTTGTTGCCTGAGAAACATCTAGAAACACTCACTCCAGTTGCGTACAGTTACTGCTGTAACTCTGTGAAGTTGATAAGTAGTGGAATGATCCCATCGCTAACCATATGGAACTTTCCTTAACTTCACAGAATGCGCTGTCGAAATTTCAGCTCTTTAGATCGAGCAGTTTGTCTGTGTGTTGTTACACATTACTTGAACATTAATAATGTCCGAATGAAAGAAAATCCCTACCCTCTTTATTCTTGTTATTATTATACATGTAATAATGCCTAATATGTTACATACTATCTAACTATATATTAAATTGCTCACTGATTAGGTTAATAAATCAATGGAAGCAGTAAGATTAAAATCTCTGGCCTACCCATATCGCTGTTATTTTGCAATTAAGTGCGACACTTAAAAAATATATTTTTCACTGTTGTTTTTGCCCGATTCGACCTAAGGAAATTGAAAAAGGTGAAAAACCTCTGGGCCTCATAGCGGATCTTGGGCCGGTATGAAAGTCGGCTTTCCAAAATCTGAGATAAATTCCTAACAAGGACTGCTGGGAGTTGTTAATAGGTTTGAGATCATATCTTCGTCGTAAATCGTGAAAGCACTCGGCCGGCTTTGTGACGAAAGCCCGTCAATTAGCGACTTCGTGACGAGGCCTTCCTTATCTGCATGAACTGGAAAATATGAAACGGAGAGCCAATTCCGCCCTTTTTCTCACAATAAGTGCAACACGCTCGTTCCGGAATTTTTTTTATGTCAGGACAAGCTATAAAACTGCTAATACAGACGATAATGCGACTACCGAAGTGTATCATTACATATTACAATAATAAAAGTCCCCGTTGGGTTTCGCGGACGAGAGGTCAAACCAATTTTCAACGCAGTTTTCATACTATAATCAGCTAAAACGCCATGTCCTATGCCGGGATTCGAACCTAGAACCGCTAACATGGCAATAAGAGTCGGACGCCCTAACCAACCACTCGGCCATAGCGGTCTCTAAATTTTATTTGTATGTTAAAATATATAAATTTAATTCTTGTTTTTTGCGGCATTTTTCACCTTGTGTAGGACCAGAAGATTTGCGAAATTTTTTAGGAGAAAATTGTGCTTTGCCTAAGAAAAAACGAAACCAGAAGTACCACCTTTATTATTGAGAAACAAACCCGGGCCAAGAGAAACTCTTTTGTTTCATTTTGAGTATAGAAAAACACCCCTGAAGTATGTCAGGAATATATGATATTTTGGATTTATTGTAATTTGAACGTAAATAAGAAAATTCCAGAATATAATTGGGACCTATAATTACAGCCTATTTTTTACAATTGATTTTGCAAATAAGGAAGCTAAAAACATGTATTTTCATGAAACCCACATCCGGCACCATGAAATTTCATGCATTGATTTTTTTTCGAACTGGTTTCTCTTTTAGTACCGATTGAAAACTTCTAATATCTTTCCTAGACATCTCCTCGAGTCATAATCTTCTCCACAAACTAATTAGTTTTATGAAAAATGGGCATTTCAATCGTGACGAAAGTTTTGCAAATTGCTGTTTCAATAAGATTTTCCCTTCTGTCCCTTCATCCTATCCCATCCTCCTAAAATATTTTATGTAGTAGCATCAACATATAGCCGTTGGATTTTATACTAATAACTTCGTGACAAAACAATTTAAACAGACTGCTAATTGTGTGATGATCGACTAGTTTAAAATTGCAACTTCATGTCAAATAACAGATAATCGATAAAAGATCAATAAGGATGTGGAATTGTGGCTATCAATCGTTTTTGTCATTGTTCTATCTTTATAAACTTTTTTTAACTTTTCCATAAAATTTATCCATATATTTCTATATATTAAAGTGATAACAATTTTTAAATTTGGCGATAAACATGCTATCACTAACTACAGACCACATTGGAACGTTTATCCCCAAACTCTTTGAAAAACTAGTTCTCTAAACAAAACATTAATTCTATACAATTATTATTCCCTTTCACTATGATTTTCTACGAGTAGAGCATACTGACAAGTCAGTCATTTCCCAAATCATTCAACTCCAACTGTGTCCATTCCATTATTGATTTTTAAATTTGTACGGTATTTTTGGTACTTACTGGTATGGGTCGAAAACTAATTAAGTAATCGAACATTATCTGCTAAAATTAAATTCAATTATTCTTATCAATTCACTGCACGCACTGGTGTCTTCTAAGGTTCACATCCTGGTCATATTCTCTTTTTTATTGTTCATAAATATTGTAGTCTTTGGATGTCTTAGGAAGGTTTTCAATTCCTGCTATTTGCAGATGGCCTATGTGTAAAACTATCTCATATTGAGGATAATCGATGCTTACTAAACAATTTGGAAAATCTTCACTCTTGGAGCAAATTGAATCTGTTAATTAACTTGTCGAAATCTACCATATACTTCCAGACCACCTCACCGTTAATAGTTCAACATAGAATCCGAATCCGATAGCCACAATTAGGCAATGAGATTAACGCTATTACAAGGTATTAAGGGTATTTCGACCCACAACTAAAATTCCCATCGCATCTCAACATGGTATCTTTCAATACTCTTCGAAATATCGGTTTCCTTCTTAGAAATGGTGTATACTTCAATAATTCAACTATAAAATTTTACTGCATTATGCACTGAGCCTTAGAATCGGCTCTCATTTATCACCGATTTGATCACAACATAACACCATATATAGAGAATTTCTAGAGGTTGGTAGAAAAAAGTTTGTTGTAAGAAAGATGTAACCGCTTTTTGTATTTCTGCTTCAATCCCAGTCGTGTTAGTTTTATGTTGCTCCGTAAATTTCATGTATCTGCCAGAGCCTCTAACAAGGAGTAAAAATGTATTTTGTATTATCTGAAGTTCCAAATTTGACTGGCACATGTAATCCAAGAGAGACAGCCGTATATTAATCTGGGTTTGACGATCACTTTATAAATCATGAGTTTGTTCCGATTGGTCACAACAGTTTCCTTTATAAGCAATGGGAAAAGCGCTCTGTACCGTTTTATTTTTATCCTCAAGGATTTATGTATAATCTCTGAAATTCAATTTCTCATCTAATTTTATTCCTAGGTTCTGTTTCGATCAATTGTGGGAAGTGAAGGGCCTGGGTTTGTCAAGTGAATGCAGTTTATTTCAGGCATGTTGATTTTCAACTTTCGTCTGAAACAGAAGTGCATCGTTCACAAGAGTTACTCATTTAGATTTCTGGCTATCGTACTGATCCTTCAAGAGGAGCAGTAGAGAACTATGTTTTGGCAAAGTGTCTAATAAATGAAGAACAATGTGCAATCCGGTATTGAGCTTTGTGAAGCACCTATTGTAATATTGAAGGATGATGAGAGAGAAGTGCGCAATAAAATAAACAAAGCAAAACAAATTACGCATGATACTAAGAACACTTTAAAATTATAAATAATTGCACCTAAGCTTTATTTGATTTATAAAATTATATTAAATTTCAAGCAAAATAGAATTGCCTAGCCAAATAGAAGAAATTGGTTTCATGGAAATAGAAAGTTTGGTTCAGACATCCTGAAAACATGCATTTGTTTTAAATCTAATCATTTCTCGATTATTACAAAACAAACGCAAAAAAGACGAACTTCATTTTCTCGTATTATGTTTACTCAATTCGTCGTATAAGAAGATGAAGAATATAGATGTGAATAAATTTTAGCCTGGCGCTTTGGGCCTCCTTGTATGATGAAATGTAGCATAATTTGTGTCACAATGAATTCATAAATGAAGATTTAAATAGCATAAAACCAAATAAAACGTACGAAATTAAATAAGAATGGGAAAAATTAACGGATGGAAAAAGGGAGGTCGGTTAATGCAGAGCGGACGAATAGGAATAAGGATTGAAGGAGGAATTCAAACACTACAGCTTGGGACTTATTGGTATTGAGTGAGAGTCTATTTTCAAAGTCCCAGGAGCTGATGGCATTTAGATCCTCTTGGATCCATCTATAACAGCAAAAGAGGGAGGCAGGTATATTGAAGACTGAAGCAACACCAGAAGTGATTGGCAGAGAACGATGGGTTGTCCGGAATGAGGACTGTAGGCGAACGGTCTGGGATAAAGAAATGAAACCAACGAAGAACACCGTAGGAGAAGGTAATGGAATTGAGTTTATCAAGAAGAAGAGAGTATTTTATGATGTCAAGGGCTTTAGAAAAATCAAGAAAAACAATAATAGTAGCTTTATCTTGATCCACAGCCATCTGAACATCGGTACATATTTGTAAAATAGCCGAATTCGTCCTGAAACCAATACGAAAGCCAGATTGCAAGGGTAAAAGTAAGTTTCCGGATTCTAAGTAATTGGAATTTTGAGAGTTAACTAATTTTTCAAAAGGTTTAGCGAGGTTAGAGATAATGGAAATGTATAGTGTGCTTTTGTCGATAATCCCCGTGATATTTTTTTATTAAACCTTCCTCCGGAAGAACTTTTCTACTTTCTTAACGCTGAAACGAGGCGTCCATCTATATCCGCAGCTACTTTGCTAACGGACTCCACTTTGCTCTGATAGCTGCATTATATTTAATGGGAGGAAAACAGTCCTTGGTGGTATTGACCGGATTCCTCTACAATAATAACACATTAGCGGCTTTATCTATTATTTACTTAGCTTATTAGTATTCTAGAGAGAACAAATTCCCTTATACTAAACTTCTGGAACAACCTTTAACACGCTATACCAGTTATAAAGTTTGATCTTTTTGTACAAGGCTTTTCTACAATTCACCAGTAAAAATGTGCTAATTTTTTTTATCCAGCTAACGGTATTAAGTACATACAATTTTTTGAATAATTACAATTAGAACAGCTTCTAATTGTCGTGAAGGGTAATAAAAACGACATTTTTTATTAATCCTGTATATATTTGCACTTTTTATGATAGATTTCATAACACACGATTTTGTGGTTTTAATTCAATCCAATTGAGAGGTACAGGCTACTCTATCGTTTTAACGTAGGCGGATGTCTTTTCAATCTATCAAGTGTAGAAGAAGGCAGATTTACATCCAATCAAACCACTATTAATCCCAATTAGCGGTCAAGCTGAAATTTATGTTCAGTTGTATCACAGAGCCGATGTTGTATTTTTGAATGGGTTTCCTAATTTAAACTGATTCTTTGCTTATAGTTTCCTCCCTATCATGACAGCGCTCAAACGAGATTCTTCGAGGTCCATGTGGATTTGTAGTAAGCCTGATTAATGATTAAGACGGAGTGATTTACCTTGGAGTTCCGCCGTGCATATGGAGTATTAATGAGGGATAGATTTATGTATTACACGATTTTTCGATTGGTTTGTGCAAATGGGCAAAATTCCGTGATTTCTTTGCATATTGACAGCCGTCGATTAATCAAAGGACATGACCCGAGGTCTAGATGCAAAAAGCATAAATCGCACTGGGGTCGGGTCGTGAGGACCTTGGCATGCATAGCCAAGGTTTTAACATTTCGATTATTTTAACTTTCGAGCGATATAAGACCGACAATTGATCCACGATCACTCACAGGAAAAATAACTAAAAATAACTAGGGAATGTAATTATATCAATATTATATCGAAATGAAACATTTACTTCTGAGAAAATCAATCAAAACACACAGGGATTCGAATAATTTGTCATTAACAGTAGTGAGTACAGTAAATTGAACTATTTAAATTCTGGCATTCCAGTTAAAAAAAGAAAAAAAAGAATTGCATGAAATATCTAATATATTAATAGAAAAAACTTGCTTAATGCCAAAATTTATTTTTTAAATTTTCATTTTATTAATAAATAATTAACTTTAAGTTAATAAACTCATTACAGTATCCTTTATTCAACGCCATTTATTACATAATGCTAAAATAGATAAGGTCACAGTTTGTAATAAAATTAAAACAGGGTATACAAATATATTCGCTTGACGAAATAACAACCTGGTAGTTACAATTCCTATATTTCTTTCTTTTATTGAATAAATGCTGCGACCTTATTGGTCATTAAGCCTTGAGTTTATACAAGTCAACGGTGCAGCCCGGCCCCATCAGAGTGAAGCTCAAGGAACCCCAAGGATCTCCGCAACTGATGTTTTTAATATTAATATTGTGCCCAGGGCTTTATCGAGGAGTGGTCGGTGCGTAGTCACCATAGACACCTCCAAGCTCGCTGGAGATTCATTGATCTCAGAGTACGGGGAGGCACCCCAAGACATCCAGCCCAAGACAGACCAGCACCAGAGGCGTCGTACGGGCGTCACCACAAATGAGCCGCCAACATGGGGCATCCGCAGAAAAAAGAAGAGTTGAGGAGATAGGAAGTTATATTTTATCTATTAGTTGTATGTGTATTAAGAAGTTAAAAATTTGTGTTGTTGTTTAGTATGGATTGAAGGTCTTAGAGGATTTGGTGGAGTGTTCTAATAGGATGATAGTAGATATACAGATTGGACAGGTTTAGCTTTCATTCAAGGAAGAAATTATGGGTAAGTCGGGAGTGGCCAATTCGAAGCCGGGTTAGGAGGGTTTTCTTCATTTCGAGAAGTTCTGGAAGATGATTGCAGTTTCTTTACATCTTTCTATATTGCGAGGAGCTTGTTTCCTGTGCAGGCACGCAATGCACGATTCCATGCCTCCCAGACGAACTGCCTAAAGCGACAGCAGAGGGCACTGAAGGGAACCCCGTAGTGAGGAGTACCATCTAAGGCGGCCTCTCCTACCATTCTGTCCGCTTTTTCATTTTCAGTTATTCCATAGTGACCTGGAATCTATTAGAATAATACTCCTTCGCCTACATCTTCATATAGCTTTACTTTTGCAAGAATATCCTAGATATCTTGGTTTAAGGAGAATATGTTTTTTAGTGTGGTGAATGCTTAAAGAGAGTCAGAACAGATAATTAGGATGGTACGGGTGACATAAATGATGTTAATTGCTTTGAGTACAGCCAGGAGTTCAACAGTAACAAATTCCTATATCAAATGTAGGAGTTGTACATCTCGCGTCTCCATAAACACGGAAATTTACTATATTTGAGACCAAAATTTTCAGTATTTAAGTAAATGTAATATTTATTAATTTTGGAAATTATCAATAATAGTTCAAAAATTTGACGTAGAACTTTTCTTTGAAATGCCCACATCCCTGATTTTGTTATGGAAAATTACAATTTTAAAGGCTCATATCATTATATGTATCTGTAAAAAAAAACGAAGCTAGAAAAAGAAGAGGATTTGAACTTTTCTTATATACTGTCAATAGAGAACTTCTGACTTTCGTCTATGTGTAACAACTTCAAATTAATTCTGCTGCCAGGAAGACACGAAATGTTTGAAGAGGGCTTGAAATATAAATAGAAAGAAAGGAAAACAAGAGGCTTATCACCTGAGCGGGTATTCCTTTCTGGGGCGAACGAAAAATTGTGCGGGTTAATGAGGAGGCCAGCAATTAGAGAAAAAGCGTACGAGATGAAATAAAGAGGGGTAGAGCAAGAAGTGGAGACGTGTAACTAAAAATATTAGTAGAACGACTTGGACAGTGCTAGAGCTCAACGAGAAACTAACATTTTACACTTTGTACTTACATACCTGCGCTTCAAGTTGATCAAATGTATAAAATAATAAGAAACAAAACAATAAAAATAGAAAATTTAAGCTGAATGTGGAACAGTAGTAATAACTAAATAAAAATGTACGTTCATTTAACTGTAACAATTCTATAAAGGAAAAAAATTATTATTACAAAATTTACTAACAATATTATACATTACATACATATACAATTAAATTTTCAACACCTCATTAAAAACTTTAATAAATCTATTAAGAAACAAATACTGAAAAACTTACTGTGCAAAAAAACATACAATACACTACACTAGTTCGAATACTCGACAAATATAATAAATTCAATTGTTAATTATTCTTTATTAGTAGTTTTACATAAGTTTTTTTTAATTTCTTCTATATTTGGAGGGTTTCTTAATTTCATCTGGCAAATTATTATATAGGTACATATTTGTTATAAGAAAAGATTTTTTATATTTTACAGTATTAAATCTTGGTATTGCGAAATGTTTTATATTCGTTATGCTAGTTGTAGCACATTTAACATGAGGTGGAAAAGATCTTTAGGTTGTTTAAAATATAATGTGTTAAAAACAATATTAATAATGGATACTTTTTGTAATTGGTCATATTTTAATAAATTAAATAAATTATATTTGTCGTAAATCGAACTATCATAATATAGTCTTAATATATATCTTCTACATGAATTTAATGATATTTGAATCTTATGTTTATTTTCTTCAGTTATATCGCACATAACATCTCTATCTAGATAGAGAAGGAGCAAGCGAGATAGATAGATAGATAGATAGATAGATAGAGAGAGAGAGATAGTGTGAGTGAGAGAGAGTGAGAGAAAGGGGGAGAGAGAAATGAGGGGATAAACTGTACACTGCTATAATAGCATTTATTAAAATAAAGAAGAAAATATGTGTAAGAAAAACAGTTGTTGTTATTAATTATTAATAAATAATTATAAAAATTAATATTTTAATGTGTAGTGATTAGTGACCGTTAATCGATAATTATTCAGAAATCGTGAGATGCGGTCTGGTGTGATGTAGGTTTCAGAAAAACATTTTCTTTATCGTGCCAACGTTTCGATCTTTATTGAGATCATCTTCAGGGCCTGGGATTTACAAACATTGTTTACATTTAACAAATACATTTAAAAAAATATATTTTGCATTGTATAAATTCACTTTTCCACATCCTAAATGTATTTGTTAAATGTAAACAATGTTTGTAAATCCCACGCCCTGAAGATGATCTCAATAAAGTTGTTCTTAATTCTTAATTTTCTGAAACCTACATACCAGACCGCATCTCACGATTTCTGAATAATTAATTTTTTAATTATTAATACAACGAAAAAAGGACGAGTAGGGGGCTTACCTTTTTTTGGATCGTAAATCAGATAATACTTTCAGAGCACATGGAATCAATTGCAGGTTTAGGCTTAAACAAGAAATAGGCTGTCAAAATAATCAAGTGTACAAAATTATTTGTAATTTTGCGCACCCATTGGTGAAATAATAAATTTTCACGTGGTTGTTGCCTTTTTATGTTTGCGTGGCTTAATTTCTTAAGGAAAGTAGCGATGTTATATGTACGTATAGAAAGAACTTCTGGTTACAGAAGTCATGTTTCAAAAGAGAGGAGAAAATTGAAAATAACTATTTAACAGATGGACGATTTAAGAATACGTTGTATTAATTCGAGACGTTTAAAACACCAAAAACATATTTATATAACATATATTTTCACTCCCTTTGTTGTTTTGTCTTAGAAACCAGCCATGCTTGTTGAGTCAGAGCCTACCCTAAATATACACCGTCGTTTTTATTTTCTTACTCTCTTCTCAATTTAAACGTTTCAACTCCTCACATCCATGGAAATGCAAATCGACTTAATTTTTCTCCGGGTTGGACCTCGTGGGCGTAGGATTGCACACAGCGTGTACACACATCTCCCATCAAACGGTCTAAGAATAATCTCTAAAGTGGCGTTCCGCTCTTTCTCAACACCTCTCCAGATTGGATATGTTTGACATTTTGATTTCCATTCAGAAGAAAAACGCGTTCAATAGTCAGTGAAAAATTTCGTTTGGCGATCTGCCGACAGTGATCAGTCTTGATCATTAAGGTTCAGTATTTTGTCAGTTGAACACATCAACCCTTTCCTTGATCCTCTAATCAAAAGAGTTTAATTATATTTTAAATAATCTGATATTACACTGAGTAGTAAATACTTACAATCGTAATTTTTATTTTTTGTTGTTTACTGGATATTTTTAAAGAAAAAAAACAAGATATAGCTAAATAAAACAAATAAAAAATTAAACCGAGTAAATACAGTGTATTTCTTCCACTTGTATTCATCACGTTCATACGACTTGGCTCGATTTTACGAAGTTTTGAATGTAGTGAAGTGGAATATTTTCATACTCCTCCAACAGCGCCATTCTTAATCCCTGCAAATTATCTGGCTTCACTGGGGTCTTTTTGCTCTCTTTGACGACTTGTCCCAAACGTGTTCTATAGGATTTAAGGCAGGACTACATGCTGGCCACGTTCCAAGTAGTAACCAACGATTCTAGCTGTGTGGGGCCTCTGCATTGTCACTCATAAAAATAAAACCGTCGCCAATTAATGACATATAAGGAACAACTTCTTCTGACAATAGACCTTCAATGTGTAACGTAGCTGTTAGGGAAGATCAAGTTTGTCCGACCTTCCATACAAATGCCCTCCCCAGACTATAACACAACCACCTCCATATCTTAGAAGACCTCAAACTAAACCTTGACTGATCCGAAAACGAGATTTTAGTATATTCTTGCTCAGATCAGTTGATGTGATTTCTTGCGCAATTAACCGAGTTCAGTTCCATGTCAGAAGTTATTAGTCGCACTAATACAGTTTCTGAAAATCTTCGCAGTACAGTGTGTAAACTGGCATTAACCTTTCTAACATGTTGAAGTCGTTGCTGTAGTAGAATGTCGATTAAGGAGTACATGCGAATCAATAAAACTATCTTCTCTCTGAGTGAGTCATTCAGTGGTGACCTGATCCATGCCTTATTGTGTAACCTCCAGTTATCCGGCCCGGAGGGTTAGAAATATTCCTCACATGTGAATAATATGTATCTTTTAATCAGTCCCTACTTGCCACCTATAGTATAGGCCAAGTAGACCAAGTATAAAAGCCTATATATTTTTAATTACTGCCTACTGAAAGAGAGGGAGATTCTTTCAAGGTTAAGATGTTGAAGAACTTCTTCGTTTGTTTTGCACTAGGGGATTCATCAAATTTGTGGCCATTTAGCATTTAGTTCTCTATACATTTTTTCTGGGTGCATGTAGGACGTAGTTTTCTATGTTCCCAAGCAGGTTTTTGGCTTATTGCACTTCCTTAGCTCAGTGCAATCGACTCGATCCTTATCGTAAGAAATATTAGGTCGTTGATTGTCGTTGCTTCTATTTCCCGGGTCTTCTTGATGTCCTAGGTTATCCATTGAGCGATAGTTTCACATTCGAAGATAACATGGGTGGCTGTTTCCTCCTGCTCATTTGATAACCTACAAATAGGCTCATCATTGAATATACCTATATTATGTACATGTTTTTCAGATGCCATTGACCGGTATATTGTCTACATACCCTCTGAGTTTAGCCCTCTCTAGTAATAAGTTTCGCAGGTTTGGTGAGGGTTCTTCTACCATAAGCTTGCTGTATCTGGCAGCTCTAGGGTTTGATTTCTTTTTTTGTTCTTTTTGGATTCGTTTTGAAATGGAGAATTATTGTGTTTGTTTTTGTCATCTTAAGCTACGTTCAGGGTCTTACTAGAATTTATCCACTTCTCCTTTTGTTTTATTTGGATCCACTTTGTGATGGAGATTCAGTATTTCGTTTTGCTATCCCAAGGAAAAGTTCAGGCCTATGTTTGGTCTTGCAGATCCTCCTGTGGCTAGTGTCTTTGCTTTTTCGTTATACGAAATTCTTTTGTGTACTGGAACCCAAGATAACATCAGGTTGTTACGTTTATCCAGGTTTTGGAGATTTTGGATGCATTTAATGACTATTTGAGATGTGCTTTAATAATTGCTTGCCTATCTGCCGTTATGAGGATTTTTGTCAGTTAAACCTCTATTAAGGTGTTCTAAAGTACAAGCATCGAAAACATCTATTTCAGTTTGAAAGGCCAACGTATACATCATACCATTGTATCTTACTTTCTCCTGGTATCGTCCGTTCGGGTGTAATTGCTGCTTCCGTTTTTGCAGTTTGTCAGCCTGTTCGTTATGTTCAATCCCCTTCAATCAGAGCCTGATTTGTTAGGTATTCTCAGACCAGCTTTGAATTCAAGGCGGAGTAGTTAAAGCCTTCAGTATGGCTTGGCTGTCTGAGAATAGCTATGAACATCTGCGCACCTTTTAATCCTTTTAGAAGTATGCACAGAGTTCTATTGCATAAATGTCAGCTTGCAACATTGAAGGATGATGATGAGGAAGCGGGGTTTGTGCTCCCCAGGCCTTCTGGCTTATTGTACCTTCCTAGTTCCCTAGTTTAGTGTCATCGACTCAATCCTTCTTCTCAGATTAGGTCATTGACTGTTGCTAATACAGAATTCCCTAGGTTTTTTCTGTACGCTAGGTTGTCTCCATTGAGCCGTTGCTTCGCATTCGAAGATATATGGGTAGCTGTTTCTTCCTCCTCATTAAAAATTTTGCAAATGAGATCATCATTATATATGCCCATGTTATGTAGATGTTTTCTCAGATTCAAGTGACTGGTTAATAGTCCTACCACTCCTCTGAGTCTGGCCCTTTCCAACTGCAGCAGACAGTATGGCAGTCTTGGTGAGGGTTGTTGTAGCATAAGTTTACTGTGTCTACCAACCACTTCTTCTTTTGTTTTATTGAGATCCATTTTGTGATGAAGGATTTTGTATTTGTTTTTGTTATCCCAAGGATAGGTTTGGGGTATGTTCTTGCAGATCCTCCTCTGCCTAGTGTGTCTGCTTTTTCGTTACCCGAAATTCCTTTGTGCCCTGGACAGGGACCCCCCCCAACATATCATCAGATGAACATTGATGGTGTCGGACATAGAGGTTTTGCTAGGTCAAAATTTGGACCTTGTTTCATTGTAGATACAGCTGCATATTACGATTAGGCCCTCTATTAGTTTCAGCGTTTTTTTTCTAAACATTCTTATTGTTATTTATATTTAGAATGGTCACTCAAAACATTCTTGTAGATATCTAATTTTTTTTTTTTCCTTGGCTTACTCTTGGATCGGGTTTTATTTCATTTTGTTGTTAAGGTCTGCTTGCACTTTAATACGCCATCAATATTTTTAATTAGATATTTTTCTATGTGGTATGAAGGGTGTTGAATCTACTAGACTTTAACAATAATTTTTGGCCCGCCTATTCTCGCTCGTTTGGTCTGTTTCGGCATTTCACCATCTCCAATCTGTGACAGACGCTCACAGTCAGGCAAAAAGGATCTGCGTAATCAAAAATTTATTGCATAAAAAATACGATCTTAAAGAGAAATTTACCGTAAATTTATAACCGAATGCCACTTGTATAAGTAGAAAAATGTAAATAATTTATAAACACCTATTTCTTATTGAGAACCTATCGATACGCCTAGATACATTCTCAGTATCAAAGATTTCTGCCTCTTCCCATTAGTGTGAGTCGCATGGAGCATGGGGCAGTTTGTGGGCATTTATTTATTAGAAATTGGTAGAGTGTAATCGTTTCCTTAATTTTACTCCATGTCGTTATTACCAATAACATGATAAATTATTATATAAGAAGGTAATAAACCATATGTTGTTCACGAAATCAATTTATGAATATCTAATGACGGATTGTCAGCCTTATCTATTAATTATATCGATAAATCAATTTTCTACGTATATAAAAAGGATTTCGGTCCCGACATCCGGCCGAATCCTACCATCTGCACGTTGCAAAAGTTGGCAGGATTGACAGGCCAGGGCTGCTGTGCCCGACAGGCGTGAACGGGTTGTTTACACAATCCTGACCGTTTTAATTGTGGGACTTAATGGGTTTGTCAGGATTAGTGTCACTGGGGCTACCTGAGCCGGGCAGATAATCCCGTCATTGTCCGCGCATTGCCCTGTTTGTCAACAGGTTTACAAACGGCCCCAAAGAGATTAAGGGCTGCCCTTTTCACAGACACATTCTAGATTATCCCTTCTGCTTAACTGGGCAGTTTACAGAGCAAAAAGGAGCCGGCTCGTCTGCAGGAGTCGAAGATGAAAGGTCACTCAACCCCCTTCAACCCTGTCTCCCATGATTTAAATAATTATCAATCGTATGCATAAAAGGACCTAGTTTTTCATTAGCATATTCAATGAACCAACCCTGGGGCCTCGTCATTACCCACCTCTATTTATTAACAATGTACAAACTGTTTTAAAAAGAATAAATAATGGTTTTAAATAGGGAGGCTGGTCGTGAAGACAAATTGTCTTCCATGGAATTTTACTTCAGCATTATCGCTTATTTGACTAGACAAAGGAGTTCCATTCGGCAGAAATAACATCTGTTTAAAATAAGGGACTAAATAATCATTCATTGAAAATGAAGTAGATGATACGTAAGTATTCAGACCACAAACAAACAGAAGGTTCAAGAAGGAAGATAAATTAATTTAGTCAGTAATACGAGAAACAAGTCATGTCTTGCAAAGATAAACGGTTAATATCTTTCGAAACCTTTAGTCGTCTACGTTTTTCTGTGATTCATTTATCCTAGTAAAAGAAAAACAAGGTGTCGTGTGTCGAATAATGGAGAGTGCTTTCTCCATCTGAAAAAAAACTAAGAATGTGTGGTGTTTCGTTTTGGGAACTCTCAAAACGACACAAAATAATGAACATCTATACAGAAAATAAACACTTTGGGCCATGAAAATGATCTCAATAAAGATCGAAACGTTGGCACGATAAAGAAAATGTTTTTCTAAACCTACGTTACAGCAGACCGCATTTCACGATTTCCAAATAATCAAAAACTAAAGCCAAGTACGCTCTGGAATTCTTTGCTTGGACTCTCGGATACATGTCTCAGACTCTTTGCCCCGCATCATTGTCGCTCTGGAAATGCATCTAGTTTTGAGCCTGGGCCACGGCGAACGAGGTCGCGCTGTCAGGGATTGCAGAAGCATTTTACATAGCTCTATGGAGGAAAAAAAGAGCTAACAAAAAGCCACCATGTTGGTGGATTCGTGGGATACTCAAGGACCGGAATAAGCATGGGCATGGTCTTCTTTTTACACTGAGGTTAGAAGACAGAATGGGATTCTGAAATATTATTCGGATGGGTCCAGTCACCTACGAATGTCCTTTGGAAATGGTTGGTCCACACATTTGGAGAAAGAAGACGAATTTTAGGGTGCCAATTTCTGGTACTAACGGGCTACCGTTTCCTCGCAAGTGGAGACTCTTATGCAAGTCTCATGTGCAAGACTAACTTCATATTTTTGGCCTAACTTATTCACAGTGTCTGCTTTCTTTCCCCTGTCTTTGTATTCCTCCGAGGAAACGTCCCACAAACATCGCCGTATTTACAAATCTTCAATCAATGTTGCACGACATTGAGTAAAGAATCCCATTTATGATGGGATTCAAAAAATACTAAAACGCAACACACCAGATTGAAGGCTCATGCCGCGGAGCATCCCGGCTGCAAGAAAATGAATCCCAGACGCACCTCCGCGGCAAAGAGTCCGAACAAAGAATCATAGTGCGTACTTGGCTTAAAAATATTATACTTCTTTTTTTAAGGTATAAGTTGATCTCTAATAGAAAAATCTATCTCAAAATATACTTTCAACAACAGCCGATACATTATTATTGTTTCCCTTCCTGTTAGAGTGGATTGAATGTAAAAGTGGTTCGTAAACATGATTAATACTACTAAAAACCACCAGATCCTTGAAGCTTATTTCTTGCAATTAAGGAAAAGCCGTCTTTATTTATGGACGACCAATCGATATTAGTTACATTGTCTATTTTGAGCAAAAATATGTTAGATTCGAGCGGATTCATTGTATCAGAACACAATCGGGCGCCGATTTCCCCTCTCGGATAAATAAATTTTCCGGGGATGCGTACGGTCATCGTAGAACGGCCGAATCACGGCTGACTAATGAACCCTGACGGCGGCCGAACAAAAGAATAACCAACGGGGAACCCGGGTGGCAAAGCTCCCCGAAAGAAGCAGATGCTTCCCCACAAATAGCATACTCGCTGGATAAATTATTACTCATTGAACCCTCGACCCGTATTATGACAATCTTTATCCATCTTTTCCAGAGTTGTACACGACTGGGAGCTTTTTTCTTGCTTGATTTCCGTTGTGGCCGTGATGCAGAAAAGGAGAGGTCGATTTCCTGTGACACGAGAGCAGTAAAAGATTTTACATCTGTCCCGTGGACTCCTAAGTGGACAATAAGACATCTCGGGGACCTCCAAAGACGCACAATAAACTGACGTATCCATTCAAACGCTTCCAAGAATACCTGGATTGCCGGAAGGAAAAGTAAATAGAGAATAAACTGTTTCTGACCAGTCTATGGGGGAGTGAGGTAGGCCAATTACAATCACGCTGGCTGCCCAAGAAATAAAATAATCAAACAATGGCTGAATTGTGCATTATTTGGTCTGTGCATGTTTGTGTAATGATGTATGTTAGCAATTTTGTTACATGTTTTACTAAATAATCCTCTGCTACCAATTTGATGACCATTTTTGTTCAATTATGAACTGCAACCAATTTGATGAGCCCTTTTACTAAATTGCTCTTTTACCAATTTGATGACCATTTTTGTTCAATTATGAACTGCTACCAATTTGCTGAACCCTTTTACTAAATTGCTCTTCTACCAATTTGATGACCATTTTTGTTCAGTTATGGACTGCAACCAGTTTGATGAGCCCTTTTACTAAATTGCTCTTCTACCAATTTGATGACCATTTTTGTTCAATTATTGACTGCTACCAATTTGCTGAACCCTTTTACTAATTTGCTCTTCTACCAATTTGATAACCATTTTTGTTCCATTATGGACTGCTACCAATTTGCTGAACCCTTTTACTAAATTGCTCTTCTACCAATACTCTTTTGCGCCTAACCCCGTACTCTTTTGAGCCTAACCAAACTTTGAAAATCGCCAATGGATTAAGCATAAATCTTCTGTTTAATGGGAATGTTTTCCAAGACAGAAGAATGCGAAAAAGTTCATCGAACGACCATCGCAGGATCTAAGGGCAGAACTACTAAATTCAGGACGTGCAAGTACTATTATGAAAATGGTTGGACTGCTGACATATGTATAGTCTCGAAGCAGCAGAAACAAGCCACATATTTACAAGAATAAGAAATAGTCTTCCGCTTTGTGTTCACACCTTGGTGCGAAGGACTACCGAACAGGCTGAGAATCCATTCCTGGATACACACCATCCTCAACAAAGCTTTGAAATTTGTAATAAGGCTTAAGCTTAACGAGGAGCTCTAGATAATAATGAAATAGACTAATATAGGTCTCGGTGCATAAAGATGACTATTATAATCTTTAAACCTCGACCGTTACACATTAATCCCTTATTTATTTTATGAAGCAGAATCAGATCCAATGGCCACCCTCCGTCTGCACTCTCAACTGCAGATTACCTATATTACTTCCGCTTACAGAATTACTAGGTGTCTATTTTATTCATACTCGAAATAAATCGAAATTATGCCATTAATTAATATTATTAAAATTGTGGCATGAAGATCATATCACTTATACAGGGTGTCCTTTTTAGATGGCCCGACTCAATTTCTTTTGAACCAATGATGCTATAAGAAAGGATACTGTGAAATTTTCCACTGCCCAAAAATTCTAACGGTTCAGTATCCATTAGGGGTCATCAGTCCATAAGATGCATGGAAGACCGTTTTCGTAAGCCTCCCAAATCGACTTTTGTGCGAACGATATGGCTTAAAATTGTAAGTCGTGAGTACATACCTAATTTTTTTTTTTTTTTGAAAAACCTAAAACCCTTTCAACACTTCAATTCAACAGAGAAGAATTCGGATTTTCGCGTACTGAAAATTATTCAGCTCCTCGTCGAAATGACCTGCCGGTTTCGTTTTGCCAAAACCTTGTCATTTTTTGACAAATATAAAATCCGATTGCACCATTGTTTTCAGCGTAAAAAAACCTTTAAAATGATGTGTCAGGATGAATAGGGTCGTATTTGAAATTTTGAAGCTGAACCTGAGGTCCTGGAGTACCCTGTATAATTTTTCTCCAAAAAAGGTATCATTTGAAACTAAACTAAAAAATATTAATTTTTTTATAGCGTCATTGGTTCAAGAGAAATTTAGTCCGGCCATCTAAAAAAGATACCCTGTAGAAGGGATTAAAGGGATGCATTAATAACACATGGCAGGCAAAGGTAGCGAGAATATATGCAGAGATAGATGATCGAAGATGATCAAATTAACAATATTGTGAATTTGTTAAATTATGTATTTGAGTCGGTTCCATTTGTTCTGGCGATGAATCAGGCGCGTTTCTCTTCACGATATCCACAACTACACCCATTTGGTGACAAAACACTGAATATGACGACAAGCCGAAACGCCGACATTACAAATCTGTAAAGATATGTGGATAAAAATACTGAAAACAGCCGTACTACAAGTTCTACATACCTTAAATTATAAAAAAGTTTAATACCAATCTATTTTGCTATCACAAAACATTTGTTTTATAACCCCATGAAAGGGGATTAATCGTCTAGCAAAAGGGTCGTCAAACAAATATGTTTTACTTTATTTACTCAGATAAATGTTACGAGCAGAAGACAAAGGACAATAATATTTTACTACCGTTAAACTCTTATAACTTAAGCAAAATTTCTATTGGCTGTTTATTTTATATCCAATTTTGCCCGACGTCGCCAGGTCTTTCTATAAGGACAAATATTGCGTTGAAAGTAGCTAGAGGTTTGAATCTGCAAATTCATCCATCATCCGCACGAGCAGAAACAATTAAGAAGAGATTCCGATCACCCAGGAGGGGAATTGATAACCGCTTTCACACTCATCAGCGGCAAAATGAGTTGTGGGACCGGACCCCTGGCCCAAACGGGCATCGCCTTGTAATTATCCAGCGTGAACATTGCCAAAGGCCTATAATCCGCTATAATATCTCCAGTAAATTGCTTATGAAGTAATTACTATTTAAAGATGCTATCGCTCCTTTTCACAGGATGATTGGAGCGATTAAGCTGCTGCCATGTGGGCCGAATCCCTTCTGCAGCTTGGTGGCTTCCTATTCCCGTCTGGGAGGCCACTTATCCAACGTCGAAAATCGGCATTCACAACACGTCCGCCAGTCAACACCTACCGACAAATTAATTTCCAATCCTAGTTTCAAAAACGGAATTAAAAACTCTATTTTATTAAAACTGACCGTTGTTTCTTGGGCGTGTTCAAGTCTAGCAAAAGAAACAAAATACAATCTAGTGGACGTATGCTTTTTAATTTCTTGACATCTATTTCTTCACATATCTAAAAAATCTTTCTTTTATTAAGTAGGAATAATTATATTTATTGGAGTATCAAACAATTAGATTTAGGGCTGTTGTGTTTTGTCATCAAATAATTAAGATAAGATTCAAGGCGAAAAGAAGTTTTTCCAGTAGAAATACAAGGCATTTTTCAACGCACCATAGGAAAAACAAGACCTCTTACTAAAATGGATTCTTGGTCAGTTTTTTAAATTAAAACAAATTTCTTGGAACACTCTAGAAAAATTTCAATTAAATTTTGTGGTGTAAAGGTGTTAATAAGAACTTATCTTAACAAAAAATCGTTCTGTATATATGTACGTTATACTTTGTTCACTTTTTAAATTATTTTTCTCTGCGGTTACCAGCATTTCTTCTATAACTTTCTTATTAGGTACGTCTTATTAGGTAGGTAGGTCTTATTAGTCAGCCCTGTTTTTAAAAATTCAGGTTCATTGTTTGAAAATCATTTCGGTATAATTTGGCCTAAATTTGAGTTTGTATATAACGTGTTGTGAGTTATTTCAGCGATTGTCGTGTTGAATTGACGTAATTATCCGATGTTTGAAAGTCGGGCCGTACTTGGACTAATGTGTAACATGCTGTCAGCCATTCGGAAGACGTTACTCGTAGAAGAAAGGTCATTCACCTCAACCGATTTATTATTTATTTATAGGACATGCGAGATAGCACAAAGTTTTTGGGACAATGCCCTCGTATAAGTAAAAAGGTGCTTGGTTTGTCCCATTTAATTGAATATTGCCACTCCTTGGCGCCATATAGAGTGCGTGTAGGAAGACAACCCGATATGAGGCAGCGAGTATTTGGGTCACCTGGTCTGATTTTTAGAGAAAACCGGACTGTTGTACTTTTTACCTCGTTTTTCTTTGTGTACATTAAGAATGAATGTTTTTATAAGGGTAAATATGTAGGATGGCAGAATATTGGGTATCCCATCGACCCTCAATTAGATTAGTTGTGTAATATGAGTGGGTAATGGTAGTACTCCACCTGAGTGAATTATATTTAAATGGGAAAGAATGTATTTACGAGTCAGTGGAGTTGGATCTATAAACTGATTGCCCAGCTGTTGATAGCCTAACCTCGTGGCTGGAAGAATGAGGTCTGACATAGACTGCCAAAACTTGAAGTGGGTATTTTCGAGGTCTGCCGGTAATTTAATGTAAATTGTACACTCTCTCTGTGCTCGTGGGTTGGTATGCATGTGCAGATTTGAGCTTATATAAATCAGCAATCATTTCCGCACTTTACAAGAGCTTTAGTTTCATTTGAATTTAAGTAAATATCATATACATTTTTATATTTTATCAGTGGAATATAAAGCTGTATTTGCTTAAATACACCCTGATTGTTTGGCGGAATTCAAATTCTTAACATATTTCAAAATGGAAATCTATCTCAATGTTTACCAAGAAATTAGTTTTAATTCGAAAATTACTCTACATTGGGGTGATGCGTTGGATTTTCTATGGTGCTTCGAAAAACGTATCACTCTGTATATATTTTACACATACCTTTTTTAAAAAGAAAACACGTGTAATTATTTAAATCATAGTATTTTGATTTTAAATAGTTACAAAATATTAGTTTGGCTGATTAGTCTTAGAAATATGTTGCCTAATACTCTGGAAAATATAAGATATGCTAGGTACATGGCATTGCTTGTTGTCATGTACACACACCCCGAAAACAAATCTGTTGACCATTACTGCTCTGGAATTGCAATTTCGCGTAATATGCTGCTAACATCAGCCCAGTGTTTTATAAATTTAAAGGGCGAAATGTCAAAACCGGAGGACATCATCATGTACTATCACCTGAAAATTCGTCCAATAAAGCGGTTGATAACGCAGCCACTATTCTCGCGGGGCAAAAAGGGCCACGACGTAGGTCTGGTAGAGCCGAAAGACGGGTTCAATCAGTTTTACGACAAATTGGGAGGGTATGTTTCCCTAAAAGAGCAGAGTTGCGTGTTCCTTTCGTACCAAACCGGCTGGTACATGGTACGGCATAAGTTCATGTCTTTACACTTCGGCTCTCCCATCTGCACCACAAATGAAAACTACACAATCTGCGCGAAGAACATTTCCAGGAATGGCGACTGCAAGGCTGATGGAGGCGCTCCGATTGTATGTTTCGGATACCTCCACGGCATACAACCGATTCCTTCGTACAACAACATCACCGGCCGCTGTGCAAATAGCAACTCGATGGATTTCATAGATCTATTTAAACATGAGAATTGGTTTCGGCAAGTTACAAAGGTTGATTTCATCAAGCGAATCCTTCCCTAAGATTCTCCAAATTTCACACAGACTACGTCAATAATTTTATTTTCTCGAAAGTTTTATTCGAATGGGGTCATAGAGTAAATAAACTTATAGGCAAATGTGTAGTCATTTTATAACATATGTTCTACCTATTGTGACAAATATGCATTCGTTTTTATAGTATATTGCTAGTAGATTTTGTTTCAAACAGGCTTTTGGAATAGCAACTTTTTGTTCCTCGTTGTGGGACAAAACTTCTGCGGTCAATTATCTTTTCTGTACTAAACTCTGAATTAGGCTTGACATGAATTTCAAAACGTGTTCAGGAAGTAAAAAGTGATATTACTGAGGATATATTCGTTAACAATACTGTTTATCTAATTCCGAGCAAATAGTATCATATTGCAACTCACTTTTATGATTGAATGAATTAGAGACAATTCTGCACGTGCATAAGGATAGTGGGCTCTTTGTGGCAGGCAGTTTGTATGGCGGGATCTTTGATGGTAGGGCTTGCGGGGCTAACGATAATGTCATATTCGCCTAAAATTGGCACTTCAGATTTTCTCTTATTCTAGGCTCTGTACAAATCTGTATTAATGGAAATCATTTCCTAGGGGTTTGCAGAAAACACGTCGAGTTAATTTGGCTTGCAAACCGTTGTGCCACACTAGATCGAAAGCTTTTTCTACCTCGAGGAATACTCCAATGTTAATCGATTGGTGTTCGCATGTCCGTAGTATGTTGTCAACGATATAGCTGCGATGTTTGATTTGTTTGAGGATGTAGGAATCCAATAGTTTTTCGAACATTTTTGACAATACTGAGAGAAGAGATGATAACCTCAATGGCTTTGCACTTTTAATGTACCACCATTATTTTTGCTTTTTTCAAACGGGTAGTGTGTTACAGCTTCCTTACTGTGGCTGCACGTACGTTGGCGGTAGCTCAGTGGGAAGGGGGGGGGGACGTGTTGAAGGGAGAGACAAGTGATGATCGGTGAGGGGGTGAAAGTTTATTTACAGGTGTTATGTTGAGCGCCACGGTATTTTTGGAGAAGGATAAATACCGAAACCAGGAAAAAAGGAAAATAAGAGTAGAACAATGGAAAAAAAGAAAGAGAAAAGGAAGGACAGATACGGTTCCCGTGTTAGAACCCAGACGACCGATGTAGCGCTTCTGGCTTCTCTTCTTTCTGATGGCGCTTCCCCCCAGAGTTATGATGGAAGCTAAATAATGAAGTTCTTCCTTCTTCTATCGAAGTTAATTCGTTAACACAAGATAGATATCTTAGGGTATTTAGCTTACTTAGGGTTTAAACTATGATTTTAAAAAAATGAATACTAATAACAACTATTCTATTTACAATTACATTGACAAATTCTTTTTAAATTAAAAACTAACAAAAGGCCGAAACTTACAACTAATGTCTCTAGTCCGGAATTATCAGGCCTGATAAAGAAATTGGAAATGAACAACTCTCGGGATCACTCTTCACTTGCCGGAATCACCCCTTCCCTTCGTAGCAACTCTCCGCACCCGTATATCAGCACGACTAGAACCACAAGAGACACACACACACACACACACACACACACACACACACACACACACACACACACACACACACACACACGCGCACAATTAAAAAACGGACACTCAACAAACGATTTAAAATGAATTATTATCTACTCAACCGACAATCAAAATTACCATTAAAATCAAAACGACATACACATACTTACTCAAACCTATTTGGATGTACGGGTGCCGAGTTTGGATCGGCTAAATAGTCCAATATTCAAAGATTACAAAGTTTTCAATCCAAAATTTTGAGATTAAGTACACACTAACATACAAATACGATAACTCCATTCCACAAAACGACCACGTAAGCTGAAATAATCCAGAGAGGCTATCAATGGGTTGCTTTCTCTATATCGCCCGTAATGCCACAATTACTCGGAACTTCTATCTTGAACTGACTCTCCTTGCTTTTTTTTTCCAATCTCGAACCCGGAGCCCACTAGCCTCGAACCCAGTGCCCTCCGGGTCGGGATCTTGCAGGCCGCTAATTGCTTCCTGCTTCTCGCGCTTCTCGTCTCAGTTCGTCCCGCCACTATTTAAGTTTTATTAATTTTTTTTTCGAGAAGAAAGAAAAAATGTAATAACTGTACAAGGCGTCATAGGGAATTAAAGATTTGAATTAATTGCACTAAGGCTTTTCTTTGATAAGCGCTTTATGAACAGCAGAAATTACGTCAATTCTTTTATTTTTTCAAAGGAATATGCTTTATCAGGTTGTGCACTATTTTGGATTTTAGTAAAAATGTCAGCTGTGGATAGCAGCTCGGGTAATACAATTGTTTAGAAAGATTAAAGCACTTGTCGAGAGATGGTTTTGAATTTTTCCGTAGATAGGCCACGCATGTTCCCTTCCAAAGCTGGTTTTCCATTAGGTAATAATACAATTTTCAGTTGAATCAGTCTTTCACACGTTTTATTTAATTCATTTTTAAAAAATAGTTCTTACTCACAGGAAGATGTTTAGCAACGATCCGGATTTCGAGCCCTTTAGCTCATCATCAGGTTGAAGGACTTCTACAACCACGTCTCTTGACATGAATTGCAAAAGAGAACCCGCTGATACCCCCGCCAACGCGACTTTCCAATGAGCAACTGTTTTTTAATGGCGCTCAATTTTAACGTGCGAAAAGCGGGAATTATAACACAAATAAATATAAAAAAGTAAATACTTAAGAAATTAATTATCAGCGGGTTCACTTTTGCAATTCATTCGAGAGAGGTTGTATTAGTCCTTCAACCTGATGATGAGCTAGAGGGCTCGAAATCCGGATCGTTGCAAAACAGCTTACTGTGAGTAGGAACTATCTTTTTAGAAAGGATTGAATATCACACTCACTCCACCATTCATCATTTCTTCTGCTTTATTTAAAGTTACGGTTGTTTTTAACTCCTCGATATACTTATTATACAATAGTACAATATAAAATTTTTATGGCAATGATGTGAAAAAATATTTGTTGCATTATATTGTATATTTTGTATTTATTATAAATTTTTCCGTTTTAATTTTGATACATAATCTACTTTGGGATTGTAGGCCTATGATAAAAAAATAATAAATAAGTTTTTATTGATTTATTTTGATAGTATCAACGAATACAAAGCACTACTTCAAATTTATTTTTTCCGTTAAAAACGTGTTTTCCTGGCATTTTTATATCATGAGGAAGAATAAATAAAACAAACCGGTGTATTGCAGTAGACTTTTGGCCAAATTAGATGGAGGCTGATGATTTTCTTCTATAGCAACTTCGATTCCAGTCAAGTTCCGTATGAAGTCCCTGTGGACAGACAGGTCTTCAAACATCATAGTGCCCATTTTTGGTCTGCAGGAATCGAAGGCTATACCCCTTGAAAGTATGCCTTTCAATCTGAGATCGCAGAAAAGCGGTGCACCTTGATCACCCTCACACGGCGAGTTGTTCTCAGTGCTATGGGCACAAAGTACGACCTCCATCCCTTTGCAGGCGGGTTTGCCTGTTCTCACATCTACCTTGGATTTTACAAGCGTCTGTCCCACCAATCCATTTACATTTTGTTTAAACGTATATATGTAACAGTGAGACATTTTGTCGACGCCTCCACCCAAATTGTTAAAGACGTGATCGAACTCTTCGTTAACCGCCACTACAGCTATGTCGAAGCCTTTTTCTCTGGTGGTGTATTTAGGATGTATCAGTGCGTATAATACTTCGCTGCCTTTTGCAAGAACTGGATTGTATGCATACACGTCCATTACTCGCGGATTTATTAACTCGTCTTTTGTAAAACAGTATGACGAGGATAAAATTTGTTTCTTAGCGATTACCCCTCCAGAGCACTGCTTTTTTATTAAGTGTTCATCTACCATGTGATAGGCGGTGATAATAACTATATAGGTAACGTCCAACACTTTTCTCACTGGAATTCCACCGAACATGCTGCCCGTACACCAGTAATAAGTCCTATTTCAAAATTATTCAATGATGTTTGCACATAATCTTAATGTAGATCACGTTTTATGCCAGAGTAGAAATTTTAGTCTCTTCCTAATTTCAATCACTTACATTACGTTAATGTGGCCTTTTGCAGATGCCTAATAGTTTTTACATTTACCAATATTTTGATGAGAATGTAATAATTTGATGATTTTGAAAAGATCTAAGTTAGCTAGAAATTTTCTGACACATGTTTTCTTTGATTCCAGTAACGATGAAGCACGATTTCACAATTAACTATTATACTCTAATCAAATTTGCAAGTGAAATAATAATAAACATAATAACTTTGATTTACGAGACTGTATGGGCCCCAGGGGTGCCGGTGTTTTTGAAAACGAGCCCATTTTTTGGGTTTGATTTCAGGGCCGCTGAGATTCGAACCCGGGTCTTTTACAGTGATCAGCCGCCGTATCAACGGCTACCGTTACAGCCAACTACCTCACTCCACTTTTTTTAAAAACTAATCATATTTCCCACATCTCACAAACTTTGTCACAGATATTTTCTGCTTATAGTGTGTTATATGTGCTTATTTCAGTGGTTACTGAAAGAGAACTGCGGATTTTATAAAACACAGGAGTATTTGCATCATACTCTCGCTTACCCTGGAAGGGTCATTTTTATTTTGAGGTGAAATTACATCTTCTTGAACCTTTGATTTTTTTTCCGAAAATAAACATGTGATCAAAATAGTAGAGACCGTAACAGTATTCATAATAAAATATTATCCAGATTTAAAAAAGAGATAGATGAATTCACCATAAATCTAGTTATGCAAGAACCTTCACAAGTTTAATCTCTTGATTGCGAGATTGCATTAATTGTGTCAATATTTTTTCAATAAAATTTTGACAAAATAATAAACATTGTTTGATTAATATTATGTAATTGTAGAACATTTATGTAATGTGTTCAAATCTAGGTGGTCAGTTCTATGGTTAGTAGAATGTTACGATGGTTGCATACTTGATTTTAAAATAGATAATGCATAATTATAAATGTTCAGTTGGGGGGGGGGGGGCAGCGGTTCTGGCTGACCGATTCGTATATCTGCCAAGCCAGTGGTTCTGGGCTCGAATCCCGACAAAGCCCATGGATTTTTAATTGATAATAGTATGAAAAATGTATTGTAATTTGTTTTGACCCAACACTCAATGGGTAAATGGTCAGTAAGCCGTCATGTGTGACAGGAATTACTTATAAATGTTCAGTAGGTTCGAAAAGTTAATTTTTCTTTTAAATTGATTTCCTGTATGCTTAACACGTGACTTAAATACAGGTAAATTAAGGTTGCTATGCGACAGATGTTTCAATTTATACTTCGTACGGAAAAAGACGGCGCCATGGATTTCAAGGGCTTAAGCCGTTGAAACAAAACTGGCTTCGAAATTGAAGGCCTTAACGAAAGAACACTTGATTCGAAGTGGGTGGGCAACCCACGAAAATATTTTCCATCCTTCCTTTTATCTGTACCGCAAAAACCATAACAGCACAACTTCTGGAAAAATATTTAACTCTTCAACGCGGTGTTAATAGATAAAAGGAAATGGCTGAAATCTAGGACACTTTCATTCCAAAAGAAAAATCGATTTTATATTGATTTTTCACTAGTCACATATTGCCAAGAAATCCAGCAGGTTGAACATAGAAGTGTCAACATTGTCTAAAATAAGACAGCAATTTACAAGAATCTTCCTATCGTGGTCTTTGAAGTAATCTGGAGATTCAGAATGTTGGTGCAGATATCAAATTTTTAAAATGCGATTGACATATTTTTTAATTTTTTCCTAAACCTTCAAGGAAGAGAAAACAATGATGAAAACCACTGGATCACGATTGTTAACTAGCAGGTATCCTCAAAACCACTTTTGTTTCTTACCGAGTCCCTTAAGACGACTAGACGCTAAAACTTACAGCATGGATTATATTGTTGAATGCAAAACGTTTTAAAATTGATGTCTAAAAAGCTCTTGTGGCAAACAAGCTGGTTATAAAAATTCAGGGCCAGACAAATTATGATTCGGCGCGAGGTTTATCAAGAATAACATTAAACTTCTCTTGGTGTCGTGTCTTTTTTCTTTTTAGTCAGATCACTGCGATATCCAGCAGTGCTCTTGTAAACAACCTAGTACATATTTTATGGTACCTTCCTGGTCTTTAAGTCGTAGAATAGTGTATTTTGAAAATGTGAAAAGAAACGCATATATTGTGCCAATCGATTATGTTTTTTGGGTTAAAACAGCAATGTCGGTTTTCAAAACTGCATTTTTAACAACAGATTAAGTCACGTGTGTTGATAACTTTAGTTAATTTTAACTATAAATTCTTGTAACTCTTGTATTTGTGGAAACCATATTAAGAAATAAAAAAACACAAAAAGGTGTGAGTATCCAACAAAACACACCAAAAATAAAGGGCCAAGCAAATTGTTAACATCCATCCGCAGATAGAAATGATTAAGGTGGAAAGAACGTACCAATTCTAATTTAGAACCATCGTTTTCATCCAATGAATACAACTCTTGAATAAGCTTGGGGTGGATTTCTGGTTACTCTGGGCGCTCGTGAGGGTGGCGTGAACTTTTCCATTGCAGTTTAAGTGGGTCTAGTCCCTGCTAACTGCGGGAGGATAGGTCGTGAATTTTTCCTCGGATTTTACAAGAAAAAATCCTATTGCAATAATGGTTTGTGAACTTATGATTTACTTTTATCAATGCCATTTTGATCCTCTCTCTTACGAATTTTTCGAGTTTACCAAGCAAACAGCAACAAGGAAAGTTTTTTCAATTAATAAACAATAACTAATAACCTTTGATTAAGGTTTTGGTTGAGATAAGTAATAAGGAAAATTTTGACTTTTAGTTCCATCTACGTTATACGTTCTACAACTGAAGAAATAAATGAAGTTAAAAAAAAGAAACTTCGCTTTTTTATATATCATTTTTTAATTTTATCGTGCCTAAAATTAGTTTATTTATAACCCATAAAAATGACTTACATAATTTATTATTTTACTTTTTACAATTTCATTTTGTATAACTCTTAGGAGCCGGAACGAAATTCTAATTCCACTTGAAATTTTAAGCACAGGTAAAATATTTCCATGCGAGGGTTGCGTACCATGTTTAAAGGTATCAATTTCAACAATTCTTTTATCAAAAAGACGATGGCATGATTTTTCAGGACCTAGCCGTCTACAGGGACTTCATATGAAACAAAACTCGCTTTGAAGTTGTAGCAATTAACTAAGCATTAACGACTTCATTATACGAATCAGTCATCCCACAAAACCCTGGTAACCATAAAGAAAGCCACTGAAAAATTAAAAGAAAAATTAAAACCTTACAACTTCAATTATTAGCAAGAAAATACCTGAAAATGGATCAATGTTACGCTCTTTCCAAAAAGAAAAATCGTCTGTTGTTGATTCTTAGAGAAGTTCGCCTTTAATTTTGGTTTTACATTATTGTTAGATGGTCACGTCTGGTTATTTAGAATTTTTAAAATTTTTGTTTGAAGTCCAAAGTCGCTGTTTTTTCATATTAAGCCAAGTTGAGAAAGAATTCAATGCCACATTTGGTTCTCATGAAGTCCCCGTAGACGGCTAGAGCCTAAAATCTCTTGACACCGTCTTTTCTCTAAGTTGCCAAAATTAATTCCTCTTGCAAGTATAGCTCGATGTAAATCAGTTCGTGAGTTAAGAATGTTGCTTTTTCCTTTTAGTCCGCTCGTCGGCTGTCTTATCTTATTGCTCTTATTTTGTTTGTATTTATATCGTTTGTATAGTCACTGTTTTGATGTTCATCTCTTCGAAACTCTTGCGGACCAATCGGGTTTTAAACTTGAATTTAGACTGCATTTTTATCGGATGAATTGTTCTCGATGTAAATTAAAAACGATATTTTTTATGAAACAGAATTTAATTTTTTCCGAATATGTTTGTAAGTTCGATTTAATAGAACACATGGCGACTACGTGCCTACAATACAACTTTGTTTTTGTTTTTAATTTAATCAGCTTTGCTATTTATTGCATAATTTATTGTAAAAAATAAGATTTTCCATTCAAAAAGACACCTGATCTTAATGAAATTCGTACCTAGCTATTGACATTTTTCTATTGCGGATTGGTATTTTATTTATCTTATTTATTTTGTGTAGTGATTAGTGACCGTTAGTCGAAGATAATTCGGAAATCGTGAGATGCGGTCTGGTGAGAGATTTAGGTTTCAGAAAAACATTTTTTTTTATCGTTCCAACGTTTCGATCTTTATTGAGATCATCTTCAGGGCCTGGGATTTACAAACATTGTTTAAATTTAACATATACATGTAGGATGTGGAAAAATGTGAATTTATACAATGCAAAAAAATATTTGTTTGTTTTCTGCATAATTGTGCCATTCTTGCGTGTCGTGTTGAGAGTGCCAGTGAGATATTGCTGTTTTATGTTTATATACCTTGGATTTTGAAGGGGTGGGGAAGGAAGTCGGTATAGAAAGACATTTCTGTATAAGGAGTCGGCTTCTTTGTGGGAAAAGAGCTGACGATGGGAAAAAAAGTTGGTAATTGTTCGGCCAGATTATCCTTTCAAGATTATATAGACGGGGATAAATAGCAAAAGGAAAGCTAAATTGTTGAACAATTAGAGTATGTAAAAATGAAGTGTGGAATGTGATGAATGTTTTATATGTTATATTATGTGATGATATATGTATGTATCGATATTGAATTTGATTAATGATATTATAATAATTCTGTGAAGTAACTCTTTGGCCCTGTTTATTATTGTATGAAGAAGTTGGTGAGATGTAAAGTTGAGGTAGCGATCTGTGTTTCTTGGTTTTTGATACCAATCTGTTATTAATGTGCCATCTGGTTGTTTTCTTACGAGTGTATCTAAAAATGGTATTGTTTTGTTATTTTCGATTTCATGTGTAAATTGTAGGCGTGGGTGAAAGCTATTAATATCTAATCTAGTTTGAATTTGATCTGTGGGAACTGCTGTCAATATATTATCTACGTCTTATTTATTTTATTATTATTAATAAAGGCAAGCAACCACCAAGGGTCATAACCTGCCTTGGACAGAAATATGTTTAGGGTGGCGATGAACAAAACAGACAGCCTGTGCCACTGCCCCTATTCTTGGCTCGTCTTCTAAATTTTAGAAAGCAGAGCGGGCATCCTCAACAAATAGAAAAGTTTTTCTACTCTGTGTCCATCATCTGGCCAAATTTGTCCCAAATTAGCCGAAACAGCACATCGCTCCTTTCCGGCTTAAATCGAGTAGAGACAGTAAGAATATGTGCGTTTGTACCCGTTGCTGACAACCTGGACACATCGGTATTTTAATTTAGACAGTTAGTTAAATGCCTTTATTGATTTTGACTTTCCCGGACATATAGGTCTGGTGGGTAAAGAGAAGGCTAAGGCTTCCTAACCACTGCGAATCCGACATTCTGTTGCCGCAGTGAAAAGAAAAAACACAAAAGATAGTGGTAGCGTCGGCGGGGTGGAAATGTATTCTATGTTGGATATGTGTTCTATAAATCTCAAGTAACGGTCCTACCTCGCCTCAGGATAGGTCATGCCAGACTCAAGGTGAGAGAATCTCCACCGAACCAAGGTTGTGAGGAACCTATAACACCAAACATATTATTACGAGTTTGTGCTCTATTTGAGCCGGAAACGAGCGCATGTGTTGATTCGGGTAGTTTGTAAGATGATGAGACAGAACAACTTGTACATTTCTTCAAGATGGCTGAGGCCGAAGGAGGGTATGGCGGGCCTGGCGTGGACATGTTGGCCCTCTTGCTGCCCGGCGGTTTTTGTTCATCGCCACCCTAAACTTATCTGTATTCAAAGCAGATTATGACTCTTAGTCGTTGCTTGCCTTTATTACAAAAATAAACATTAAAAAAAATTCAAATAAATTATATTTACATCATAGATTTTTTGGAGGTTTTTCCATTAAATTTTTGGAATAACTTCACTATTTTAGAAATCCACATAAAACATGTGTTAATGTTTAATACGTTATGAAGTCTTACGTTTGAGTTATAGATTGTATAGATTGAAATAAAGCTATGTATGGGTCCCACGTCGTTGAAAATTATACAGAGTACCGCTTTATTCTGTTCGTAGTCACTCTTGTCAGCGATGAATTGAACAGGACGTGCAGCGGCGTCGCGATACAGGAGAACACTGCAATGACGACAGCTCAGTGTTTCTTCAATGACGTAAGGGAAATTGTCGATCCCGGGTCGGTAATGATGTTCTGGAAGGATAAAACGGGATTCGACGGTTGGAGGGCCACGAACCTTATCCCACACCCCGCCTACCGTCTGGGAAGTGTGCATTGCAACATCGGCCTGGCCAAGACCTCCGGAGTTTTTCCATCAGTGTACAAAAATCTGGGCGGTCACCTCGAACACGACAAGCCGTGCGAAATCTTCGGCTACGGTAGTTACGACCGCGGTTTTCGGCTTCCCTTGTACTTGCAGAGGATGAAAGTCGCCCCGGAAAACAGGAAGACTTGCAACGAGGTAAACGAATCCCTGATATGCATCACATTCAAAAACAAGGAGATGCCCTGCAACGGTGACTCAGGCGCTCCTCTCATCTGCGAAGGTTCGGTAAAGGGCATCTTGTCTGACGGATACGTTTCCCGTGAGATGTGCGGCATCTTTAGAAAGTCCCTCACCCGATATCAAATCCTTGCCAACTACAGGCTGTGGTTAAATGAAATCACGGGTGTTTTCGTCGAATCCCATTATAAATCAGCATCTTACCACCACATACTCATTCCACTATGCCTGTGCTTTGTTTTCTTCAATAATATCGTAAAGATTCATTGATAATTATGATTATGTTATAACTAACAATCCGTACATAAGACGTTTGAGTTAAATCAATCATTCAACGTACACCACGAATGTGATCTACATTGTTTTCTTGATTTATGTGTCTTAGCAATATTCCTATTTACTTGTATTTATTCTTTTACTGGAAAAAAATTGTGAGTGGAGATTCGGACACATACTTGGTCGTGATCTTCTTGTTGGAGAAACAAGTTGAACTCATCGACACTGGATCAATTTTCCTGGCTGAAACTGCGAGAATGAAAGACTCACTAAACTGATTAAGTGCCGATAAGTTCGACATTTATTTACATACAGGCTACACCTGGTGTTAACATAACAATGCATTGCATTCATTAAATCTTATTTTTAACGCTGCTTTAATGGTGACGTAATTTGATCATTATCAACCGTCTTTCTGCCTATCCTTGCTTTCAGACGTGGTTTTTGCACTGAAGATGGTAAAATGCCGAAACGACAGATAACCCCAATAGGAATAGGAAGATCAAAATGACCGGTAATGATCAAATTACAAGTTGTTTGTTACTCATCATTCGCAGCGAACGAGTATCATTAGAACTCAACGTATAATAATTTATAATAGTTGAATTCATTATTTTGGCAATGTGAAGCTTGCAAACACAAATTCTTGGATTTATTCAAAAATACTGACACATGGCAAAAACGTCTATGAGCTGAGTGTAGGCTACATTACAGGGACGTGTTGAAATTCCGTTAAAAACTGGATCCCAGGAGATAATCCAGTACAACTGGCATATAGTTTGATGGTTCAGGCAGAGCAGGATGACCGAGAAGAGCTAAAATCAGGTTTATCGCCCAGCAATCCTTCCAAAAATAGTTCACAGTAAATTAGGGAGTTTTTAAAGAAAGAAGAGCGAGAAAAACATGTGTGTTTATATTAATCAACATATGCCAGCAATTACAATCTCTAGGGACTTGATATGCAGACTTTTATTGTTTTAAGGGGAAAAAACTTTTCGGTTAAGGGAAAACTGCTATACCCTTATTATTAGAAACCGAAAAGGGCCTAAATTCAGGTTTACGGTCCTGCACTTATCCAGAAATATCTCACAATAACTTACGTAGTTCTCCAGGAATGAAGAGCGAGAAAAACTTGTCATTGTGTCTGTATAATCAACATCAACAAATATCGCGAGAGCTTTCATTTTGCTTCCTTCGGTTTTTCCTTCTTGTTCTTTCAAAAAATTTGAAATTTTTATATTTTTTCATGTTATTTTATGTGGTAGAGCTTGTGTTTTTCAATGTCTTTCTTACTAACCTTCTTTTGCAAAAATAAAACAAAAATCTTTTTCTAACCAGAAATGTATATTATGTTGAACCGGGGCACACGGGCACTACTGGGTCTGTCTTCACTCGCGGGTCTAGCTGTAAAGATATTTAAAAAAAATCGTGGTGAGTTTTTCGTACAATTATGAATTATTGCGAATAATTGATGTGATTCTACCAATGAAATTATTCCAAACTTAGAGTTATTACCATAGATTAATTGGTATACATGATATTTATACATAAATAAATATATCAATGATGGGCTAGTACGAAGACAACTTTACGTCGCTTGTAGATGGAATTTTTCGTTGTCCTCTACCGTCAAATAACTCAAACGCATAATATAACATTTAAAATTCATATAATGAATTGTCAGAACATTCAATATAATGTAAGACAAAGACAATTCCAATAAAAAGTTCAAATTGGATCGTTGTTGGCAATCTGAAATTGACTAACATATGTTCTTAAATATTCAGGAGGATGTGGACAATTTTATGATGCTATTTCTTTATTTTACAGTTGAAACATTTGGTTGTACGTTTTTCCATACAGTGTCTATGAAATAGCATGATTAGGTTAATCACGCATCTCTGTATGAAGTCAAAACCTCCTCAGTACAGCATAAAATATTCTGGATTCTAAACATCATAAAAGATCGAATGTTACACGTGATCGAAAATCCATTTAATCAAATAAAAAAGGGAATACAACGCAAAAGTAATTGCTTGTAGATCGTACTTGAAGATGTTCGGTGCAATCCGAGAGATGGATGTTATAAAGTTTTCATATGTAGTTCTTGTCCTTTCTTCTCATTCAATAAATGATAAACAATTTTACACAAATTGCACTGGAGTGATGATCAGTAGCAATGTAGTGTTAAGCTCGACTCGATGTGCTACAAGTTCGAATGGTTCTCAATTGCAACCATGGAATGTTTGGATTTTCTATCAATTAACTCCTGTCCTTCAAGCAAGAACCAGAACAATCAAGCTAATGATACATCCTCAATTCCAAACAAGCCAACAAGGATTTGACTTGGCTTTAGGTGTAATTCCAGAAACATTATCTAAAATTTACAACAATATAGGCGGAGGGATTGATCAGATGTCGCGTTGTTTTGTAATTTCACTTGGAAAATCCAATAACGAAATGAGCACAATGATTCTGACCAAAGCAAGCATAAATGTGAGAACTGGAAAACCAGCGTGCAAAGGGATGGGGGTCGTACTTTGTGCATACAGTTCTGCAGACGCTTCGCCGTGTTTAGGCGATCAAGGTGCACCGCTATTTTGCGACCGCAAACTTAAAGGTATATTGTCAAGAGGTATCGATTTTGACATGTATTGCGGGGCAAAATTGGGCACTATGGTGTTTGAGGACCTAGCCCTCTACAGGGACTTCATCTGGAACAACACAGGAATTGAAGTGGAAGGTCATCCTGTCGAAAGCTCAGTCTGTTCATCCCACTCCGTAGATTTTCTTGTTTTCTTTTTTATGTTGACTTTGAATAACTTGAAAAGAAAACTGTACTAAAAAGGAAAAACAGAAAACACTTAAAAAAAATGAAAATGCAAAGTGCTTTATTAAAAAAACATATGTTCATATTAATAATTCTGTATATTATGTACAATAAATGTTTACAAACTTTTGAATACGTTCAAAAAAAGAAATAAAACTGTTTTAACTACAATCGTACGAAACATATTTTAAAATATTGTCAAAAGAGGATGGGGGTAGTATTAAAGCTATAGTAGTACGCTAGTCTAGCGTAGTATTAAACGTATACTGCATTTTAGCGATGTCTTAACAGGATAAATTTATCTAAGATTCACTTATGACACATATACCTCTAGATCTGCTACCTAAACCAATGACTCCAAAACAACAAATACGAAAAATAAGACATCTTCCTAAAAAAAAAATCACGTGGTCTTGATTTGATAACAGCTGAAGTTCGTCAAGAATTTCCCAAAAAAGCCGTTCTCGTTCTGACTTCTTTATTTAAAGCAATTTGGAGAACTACACTTTCCCATGCAATGGAAATTTTCTTACGTTAAAATGATCCCAAAGCCACATAACATTTTGAGCTCACCATCATCTTGCCGTCATAATAGCCTGTTATCTTGTTACTTGTAAATTATTGTAAACATTAATTTACAAAGTAATTATCTCTATTGCTACATTAAACGATATTTTTCCAGACCATCAGCTTGGCTGTCGAACCCATCATTCCACTACTCATCAACTTCGCAGAGTTACTTATTTCATTTTTCATGTCTCGAGCAGAAACTGTAGGCGTCTGGAGTATTTCTAGATGTTTCTTAGGCGTTCGACGAAGTATAGCATTAAGGACTATTATACAAATTAAAATTATTTTTATCCCAGGCCTATTATCTGATTATACAATCATACCTTAAGGTCATTAGCATTTTCGCAGTAAGCCATGGTACGGAGACTTCTGAGATGGAAGAAGTCCTTGCAGGTGTGACACAAGGGTCAATATTCGCTCCGATGTTGTACACAATTTTTACTTCTGATATGCCCACAAATGAGAATGCACTTACCGCCACATACTGACACCGCCATATTAACAAGTCATTACTCTTTTATACAAACTGTTATGTATGTGTTGTATGCTACAAAACCACATATCACCAATTGAAATTTGGAGCAATCTTTGGAAAATAAAGTTTAACCCCCTCAAAGTCATAACATATCACTTTTACGCATCGCCTTGAGAAATACCCTAACATAAACTTACAATGAACGTGACCCTCAATCCGACAAAGTTAACTATTTAGGACTTTCATTTGATATAACTTGGAATCCACACACACACACACACACACACACACACACACACACACACACACACACACACACACACACACACACACACACACGCACGCTCGCACGCCCCCACGCCCCCACGTACGCACGCACGCACACACACACACACACACACACACACACACACACACACACACACACACAATTAAAAAACGGACACACACACACACACAATTAAAAAACGGACACACACACACACACAAACCATTAAAAAACGGACACTCAACAAACGATTTAAAATGAATTATTATCTACTCAACCGACAATCAAAATTACCATTAAAATCAAAACGACATACACATACTTACTCAAACCTATTTGGATGTACGGGTGCCGAGTTTGGATCGGCTAAATAGTCCAATATTCAAAGATTACAGTTTTGAATCCAAAATTTTGAGATTAACTACACACTAACATACAAATACGATAACTCCATTCCACAAAATGACCACGTAAGCTGAAATAATCCAGAGAGGCTATCAATGGGTAGCTTTCTCTATATCGCCCGTAATGCCACAATCCTAAATTGAAATCCAATCTGCTGGTTGTATACAATAAACAGTTGTAGATAAAATTAAATGAAGTAAAAAAAAATATTTTGTACTAGGTGCCTCATGAACAGATGTCAATTCCGTCAGGAGATTATACCACATGTCCTCCATTTTAATTTTCGTTCCTCTACTAGCGGAAGAGGTATCCCTCAGTAAACTTCTAAGGATGTGTGTGTGTTTTCGTTACTTTGGAGGACCCTCCCAAATTGAACTGTTTATACATCAAAGAAAATATAATTTTCCAATATTGTAAATATATGTTCTTTCACTAAAAAATAAATATTCTCTATCCATCGTTTGGGGCTGAAAAAGCATAGTGACGTTGGTGCCTTTGGATCACATGCGTATATGCGTTAATTTATAAACCCAAATCAACCCTCAACTAACAAAGTAATAAACACACAAATAAACCGACATCCCAGCCGGTACAAACACATGCCGGTTCATTTTGGTTTGATGTTATGAACGACATTTCGATCCCTCCTTCCCGTCCTGAAGTACCCGAGGGCGTCATGTGAAGTGTGGTCGAGTCGAAAACAAATCGTTCGAAAAAGAATCAGTATAGAGTTGTGTTTATTGCCTCAGAGCGAGCAGATAAAGACCTGTTGACAAGTCTATTCCTACAATTATGTCCAAGAAGGAAACTGGAGATCCGCCAGCCCCTCTCCCTTTTTATGTAAGATTCTACAAGTTGTTCCAGACTCCTTCCAATGAACGCTTACCGACCCAAATGACTAGTCGGCATTTATTTCTTAAACTGTTGCTCCTTCCTGGTAAATTAAAGCTAACAAAAAGCAATTAAATATGATGAGGTTTTGTGGTGTAGCGATATTTACATAGAACAAAAATAAATTAATATTTTGTTGTCAAATTTGGTTCGGCAGAAGTATTAATTTCTCAAATGAAATTTTCCAAATCACATGAATAATTTTAGATGATGTTGAAACTGCAGTATTATCTGTATATAAATAAATGCTTGATTTACTAGGTACCTAATCAATCGACGATCAAATTAGTTTAAATTTAAATGAGGCCCAGTTTGAAACAAGGACTGAATGAATGAATATTGCAAGTCGAAGTTGCTGAATTCTGGGAGCAGGGTTGAGCTTAACGTGGTCAAGTATCGATGATGCAGAATTAGTCGAACAATAATTATTCGAACTCGCACAGAGCGAACTATTCTCGGGGAATATCCTCCACAAAGTGCCAGGCAGTTATTTCATGAGGATGATAGAACCATACCCGGTTTTTGGCATCTCAAAAAACTCCTACACAAAGTGGGTAGTATCAACCGCACTTATAGGTTATCCAATGAGGAGAAACAACTGCCATCCAGATTATCTCAGAATGAGAAGCAACTGCTCAATGCCGACCTAGGGTACCAACGTGACCTGAGAAAAGGAATCGCAACAACAATAGACAATGAGCTCCTTTTTGAAAGAGAATAAAGTCTGTTGAACTGAGATAAAGAACTACGAAATCAAATAAGCCACCAAACTGTTACTTAGAAAACACCAAACCCCGCTTCCTAGTGTCCTAGCACTAACGAAGTCCCTAAAGGATTGAGACTATGGCAACAAAATTAACATTAGAAGACTGGGAAACGAAAACAAATGCCAGAAGCTTTCTATTATGCTTACGTCCGGTGTGTAATTGGTGAAGTACGTCATCCATGAACTAACTTCGTTTTATTGGCTATATGTCTGGATCCCGTTGGAACAACATAATCCAGGAATCAATTTGATAATTTTGATTATGGTAGTTATTATGCAATCTGTACAATCAATGTACCCCTCGGCTGGTAGTTCCACTTACATGGAATATTCAATAATAACCGCATTTGTACGTTGAGCAATCAGGATGAAGAACCTGTCACCCATATTATCTTCGAATGGAAAGCAACTGCTCGATGTAGACATAACCTAGAATACCAGAAAGAAAACAGAAAAACAGGAAAAACAATTGTAGCATTAACAGTTGACTACCACTTCTTGAGAGACGGAACAATTCAATTGAACTAAGGAACTAGGAAAATTCAATAAGCCAGAAGACTGGAATGGTTGAGGAATACGAAACCTCCGGTTCCTACAATTCCAATATTATCACCATCAAACGTCAGACTCTGAATCTAGTTTAAGAAATCGTGAAATCAGGCTTTATCGGAAGTCGAAAATGTTTCGGTTTCAATCTCTCCCAACGGGACGTTCAATAAGAAGTAATTAGTTGATGTTTTGCGCTTTGCACTTTACATCGCGGCATAGTGATTTTCCCATTATATCAACCTCAATAAACAATGTCAACATTCATTTAATTGATTAGAGGGGGTTAATCAAGGGTGGGTTGTTTGATGCCCGGTGCAGCGGTTATGCAGGCTTATCATAACTCTAAGTTCCCTGTCTTCCAGTATCTCTTAAATCATACAATTTGATTAGGTCCAGAACATCACTAATTAATAGCTCGTTTTCGATTTTGGTTGAATTTGGTTTGCTTTTTTGCTGTTCTTCCTCGTACGTCTGCCGACAGGTTCGTTCTTCTTGATCTCTATTGTATGCATGTTTCCCTGGATGGCTATCCGTTCAGTACAACAAAATTCAAGACATGGAAGGAGAAAGGGGTCTTGTTTCTCCCTACTTATATCCTAGAGGCCATTAAACAATGGGTATTTCCGGTTTTAAATATAGTAATTCATAATCTACACTTTAGACTCGGTTGAGTAGTATGAGCTAATAATTAAAGCTATTACATCTTATAGCAAAATATTATTTAAGATTTTCGGTAAAAATGGTTTTCTGGGGTAAATGCTGATATTGTTTTTCCTTCGAAGCTACAGAAATCAACCTACCCCTCCCCCCTCATGCATCTAGTATCCTCGGCAATAACCGATATTAATCTTTCGTCCTTATCTCGTGTTTTGCCCGTCCAATCAGGCTCGTCTTTATTATCGGACCCGTTTACGACCGTAGGTCAATCCGTGCAGAAAACCCGATTCCGGCCTCTCGGCTCGGAACGCAATAAAGCCGCCTCCCAGTCTCATTCATCAGTCATTATTATTGACTACAAGTGGGTCATCGACTCGCGGAAGGGCCTGGGGCGAGATAGACGGAAAAAACAAGCGAATATAACTGTAGGAGGATATATAATGAGACAGTAGTGGAGTGGTGCATTAGAGGGCACTATATCAGTGAACCGGTGAGGGGGGTTGACTTCACGTCTAGACCCCGTGTCTCCGGACGGCTCGATACCCACACACATAAGTATTTTTATCATCGAAAGACTTCTCCTATAACTGTCTGTGATGGACATCCCATATTTTTACGAGTATGTCGATTTTTGCTTTACTGCCGTTTCGATCTTGGTCGTGGAAACGTTTATAAGAAGTGTTTTGAACAAAAACCAATGATTTAAATATTGGCCCTTCCGTTCTTCAAAGATAAAATAGAAAAAACACCATGGTTGATGGGCATCGATATCATACAATAAACCGATACTTTCTATATTTAGACTCGTTTGTAAGGAACCGATTTTTTTCGTATATCACCGAGAATTATTATTTTAAATTTACGGTCATATTTCAACAGCGCTAGAGCGCTACAAGCAACTTAGTTATCACAAATTTTGCACTATTCACTTGACTCACTAGGGAGGAAATCGCCAATGGCGCAGTAGACGTCTAAGAGGATGGTCGGGGAGAGTTCTGGTCATCCGGGACTTGAGGGTTGGAAGGAAGTTCAAGGACTTTATAATCGCGTCTTATTCGCGACTTCTTCCAGTTTCGAGGGCAATTGGGAATTGGATATCTGTGTGGATTGTGTATGCGAAGTAGGGAGCTTGAGCAATAGTGCGAAAGATTTTTGATTGGAGTGGCTGGATTCATTGTAGGTTAGAACGCTTGGTTGAACCCCACGGTTGAATACCATACGTCAAGATTGGTTGTAGAAATTATATGGTTTGTTTTCTACTGACAGTTTCTATTAGTTGTCAAGTAGTCTTTAGGTAGTCAATACCGTCTGTTCAGTTCTATTCTTTCCAGCCGAGCTTAAAAAGTCTAAGTCAGTAAACTGTGATATTAAATCGCCATTACGGGCCATACTAAAGTGGGAAAAATGTGTTTTAAAACGAATTTAATATTTATTTAGAAATATATGGATAAAGCTTATTTTTCTACGCACCACATGTCCAGAATGCTAAGTGTGACTCCAAGTTGTGAATGATTGAATAATCAGTAAAAAAAAAAACTTTACTTACAACAATGATTACATTTTCATAAGGAAGTATAGTATCATTAGTAGTAGTGTACTAGTGCTAAACCATCTGTTAGATGTGGCGGTCTGAAAAACTTAAGGAATTAACTTGTGTGATCAAACATTCTCTCAAAACTCTATTTTTTCCCAAAAATAAAACTTGAAACACTGCAAGAATGGGGCACAGTCAAAAAAGTTGTCCTTCCTCGGGCAGGAGTTACTCAATGATCTATTAAAGGGTAATAGGGCGATATTGTCGCAACTAAACTTGAAGAACCAACATAAATTATTAGAGGACAACTTTATATTGTCCATTTGATTGATATTGGTTAAGTAAAAAAAATGCATTTCAATTATTAAGTCCCTTGTAGAGCGGTACAACTTTCAAAATGCCTGGAACGAACAAATAATTCAAAAACCCCAAATTTAGGATGGTTGTTAAGGGAGAACATAAAGTCAATGATAAAATCATGGACTACGGAATTGAGCGCCTTGAACCAAGGCAAATTAGAATTATTTCAACCACTGTAAATTTGAGTCTGTAGTCAGACAGCGACAGTATATAGGTTAAATAAAAAAGGTGGAGTTTTATAGCGTATACGAATAAAAGGTCATTTTATGTCTCTAAGTAGAGCATGCAGTTCGGCGTAGATGAAATAATTTCGAATAAAAAACGCTGGAACGATTCAACTAAATAGAAAAGCTGATAATAATTAATATTAGGTGGAGTAGAAGAATTCTACGAAGAAGGTCGGTGGTCCAAACTGATTTGGTTGAAAATTTGGTCGCATAAATTTTCTATTTGAGGTGAGATGTCAGATTTTATGCGTTAAGAGATACTCATTCACAATGTCAATTCGTCTACACTTAAAGAACCAGGCTTCCTCCAGCACCCCCTCACGAAAAGCTATTTTGTGAGTTTAGGTTTATTTAAATTTACTGATAGGTTCCATTTATCTCTGCAGGGCTGATGGAGAAGTGGCCAGAATGACTACATCTTCAGCATATAGAAGGTAGGTGTAATTGATACTTTAGAGCAGCAAATTCCGAAATCTAGAACATCGGGAAGGTACGGGCCGCAACCCTGTCTAACCTCGTATACGACTAGGAAATATTGCAATGTGGTGAGAACTATAACAGCGGAGCCTGAATGGGGGGACAAATCGGGCAGCTAGGAGCCTGGATTCAAATTTGTTTAAAAATTATTGTATCAAAAGTTGAAAATACAAGTTACGAGTTAGAGGTTTTGGTGAGTAAAAGAGGTTAGAGGTTTTACACGTGAGTAAAAATATCGAGGTATTCATGATCAGCCGCATAAAAAAATGTTCCATATTCTGACCATATCTTCCAAATGCTGCGGTAGATATAGTAGTAGTAATTTCAGCCGTACAGAAAGGTTCAATGTCTAAATATCCGTTGTGCGTTGCGGAGAAAGAATTAGATATAAAAATAATCATTGCACGTAAGTCGAATCATCGAGACCGTACCGAAGGCACGGCCGGTGGAAAAAATAAATGTTTGCTTAATTTGTTCCCATAGATTTTTTCCCCAGCGACCGCCCCAAGATCAAATTAATAAACACACACAAAAACACTCGAGATCAAATAAAAGGAATTACTCTGGACCTACCGCGTAGCCTGGGCTAATAGTTTCGAGGTGCTAACGATGCGGTGTGACTCGATTAACAAAGGGCTGGATGGGCCGCTCGTTATGTCCACCAACCCTTTCTTTTATTTCAAACGATCGTTCACCCCGTCCATAAAAAAGTAAATCATGTCCTTCAGATCGACAGCATAAACTTCAAACATTGGCCTGATTATCTTATACAGAAGCTGCTGACGTTAGTCTCTATTATTGCTAAATTTTTTATAGTAACTATATCGTTTTCAACTAGATACTTCATCAAATCTTCTGCTGTTTGAATTTGATTTTACTAAAAGCTTTCAATCTAAACAAGTTGGTGCAATTTATACAGTAAGGCATTAGATTTTGTAAATCTTGATGTGCTTTTATCAAAATTAATTGTTTTTAACTTCCAAAGACTCCTGTCAAGGTACCCTGTGAGGGGGTCATTCGTGGAAAGCCGGTAAAAATGCATTGGAGTTGGGAATATCCTAAATCTTGTGGAGCCCTGATTCAAACATCCACTTACTGTTGATTTTGATAACAGTTGACAGTAGGTTAAAGGTATGTACAGTTATAGTTGATTCCCGAATGTGTGGATGATTTGAGTGCGGTTACTTCACGAATATTCGTGCCCTTTGAAGCGGACAAAAAGCCGAGCACGGCGAGCACCGGATGTTGTTATTCGGCGAGTAACCGAGCGTCCATCCACACTAGTCGGAATTCGGCGAAAATTTGCGCGGCATCCCGCGAATACCGCATGTCTGGAGCCGCCTTAATAGCCTTCCAATTGGTGTTATCTTCTAGGCGCGCGCTGCACCATATTCTCCTAAATTGCCGGTGGCGGGCTGTTAATCCGTTATTAAAAATAAGGATTAACATTTCTTTGTTTTGGTTTGTATTTTTTATTTTGTTCTAACCAACTAACAAGAATATATCGGTAAATTAAAATTAATAGAATAAGTATAAATTACAAATATCCCTATTCATTTTTGAGCAGTTTAGTTATGTGCACGGGCGTGCATTAAGTAATTGTAAATTTATGAACGTAAAATCTGGAGTTTAATGTGATGCTTGTCGACATATCCGTATTTTGTAGCTAGTGCACGGCTCAGTACAGTTATAGAAATTTGGTGATATTGGGTCTTCATGTTTGACTCCTGTCCTCATCATATATATTCTTCTTCCACTTGTGCCTCCCTCAGTGCCGAGTAGAGGTACATACGTTGTCAAGGTATGGGCAGAAGGGAACAGGCTTTCTAATCAGTCTTTGGAAATATCAATACATTAAAAAGATATGGCAATTTAAGCTACATTAATAACGAACTGTTTTTGATGACTTTCTTCAGTGGATACGTTAATACAGCGGTACATTTGAGTTTCTTTTAAATCACTGTAAGTTTATTATACCAGTATAAAATGAGAGAACAGTTTTAACAAAAGTTCATAAATATTCTTGCCGATAATGTTCTATGATCCTACAATTTGCAGTTTTGCCATTATTTTCTCGCTGGATAACAGTGTTTTCCATCTTCATTCAGCTAACATCGACATAACGGCCTACACTAGAGCGGAGTCCCATTCTTAAGATTAAGTCGTACAGCCGAAACGTCGGACGATAACTACAAACGTCTTTTCCACTTTTCGCTCTATAAATTAGAAATGCCATCTCAATTCCAGCCGTAACAACTTTTGCCCCGGAATGAGAAAGGGGGAAAGAAAAATGCGGTACGGCATTCCGAGTCTAGAGAAGAAAGGACGGTTATAAAAATTGATATTTTCCTAAACGAATCGGCATCAGTAAATCAGCAAAGATTTCTAATAACGTTATTCTTCCATTCGTAGTCGGCGGAAAGTTTTAATGGTCGTGCCCAGTCGGAGAAAAAGAGACTTTTCGACTGATGTCGACCGGGGGCAAAACTCAATCCTGCCTAATATTAACTCTTTTCGCTCATCGCGAGAGGCGACTATCCGACCTCGTAATCCGGGGAAAGAAATCTAATTAACTGAAACATGCATCGAGTCGGATATAGTTTGCCGTAAGTGGCTTTAACCCTTCGAGATCCGGGGACGCCGCCCCCGACCCAAACGCCCACTTGTTTTCCCAACTTGTTTACCGCAGTCGGAGGACTTAACTTTTTCTTCAAAGTCCAGACAAAAAAAAACTTTCAGTCGCAAACAACTTGATATTTATTGAGTTATTTTCGAAGCTACCGAGCGACGGCTCCTTTTTTGGGTCAAACTATATTTTTCGAAACTCGGCTCGTCTGGGGTTCATGAGCCCTTTAGTCTTTCTTATTCTTTCGCCCAGAGGCCCTTCAGTCCTCTGCGAACGCCTCTGTTTATTTCGCTTGATTCCGACTTTGGACATTTTTTAAGTGAAAACTCATGTCAAATTCACCGCCAAAACCCAGAATTGGCTAGATATGATAGACAGCATGAACTACTAAATTAAATTCAACCAACATAACTCTCAATTAAATAAGCGAATAATTAAAAAATAGCTGTTAGTGTGCTTGCCAATTTATTAAGGTCAGGTGAAAGATAACCTCAGTTCGTTGATAACCTTGGCTACAATGGATCTTCTCTTCCGAACAAAAATCGTCAAAAGAAGTGGTATGGGAAAATCAACGAACCATTTTTTTTACGAGGCTTCGCAACAGCAGAGGTCATATAAACAAACCCTCAGGGTACCGGTGTTTTTGAAAAAAAGCCCATTTGTAAGTATGTCGGGTTCGAATGCAGGGCCGCTGGATTCGAACCCGGGACCTCTACCATACAGTGATGAGCGCCGTGTCAAAGACTAAACCTTGCGGCCACCGACGCCCCCTTAACGAACCATTATCTTTCAGTTCAGAGGGACGCAGCTTATTATTTAGATTTCCTCGAGTCCTGTACAAAAAAAAATGTTGCTGATGCAAATTGTGAAAATAGAATATGTGAACGAGATATGTGCTACACGGGAGAGTTATAATAAGGGTCATAACTCATAACAAACGTTGTTTTATTAGATTTATTATTTGGCTGTTTATTAGAAAAGCTAAGTGCCGAAAATTATACAATGCCTTTCAATTCGGTTGACGAAATTAGAACCCGACTTGCAACTATTGCTGCTCCATATAAAACATTGGATTATTCAACAATTAAAATAATTACCTAGTCATATAAAAAAAATTTATTACGTAAAGATATTGAAGTTGTCTTAAATAGCCGCTTCAATATGACTTATAGAAAAATTAGCATGTATAAACATGTATAAACTTACATAAACGCTAATGTTGATATCAATAAATTGCGAGTATTAGCTCAATTGAGACTTGTAAATAAACGATCATGTGGAATATATTTAAACAGGAGAACTTACTGAATCTGAACAACCTCGTAAATTTTGCCCTTTAAAAGAACCTGAGAGAAAAATTACATTACCCTAACTAATTATAACAATGAGGATAAATTTATTTTATATATATATGTGTGTGTGTGTGTGTGTGTGTGTTAAATATGTTCTAAAATATAGGAAATTTTTTATTAGCTTGTTAGAATTAAATCGTTTTACTTTCTTTACCATATCTATTGTATCGTATGTTGCCACGATAAGTTTGTTTTATTTGCTTTACAATATCTATAAATGTACATTATTATTTATTGGTGTCCGAGTGGATCGAAGTCACGATAGTTCAAGTGGTTAGAGCAGCGGCGTATTGAGCCGAAGGTCGTGGGTTCGAATACCGCTCGTGACACTAACGTTTTCATTTCAACCAATACCTTACATAAAGATTAATTAATTGAAAGAAATTATTTGGTCAATCGGGCCACGAAATATAATGGATTATTTTTATTGTTCATTAATCCATTTAGTTTTAGTGGTCTAATTGACCATATTAATTGTTTCAATTAATTATTATTTTTACGTAAGGTCTTGGTTGAGATGAAAAAGCTATTGGCACGCGCGGGATTCGAACCCACGGCGTTCGGCTAATACGCCGCTGCTCTAACCACTTGAGTGACTTCCGTCCTCTCGGACACCAACTCCCCCATAGCCGAAGGTCGTGGGTTCGAATCCCGCTCGNCCAAAATAAAGATAAAACTTTTCCGGCTCAATTAGTCCCAGTGTGTACATAAATAATTAAATTAATTACGTAAAAAAGTATATATTATTTAATTATTATTTATTATATATTATTTAAAAGGAATAATTAATTGAAATTATTACTATTAATGTTGTGTTATATTGTTGTAATGTCAGGATAAATTTGTCTTATTTTCATTACAATATCTAAAAATGTATATTACTGGTGGATTATATCGGATTTAATGTCAGGATAAATATGTTTTATTTTCTTTATAATATCTATAAATGTTAATTATTACCAATGTTACTAGTGCATTTTATTGTATGCAATTCCAGGATAAATTTGTTTTATTTTCTTTGCAAATGTGTATTGTTATTATATCTAACGTATATTATAGTAAGTAATGAAGGCCAACCCCATATGTATGTCTGAGACTGTAACAGATTAATATTAAAATAATGATAAAATAAAGGTGATATAAAGTTGATATAATAAGGAAAAGTTGGAAACGTTCGGACCTTTCGAGCCAACCTACAAAGTTCATCTCGGGCGATTTTTCCCCAGTTTTGGCGAGAATCTTCTCTGTTATGATAAGTTTTACTTTTCATATTCCACAAACTCCTAATATCAAACACTGAACATATTAGTTTTTCAATATCCATCGCAAAAACCAATGGGGTAACAAAACCATACTGCCTGAAGTGAACGTAATAAAAAGGCAAACACACGCACTATCAAATTGATTTGAATGATTTATAATTTCTGTCATGCTTTTGCGAATTCTGACAATGAGACCACGTCAAACAGTCCTCTACTAAGCAATTTTTTTTTTTTCACGAATCGTCAGAACACAGATTGAAAAGTCCCGTGTATTATCGATAAAGACTTGGAATGAATGACCGCGTTAAGCCGATTTGTTCCGGAGATATCAAGGCACATTATTCCTTTATACACCGGGGAATTTTACGGCAGAATTCCGTCCTGGAGCCCAATACCGTTTCATAACAAAAATTCCCAATCCTTTAAGCCGCTTGCAGGGTTAATCACGACTGATCCCGGCCGTCGTGCAGATTTTTGTTTCCATTTTATATCTAAATTAACTTCAAGGGGAAATATCACGGCATTTCATTTGAAAAAGAAGGAAAAAATAACCCAAGTTTAAATGAATAATGTACAGTTACGGAATAAAAAAAATCTTGATTGTTCATTAAAATCATGAGGTCACGAGAGCTCAAGTGGTAGAGCAGCGGCGTATCTAGACGAAGATCGTGGGTTCGAATCCCGCTCGTGCCATTGACTTTTTTATCTTAACTAAAAACCTTAATTAATTGTAACTTGATTGTTCAGTTGAAAGAACTTTAAACAAAATTAAAATACATAATGGGATAGAATAAAAGGGCCACCCTCGGCCATAATACCCCTGCAGTATTTTTTTTATAGGGAATCATCAGCTCGTAGACGCAATGACATCTCCTTTTACTTGAGGGGGTGGTTTCTCAGAAATGAGCTCTAATAGGTGGCATTTGTCCGTGTTGTCCTTATAACGTGTCAACCCCCGGCCCACCGGTCTTAATGGGGCCCGGCGGCCTGATGAAATAGCCTTTTCCAAATTCTTCGGACGTCTTTTTTTTTCCTTCAAGCCCAACCCCCTTTGTCAACACGCCCTTCTGTGGGCTAAAGGGGTTCGAACCGACCGTAACTCTAAAACGGAGTGAAACGTTGGTTAGTAGAGACAAAGTTAATGTCTCAATCACTGAAAAAAAGGTATTCTGAGTAAACTTAGAATTTTCAGGTAGCCTCAAACCCCCAAATGCTCAGAGAACTCAGGTGTTTGGTGGCACAAAGCCACGAAATGAACTCATATAAGCCTAGATGAATTGTTTTATTTTTCGAAACCCTCTCACTCTATATTTGTTGCAGCATGTTGATAACTGATCTATTTTGTACGTAGATTTACTTTGATGTACATTTATTTAATTTTTGGACATAATCGATATATGAACGATTAGATTTGGATGCATAATTAACATGATATTAGGAATTTATTACATATCCACCTGTTTATTCAGTGCAGGTATGTTTTAATTAATAATTGGTTATTGCTTTTTATTTTACTGTGAGGAACGTTTTTCTAAAATATTACCATAATTATTACGTTTTACTTAAAATATTATTAAAATTTATGTTTATCCTATGGCGAGGCAAAAAAATTCTTCTATCCAGGGGACACAGTTAATAAAAAATTGAAGAATTTGTTTCTTATCCTTTAATATTTTCTTTTTTGAAATGTGCGGTATCTGTTCAACTGAGTGAAAGAAAGTTCTGTATTTCTTATAAATCTGTTTTAAAATTGTATTTATTTATTTTATATTTTGACAATACGGCGTAAAATATTATAATTTATAAGGAGAGATTGAAGAAAAAGCTTGGGTTAGTGGCGTAAGGTGGAAGGATACCTCAGAATGGAAATTATGGGAAACGAATTCGGATCAGATCCTCCATGAATGGGATGATTAGGTCTTTGTGCTTCGTTAGATTGGTGATGTCCAAGGGAGAGTCTAACGGCGGAAGACTTAGTGTTGGATTCGTTGGGTGTTTGAAACTAGGCTAGTTTAAATCGTCTAGTAAGTGTTTGTAAGCGGTTAGTTTATTTTGGCTTTGTGGATATTTCAATCCAAATAGGTGTCTGAGTTGTCCTTATCTTTTATTGAGTTCTTGTATTTTTGTCTTGTGAATGAGTTCCATTTAAGTACATGAAACACTCAAGGAATTGGATGGAGTGTTTACCTTGTAGTTTATTGTCTGACGTCTCAGCGCAGTGCTGGCTTTTTTGCTCGTTTAACTTGATTCCACAAATGCACCAATCGTTAATGAGTCCAGGTATTCCTGGATTGCTTCTGTTGATTGGGTAGGGTCGAAGAGTGGATAGAAACGCGGTGTCGTGTTCGTTATAACGTAGTATGTCAGCAATGTAGTGTAAATTACTGGTCCGAGGATTCTTCGTAGGAAAATTCGGAGACGATTCTCACATTAAGCGATCTGAGAAGAAAAACTTAAAATAGATCATATTTTACGTCCGAAATTCTCATTTTTTGTCTACCAACAGGTAGCAAGGCATTAAGTCTTTCTCCATGTCAGGAATTAATTTACTTTATTATTATCATTATACCAAATATATGCATCTGAGGAAATTAAACAATTTACTTCTCAAATAATTTTTGGCGTGCGCTTTTAGTTTTCAGCAGTGTAAATCAAAATAGACCATTGGACTTAAAATTGTTTACCATGGTATATAATAAAAAATAAGTATACACATAATCATCCATTTTTCTAAGATTTACACTTTTCTCCTGCATACGATGAAACGTTTTGTTTCAAATTTGGTTATATGTATATGCTAACTTGCGGTTTTCTGTCTGTGAAGGATCACCAATGTATATAATAAAAAATAAGTATCCGTAAAAGCATCCATTTTTTTTAAGATTTAAACTTTTCACCATCATACGATGAAACTTTGTGTTTCACGATTGGTTGGTTATATGTGCAGTAGTGGTCAAAGAAATTGCATCACTTAATAAAAAAATCTATATTTTTCCCAAACGGCACATTGTTTATCAATTCTGATGGTTTTAACAATGTTGTGAAATGAAAAACATCAATAACATGATAAACAAATTCTAATATTTTGTGGATCCACCTTTGGCCTTTATCACTGACGCAAGTCTTGTTGGCATCGAGTCAACCAAATTTTTAATGATTTCGTCACTGATCTCTTCTATGTATTTTTAACGATTTGCTTCAACCTTTAGTTTTAGGATTGGCTGCATTAATTTTTTTCTTCATGATCATCCACAAGTTCTCAATGGGGTTTAAATCGGTATTGTTACCTGGCCATGGCAATGCTGAGATCCCATTTTCCGTTAAAAACTTCTTTACCTACACAAAAACATGAGCATAAAGAAAATAAACAGTACAAAGCACAAAGACGGTTACATTTTTAAAACCAATTATTATGAGTACTTACAGTTTTTGCTCTGTGACATGGAGCAGAATCATCTTGAAAAATGAAGTCATCACAGTGTGTAAGGAGGTTTTTCTTTGAGGGGATTAAACTCTCTTCCAAAATTTTTATGTACTTGTCTGCATCTATAACGTTAATCTGGCCAAGCCCAAAGTAGGAAAAACACCCCCAGATCATTACACTTGCCGCATGGTTCAATGTTTTCAAGGCGCAGGATTCGTGAAATCTTTCGTGTGCACGATGTCCACGTGGAGTTCCATCAGTGCTAAAGATATTAAATTTGCTTTCAACAGAAAACATCACTTTTCTCCAGTCTTCTGATGTCCACTTTTCATACTGTTTCGCCCTATTTGGACGTAATTCCTTCATTTTTTTTTAAATTGAGAAATGATATTCTGCCCATAAACCCCTTTCTCTCAATCGTCGGCCGACAGTTTCGCTACTTGTACTAACTAAATTCCTATCTGCTATTTCTCTTGATATTTCCTTGGCAGTTTTGAACCTACGTTCTATCGACAATCGCATCATCATCCGGTCCAATCTCTCATTTGTTTTTCTTTTCCTCCCAGTATCTTTTTTACGCTCTATGCTATCCTAAGAAAGATTATTCTTTAAAACTCTTACCACTGTGGATTGGTGACACTTTACCCTCTTCGCTATTTCTCGTGAAGAAAATCCCACCTCAGCTAGTGTTACAATTCGCGTTTTTCAGTTACAGAAAGCTGCTTAAAATTCTTCATTTTGAGCAAATAATATTGTTTATATGTCTCATCGGTTAAAGCCAAACTAAGTGTCATTGTTTGAGTTTGCTCTAATCCTTATAAGTAAACATAAACAATACCGTTGAATTATAACATCGTTTAGGATTAAAACTTAAAAAAATAAGTGATGGTATTTCTTTGACCACGACTGTACATGCTAACTTGCGGTTTTTCTGTCTGTGAACGATGTTACCTTTTCCCAGCATTCTAGGGCAAGAAACACACGTACGAATAAACGTACAATAAAATTTCAAGGAACATCAATCTCGCAATTAATTTCTTTTCATTTTTTTATTGCGTATGGCTACTTCTGTTTCTTGCTAGCATAAGAACATCAAATTGTGAGGTTTTCCCTTTGGTCTCCGGGTTATGTACCTGTACTTTGGTTATTACTGAGCATTTTGGTCTCCTAATCCTAGCCTGGGGTCAAATCCCCAACTTTGAAGATGGTAGACCAACCCAGCGAGGATATGTAATCAAAATTATCGGCAACGAAAAAATTGCTTAAGTACATCAACTAAAAATAATTCTATTAATACTAAAAAATACCGTTTTCATCTAGCCTAATACTAGATTTGAGAATTAGTGAGTTAGATTAGACACACATTTTAAAAACTAACTAAACAAAAATTAAATCTTTAAGTGCAGTATCAATTGATTACAAGACGTAAAACAACAATAAGCTTCATGATAATATTTCTTGTTGAACTGCGGAAAGGTCGGTGATATGTTAATGGTTGTTAAACAGTCCCAGGCCCTAATACTATGCTAATAGCAGAAGGTGAGATAGGATCAGGCGCCACTCTCAACAATTAATTAGGACCGGCCAGATTTATGCTTTTTCGGGGTCGCCTAGGTATGGGCACCCGCATTAGTCTCATAGCGGTGGTGACAAGCGCAAAAAAAATTAAAAACAGCAATGCGCTCCTTCTTGTTCGCTCCCTGATAAAAGTGCTACCTGAGATTAAGAGATTACGATTGGGGATTTATGTCTCCCTTTGAACAGAAGCCAATTTCTTACCTGAACTATATCTCGCTACGGTAGAAAATTGTATAACTGATTGTAATGATTGTTACTAAAACGTTGTCAGATTAGGACTGGAAGTGTTAATTTATAAATATACGCAATTTCAAAATGGTCCTTCTTACATATATCGCTGTATTTAGTAATAAGGAGGCTTTTGCAATATATATATANTTTTTTTTTTTTGCAGACGATTAGTTCATGCCATTAAAAGTATTATTTTGTAAAAAAATGTAATATTTTGTTTTCTTTTCTAAATATATTTGTATAAATAAAAAAATATATATAACGGGTTGAGGGCTCCGCAGACGGGATTTCTCCCTCCTCGATTTCGGAACTCATTGAAAAGAAACTACTTAATGTACTTTACATACAATTTATTATTTTTCTTTTAGAAATTAGAAAATTAGAAACTTGACACAAGGATGGAAAACAACTTCCAGCTACTCTCAACGTATTTGGAATGACGCTCCTCTCTCTCTTTTTTTCTGTTCTCTCCCCTCCTTCGGGGTTTCTTTTCTGCTTACTGTTGACGTCATTCCCGCGGGTGCACTGACGTTTTCCTTCCCCGACATACATTTTTTTTAATGGCTTTATGTACTATGCATATTAGCCAATGCCAGAATGTTATGCGTATTCGTTTTGGGGGAAGGGTATCGTGAAAAAATGGCCAGATGCGATGGCGGGAATTGAACCCACGTCCGCGGGGTCTACGAGTATAGTCTATATACATTTATATAAGATATTGTGACTCGCCGCTCCACTCGCTGGCATCACCCCTGAGTTTTTTTTCTTTTAGACATTTTTTTTTAAATTAAAATTGTAAACTATTTGACTTTCGTTTACTATATTGGAAATTTTATTTAAACTAGTATATCAAGCGCCTTTTTTTTATACATATTTTGTTTGTATAAAATTTAAATTTAATTCGTTTGATACTTGTACAATTATAATTAATTTCAAACATCGCCTTATTGTCATTTATTTAAACATTTACATTGATTGGATTGTAATTGACTTACAAGAATTGTGGCCTGGTAAGTGTTTATCAATTGTAAGGATTGAATTTTCCATTTTCATTAAATGTGATGTGATGAGAGACTACAATCTGGAAAAATTAGAAAAATTTAGCGGATTCTAGAGAAATTTAGAGTTCAGAGAGTGAGGGATTACCCTTAATTGTGTTGGGTCGCCCTTTTTCGCACACTGATAATTGCCTGATTTTCTCCTGTGAAAAGAATAAATATTGAAAAATTATTCCCATCGGACAAATTATCGTACATGGAGCATCAATTGGAAATTATGAACTTGAGAAACGAGCACGAGGAAACATCCAATCATAGCTCATATGTTCCTAGTTCCTAGTACCTAGTTGATAGAATCGATTTTTATTTATCTATTTATTTATTGTAAAGGAAATTGTGATTTCAGAAGAACCTAAGGAAATAGACGAATAAAAAGATTCGAAAAACTAAGGCGTTGAGCTGAGAATACACCCGATGCAACGCCACCCGACGCAAATCCAAAGTCCATTTTTCCATAAGATTGTATTACCCCCATGTACATCTGTCCGATGCTATGCTACGCTCTGCGATCCCCACTGTTAGATTTTCGTCGGGTAGCATCGAATACAGTCGAAGACAAAAGAGCCGGACACTCATATTTTTATTCAAACTACATGTGTTATTGTCGTTATGTTGATTACAACATTCTTATTTTAATATAAACCAAATTAACCGAGATCAAAAATTCATTAGGTTTTATTTAAAACAATTAATTTTAATGGTTTGGTAGAAAACTGATCGAAACACCGGAATATCATTTTTTGATATAATGAATTTAACTAACAATTTAATAAACGGTTTTGCTTATAAAATTTGACTAACAATTTGTTTGATGGTTTTGCTCTTACACCATTTTCGTCGAGTAGCGTCAGAACAGGACACCCATATTTTTTGTAGTTTATTTCGAACTATGTATACGTAATTTTGTCGTTATATTAATTACAACATTCTTATTTTAATATAACCCAAATTAAACGAGATCATGAGTTTTCATAAAAATTAGTTATGATGGTTATGCAGAAAATTGATCAAAACATTGGAATAACTTTATTTAAAACAAATTTAACTAACAATTTATTGCATGGTTGTGCTCATAAAATTTAACTAACAATTTATTACATGGTTTTGTTCAAAATAATGCATTAAGAACAAAAGAGGGGTTGCGATTGCGATTACAGATTTCTGAAATATGCTATGTGACTTACTGTACGTGGCGAGCGCTTGACATCGCTTAGATGTGCACACACACCCTACCAAACGTGGCCAAGCATCGGGTAATTGTGTACCCGGCTTTAGGCGTCACTATAAGGTAAAAATGAGCGAACATACTTACAAATGGACCTTTTTTTTAAACACTGGCAACTCGAAAGTACATATACCCTCAAGTTGAAATGCCCTCGACCACAATGCTACGATTACAGAGGATGCAAGTTGTGACAAATTTTTCACAAAGATGAAAATAAGTAAATGTTTGAGAACTTTGACAGCCTCGTCAGTAGCACAAATGACAATGTGTTCGACAATAAAGTCTATGTGGAAGATAAAAGAGGTGTCATCGTCAAAAAAGATTGCTTGAAATTCTTGAAATAACAGCTGGCTCCTTCATCGTTCCTTGCAGTAAATCACTGATTAAACTAATCCGTTTTTTCACGATGATAACATTAATAACGGAATATCAGATACAATAACGATCATTATTGGCTTCCATTTCGTAGGAAGGCGGACATATCATGGAACCAACATTCTTACGAACAGCAACGACCTGTCCTGATCTGTCAGAGCTCGCATCCATTGTAACCGTAGCCAAACAGAGAAAATATAAAATTACAGAAGGCAAAATCTTCGTGTACATTACCTTGCTTTTGTATCACCACTTCATTGAGTGTTGATTTATAAAAATTATTTTGTTGCTTAACCTAATAATGCAAAGATTTTACCGCTGATTTCCTGTCAATCATTTTCAATCTTTTTCCTCCAAAGGAACTCTCTATATAAATAATTATTTCAATTATTCTTTAAATGTAGCTTTCCCTATTACCAAAAACAGAGAGTATTTTTTGTAAACATAACTTTCCATTTTTCTTCGATATCCGTGACGAAAAACAAAATCAGCTTTGTCAATTGTTCAGTGATGCAAGATTTCCAAGATTTGCTGGTAGGATGCCGTGTTACAGTTGGGAATAATGTACCATCGCCTGATGAAAAATAATGTAGGCTTTCTCTGGATGTACTATCGTAATTCATTTTTTAGCCGCATTCGATCCTCTAAGAAGTGTATTATTTTTTAGCCTTTCAGTCGTTCCATGTATATACCATATATAATGGAAAAATTTGCCTGTTTTCTATTCTCATTCGTTTACTTATTTGTCTTTTTTTAAATTATCAACATCGGATCACAGCTGACCTTCCACAGAAATAATCTTCACTTCTTAAAGACTTCTTGTAATGATTCTTCGTTACATAGTTTCTGAATGGTTGACATGAATTCTCCCCCCCCCTTTTCGAAAATAAAATATAAATTAGTTAAACAGCATACAAATTCTATTTATTGCTGTTTTCCCAATAAATAAAATCTAAAGAATTGCAGCTTAATAATTGAGAAAATTACAAAAATATGCGAACAGAAGGTCGAGGAAGTGTATAATGCACAAAACTGTTCCTTCCATTATGAAAACATCTGCATGGGCATTCTACATTCGAAATTATATGTATGATTTTCCATAATGTCAAACTACGATCAAAATGAAACCTTTTACAATCTCTGTTACATCAAACAGTAAAGTTTTCCTGGTGTTCACATACTGTGGCAGTAAGGTATACGTAGACCCTTTACAACAAAAAAATCTGTTCCAACTGAAGCTTTTCTTTAATCATCAGATCATAAAAATTGCTGACATTGAAGTACATCCAATTATACTTTCATACCTTCCGCAAACGTCGCTGATAATCCTGTCCTCTTGAAATCACTACTTTCATGTAGTAACTTCCAAAAAACCTGATAGTTCCAGGATAACTAAACGCCGTTTGATCGCGTTCTTCTTCGGTACTTCTGGCAGTCTGTTGAATTCTCAAAATTTGTTCATTCCAAAATAGTTTAAGCAGAACACGCAAATTAATTTAGCTGATAGTCTGAACGAATAATTTCATTCCTGTATACGGCTTTCGATGTGACGACACTTTCTTCTTCATAAAGATGACGATTTCTTGTAAAGGTTGAAATCCATCCAACAGTCGGGGGGTCTTGATTGATGTCTGAAATTCTTGGATTTGATTTTTTTCACATAACTATCCCGGCCTAATAAACCATGGTGAGTTCCTTTATGTCCAAAAATATTTTTATGGATGCAGTCAGCGCCTAACTCCATGCTGAATAGTCGTATGTCGACGATGAACGTGGAATCGTAATTGACCTAAAGTCAATATTAATTTGCTGTTCAATTCAGCTTTAATCCTCTATGCCCATAACACACACATACGGGATTGAACTCAAATTACAAAAATAAATAATACATACCCGATGTCCTTCCTTCAGCAGTTCAGCAACTTCACTTAATAAATACTACACTACTTATACTTTTGAGCAAAGACCAGCAGTCTACACTAGAATAATACAATCAATTATCTTCTTCCCGTTCATCGAATAATGATGAAGTTCTGTAGACAGTTTTATATGAAACTTCACGTAAGGAAAAATACATCTTTTAGTCGATTGATTCATTATTTTATATAATCGATTATGAAATTCACTAGTATATGTTTATAATACGTTGGATACAATATAAAATTGGGAGAAAGACGGGTATGATGAGAAGAATCAATGTTGGTAGTATAGTGAATTGCTTTATTGAAACCAAAATCTGTTTCTCTTCTTCGCAAGTAGTTTTCCTGCAATTAATATTTACCACGTATATCGACTAAAAGTCTTTGCCTTTTGATGTTTTTAAAGATTAATTAATTCTTTTTCCATAAATAGTAGGTGGCGATTCTGAAGAATTGCTTTTGGTGTGACAATAACGGCTTGAAATCCCGAACCTTTCTTTACAAATACTACATACTATTGTATTTTTTTTTTTTTTAATAAACCTTTACAATACTTACTGCCATAATAGGTTAAAAGAACTAGGGTGTCGAGGACGATAGGTGTAACCACCTTACAATACTTTTTTTTTTCCAACTTATTAACAATTAAAATTCCGAGGGCGATGCCGGGATTCGACCCCAGAGCCGCTGGCGTGGCAAACAAGAGTTGGACTCTTAACCATGCGCCACGCAGCCCCCTAGTGAAATACTGATTCATGAAAATAATTAATCGTCAACCACTAAACAAGTTGATATTCAACCATAATTGAAGTTTAAAAAATCCAGTCGTAAAAGTGATCAAAAAATTTTACAAACTAAATCATTCGTTACATTATGATTTTTTTACTTACCTTGTATACTTTTAATCCTTTTTAAACTTTGGTTATAGTCTTTACTATAAACCAAAAGATATTTTTTTCTTTATAAGATAGTATTTAAACCTTACCGAGGCACACAGTGGTTTATAAAACCATGTGAGCATTTTCGGACCATAAAGGTTCGCCAACATACGATGGTGGTTTTCCATTGCCGATTTTTCTTGTTAGGTATGTCTTGACCTCATACATGCAAATTTCCATTCTTTTACTAATCTGACCAGAAAATTTGAAAATTTGTCGTGGTGTCTTCCATTTCTAGTTTCCGCAGCCAGCTTAATTAACTTGTTTTGTACGCCTTTGCTTACAGTTGGTTTTAAACAAGGTTTGTCCAACATCCATGATACGTTCAATGTGCCGGTAATTTCAAATGTTGCAGTTCACTGAAGTAAGTTTTGTCTAAAATGAAGTTCTATAATGTTATGATTGTTGAATCCTTCAGATCGTTGTTACATATTCGATGACGTCAATGATTATGATCTTCCCGTGTTTGTACAATATCAAACTTACCTTATATTTTTTTTAATTAATTTTAAAAATATACATATGATGCGATGAACTCAGACAATTCCAGCATTTCAAAATACTGATGATTCATTAAGTCCATATCCTAAGTGAAGTATCTTTGAAGGCAATTTGTGCCATTTTATGTTAAATCGTCACTTACAATTTTTAAATTTTTTATGAACTACGTTTACGGCAGTTAGTTCTCTCACATAACTCGGCGTTGACGGATTGAGGAGAATCAAAAACAAAACAGTTAAAAGGTCCTGTTTAATTCAAATTGTCTATAATCCTTAGACACATCTACAAATATAATGGTGTATCGTTTCTCGAATTTGACTTCATGGCCTATATTTTTTCTTTTTTTAAAACAAATACTACTGAGAAACAATAAAACTATATTTTTTAAACTTGCAAAATTGGTAAGAACCAATAATGTTGGAATTTATCGAGGGAAATAATTAAAAAATGAGTGCAATTTTTCTAGTAGAAGGCAAAAGTGCCTTATATTTAAGAATAAATCGAATGTCACACAAAGATAATCAGTCAAATAATGATTTCGGTTTAAAAATGAACAATTTAAAAAATTAGCGACGCCAGGGTCTTCTGGACCTGTCTAATCTATTGAAAACCTTATTGCGCTGTATTGGTTTTCTTCCCAGATTTTCATGAGGCATGTCCAAACGTTGTTTGCTAAATGGCAGTTTGTCGCTCACTTTCTGGACGTCTCGCGGCGGGCCGTCCCAATGGGGCGGACGACCCCATTTTTCATCCATCGCATCGGCTTCATCCCTCTCGTCGTAGTTGATCGATCGCTTTTGATTGATGAGCTCTCTGCAGTCCAGCGCTTCCGCCGAAACGAGGGCTCGATGATGACGGGAGGGTGTGCGCGAATCCCGCCTCCCTCTTTCCCAATGATGAATTTCGCCTGTTGAAGGCCTGGCTCTCGTCCGGCGTATTTCTTCCCTCAGATCTTCCGGCGACTTGTCTCTGGAGATTCTCGCAGGATTCGCTCTAGGCAAAGGGGAAAGCGACCTGCAAACGCTCGGAGTTTTGTTTATTCCGCGATCGACGACCACGGGTGGATAGACTTCTGCCTGTATCCCCGTCGGAAAGTCGAAGTTCCCGTATTCCTGATCTAAACCCCTCAAGCGTTCTTGCTCTCGAACCACACTAGGACGGTGGTGTTCCAACGAATCACTTCGATTCGAACGCACACCACTGTAAGGGGCGGGCTGAATGCCCGGATGATGTGGCTGTCGGGCTAAATCTGGCGAATATCCATATGCGTCTATCTTATGTGCATCCCGAGGGTGGACATCCTTATCAAGGTAATTGATACTGCCATGGTATGAACTGTGTCCTTTAAACTTGTCCGCCGTGAAAGGGCTTTCACGTGCCTGGCCACCGATTCGTTCTCCTCTCCCGCTTCGGTGATCATAGTCGTCATATCTCTCATTACGGCTGTAGTCGCCATCGGAAAAGGGTGGGCGGTCATAATGATTCGGATGTTCTGCGACATACACGGGGTCCCGATTCCTATCTTCTTCTGAAAATCTCCTTCCTATATTCCTTCTCTTGTAAACGGGACCGTAGCTGTGTTCGTCGACGAATCGCTCTTCTCTTTGGCCGTAATCTCTCGCCTCTCTGGGCATAATTTTGTCTTCCCTTTCCCAAGATGTGTCTCTCTTCCCTCCCTGCTCAGGGCGCGGTTTACCGTCGTATCTATCGAACGAAGGCATCATCAGTCTCCTATTATCCATAGCCTTGCTGTATTTGTTAGACACCCAATGACGATCGTGTTCGTTTAGTTCTTCGCCGAGAAGCTTTCGTTCTGTAACGTCTATTGTTACACGGTCTTTAGGAAGAATCTCTCTCTCTTTATAGCCGTAGTGGGAGGATCTAGAGCCATGAGCTTCTCTGTCATCCCAACTACCCCGCGAAAAATTCGCATCAAATTTTCCTCTGAAATCAGAATCCTGTCGCCCGGAAAAGTTGTATTCCTCGCTTTTCTTATTCCTGGTATATCCCGTGTCTGGGTGACGTTTCCCAGATTGCCTGAAAGATGAATGATCCTTTGCCGAAAACTGATGCGGCCTGTCCAATTCGATTTCGTCAAGCTTCCCAAAATTTGGATTGGGGCCGTATGTCGGAATTTTGTAATACGGTTTAGTCGAGGTTGGATCGTTATATTCTGAAAATGTTTTCTTTTCCATAGTATTATGATAATATGAAGTTGAAGCATAACGTTCGTGGTGTTTTGCGAACCTACTATCGTCTTCCTTAACTCTTCCGCTTTCAACCAGGAAATCCATTCTCCTTTTTTCAGATCCCCTTCCATAAAAATTATCATCCATGCCGGATTCAGTCCTGGTTTGTTTTCTTCCGGGTAAAAAATTATCGCTCGGAGGACCCCAGGAATCTTGATATTCTTGGGCCACACTGATATTCTGCGAAGTCGAAGGCCTATCCCTTTCTCGTCCTCTGCCCTTTTCCTTCACGATGTCATCACCACCTCTTACCCCCATCTTACCTCGATGGAAGTTTAATGATTCCTTACCTTTTCCTACCGTTTCTTTATTTTCCCTCCAGTCTACATCTCCTCCTCTTATCGGTAGCCACGGTTGGATTATGTCCTTAGACCTTCTGAACAAGTAAGAATGACGGCCCGGAGTCAGGCTATGCAGGTGTTTTATATAAGGAATGCGTTCGATTCCATGACCTCTCGCATGCTCAACCACTGCAAAACATTGTTTATAAGCCAATGTTTATTAAAATGTGATAAAAATATGATTCTCACGTTTTAAAGCATCATTGCTGGAGTAGCCTAGTCTTTGCATTAAGTACCTGAGAACAAAAAATTGTGATAGAATTGTGATTCCAACGAAATTCAAGTATAGATGTGAAACAACAAACCTGCAAATCAAGTAACCAGTTCTATTAACTCCGTGAGTACAGTGTACACCAATCAGCGTGTCTAAACATAATATCTATTTAAAGAAAACGGTAAAAAAACTATTTTACGGTTATTTTTATTAGTTTTTATATTATCAATTTAAATAAACAAATTAAAACTTTGTTTTTTGGGAAGGGATTGGCAAACTCATGTAGGATGTAGGCCACATGTGACCTTACTTAGTATAGAATTTCGGCAGTAAGTGAATTTAAAAAAAAAAGTAAAAATGCATAAGAATCGAGATAGAGTATCATTGGAACCAGTCCGAACGTATCAAGGGTGCAACCCTAAAGGCAGTTTTACCATTAATTTCTACATCAACCTTTCCCTCAACCAAACGTTGTTAAAAACGTGTGTGTCGAGTCGGAAAAGAATTCTAGTGGCCTTTACTGACTGAATTATGAGGCAGACTGTCTCCATGGGTGGTGGGGCAGGGCAGGACCATAACTCCATCTACAACTCCTTATCTCACAGATCCATCCTTCGATAGCACCTTTCTTTTCACCAGTTAACCGACAATTCATGACTAACTCCGTCTAATTTTCCACTAAAAACGCTTTGGGGTGTAATAAAGTGAAGAGCTTTATTTCAGGGATTTGGCTTCAGAATAATTCTTTTCCGTCGGGGTTTTAAAGAAGTTTAGGTTTAAAATAATAAGGGCATACTTACTGTCGTTTTTGTGATCTTCTAAATATGTGTCAACAATGTCGAAAAACCTGAAACAGCAAGAGCCATTATATGTAAATTTCATATATGTTTATTTGTCAAAAGGCGGGTTTAAAGAAAATTTGTGAGATAACAGACCGAACTGGTAAAGTAAGGTTATCGATCGAGGGCAGTTGGTTTGGACTTTTTTGGTAAGTTTGTTTTATTAGTTCGGTCACGAAAGGCGTTCGGCTGGCAAAAATAAGCGTGGAAACTTAAATTAACGGATTGTTTCCGAGTCGGCCGTCGGTGACGCAAAATGAACCCTTTCCGTGCCAATTCCCCAAACCCTATTCACACCGGCACGAAATTCTAGGGAAAATTAGATAACTGGCTCATGCAAGAATGCAATAACTGCATTGGGAAGGGAACACAATAAATGGCGATGTTTGTAACGTTAAATTAAACAATTCTTTAAATCGGTTCCACACCAGCATGAAGGATTGAGTTGATCGATGGACAAAAGACAGGTTGGTTAAACGGACTGTGGCCGAAGCGCCGTTAAACTACAGTCATTCGAGGTTACAGGGCATCCGTAAGATTAACATTTATCTTCCGTAATCTCACCTAGATGGGCGGTCCTGCGAACACCTGTAGCTCCCCAGATGCATTTTTTATTCACTCCAAAAGTTTATACACTCCATTTTACATATATCACTTGAACAAAAAAACTGTCGATAATATATTGATGAAAATAAAGTAACTTCTGATCGAATTGGGGATTATATACAAATTAACAAATAGATATCAAAAAACAAAATGTACATAAATTATTAAATCTAATTCACACTTCGACCTGAATTTTGAAGTTATGAAAAAAGATAATCTATAACTGTAGTCGGAGGGTCGATTCGTTTCAACCTTATATAGAACCCACGACCATCGCCTAAATACCGCTGTCTCTCCCACTTGAGCTATCGGGGTCCGATTGGCCAAATAACCTCTTTCAATTAATTAATCTTTATGCAACGTATTTTTTGAAATGAAAAAGTTAGTGTCACGAGCGGGATTCGAACCCATGACCATCGCCTAAATACCGCTGGCTCTACCACTTGTCCGATTGGCCAAATAACCTCTTTCAATTAATTAATCTTTATGTAAGGTATTTTTTGAAATGAAAAAGTTAGTGTCACGAGCGGATCGAAGTCACGATAGCTCAAGTGGTTAAGGTGGCCATTCACGATCGCTCCAAATGGAATCGCGCCAAGCCGTATAGCTCCATTTGGAGTGTCTGAAATTTGAGGGGGCGTTTACGACCGATCCACAGCCAGTCGCTCCGAACGTCACCTAGTGAATTACCTTCTCACAATGGATGACGATCTCTTGTGCTGCTGTTTGTTTTTATATATTAAAAGCAACAAACCGAAGAGGAAATGGTGTAAGAAGTGGCTCCTGAACAGAAGCCGTAATACCCACATCAATTTGATGAAAGATCTTTCCCTTGAACCCGCTGATCGGAGGAACTATTTACGGATGAATGAAACGTGTTATTTATTCATTATATTTAGTGTTCTATCGACCAAATTACTTCTTTCAATTAATTAATTTTGTTTTGTAACGTTTTGGTTGAAACGAAAAAGCTAGTGCTATGAGCGGGATTTGAATCCATAACCTTCGGATAAATACGCCGCTGCTCTACCACTTGAGCTATCGTGAATTAGATCCTCTCGGATATCAAAAAATCCGCAAAAAGAGGGAAAATTCGAAAGGTTGTAGGTTGAGATTGGGAGTTGGTGTCCGAGTGGATCCAGCTATCGAAGTCACGGGTTCGAATCCCGCTCCTGACACTAACTTTTTCATTTCAACCAATACCTTACATAAAAATTAATTAACTGAAAAAAGTCATTTGGTTAATCGGACAACGAAATATAATGGACTTAGAAAGATATTTCATTCAAACTAGCTTCAAATTGATCCGACCAAAGGAAAAACAGTCGCTTTCAAAGATTACCATTTCTCCTAATAAGACTTTACCGACTCTTACGAATTTTTCTTAATAATGACTTCTTTTCCTTTTAAAATTGTTATTTGTGTACATACGTTTCAATCAGTTATGTATCTGTCTACGTGAATGAACCCAGATGTTCCCTGGGCGCCACGAAAAGAATGGGGTAAAATAAGTTGAATAAATTAACAACTCCCCTTGTTTTCCTTCGTCTTAACGGTATTGGAAATCGGTTTTAAAAACATCTGGACAGCGTAAATTAGAGTATGTTCAGAAAACTCTAAAATACGAACCACTTATGGGAAAGGATTTGTATTTTAATGCTTTTAAGAACATTATGCTAATATTTTGCAAACGGGGATTTGAAGTGAATTGAACCGTTGATCGTCGACTTCCCCTCCCGGCATAATGTTGACACAGCCAACAAGCCCCTGCTCGTTATTCAAGTGACTGTCTGCACTCAAAATTGATACGTCTTTGTCAGGGGGAGGGCGTTTTTCAACCCCTCGGGGAAATCTCTGACAGGTTGTTGATTCTCCATGGTAAATGGAAGTAGCTGATTGCCGGGTAAAACTGCGAAGTCAAGGAAAAGGGACGATACGCATTTACGCAACTTTAAAACCATCAGCCAAAAACAACGTAATAACATTTTTTTAAACAGTGCTTTTCATGAATCTTACAAGGCAACGTGTTCAAAGTTTTGATATGTTCCCATAGAAAGAACTCACGTCCAACTCGAGTAGTTTTATTGCTCCCCACCATACGCTCTAAACTAAATCCCGTCACGTAGGAAGTTAATGAGTCTTTATAGTGGACAATGGCATTGTTAGACGGCCCTTTGATTAAATTACACCCGCAGGCCAATAAAACTTCTACGGCGAGAACCACAAAACAAGACCCAGCGGTGACCACACGGTTAAACCTCGGTACAAATAAAAGGATTATTAAATTTCGTATCGCCACTGATCACAAGATGAATTTCATACTAAAACCATTACTTTACTTAATTAAAACACTGGAAAATGAAAGGTATGTTCTGGAGGTTCAAATAACTCATATTTTCAACGGCCGATTCAATAATTCTGGATACGACAAAACAAGTCAGACAAAACCCTTGAATCTCAGTTGTATGCATTCAATAAAATCTATTTACAATTAAACATGAAAATTGAAATCGTTAACTAAAACAACGCTTACTTTTTATAAACTTTAGACTGAAATTGTATTCAATATATAAATAAATTATAAAGTATTATTATTTGGAGATCGTGAGATGCGATCTGGTGTGACATAGGTTTAGAAAAACATTTTCTGCTACGTTTCGACCTTTATTGAGATCATCTTCAGGGCCTGGGATATAAACATTGTTTAAATTATACAGTAGTTAAGATGTTTGTCACCTAAATAGGTTCCAGGGTTGAAATTGTTTTAACAATTTTCAGTTAGAGACGTTATCTTTTTTTGTAATCTGCGGGGGTGGCGAACATGTCAGATCATTTTGGTCTACCTATCCTCGCTTGTTTTGTCTGCATATAAACAAACATTGACGAAGGCGAACAGCCGTCTGACCGACCAAAACAGGAAGGATGGTCAGAAATGACCCTGCTACAATCTGAATTGAGCAAGTGTTGTAACGAGGCCGGGCCATCGTCCATGACGCCAGAGGGTGGGTAGCTGGACCACAACACAATAGTCTGATGATAATTCTGCAATACTGCTCACAGAAAATTTCACAATAACCATAAAAAATCTTAAAAATTTGTACAGAGCATTCAGAAATTGCTCTAGTCTCTTAAAAGGTGCAATGCTAGGGGCCCTCCATACACGGGTCGACTTGCGGTCGAAGGAACTCGATTTTTGTTCAGTCTATTTGTGTTTTGCTAGGAAGGTTCTCAACAGATAAACTTGGTTATTTAAATAAGTACTTGAAGTGATGAGGTCATGTTATACTAGTACCGTGAAAAGGAGGCGAAGAAAAGAATGGGACCATCCTTACAATCAATTAATGATTAAGGGAAAAAATTTAATGCACTCTTTATTTACTTTTTGTTCATTCAGAAGGTTCTAATATTTTTTATATCTATATATCATTAAGCATACAGCAGGTTATAATAATTTGTAAAACTGATAAAAAATCCTCATTCCACACCTTCGCCGTTATATCCTTTCTGGAAAATGGAAGGATGGAGAAGCATCAGGATGCTTTTACACCTTCTGTAAAAATTTTATGTTCGATGCCTTCTTGGCCTCTAATCCGAAACACGCAACTAGCTCGATTTTTGCGGTGCACTGCAGACATCACGAGTCGAATCCAAGTTGCGTCGCAACCAATTCGATAACTGATCGAAATGGTGTCGACCCGTGATGCCGAACTCGGTGTTTACACAAACTCAGTGATATAATTGAACTTGAAATCTTTACCAAAAAATGAAGACTTTTGTAGCTATCACCAGTGTCTAAAAATCAGCTAGGGGAACTTTAGCTGGTATCGGCATTCTCCATTTAGTTTTTCTTTCACTGATTCTGCAAAAGTTTGCAAATGCTCCACAGTCTTCATAGAGCATTTCTATAAACATGTTTTCCATACATGGTTCAGTTGACATGCTGCGATCCACCATCGTCTTCGGCGACGTCTTTTTTTTTACTTTTTCTCCAATTAGTTGTAAATAGCTGTCAACATTTAACAAATGCACAGCGGCTGCCGCTAAAACTTCCACGTCGTCCATCCGGCTCGCTTTGATGAACTGAACAGTCGGCGAGTGTGTAAACGGCCACTCGTGCTGTGGGGAACGAACGTGCGAATACCTCTCGCGAAGGTAGCGAGTGAAAGGTGAGCCACGAGCGCGAATGTGTAAATGCGGCATGAGTGGTCGCCTACCTACTTGCATAGAAAGTAGAGTTGTGACAAAAGTTGCGTCGCATAACTTCTTCCTGATCAGGCGAAATAGTACGTAACGGTCTAAACTTGTATTAATACCATTTTTCCGAACATTAATTCCGAGCAAAAATTGCATTCCAGCTTTTCTGTGAAATTACTTGCAGAAGAAACTTCGAACCAGTCTGCTTTTTAAAACAGCTTTGGACTAGTTGTAACTCTCGCTATGCATTTCTACATGTATAATATGAATTTAGATCCATTTTATTCGGGGCTCTCTGTTGACTAAGAATACGCATAAAAATTGGATTGACGTTAATGTTGCCATATCAAGTTTAACAGAAATGTGGTCTGTACATTTCAAACTAAACTATAAAAGCGGCCTAATGTTTTGTCATATATTTGATAAAGTGCGGAACAGGAGACATCTTTGGGTTTAACCGAGGCTTCTTACGTACAAACAATATAAATTACAATGCCATTTAAAAATTGTATCGACTACCGTTCTGTTTTATATTGTTTGGAGATATTTAATTTATCCAACACACATTTACCATGTCTAACGGTTAGATGAACTGTGTTCTGCCGCGCTGTTTGGCTTTGAGCCGTGAACTGTGCCAGAAAAATCTCGTTTAGAGTTTGTTACGAGGCGGCGCCTAGACAGATGATGCTCATCGTACGTGTTATCATCAGTACCTGTGTCGAAGGAGTAATTAACTTCTCTTATTACCGAGAGTGGACCCGAGTACATTACGTCGGCCGGGGAATCATTCATCAGCACTCTGACAGACGTACCGCACTAATAATGTGAACGGTTAGCGATGACTGATGGACGGCATCAATCCGGGAGTTGGTCTTTTTCCATTTTTGAAGGCCGGCTACCCCCTTTCTACGACTTTTATTCCCCAGTTATCAACATCATCAATTATCGGAGATCGAGAATGGGACAATGCTACAAACAATACCCGTAGGACAGGTGGTCCCACTCGTGCGAGTACAGAATCTAATTATCTTCTTTCACATTCAAAACATCCCTAGGACATTACCGTGTCACAAAGAGGAGATAATAACTTACTTAGCCGGTCACTCATCAGTTTTCAAATAAAAAGCACGACTGTCATTCTCCTAATGTATTATAATGGATTTTCTAACATTAAAATACTTGTGAGATTTCCTTAAGGGGTCTGCGATGTGATGACCTGTAGCTTGGTCGTTTCCGCTCATTTTGGTGTGTCATTCCTTGCTGTTTTGAAGAGCTAACCTCCTACAATTTGCCTAAGAGTAATGGATTAAACTAAATTTGACGAATCTGTACATAGTTTTGTAACCACACTAGATTTAAGTTTTTCCGTTTGCCATTAATGACTTTCTCCCTGGAGAAATATTCTGAAATAAACTTTCCAATGAATAGCTCCAGTCAGTAATAATTCCAAATGATATTTCGATCGGCGACCCTATCGGATCCAGTTTCTAAACATTATAATAAAATCAGTCGGCCTCCTCTCCGGCACTCATTAATTTGTTGCCAGTCCGTTCCCCTTTTATCAACAAGAGAGATCTCTTTATGAATTTTTACATATTTATAAGTTCTACTCTACAAGATGTATTCGAAGTACTCGAAGGCCAGAGTCGGGGATTCAATTAAACCAGTGTCTATGAGAGAGTGTGCATGTCCGTGTGTGGCTCATCGAGAAAGTTCTGTGGGCCTAATGTATTCAGTACAGCGGGGCCCGTCCGTGCCCGTGGCGTTCCGAGTGTTGGGACAGCCTGAAAAACCACGACTTTTCAACCCATAAGAACACAGAAACCTTATCGTGTCACAACCTTAAGTAAATTTCTATACAATCGTCAGTACGTCGTTTAACAGCAACTAAAATACTGAACATGTAGAATTATAGATTAAATTTGATAGCTTCTAACGCGATCTATCACTTCCGGTCTGATTTTGTCGCGACGACAAGCGATCCGGTTGTACAAAAATCACAGTTTTCCTGCGTAAACGCCCTACCGCCTTTGGTACTTTGAGGCACAGATTTGTGTCTGTTCTAGATTAAAATGAATTAATTTAAATAAAAATCAAAGAGAAATATTTAAGTGGTGGTATTTTCTCAATTTCTTCTCTTCTTATTAATTTAGCGCAGACAACATGGTATGTTTTTCTTTGAAATTCATTCTTGTCCGAATTCATTTCAACAATAGAAAAAATATATATGCCCTGAAGAAGAAAGCGATTAGACTGGACCCCTTACACATTCTATCGCCTATGTGACGGCCCCATATCGCAGACAGCCAGACGACCTCTGGTTCGCTACCCGCCGTGGCATATCGCGGTATACTGGAAGTTTTCCTCAGACAAATGCCTTCGCGATAAAATTTGTCAGAAATTATCCCATTACAAATATGACCAAAGTGTCACAGATTATCTAAGACACAATTACTGCAAACCTTTTTTTATAAACTTCTGAGATAGTTATCGTGTACTGGGCATTGTCATTTTGCAATAACAGAAGCAACCAGACAATGTCTAACTAATTTAAAACTCCTACTATGTGAAGTACCTTCAAATAATTAGTATATAATAGTTTAAAGTTTCCTATTTGAGGATAAATTTCGACTAGTTTGAATTTTCTCTTGCCAGGTACATTTGAAACATTTTAAGGTAAAAGAATTGGCTGAAGTATCTTTTTTAAATACCTTTATCAGGACGGGTAGCGTTTTTTGCGCAATAGCTGTGGTCATATCAACCACCTAGGTACTGGTGTTTTTGAGAAGAAAAATTTTATTGAGAAGACAAATTTTAGTATGCAGTAAGTAATTCACGATTCGAACTCTGGTGAGAGCATCATTTAACATTCTATGTCTCTACTTGATGTTTATCTGGCAGAAGAATGTGCTGCCCATGTGATTTGCATGTCTCAAAAAATTTATTAGTGCAAATGGTGAAGTCCAGCACGGGGACCATGTTTTGCGCAGTTTGTAGTTACGAGGTGTATATCCGAGTGATCTGTAGCAAGCCTCAGAAACTTTTTCAACAATAGCAGTCTGAGGAAGTTTGTCCTGCGTGTGAAACTCCAAGCAGCAAGCTCCAATACAAAAGCATCGGCCTTGTTCAGAAGCTTGTTGGCTTCCTACAGACTGTACTACAGACGAAGCATAAAGAAACAACTAATCCTTGTAGCTTGGACGACTTAAATTATTTTTTAAAGCCGTTGGTAATCAATATTTAAAAACATATGGCAATTTAAGCTCAATTAAGTTTTAGATTGATAGTTACCTATCAACTTGGACTTATATCCTCGCTGATTTTTGGCAGTCAAACGCGTTTCACATTTCGCCATCTTCAGTGTGTGTGATTCGTGGCAACTTTTTAACCAAAAGAACAATAAAAAACGACTTACCATAAAACACAACTATAATAATACTAATAACGGGAAAACCACCCACCAACCAAGACAGTGTAACTAAAACTTCACTCAACAGAAATTGCCCAAATATGGCGAAACGCGTCTGAATGTCAAAAATCAGCGAAGATAGGCTGACCAATATGATGTGTAACATCAAACTATAGGTTTATTACCCCAGAACCTGATCAGACCACAGGAGGAAATCTCACAATTCAATTAAGTCTTGTTTGTAGTATCTTTAAATATAATTATTTCAGAATGGCAAAAGTATCTACTACAACGATTGCTGCTGGGTTGAAGTTTTGTCTGCTAATTATTAGAATAAGAAACATACTCGATGCTCACTGGTTCTGCCTCCCAGGCCCCTATCAGCACAACGGCATTTTCAGTGGTTGATATGTCCGTCAAAATTACGTCGCCCTAGCTAGAAAATATTTAAAATATTCTTAAATTGTTCTTTAAGACTTTCACATCACAAAAATCTACCTGGGCTGAAAAAAATCTCCCGATTATCCTGGCAAAATAAATGTAAAGTCAGAACAATAAATAGCTCTGGGCAAATGAATTTGAAACTTACCTAGAATTCGTATACATACAATATATACTATACTAGAATACTTACACATTCAACAGAAGAAACTTCAATCTAATTAGAAATTGTCCCAGTTAAAAATATATCGCTAAAAAATGCTACCTTATATGCTGCCCAGACATTTTACATCCAGATATTTTGGCCTGGCCATCTAATGTGTTGTTACGACCTCCCCATTATTTGAAATTTCCTTGCACTCCATTTCAAATAAGGTTTTTTCTTGTACAATCAGTACAATTTACATTTGATAGTGTTTTAACAGCATTGCAAGTATTGTAAAACGGCTAGCCCAAACCGAAGAAGGGAGAAACAGTTTATACTCAGAGAGGGATGACGAGCGTGCCTGCATAATAGGGTGTTTCTTATAGGGGTGATTTAACGTTTCCAAGGGTTGCGCTTAATAGCCTATCGGCGGGGGGTTTGCCAGGATATATATGTACGTTTTATTACATTAATAGCTCACATTCGGTAAAGGGTGGTTGCTTGAAAAATGGGCTAGAAAATTATTCGGTGTCAATAAATCCCATCGTTTTTTCCCTTAACGGCTCCGGGGGTTCCATTTCCATTCCTTCGACTGTGTGTCAGGGGCTCTATCAATTAGATAAACCCTTATTATTTTGCATTGAAGAACTACTACTAAGTCTTGTATGAGAATGTAGTAATTTCATGTCATAAAATAACGATTGAACGATGACTTTGAAAAATTTATCCCCTTTAATGATTGATTATGGCCTTTCAGAACTTGTATCCCTTCTTGCTGCACTTAACGTGCAAGAGCTTTTCTTGGCAAAATGAAAGGTCAAATCAGAATTTTTTTCGGTAAAGATATAAAAAACCAGACGAAATTTATCTGCCTTAAGGAATTTCTAATTGATCTGAAACTACTTTTGGAGAATATAATTTAAGCTAATAACAATAATTAATGGAGCGCAAGATGCTCAAATTCCGACAGGAATTTGCCTATCCTAATAAACTTCAAAATACCCTTCAACGACTGAATAAAGAATCTCAGGCAAATTGGGATTTATACTAGGATAAATGAAAAAATTTGAGTGCCTTTGAGGGAAAATTGATTTCAACGTTACTCCTGTTCCATTACCGTCATCGAGCCCTGTCAAACCGACGATAACGAAATTTGGCAGGAAACTATGTTACAGGAAGCTACGGTTCTCGCCCTTTTCGTCCAGCGCATTAGGGCCAAGGGCTAAGTCAATTTCGTAGCGTATCGTCGAAACGAAACAGGGCGAAATTGTTCAGAGACCGGTAAGTCGTAAAGAAGCGCGAAGGAACAAGGTTTCCGAAAATCAATTATGCGAAATGCGATTTATGGAGGACGGATTTCAAATTTTAATAGAGTCTGTTTAAGCCCGGGGCGATGAAGAGGCCCCAATGGAAGAACCGCCGCCGTGTGAGGCCTTCCCCAATAGGTTTTCGGCTCGGCGATAAAGACCGGTTTCACTCCTATTCAGAGGTCTCCATCCTCGGATTTTCTTCGACTGATTCGACTACGCTCATAACAAATCAGACATCCGATTTAAACGAGTACAGAAGAAAATCAACATAAACCAACCAGAACCAATCACTCCAGTGCTTTGCAGATAAATTACCTGTAAACAAGAGAATCATTCGGCAGTTGCTGACCGGGACAACGAATTTTAGCGTAGCTGACACCCTTCTTAACCACTTCCTGGAAAAACAAAAACATATACATCATTAATACATATGTCAAATCTTACTCTTAATTGCTATAGAAAACGTAACTGATTATTCTTTGAGCGTGCGATGGCGGTCTGGTGTGACGTAGGGTTTACAAAAACATTTTCTTTATTGTGCCAATGTTTCGATCTTTATTGAGTTCATCTTCAGGGCCTGGGATTTACAAACATTGTTTAAATTTAACAAATACATGTGGATGTGGAAAAAATGTGAATTTATACAATGCAAAAAATATTTTTTATATTCAATCAAAGGATTTCTACTCACTCAAAGTGCTTGTTTTGGCCAGGCCCAGAAGATGATCTCAATAAAGATCGAAACGTTAGCATGATAAAGAAAACGTTTTTTTTTTTTTTTTTAACTACGTCACACCAGACCGCATCTCACACTATCTCCGAATAACCATCGACTAACGTCACTAATCACCACACAAGAAACCGTAATTTTAAAGTTCTTTAATTTTCTGATATTTCACGCTTCTAATTGTTTTATTTTATTTTTTTTTGCTTCTTTCAACAGTATTAATTTTCAATGTAACAAGTAAAATTGTTACACAAAATGTAAAAACACTTATAAAAATCAGAGAGCGAGGAATTCACTCTTTTAATAGTCACTTGCTGACCGGTTCCCAGGGCCAGTGGCGCTTTAACTTTTTAGGATTAATTGGAATAGTGCGGGGTGATAAGCTAAGGGATTGGGATTGAAATGCATTTGTAGAATAATTTTGCAACGGGATTTTCATTATCGATCACTTTTTCACTTACAAACACTGTGGATCAGGTATGATCTTGAAGAAGAAAGCAAATTTTAAAGTCATCGTCAGGGCAAAACGACCGTAAATATGTCTACAGATTGGCATATATATTTTTTTACAGGCAGTTTCAAATTTCTTTGAAGACTCAGTCCCAACGTTGCCAAGGACTGTAACAGTAAAGCTTGGCAGTACCAACAGAATTAACTTTCTTCCTCAATTCATACCTTGATCCAGAGTGTTCGTAAACGGGATTTATGACATCTTTCACCAAAGGAGTATGTAAGATTTGGATGCGACGATGGTTTGAATGTAGTTGTTTAATAGTTTGGGGATGGTTTGGAATGATTAGGGTTTTAGTAGTGAAAGTATTTTTGTTACGATACTATGTTCCTGACGTTTCAGTTTAGTGTGTGGATTCCTGTTAGTTTTTTTGTTGATTGCGTAGTCCAGGTTTAGCTATAGGAGGGATATATAATGTAAGTAAGATAGAGGCATTTTTTTTCCAATGGAGGGTAAAGAAATGTGTTGGCTTATAGGTTAAAAAGTGTAACAAAACGTATAACAAAAAAATTAATAATATGGAAAATTTATGTTAAAAACGAAAACTATTGGTAACGTGTAGAGAAAAACTAGTATATGGAAGATAGTAAATAAATTGAAAAATCACTTACATTATGAGAGTAGTATTTGACCGTCATTGTCAAATCCACAATTAGCCCCAAGTTGGAAACTTTCTCCAGGAGAATCGGAATGGTAAACCTAGAAAAAAATCTATCCGTTAGAAGAGATTGGAAGAATGTACGAAAATTTAAGTGCCAAGGCACAAATCTTAAGGCTATATGGAAAAATAAGGACGTGGCTCTAAAGTTAAGTTCTAATCCCTATTTTTGGAAAACGTGCAAATATAAATCGAAAGATGGCTACATGTTCCCGTTGAACGTAGTGTAAGTGAAATATAAATGAAGTTGTGTTTCGTAGAAGTTGTGCAACACTAAGATTTCTACCACTTGGTAGGTTATTAGTATGTAATTTAAGCGTTTCCGATCATTTTCATCATTTTTATATCAAGAAACTGAATAACCAACTGAATTAATTTATGTTTAATAACCATGCATTATAGTTTTTAATTATTATCTTTTAATTTGTTAGTTATTATTATTGCCTTATAATCTTCCTTTCCTGTCTAAACTGTTATTAATAGGTCTGCTGACACAGGTAAATGGACAAAAGCATGAAACCCTATTTTATTGCTTATTTTACCCAATGTAGTCAAGAATTAAATTTGTTTTCGCAGGAAGACGTTATTTGTTGAGAATTAAGATCCAAAGGGATCGTCTCTCTTGAGAAAAATCAGGTCTGCCTTAGACTTCTTATAAGAAGAATAACCGTGGGTCAAATAATCTAAATATTTAAACGGTCGCTCACATTTTCCGATGTGGTCTAGATGGCTGAAAAAGTCTAGATTAGACAAGGGCATGATTCCCAAAAAAGAGGTGTTGTAGAGAATGGTCGTTGGATGAGGTGATGCCCATATTTTCTGGCCGGTGACTACAAAGGGCGGTTTAATGGTCATAACAATGTACCAATAAAACATGTAACAAAAAGGAACCACGGGAAAGGGAAGGAAGGGAAATCAGTACACAGCCTCCACACCCACTCTGGGGACTTGAAGTGCTCCTAACAATTTATTGCTGGACGCGATACTTATTTTCATTCAGTTTCTGAGATTTGTGAGCTCTGGGGAAAAATTACGCCTCCATGAGAGAAGCTGAAAGAGTTTACCGTTGCAATCCACATGTGCCCTTGTTAAAATTTGCAGAATGCTGTTATCACAGAGGATGGTTAATGTTGTTGCATTTTTAGGCTAAAATATTCCAAAAGATTCTGTTTCAACCTAAATCTATCATCAAAACCTAAAAAAAGGTCAATTTTTAGTGATTGCTAATGAATATATTGGACTGTAACTACGATTAACCAAGCCACATTTAGCTTTAGGCATTGCTTGCAGGATTTTTTCTAAATAAATATTTAAAAAATATTTTTCTGTAAGGTTATTCAGATATCGTGAGATGCGGTCAGGAATGTCCCGACCGCATCTCACGATATCTGAATAACTATAGATTAACGGACACTAATTTCTACACATTTCTGTAAGGTATTGGTTGAGATAAAAAAGTCAGTGTCACAAGCGGGATTCGAACCCACGACCTTCGGCTAAATGCGCCGCTGCTCTACCACTTGAGCTATCGTGACTTCGATCCACTCGTACACTGATTTGCCAACTCAAGTGGTAGAGCAGCGGCGTATTTAGCCGAAGGTCGTGGGTTCGAATCCCGCTCGTGACATTGACTTTTTTATCTCAATCAATACCTTACAGAAAAATTAATTAATTGAAAGAAGTTATTTGGTCAATCGGACCACAAACTCTAATGGATTTTAAAAAAATGTTAATAATATCAGTTTTCAAACTCCCTATAAAACTATCTTTGATTTCTTTGCTAGTAAATTAATTCCACATGGTGCCGAAAAATTTAAGGACCAAATCATGTCACAGGGTTTCGCCCCATGTTAAACACCCTGTATGATGACCAATATTTTGGGAATTCTTCAGACACCTTACCCTGAGGAGACCATTTTCTTATACAGCACCTAGTGTATGTATGCATACAGAATTTCTCATCCAATTCGAATTAAATGATACATTTACACTATTAATTACTTCTCAGGGAGGCAGAAAAAGAAAGATATTTATTTTCACACATCCAGCAACGGAAGTACATGTTCTCGAATACATAAAGAGAGGAGATAAATAACTCCCCCGATTAACTATTTTAGGATAAATCGAGCGAACAAAGGATGCGTTGGTCCAATATTATCATGACAAAAAAGAAGATAACTTAAGACCGATGTAAGGGCAGCAGAAGAAGATAAAGAATTATAGTTGTTAAGTCCTGACAATGACGAACAAAAATATATCTGTTGTTCAATTTATTATTTAACTCCTTTTTTATCAAACATGAGAGGTAGAAATAATTTTCTAATCTAAGGGAAAATCATTCTAAGTTATTAATCCATTAAGAGTTACAGTTCTAAAAGTCGCAGCATTAACAGATAATTTCTAAACAAGTTATCTTAATAACAGGGCGTCAACCTTTTCTTGTACTCTAAACAGTATACTATATTTTCTTTTTACAATTTTCTTAGTCCTGAAGGGAGCAAATGAGTTTTTTCATATACTAAGTCGAGTAACATTCTATTTTCCTCATGATCGAAACCTTTTTAAGAGAGCATTTGGAAGTTTAGCGCCTGGCGCTTTCGTGCGTGTGGTTCTCCGTTTTTTAAAAACCAAGAGTACCGACCTATCACAAATGTGCTTTTTCTTCCCACGGAGGGCCCAAGAAGACATCTTCTCAACGGTCGTTAGCCCCGGAATAGTTTCGGCCTGTAGAAGGGTTGCCCAGGGAAAAAAAGAAGGTGTGTACACTTTATTCAATAAACACGTTGTGGAGCTACCAATTAGTGGGGCCCGCGCGGTTACAATGTGCACCGGGTTGACCGTGGGTGGAGTTTTATAGTCAGGCTTTCCGTGTAATAAGCGCAATTACCCCATCTCCATATGCATGTCCGCAAGGGGCGCCCGTTTCTAACGAGGTGTGAAACACTTTATATATGTTTGTACACTGCCAGATATGCATTAGTAATATTGTTACATTATTCATCAGAAGAAGGCGATAGGTGTCCAGCCGAGATTTTATTTTGTTTATGCTTTTTTTGTAGCCACTTCCCTAGAAGAGAACCAACTACCACCAACGCACATCTGCCTGTGGAAGAAATTTCAGTTACTTCGCGTATAGCAAGTAAGTAATTGTTAGGGCTAGACAAAGGCAAAAATGAATCTATTTGCTGTACACTGAATACATGATTCTAAGAGGAAAAAAATTAAATGATAATGTACAACAATAATGTAAAATCAACTCTCAGTAAATGTAACTTGTGCTTAAGAACCGTAGGTGTGAGTTCACAAATAGTTTTACATATTACAAAAATATACCAAAAACAGATTTATAAAATTTAGTGGTTGCAGTATATATTTATTAGACTATTGATATTTTATATAATTCATTAAATAATTATTATAATAGCATATCACTTTTAAAAAATTTCTCTTCTTTAATTATTTAAAAAAAAGTTAAATTGATAAGAGAGAAAGGAATTGATATCATTTTTGTTTTGATATATGATTCTTAATCCTACATTTATGTGTTGTTATAATGCATGGAAGTGTTTACTTTAGGGTCAATAAATTTTATCAACGCGTTTGTTCTTGTAGTGTAATTTAGTCTTTTTACAATTTAAAATCAATGTAGAGTTGTTTTGTGTTGTACCTACTATGTTTATTTAGCAATAGTTTTATTAAAGAATTTTGAGCAATGATTATTGGAGAAATTGAAGATTTGGAGGTACCACTCCAAAATAATATTCCCTATGTTATCAAGGATTGTGCTAATGCAAAATAAAAAGACTTCATTAAATTTAGGTGAATAATATATCTTAAAATTTTAAATATATAAAATAAACTTCTAAACATTTTACCAAGGTATTAATATGAAACATAAAATTTTATTTACTATAAAAATTTATGCCCAAATATTTAGCTTGTTTAACAATGCTATAGTCTTGCAATTACAGTTAAATAAATGTATAGAATAATGTAATTCTATGTTTTCAGTTAAATTGTTTTGATTTGAGAGAAGAAATTTAATTATATTAGTTTAAGTGTATTTAAAAGTAATAAATTACTATCTAACCATTTTTTAATTACTATTATTTCATCGTTAATATTTTTTATTGTATCATCACAATTGTTGCTAGAAAAAAGTATAGCTGTCTATTCAGCGAATCCCAGTAATGTACCAGGAGGTTTTAGCTTAAGTAAGTAATGTAAATTAAAAATAGTACAGGCCCTAAAACACTTTGCTGTGGAACATCTCAATTAATACAAGTTGCTAAAAGTATGGCTTATTTTCGTTTTTTGAGAGCTTTGTAACAAATAAGATTTAATGAAATTATAAACTGATTCTTTGATATCAATATTGAAATGTTTTTCAAGCAATACTGCATGATCTACAGAATCAAACTCCTTTGAGATATATCCAAGAACAATCCTATGACTTTAGTTTTATTGTCAAGAGCTCTTGATATAAAATCGGAAGCTTCAAAAAGTGCATATTCTTCAAACTTACATAATTGAAATCCATATTGGTTTGGGGCAGTTATTTTGTTATCAGACAGAAAATCACCAATTTTTTTAAAACATATTTTTCGTTTTACATAGTGATAGTGCAAGGGAAATAAGTCTGTAATTGTTAAATAGGTCTGTATTTGTTGTTTGAGCCTTTTCATAAAACAAAAAACTACAAATATTCAAAATATCGACACTTGAATTGCAAATTTAATTTGTTTTTATGCATTGTATGGACCAGGGCAAAATGATTCGAAAATTACTTGGCTAAATGCGGCTTTGTAACATATCTAAAATTAGGGGTGTCGATTGGCCTACGAATGGATGAAGTTGATCGAATGTCGATTAATTCTGTGTTACAGTTACTACAATAAGTTTATAGCTACGTACAAATAAAAAACCTCTACCTTTTTATTGTACCTAGTGACCTAAACCTGGACCTGCGTGAGATGTCTATCGTAATGGGTAATCGATTGGTACCCACATATTTTTTCCTCTTCAATAAAAAACCTTGGATCATGGATGTTACACTAACCCTAACTGGACCTAATCCTTTCCCAATTCTAACCTTAACTCCCCTAACGCGTCTCTAGCCCTAACTAACTTAACCCGAATTCAGCCCTACCCTAACCTAACCTTTCCTAACCCATTAGACGCGCACCGCCCTGGCAAACTACTATTTCTTTATTTTGCTTATTAAGGTCATATATTTATTTTACTGTATCGATTATTATCCCATTTTGAAGTGATAGTAGAATTTTTTAGCTGATGGAGAGTTCTTAGGCTGTCCGTCAGAATGCATACTTTGGTCGAGGCCAAGCCCTCTGCTTACCCTAACGTCTTCAAAATAGTGACAAACCCGGCGGAAAAAAATTGAAAAATACTTTTAGAAGTAAATATAGTATATTAGGTAAAGCAGGCTGAACGATTAGTGGAACGTATATAATTCATAAAAATATTATTCAAACGTTTTTTTATTACTTTTGCAATACAAGTTTTGTGTGTAAAAGGTCTTATTGTATTCGTCCAGTTGCTCCGACACATTGTACAAATGTTACGCTAAATGAGTTGTTTGGCAATAATGTTAAAATGATAAAATTGCAACACCTACACGCTTACGAGTTCTTTTTATCATATTTTTTTATTTTTTTATGAATATATGAGATACTATTTAGTAGAGCATTGACAACCAATTTCGGTAAGGTGGTAAGAGGACTTTTTTCCCCCAAATGTTCGCCTGCTTAATTCAGGTCTTTATCATAAAGGCGTTATCGGAATTGTTGATCCGACTCCCACGAAGTGTTACGGTACTTCTCAGATCGCCCCCGACCGTCACCCCTCGGGATAAACGACCGTTCCGAAACGAGGATTTAAGTCCCGTACTTACTGATGACCGAGGGAGGAAGTGAACAGTCAAACGTGAAAATGAGCCGGCAGTAATTGATGTCGACTGTCAACTCGCCCCCTCCTTATTATCAGCGTTGTTATTGATGCCGCGGAGACGAGATATAATCTACAAGACCTGGGACAGACAGACACACACCATACGGCTTAATTAAATACAAACTTGGAGAACTATTATCCACTTGGGGATTTACATATGAACTGCTACCGACTTTCTATTTTTGGCCCCTTGAAAACATTAGGTTTCGACATTTCTGTACCCTGGTTTAACCTAAAAACACGTTGGTTTCTTTTTCTTTTACAGGCTATTATCTGTCTATTTAATCGAAATTCGGTCGATATCTCTCCAGAACATATTTCGGATGGCTTCATCAAGTTAGATCAGGTAGAATATTCTTTTCAACTACTGAATTGATATACATGTCGCAGTCATTTAGTCAAATCCTAAATTTGCTCAAATTCCTAGTCACTTATTCAAATTTCAAATTACTAATGGTTACTTTAATGCCTGGACATTTGATATAGAGTCAAGGCACTTCATTAAGTTTCAATATGGCATTAGGCAGTTAGTCAAAAATGAAATAAGAAGAAAAAATGCATTTATCTATTTCATACAGTCGAGGCAATATTTTTTCCTGCAGTTAAGACTGCCACGGCATTTTAATTTTAATCACTATAACTCCTTTCTTTGAAACAGGCTCCTCAGTGTTACAAATCTCACAATACCAATGTAAATATTAATTGCAGGACGTGGGTCGTTAAATTTTTGTTTCAGCGCAAAATGCATGTTCTCTCTGCCTCCATAGCCAATGGCACTGTATAATTTCGGCCAATTTATGAAAGAAAGTTTCGTACGACACCATATAAGTATACGCGTCAGATTTAAGTTTCGACTTAATAATCACATTCATTTTTTTTCTTTCAATTTCCACATTCATTTCAGTTAACCTACCTCTATCAGATCGTATGGCAACAGCAAGTACTGAAACTGGGATTTTGATGTGGGTTGTCTTGGCATTCCGAAGATCTCTAATTTTATCGTTTACGATATCTTCAGTCCACGATTTTTTGACCGCTTTTCGGAACAATACGCATCTAACTCTAGCTAACATCATCTAACTCTACTGCTGGGATACTGGCGTGGAAGCAATAATAGTAAACCGCGGGTACACAAGAAGGGATTACAGCTATGCTGTGCTGTTTGACCAACCGACTAAACGCGCGAAGTATAATTAAAGGACTAGCGTTCTATTAAGGATCTAGGCATGTTAGCAAATGTTTAATCATATAGACAAATCATTCTATTTTAACTATCTGCCTCGTCATTTCATTAATTAACTAAACGACTATCTGCCTCCGACATACGAATGAAATACTGCTTCTTATCGTTGAACAAGATAGCAATCTTATCGCATGAGCTCGCTGTCCGCGGAGGTAAGTTTCGTTTCGTGTTTTCTTCGTTGTATGTTAGATTGGAGCTGTTCTGCCGGAGTTTGCAACAAATCAAGCTATCCAAATAAAACTAGGCGGCGAGTTTACGTAATTACTTGTTGACCCGTATGATAACCGAGTCTGCGCAAGTAGATGACAAGAATTCAATCATCACAAACTGTGTTTGCGCTGCTTGAAAGGTGAAATACTCGCCGTTTTTGCAAAAATGTAAAAAATGAAGAATTCAGTTAATAAGAATTCTTAAGATTGGTAGATAATGAAAAGATAATAAGATTTATTAAGTAATGTAAATAATTTTTGCATCAAGTTAAATCAAGCATACCATATTCAATTTTGAATGGATTGTGTGCATTATTATACGAGTCTTGCTAAATTGTTTGATAAAAAAGGACGTTACCATTGTTTACATTATGGACAAAATATTCTTTAATTCCCTTTTTTCACAGATTTTTACAAACAGGAATTCAGTTATTAACTCCACTATCTCTCATTCCCTTTTTCACATCTTGGTGAAAGTCACTTCTCGATAAGGCCGTAAAAATTGGGACAAAATTTTAGACGACGAATAAAAACCATGACCGAAGGGAAATACAATTTGTTTTGCTCTTAATGCGTTTGTAAAATTTTGTACAGGGTGAAAGTTGTGGTTAACAGTTGGTTGAACCTCAACATTTGTGCTTCCTTGTTTTGTGCCTGGATGCTTCCAAATATAATTCAACTTTCTTTGTAGTAAAATAAATATTGGTAATTTTCTATTTTATAAAGTTGGTTAAAAAAAAATTCCTGGTGCTGCTTCATCTCGACCCTCTTAATAAAATTGATAATCCCAACGGCAGACTAACCCAAGAACGTTTGATTTTTTTTTGGAAATGTTCTTAGTACTGTTCATATTATTAATTCGCTGAAAGGATTAATTTACACATTACATAGCCTTTGTTTTTAAGATGTTTTTATGTAGCTTCCGACATAATGCCGACTATAAAATTACATTCAAAATATCTGTACAAGTGTGGGCGATAATTTCTCCCTGAAGAGCAGCATCAGTTTTGCCAAATTATGCATGCCGGGCCAGATAATTGAATTCCTCTACCCAGAGGGAGACCGGCCAAATCGCCATTGCCAAATGGGAGCTTGCTCGGCTTCACCGTATGCCATCCTCATCTGTTAAGTGGTTTACGAGATTCAGTTTGTCGGGGCGGACCTTTCTCCCGGGACAAACCACATAAGTTGTCAGCGTGCATACATACTCACCTATCATGGATTCCGTTAAACAAATCCCAAAACTACGAGAGAAAAGAAGTACTTGGCTAGCCCCCATGGTGAGACGTTTTTAAATTTAGATGTAGTACAATTTACAGCATTTTATCGGTTAAGCAGTTCTTCGCCAATTCTCCAAACTGGAGGCCTGGAAAAATTTCATATTATGAAAAGAGAGATGCTAGTCTACTAATTTGATCGGAATGAACAGGTCGCTCTATTCAAGACATGTTATACCAATGCTGTAAAGATCAGATTGATAAGGATTTAAACATAAACGCCTCCTACTCGTAAAATACGTTGGTTGGCTGGCCTAGAATGTTTTATAATTATGTTCTCCCTGTAAACAAATCGATCAATCACCGCGAAGATATTTTATTGAAGGGTAATCCACCTAACGGGTTACATTTTTTTCTAAACAGATAATTCTACTCTCTCACCTGTGCACCAAGTTCATAAACGGTTCACTTCTGAACGATAAAACAATCAACTTATCTGTTGGTATATTGTTATAATTGTTGACATAAAATAATTATTATGTTAGCCTTCTTATTTGATATTTAAAATAAGTAAGAAAAAATTAAATTGAGATTATATTGTTGCATCTGTATAGTAATAATTATAAATCGGATCCCCGACAAGTGGTTCATCTCGAACAACATGAAAATATGTAAATTTTGTGCCTTGGTGGCTGATGATGTGAAGTTTTAAAATATGACGGGAGAAAAATCAATAATCAAAATGAAATTATCGATATATCATGGGTTTTTCACCGTTGACAGCCAACATGCCACACGACTACTTACATCGGTTTCTTTCGTACAAAAAGGAATTAATCCATATCAAACCCCCAACTAACGATGATGGCTAAATACCGAAACACGTCTGAACAGGGAGATAACTATCGCCCCGCACACCATAAGAGGAAATCTAAAAAAAAAAATCAAGGTTTTAGGAAGATCAAATCGTTCAAACCTATTTCTCATGAAACACACTAAAAAAAATTATATGAAAGTTTGTGTCATTGTAAATCCATCGTAGAATCCTACAGTCTGTCTGAAGGTGTCATAACGCGACAGACCAAACCAATGAGGATGGTCAGTAACGACCAAATTATTTCTCTTATACTTTGCATTGGTCACAATATAAATCTTAATTCGACCTTTATTTAATTTCATCAATTCAATATCTCTCTATTCTTGAGGTTTCTTTTTAATGCCAACAAATTTGCTATAAATTCACCAGAATGAAATCTTTTTTAGAGGAATCATTACGTTTGATGTTATATATTGCCTTGGATACTGAAAATAAGCTTTGTAATCGACATATTAATAGAATATATTGAATATATTTAAAATATTGCAATAAGGTGATGTTCAAATCGTTAGCACTTCATCCCTGACCACATTTCCTCCCACTCCTTACATCTTTGATATTAGACAATTTGACGACGGTATTACACGGTCAATGGGGGGGGGGGATCAGAAAGAGTGGGAAGAATTTTTGAGACATTATAGTATGACTGCAGCTAATAATATTCATATTTATTGAGGTTATAATACGCATTCATAAATTATTGAAAAGAAAGACAAGGATAATTTGAATTACTATAAATGCAATTTGATGATGAGAGTTCGTGGAGGACTCTTCACATAATCAGTTATGACATGCAAACGTACATCTATTAATTGATCCACGTGGTATTTTCAGATATCAAATGCAGGACGGATTTATTAAAATTTTATGTTTATTATATGGCTTATCTTTAACGTTAAGGCAACGACTGTGGTCCATACTTATACAATCCTACGCTGATTGTTTTATTTTTACCGAGCAAAAATTATATTTCTCTGCACTTACGTATAAAATTTCAAAATTTTATTATTGTATAAGGGTGTTGAGAAAAGGTGTGGTGTTGAAAAATATCTCACCAAATTTTATTATTTTATAAGGGTGTTGAGAAAAGGTGTGGTGTTCAGAAATATCTCACCAAAATCTTATTATTTTATAAGGGTGTTGAGAAAAGGTGTGGTGTTCAGAAATATCTCACCAAAATTTTATTATTTTATAAGGGTGTTGAGCAAAGGTGTGGTGTTCAGAAATATCTCACCAACTCTTACCCCAACAATTAACACCCAGGGATAATTATTCTTCTCTTCACCTTCGAAACCCCCTAGCTTCGGCACGCTATTAAAATAGTTGTGTCAACCCCTCCATTACGGAATCGGACCGGGCAGATAAAGTTTTTTACGGTCTCCGTTGAATTCCTGATGAGAAGACGACTCTTTCTGGAACGTTTTATAACCGGGCAAATCGTTTACATAAATTCCTACCCACCGTAATTCGCGGCCGAGGAGGTGAACACGCTCCCGTCCCCGGAATTTATTCCGAATCACGCATACCTCGGCACTTTCCCCGAACGGATCATCATTGATACTGGGGATTATTAACTCCTCCCATTTGTGGGTACAGCCCAAATATTGACAATAGCGACGACATCCTCTCCGACACGTTGTACAAGACATGCTGTCAAATATTTTCGAGGATCTGAGGGTTGGCAAACATTTCGACGCGTACGTCCGTTCACTTCTTTCGGAAACTGCTTCTGGAAGCTTTCGTCTGCCTGGAAATGAGTGACCTGTAAACACTTGCCATTCAAGAAACGTCGTGACACGAGGCTTCTACATTAAAGTAAAATAAAGTGTCATTTTACCCAAAAACTTGTGACGAATGTTGAAGGTGGAGTATTTACCTAAAAATATCAACTTCCCATCATATATATCTATTGCCCTAAGACAAGAACATATGAAAAATGTATTTTAAAAAATACAATGATTCAAGTACTGTAAACGTAGAAAAAATAAAACTTGCAGATACATTTAATCACGCAAATTGTATTTTAGGAAACGAATATGCCTTTCGACATTGCATCTACTAAATTTGCTAACGTGTTCCAGAAAATTATTCATAAGTTTTCTAGTAAGTTTCTGTAGTCTTGTTCGTAATAACGAAGGAATTATTGATTTTGGGATATGCCATGTTAAAAGTGCAAAGTTAAGAAGCAAAGGAATAGTCGCTGGATTATTTGTTTAAAAGTGGTTTTCTGTTACTAGGTCAATGAAATTTATTATATCCTGCTTTGACCACCTATTTGATCTTTCTATAGTAGGACATTAAACATATTTATTTCATATCATAAAAATTTGTTTGATGAAAATGTATTATCAAAATGTCAAAATCGATTTTTCGGGAATACGCTTTGTTCCAAAATTCATAGACATTCCATGAAGGGCATTCAACTAGTTAGTAGATGTTGATCCAACAAAGGGTCCTTATCTGCTCTTTCCATAATTAATAAGATCCCGTGTCGCCAATAAAATTGCTGACTTCGGAAAACGGCGGAATGGGTTTGTTGGCCTCGCTATCGCGAAAAAACTTTAACAACCGCACGTATTAGCCTTACCGCGATAGTCTCGTCAGTCGCGAAACGGTTTAATTGAACAATAGTCAACGAAGCGGGGAACTGGCAATTTAACAAGTTATGGACGATAAAACTGTAACAATCATTAAAATCTTTCATGACACATCGAAATGTTTTGAGTTTTTTTCTTTCTTACCAATGCCTATAAGAGTGATATATTAAATTTTCACAAAGCACTGCTCTATTTTTAATTTAGCTTCCAATTTGTCAGACTGAAGATGACATGCATAAATAATTTGTTTGTGTTTTAGCACATGTCCTTTTCAACTGCTACATTTATTCTTAGTTTGTATGTGTATGTTTGTACGAATGTTGTGCTGTATACATGTACCAGCATATGAACATTGACGAATACGCAAGTATATATATAGATATACATATACATACATATTAAACGAGGGTTCAAAACAGCAGAGGTCATATAAACCCTCAGGGTGCCGGTGTTTTTTTTTAAAAAAGCCTATGTTCGAATGCGGGGACGCTGGATTCGAGCCCGGGACCTTTACCTTAGTGATGAGTGCCGTTTCAAAGCCTAAACCGTTGCGGCCACCGACGCCCCCTGGAATAATATTACTCCTACTTTTTGAACAACCATTGCAATGTAATAATACAAGTTATTATTTTTTTATTTTAACATCCAACTATCTTTGGATGTCGCGGACGAAGGGTCAGATCCACTAAACAATGTTTTTCCAAAGTATTTATAATTGCAGGATCGAAAGGCTATGCCTGGCTCTTCAAAGCAAAAACCTCTAGCATGGCAAATACGAGACGGGACGACATAGCCAACTTAATTTAAATACGTTATGTACCTTGGTCGTTTTAGATCGTTTTATCTGTGCATCTTCGACGTTTTCGTCTGCCACTGCTGCCACTGAAGATGTCTATATCAGTCTTCAGTGAGTTTGTCAGACGAAAACATGGAATATAGCCAGACCAAGATGATCGGAATCAACTAAACATATAACCAGACAACCATAAATTAATGAAATTGACCACAGCATTATATCATCTTATATTTTGACTGAAATCACAATTCAATACACTGTCATTTTTTTCTGTAGGTTTGCGACGATGGGGAATCAGAATTTTATATCAATTAATACTCACCAATAATTACCGCCTATACGACTGTTTGGCCAGTTATTAAAATAATGTGGGATAAATGGTGAAAGCTAACATAGTGGCCTAATTTTTACATTTGTCGTTGATCTGCGGACCCGGGTTGACCATCGACCTCTCCTAGAAATAACATTTTCGTGATACATTAAATACAACTGCAGATGTGGGCAGATGCATCATTTATAAGTATTGACATAACGGACACAGTGATGATGATGGGATTAGTTACAGCAGAATGATAGGGGACAATTAAATCTCTATATTATTGGCAAAAACTAGTTAAATAGATAAAATTTAACAGGGCAAAGTCATGGGCGATTCAGTCTTTCTCCATCATGTAATAAGACTTTTTTTTATTTTTTTTTATTCCCAGTTAATTAATTCTGAGTATGTAAACCCACTTCTTAAAATGGCAAAACGCTAACAGTGAGGATATAGAATAGGATAAAAAACCTTTTTTTCTTCAAATAGTAATGCTATTTTAGCTGTAATAGAATTCCATGTTTTTGAACAAGATTGCACACTGACCAAAAAGACATTTTGGCATTGTCAAAATCTTTCAGATGGCCCGGAAGCAATAAATTTTCCACCCCTATCAGTCCCCACCTTAAAAATCTCCCTTAATTAATATAACAGATAGTCTCCGAAATAACAGTGATTACCCACTAATGACGCAACCCTTCCTGAGCAAATTGGGGGTAAAACGCCGATCCCTTTAATGATTATTTTTAATACGAGGGTGTTAGCCTCCCCTCATTATCAGGTAATGGCCGACACATTACTCCCTTCGTGAAATTACTTTATTTAGTCCTGATGCCGGCCAGATAGTGGGAGTAATTAGATTCCGAGGGAGCTGATCTTTTTCACCTTCGCCGACATCCTCCAGACGGTTTTTTTTACCCTGGTTTTAATTTCTGAAACGGACACGAAGGGAAAAACTATAAAACGTGTTTTGTATCGTTAAGTAAGGAGAAGGAGTCAGGGTAAATGTATGAGGTATTTATTGAACTAGAAACCCTATTTGTAAAATATATACTAGCTATAAAATTCTCTCGGTTTAATCTATCTTATCTTATATCCACGAGTTCTTTTTTTTAAATGTATTTATCGTCCCATCAAAGTTTATCCATTTGCTCGACAAGGCCACATTAGTTGAAGTATAACTTCTCGGTTGGGAAGAAATCAGGTCAAAAACTATATCAATCTTGACGGATAGACAGTCTAGGATGTATCAATGAAATACTCTGGATCCGATCAATTTCGACAATTGTCCTGTAAAGGCTGTAATTGGATTTTCAACGATAAACGGCTGCTGAAACGGTTTAGGGCTTTAAATGCCAAAAGGGCAAAAAGGGACAAATTCTGTGGAGGGCAGAAGGAAAGCCATGGCGATTTATATTTATGTCCTTGGCATTGGGAAATCGCAATAAATTCCAGGGTCCTTTTTCCTTTAAGAACCAAATATTTAACATTTTCATTATGTCGAAGAACATAACATCCCTTAAGTAGATTTATTTCTTTAAAAAAAATCCCGCTGTTTATATAAACCTATAATAAACAATCAACAAAACAACTAATTCGTATTATTTTTTTATATTTTTATTCAGAAATTGTGAGATGCAGTCTGGTGTGATGTAGATTTCAGAAAAACATTTTCTTTATCGTACCAACGTTTCGATCTTTATTGAGATCATCTTCAGGGCCTGGGATTTACAAACATTGTTTAAATTTAACAAAAACATGTAGATGTGGAAAAAAGTGAATTTATACAATGCAAAAAAATATATTTTTTATATTCAATCAAAGTATTTCTACTCACTCAAAGTGTTATCAAATACTTTGATTGAATATAAATTTTTTTTTTGCATTGTATAAATTCACTTTTTTCCAGATCCTACATGTATTTCTTAAATTTAAACAATGTTTGTAAATTCCAGGCCCTAAAGATGTTCTCAATAAAGATCGAAACGTTGGCACGATAAAGAAAATGTTTTTCTGAAACCTACATCACACCACAGCGCATCTCACGATTTCTGATATCAACTAACGGTCACTAATCACCACACATTTTTTTTTTTTTTTTTCAAAAAAAGACCACTTGGTCAAATGAAGAAGTGTATTAGTTTATTCGTAGATATTTTTCTTTCTTTAACTAGAAAATGACAATTAGCCGTTCTGGAGAGTAGTTGTTCTCGATTTAATGTTGTTTTATAATTTTTTTTTGTTTAAATGAAATTCTCAACAGAAAGTGAGGATGAAGAAAAGAACTGACATGATCTATGCGTACAGGTTACATAAAGTCCGCCGGTGGCATACGAAAGTACATGAAAAGCGCCAATTTTGGCCGATAGGTATACTAATTTCATTAAATTACGACTAGTGAAATGTCTGAACTTTGACGTTAAAATACAATACTTGACCTCGTGTCTTCAATGCCAGCTTCAGTTGCTGATTAATATGCAGTTGATTTTATTTTTAATCTCAATTGACTCTCAATTCTAGGTCCCCCTCCCATATATTCGTTGTGTATTTTATAATAAGAAAGGAAATTGTAATAATTCTTCCAAACATGTTTTATTTTTAATTAGAGCAACTTAGCTCTTGTTTTCTCCAACTAGTACAATATTAGCTTAAAAAATAATTACGGATTATCATTAAATATCCATATGAAAGGCCAAAAAATCGCGAAAAAGCAAATCAGGATGATCGGAAACCACAAAAGTACGAGAAATGAAATGGAAAAAACTTTTTTCCAGCCTAACTTTATATTCTGGCGAAGCTAATGCATACGATCTTCCAAGTTTGGAATGTTAATGGTTTATTGTCATTGGCGGAACTTCAACATGTATAATTAGTGAAACGTAATTATTAAAACAAAGATAAGAAGTATATAAACAAAAAGGGCTAAGCAGGATTGTTATTTCACTTAGAATGTAATAGTGTTTTCATGTACAAGGGTTTTATGCAACCTTTTATAATGTCCACACGATGTAATGTAATTCAAATAAATCAGACCAGTTGGTTCTTAATTTGGAAATAGTCTAGCCACTCAATTTTTACGAGATAATGTCGAAATCCTTTAGTGTTTTATTTTTTCACGTAATCCAAAAAAGAAATCAACGAATGTTGAAATCGGTCGAGTCCATCCAACAGCCCTTATTTCCCAAAGATGTTTTCAAAGGCATAAAACATGATTTGTTCACGTTGTCAAAAGATAAATCAGAAAACCAGGATGATGCGACCCGGGTAGGTTCCTCCGCCTCTCACCGTGCAACGAAAGGAGTTTCTCGTGTTCATGCCGGGACGCTTTTGTCCGACCCGGACATAAAAGAGGCGAATCTCCCGAAAAGGCGACTAGGCAGTAGACAATTTACGACGGGGGAACCCGAAAATCAGAAAACTGTATTCGTATATTAGAAGATCTTCGACAGGGGAGAGGCTGTAAATAAAAATGCGGCCCCTCGCGGAGAATAACAAATAGGATCACCATTTCTCCCGGCCGGTTTAGAAACGGACCACGCACCCGGTGAGACAATCTAATCAAGACTCTTCCAAATAGACAAGGGATGCTCAGATCTTCAACCCTTACTTACTGTCACTCCTGCCTTCTAATCATGGATAGCACCTCGTTTACTACTCTAAGTCACGTAGGTGAAAAAGAGCGTGAAGCGCCACTTAATAATAACATCTTGGAATTAAAAATTGGTCTTTTTTATCTCTCGTCTTATGAAGGCTGGAGAAACCAACGGTCTGGAAAGATTAGAGTGTTTGTGAACAAATCGTGCCACTTTCTTCACTTGGAATAACCACAACCTTCCATAAAATGATTACGCGATATATCTTACTATGGCGATTCACCTGGTTCAGGTCTTCCCAAACTATTTAGCCAGCTTTTCACAGAACAAAATCCAGGGCGGACCCCTCTCAATCAAGTATTTAAAATTAGGTACTTCTACAGGGTGCCTTTTTAGACAACCCGGCTGAATTTCTCTTGAACTAATGACGCTAGCAAAACAAAAACAACGTGTTTAATATTTTTAGACTAGTTTCAATTGTTTTTGGAGAACAATTATACAGCGTACCTCAGGCCCAGTTCAACTTCAAAATGTCAAATACGATTAGAAAATAGTGTTTGAAATGAAACTTGAATGAAAATCCAAGTGACCGAGGAGACAACAGATCGGGCTATAAGGTCCTCCTATCCACCTATCAAATTCAAATAACGTCTCACCTGCATAGAATTGTGTGCGGGCATCCAGCTGGAGAATCATTATTTGTCGTTGTTGCTGAGGAACATCATCTAATAGTGATGGTAAAACCCCCATGAAAAATTGAGTAATTGATGTTTTACTATGCCATTAGAGGTGAACGTGGATTCATGAGTCCATAGGATGTATGAATGAATGTTTTTTCCAGACTCCCAAATCGACATTTGTGGAAGGAACGTTAGATGCCTGACATAAAGGCGAAGAAGGGGGAAATCACTAATAATTTGAACATCAATGATTAATGAATTAATGAGAAGTGTGAGGTTGTTTTAGCCTGCACAATTTGGATATGTTGGAATTAATTTTTGATAGATGGAGACGGATGTCCGATTCAGCATCTAAACAGCTTCGATAATTAATTATGGTGGCTGTATATACAGAAAATCCGGATTCGCAAGGGCCAATGGAAGAAGAACAAGTTTTGCTTTCTCAACGAGCGGTTGAATTTTTTTGTTTTCCAGTCGTACTCAAAAATGGGACTAAGTATCGGACTCGGAAGTAAATTTCAAAGTGGACTCTGAAGTAATGTCTATCAAAATTCGTATTTAATTGAAGAGAGACTGGTTGGCTTTGAAACTGAAAACGGTTCGACCACCTATACAGTATTTTATTTGCAGTATTGTACCTGGACCTGTTGAGAAGTAGAAGGCTTCCCATATCGACACGTAGTATTGTGAAAAATCTTTACTTAAATATTTAATAATTTGAACAGTCTTATCGAAAACTCTTACAAGTGGCTGGCATGTATTTCCTAGCTAAAGCATACCTGTGGAGACACTGCTGCTGCAAAATATTAAACTTTTTCGTTTTCAGTACTTATTATTATTAGTTTTTGATTGCATTTATTCATTCTATGTTTATTTTTTGTAATTAATTTTTCTCGAAGTTCGCCGCGGACCCCGTATTTAGGGTGAGCGAATAAGTAATTTTTAAGCTGAATAATTCGGCTAAAAATGTGTACCAAAATCCCAAAATCGTTCCTTTGCAGGAAGCAGCGTAGAGCACAGAATTCGAAAGAGGACACCGAAAACGCTGCTGGTATACTCAAAACCATACAGAATATATAAGCATGAATTATCCACGTGCTGTCTTGCCTACAGGATCACATTTCAAAAATTAATAACTCCTTTTTGGGTGAACTAAGTGTTATTTTCAAGATGGAAGTATGTGTTATTAGTTATTACCCATTCCGGGCGCATGCCTATATAAAAAATTCCGAATATGTATTGGTGTGAATGTGAAATTCCTTGATTACTGTGAAATAGCACAAATCAGACGAAATTCTAAAGTGTAAGAACTAAAAAACGCCACCAAAACATAAACTATGAATACAACAATGACAGCGCATTCGGACAACTGAGGTTGGTACAGATCCATCGTCACATTACATATAATCAATTTTATATTCAAATATAAAAAATGAATTCACAATTTAGCGGGTTACATTTTTGACTTTGGATAATAAAAGTTTAACCCCTAGTACCCATTATTTACTTTCCAACAGTCCATCGAGTTTATTCAGAAATGGAACGATCCCTATTCTCATTTTTAGAGTCTACACGAAATACGTGGGCCTCTTTGTGAGATAATAAATAGTAACCATAATATTGAAACGTCTAGAATGGATATGTACATTAAAGAAAAATATCAACAATATAATTCTCATCAGTCAGAAAGCGGTAATAAATGGAGCCAAATAGAAAATAAATTATTTGTTGGCAATAGATAAACAAAATACATACCTTTCCTCGGGCGGCAGGTTCTGCACTACATGCTGAAAAAGACAAGCGAATATTAGCGTTTGTTACTGAAATGGAAAAGTGGTCAATGAAAACACACACAAAAAAATTGAAATTTTCGTGAGAAGCAAACAGGGGTTTGGGAGAAGGCGGGCGCCCACGGCAGACAAATGACTCGCCTAATCCCTGAGTTATGCCCTCACAGGAGACACGATGGCATTATTTATTTATAAACTTATTGCCCCGGATTTTACATCGGTGAGTAATTATTCTATACAGTACCGTCTAGGAATGGTATGACACCCAGCTCTATATCAATCCTCTGATGCAAGAAATAGGCGCGGCCGCCCCCGTTTCCACTTTTTCAACCCAAACAAAATAACAAGCGATATTCGTTGTTGATGGAAAAACGATAAATGCTGACATAAGTTTAAAAAAAAGTCGGAACGCGTACGACAGACCAAAACCAACGAGGGTAGGGAGATCAAAATGATCGGTAACCACAAAATTACAAGAAAATCACTCTGCAGACCTCACATTTGGAAATATTCATTCAAATATTATTAAATTTCAAGTTATGTCCAATAGGCCTAACTGTAATTGGTTTTTGTATGCCGATTGTTCACCACACATCATGCAAGGTGTAGGAACTTGAATATTCATGAACCAAAAATGAGGGGAAATAGTGGAAGCATTATATGTATACTCAAAAGATGAGACGAAATTGTTTCATTTGTGCAACAAAAACGCAATTCGCCTAATTAAAATGAAAATGTCCCAAATTTTGCACAAAACATATTTTTTTAGTATTAATTGATTATTAATAGATTCGGTGTTTAGGATATTAACTCCTAAAATGTACAACTCATAAATTTGGCCGGTTAGTGATAAGACCGAAGACACACGACGAGAACAGGCGGACCAGAAGGTCCAATGTTTTGATCAGTGAAAAGCTTCACTCTGATTTGAAGGGTGAGAGATTGAAAACGATTTTTCACGGGCTTATTGTCACATAAACAAATTTAGCTGTTTCTTATAACGTAGCTTAGCTTTTAGTCTTTCTCCAAGTGATTAAAGGGAGTCCATTAAAGACCTCACACGAGACACAAGGGGAAAAGGGGCAGAAAAAAATTCTAACTCTAGATAAAACTAGTAAAAGGTCCTTTGGATGGAGGCATTTTGGGCTAATTTGATAAAATGAGAGGCCACCTGGGGCAGATGGGCGGTGACCCCCGGGGCCGGGCGCGTTGGGCGATTCGGCACGCTCCAAAAGCCCATTCTCCTCCTCCACACAGATCCGGAAAATTATCCGCCGAGACCGGGAAAATAATGCCCCGAGGAGGGTTGCCGGGTGAATCAGGCCGTGGTCGGAATCGTCCCAGGAATAACCCTACACCCCATTTGCCTTTTCATCACCTTCAATCACATTCTGCACTGTCGGCTCCGTGGCGAAATTGGTCCTTAACCGAATGAATTATTGTTTCGGCCTCATATATTAATGATTCCGCTCCGTTGATACTAACGGGAAGGAAAATTCTTTGCTAATCCATAAAAGTTACAAATTAGTCGCAATAAGTCTGAAAAATTACTATAAGATATTACTAATGAATTATTACTATAAGATCTCTTCAACCTAGTTACTAAAAATCTTTTCGGTGAAATTAAGATAACAAATGCAAATTAGGTCTTTATTATCGTATTTCTTTAATTCACTAATTTCCAGCAACTGAAAACAAATTATTTACTATTAGACGTCTGATTTGGTGGGACTGTGTTGAATGCTAGAATTTCGATAAGTTTGGATTTCACTTAACTGCTCGTTGATTAAATGTCGAGAAAAACCTATCACCCAACAAAGCGAAAGACAAGACACATCTGATGGAAACAACAATAAATGCAAGCAGACAAAAATTATCGACACCAAACGAGAGGTTCATCACTCGGCAGACTCTCCCTAAAGGATATCTCATATTTCAACCATAGAACATACACATAACGTATATAGGGAATTATCCAGTGCGTCAAGAAAAGATGATTCGAAATATTTGACGATATACGTTGAGAATTTCTATTGAGGTATGCCGAGTGACGAACCGTGATATCATTTTGGCCTTATTAACCTTGTTGTTTCGGTCTCTCGATATCACAAACCCGTCACATAAGATGGCATTAAAACGAAAAGCGTTAGAAGGACCAAAATAATCGGAAACGGCGACACAGTATGCCATTTGTGTGGAGAGGACGCGAATAATAGATGTTTGCAATGTATTGGTCGTTGTTTCTATTCATTATTAACATAAAGAAATATACAATAAAATTCATTATAACCGCTTTTATTTTGCGAATATTTTAAGGGAGTTTTCAATAGAAAAATAGACCGTTAATTGATAGTTTTGTATCAGGATCATCTGTCGTCTACTTACAAGGCTACAAGATCCACTATTATAGTCGCTGCCTGCGAAAGGATGTCCGACAAGATTAGGCATGTAACTTACGACTACTGCTACGAGAACAGAACTGATTTACAGAGAAAGTCCCTTTCTCTTTGCTATCAACGATATACTACTAGATTTTGGTATGTATTCCTAATTGTATGTTATCGCCCCATTTGAATAGCACCACAGCCTTTGAATTGGAATGTTTATTATTATTTCTAGTTACCTATTGAAACAGCAGTTAAATATTATTTACTAGTTGTTTCTTTGAAAGACGTAATATGTTGAGCTTTGCCTTTAATTTTTATTTAATACTTTGTATTTAATCACTCGTCAACTATTTCCTATGTCAAAGACGTCTCAGTTACAACTTTTCAAAGCGCATGTACTTTTAAAATGTCTACATTCGTATATCCATTGAATAAAGGTCGATGTAAATTAACTATTTAAATCCATTAACAGCTTTTATGCAATTATTCTACCTTCAGGTGAAAGGTGCCGTCTTAAAAAAATATTTATTGACTAAATAAAAGTAAATAATATTAATTCAGCAGATTACATTTAAAATTATAACCGTGCATATACGTTTTTTTGTTTCTGGCGCTTGTGAATTGGCTGGTACGGCTCACGGGTTAGGCAAGACCGTGACGACTTCCTTGCAAAACCGTTCTACCTCCTTAAAAATCCTATTTTGCACAATTCACTACATTCCACCCCCGTTCCATAAATAAAATAAATTTACATATGAGCATAGGTGACGCCATGTACAGAAGAATTTGTATCAGTTTGACTGCCTTCATGAAAATAACGCACAAATTTACCCTTTTTTAAAAATAATATTGTTTACCTATTAACATTGATGAATTTTTGATTTAAAAAAACTCAAATTAATCCAGAAAAATTTTTTACACCAACTATAACCATCTAACGGAATGAACAAGTAATACACTTTTAGCAATTACTATCAGTCCTCAGATGGTCCTGAGATTTAGAAAAGATCATTTTTTGAACTAAAATATTTTATTGGTTTCCAACAACCCAAATTTCAATAATTAAACGACAACCTTTTATCCGGACCTTAATTGAGAATATACACACTAAGACTAAGATAATAGGCACACGTTAACAGATAATAATATTATTACATCCTAACAGTTTATTATTTATTAATTATTAATTTTTTTAAAATCTTGTTTGCTAGACTGGAAAAAAGATTACATATCCCTATTATTATTGACAAAAGAGATTTATAATGTACATTACATAACATTATTTTATTGCAATTTAATGTGAAACCGTTTAATTTGCTTTAATTTAAAAAAAACAATAAACACATTAAGATTAACCGACCACGGAAGGGGGCAAGAATCTGAAACATGTCTGGCAAATCAAAAACAATGGATTGGGAATTTGGATTTGGATTTATATAGGCTGAAATCCTCACGTGTACGTACGTACATTCGAAGATGTTCCGAGTTAAGTCTATTCGCTTCTCGTAGTATTTCAGCAATTCCAGCTTTTGTTATGTACAGTAAATTGCCGGCAGGCTCGACCGCCCTTCGGGTGTTGGCAGTCAGGGGGCAAAACTCAGTCTTATCCGTCCAGCCCCCGAGGTTGTGCTCCGGAGTGGGTTCTGTCAACAGCTAGGTCTATTCACCATCCAAAACTCACTTCTATTTACATACCATTCATTCAATTAGGGTGGTGGAGTACTCGACATTCCTTATTATCCTTTACACATATAATACAACGAATCTAATTGAGGTTCAGAGAGCCGGTTAAGTCCGGATGTTGGAACGTCCGCCTTTTTATTACCCTCCAGGTTCCCAGAAAACAACCAAGGTTTCTCCGAGACGCTCCAGTTAAATGTTATCTCACCAACAAAAGCGAGGGGGTTCGGACGGCAGTAACCGCGATGAGGTAGTCATTAGACAGAGCCGTCTAGAACCACTTCTAGTAGGTCGCATACAGTTCTGTAGTTTAAACGCTCAGAGCACATCTCGATACACGTCACACCTTCGCCTCTCTTAGACCCATCTGTAAAGACGAGCCGAAAACCAGTGTACCTAGACCTAAGCTCCAGGAACTTAGCTCGGTAAAGGTACGGCGGAGTAGACGACCTGAACACGGAAACTGTAGGTTCATTACCATACAGACCACGAGAAGAAATCTGATAATTTAACAGATAATATATCCTAAAAGTTTTTTCTAAATTTTTTTATTAACCAAGTTTGTTGGCTGGAAAAAATTATGACATTTTAGTATTATAAAAAACGATATATAACAAATGGTAGTTCATGGAAAATATGTTCTATGGTGTATTTTTGATTTGGAATGCATTAATTATTTTTATTACAATTTAATGTTGAACGGTTTAATTTGTCGGTGAGTGTTGGCACTGAGGAAAGTGCAATAAGGCAATGAGAGGAAATGCTTTGTCGGAATACAGGTTCGTTGAAACCCACCGGTTCTCAGACACGTCCAGACACTTCAAACGGTTTTCAACACAAAAGACTCACGTCGGTTCTTTATGTCCGGCAATCTTCGGAAAGAAATATACGAGGCGCTCAATCAGCATGACAAACTTGGTTCACTGTCGGCCTCCGTCGCCCGGTTCGCAGTCGCCGATTTCAACACTGCCTGAATCTTAGGAAGGCGCGAAAATATTTTAAAAAAAAGGTGATGAAATTCTTTCGTCCGGTCCGCCCCTACGGCACGGCCCCAATCGAGATAAGCAGAAACTTGGTGAGACTTAGCCGATGAGGACGGGAGTGGAAAAAATCGTAGTGTATAAATTCGGACCGGCCGTTTATCAATCTGACGGCTTCGGAGTTCCGAAATCAATTCATCTTCTCCCGGCCATGTTTCGTCCAATAAATTAATATTATGCTCGTACTGTGACAGAGGGCGCCGGCCTGTGAGCGAACACCGACACGTAAGGCATATTCGGAAAAAATCTGTTCTACCTGCGGTTTTTTCTTCGAGATTAAGCTTTAGATAGGAAAAGCGCGTGGGAGGAAATCAATACCTTCGACTTCTTCTGAGAGATCTCACGTGGGGAAAAACAGCTTTATTCACGTTGCATGCAGGCTAGACCTGGCGATGTACTTCCAATGTCATCATGAAATCTATTTTCAATATTTTTCTCAAACTTATCCTCCACTACACTGTTAGTGAAAACTGCGGGTACGCTTTTCAAATTTTCAAAAATCCATACGGAATAATAAAGGCAATATGTACATAAGAATAAAGCAGAAACACCTCAGACACGAAACCAAGGCCAGACGACAGACCAGACGTCATAAATTACTTTCACATGCATTGAAATTGCATACATCAAAAGAAAGACTTGTCAGAGCATTAGTCCATTTGTAGGCAAATGTTTTCCCTATTCTATATAACTATCCTTTTGCTACCGTTTAAGTGGCACCACAATTGTTAACAACTAATGTTGTTGTATTTTTTAATATAATATATTCAAATAATTTTTCAGTTGAATCACTTATGTGCAAATTATGAGAAATTACTTTCCAAACTATGAAAGACTACTTAACAATATATTGTTTGTGAAATTTGCTATATAGTTTTCATTCATACTTATCGTCCCTCTTCATCTTGGTACTCTCGTTATCTCCGTTGAAATCAACGATTCGACCAAATTTTCGAATGTTATTTGACGAATTCATCCATTCTTTCTAGTCTACCTGACTTCAGGCTGAAAAGACTTCAGGAGGTAAAACGGACTTGAATTATGAGTAATCATTGTCACGAGAATTCAACTGTAAACCCAAATATCAATATAGGCGTATTTAAACTCAAAAGCGATCATAGACTACATTGAATGAAATGTTAATAATTACTTTTATCAACCTTTTTAGAAATACAGATTTCGAAATTCAGGTATTTTCAATAACATGCGTTAACTTCCAGCAGTAGACATGCTGATTTCGTGAAATTCATGATGCTGACGAAAATAACATTCGATATCTTTCTTTAATAGTCATTAAAACGAACTGTTGTTTTATAAGGTTTAATTTAGTACCTCAGCCGTTAAACTTAACAATAACTCAAAATGCTTCTGTGGGTTGAGCTGTTTTTTCGGTGCATGATCAGACTAAAATCCATTTAACGAAACTGTAAATCCCTTCGTTGAACGTTTTTAGAAATTATACAAATATTTGCACAAGTATAAAATGTAATCCTTTACCTTTATGTTCTGATCAGTCATAATATTACTGATTATGAGGTTTTACCGCAAAACCACATCAACCCTCAACTATCTATTTCTTATTGCAATAGGGAAATATATTAGTTGGACAAAATTTGGTTCTTTTAAGTAATCCGAATTCGAATTTACTTCTGGATAAGAATTCTGGAAGAATTATTAGACACCGGACTCCCTGTTGAAATTCTGACCATTATTTCAGTGACCTGAAAACGGTGACAACAAATAGATGTAGCTGTCCTCCACTAGTTACGAGATTTCCTGGCCGTCGGGCTGGGCTAAGAGTTGCCTCCTCTTCCTCCAGATTTGTCACTAGTGGATAATTTTTTCTGACGTTGGGTACAAGAAAAACTTTATTTTGCCCTGCCGACTTTACTGATTCGAAAGTATGTAGACTGTCTGGTCTAGTTTAGCATTCTTCAGTAACTTCCTGATGTCGGAAGTGGATTTTTCATAACTAACGTCTAATTTCTACTGGCATACATAAAACGCATAGTATGAGATAAGCAGGCTGTTTGTAACTTTATGTTTTGTAGTATTTTTTTAAAGTAAATCCTATTAAAACGGGCTTATGTGCAATAAGCAATTGTTAACGATATATTTGTGGCCAACAGTTAATAGTTAGTAGTCATTTGTTGTAATTGTATGTAGTCGAAGGGATCGGACAATCGCCGTCATTATCCTTCCCAATTCAGTCGACCTCAAATGTTAAATTGACAGGCACAAATCCGACCTAAGTGGATTTACACCCCATTCTTATTTACCCCAAATACAGATGCTGTTAACAACGATTGTCGGGGAAATAATGCCAAGGGGAAAGGGGGAGGTCTGTTTATCGCCCAAACTTCATTCTTCGATAAGTAACGCTTAGAAACCGACAGGGAAAATGGCCAGGGAATCGGAACGGGGTCGTATTTGATTTTCCTTTTGTTCTTCGCCCAGCGGTTTTAGATTTCATGCCAAACACCACCCTAGTTTAAAGACAAAAGGAAGTAGCATGTTGTCCTATCTCAGATGCCTCCAGTCGCAGAAAGACCTAGTTTATGAAACATAAAAGTTTAATCCGCACCCTATTAACCCACGCGCTAAAATCTAATTATAAAGCTTGAGCATTCCTTTCCCCCCTAAGAAACTTTTTTGTTTCAAAATTCATTAAAACTTAGTTCAATTTTCCTTCCCCTCCACAGGCCAATTTTTTCTGTTCTCCCTTTCTCTTGTGGTATCTTTTTCGTTTCTAAAAATATCACGGTAGGTCGGCTCTACTAGATTTATGTATAACGTTATCCGAGTTTCCAAAAGATATATCGTGCGGAAACTCATTCGTATATACGCTATTAACTTACCGCTCGGGAATAAGGTATAGTTCGTAACCTACTTCGAAACTAGAAAACAGAGCCGTAACCTCTGAATATAGTCGGTTTTATGAACTTTTTGAGATAAAAAAACCTGTTGATAAATGTGATTTTAGTCGGGTGTCGCTGAATTTACCCCGGGCACCGGAAAACTTTTCACTCTTAAATCACACGAATCCAACGATTCTTAACGTTTGAATATTTTAGCTACTTATTAATTTATTTTATTTATTTATTTTTTGAAGGGGGATACATTAAACGCATAAAAACTTTGCATGTGTTCGACCTGATTATAATATATTAGTTTATAAATATTCAGGTCAATTGTTCGAAGACGAGATGTTTTGTATTTAACAAAATATAAATTTTATCTACTTCGATGATTAAGACTGTTGATCAGATTAGCATTGGGTAGGTGCCAAATTAATGCAAGTTTTGAAAATTGGTTTTATTTTCACAAGTGCTTGTGAAACAAAGCTACATCCTCAAATTTAATTTATAGGTTATAATAAATACTGTAATTGTTACGTGCAGAACATTTTAGTTTATTTCAATTAATTATTCTTTCTACGTAAGGTCTTGGTTGAGATAAAAAAGTCAGTGTCACGAGCGGGATTCGAACGACCTTCGGCTAAATAGGCTGCTACTCTACCACTTGAGTGACTTGAGAGTGGTAGAGTAGCGGCCTATTTAGCCGAAGGTCGTGGGTTCGAATCCCGCTCGTGACAATAACTTTTTTATCTCAACCAAGACCTTACATAGAAAGAATAATTACTTGAAAGAAGTAACTTGGTCAATTGACCACTAAAACGTAAATGGATTAATATTTTAGTTTATATTAAATTTTACAATAGTGAGGACCTACGAAATTGTCCAAAGTAGATTTTCGTCAAATTTATTTATACGGAGTCAAACTTAGACAAAGTGCGGCCGTGCGTAACAACAATAAATGTTTGGGGGGAGGACGAATGCACAGTGCTGCGATGATTTCAGAGATTTCGTCCTCGAAGACAGGGAATGTCGCTGTAGGCCTTCCGTTCTTGGCGACACCAACGCAAAACGTTCGTTGAAGAAAATTCACGTAAGTCAACAATCGAAATTGCGGAAGAGCTTAGTGTTGACCACTCAACCGTTGTTCGCCATCTGGACCAAATTGGTAAAGCAGCTCAACAAGTGGGTGGTACCGCATCTTCTGCTGCGCCACCAAAATGATGATAAAGAAAACTAAGGTCTGCAGGACGAACTGGATGTAGTCTAAGGGATGCAATTCGACCGTCACTATCTCTCCCCGTATTTTGTCTACAAGTCGGAAACCGATACCATTGAGCTACCGTACATTCTGGTTGCGACAAAAAATATCCAATATCTGCGAAATGCGCACGGTACATGAATCCATTGCCAAAGCTGGCAAATCGCTGCTTCTTATTGCTGAAGACGTTGGCCATGATGGTGGTCAATACCATGCGCGGATTTCTCTATTGAATTATCACGTGCGATGAGAAATGGATTCTGTTCGGTAACAGGATTCTGAACGTACAGGTCAGTGATTGGACAAGGATGAAGCGCCAAAACACTTCCCGAAACCAAATCTGCACCCAAAAAAGGTTATTGTTACTGTTTGATGGTGTACTGCTGGGGTTGTTCAATATAATTCCTGAATTAAGGTGAAACTATCACAGCAGGGAAATTAATTGACGACGGAAAACTACAACGCCTGTCCAGCATTGGTAAACCCCATACTTCTTCCCGAATGTCAACCGTGCGAAACTTAGGACTTAGGATATGAAACTTTTTCGCACTCTCCATATATCCATACGACCTCTCGCCAACAGACTTTCACTTTTTTAGGTATTTTTATCACTTCTTGAGGGATTAAATTTTTAGACAACGCAGTGAAGCCGAAAACGCCCTTCATGACTTTATTGTGAGGCGAAATAAAGATTTTAATGTCAGCGGAATAAAAGCGCTTATTACACGTTGGCAAAGATGTATAGATTATGGAAAAAATTTCAAATTTATTTGATAAAAATTAAAAATATTTTTGTCTGTCTTTGGAAAACCTTTTTTTGCACTAGCCCAATATAAACAATTGCAAACAAAATGAACGACTGAAGTAAAACATTTTGCAATATAACTCTTTATTTATCCTCAATTTATCAATACGACCATCTCTGGTAAAAAGAAAAAAGAAATCACTGGAAACTCATTAAATCACTTGCTGATGATGAACACTTATTTTAATTTTTCACCATAAATTGGCACTTTCGATTTTTGTTGTTATCACAATCTTAGTAGGTTGATTACCGATTGATGTTACATTTAAATCTTTTAATGTAGGGTTAATAATACCTGATTTTACATGATTCCAACACCTTATATATGAAACACAAAAAATTGATAATTCATTCACGAGTTTGACATGTACTTAGATGAGTTTATGGCAAAGTAATTACTCTAAATCCATGATTTAAGTTTTCTTAAGAATGTTATAAAAGTAGCATGTTAAAATGCGTAAGCCTAGAAAGTAATTTATACTAGTTGACTGACGGTGTTTATATGCGGAGGGTTACTCTCACCGGTCTTAGATTACTGAAAAGAGAAGGGCTTAATGGAAATAGGGCCCCGGGCCATATAACACGGCCCTCGGTACACGGAAATTGACCCGTCTCACAGATTATCGGACGTACTTTGAAAGGGGCTGGACGATGCGGTAAATCAAGTGGCGCTTGTGATTTGGCCGGCCCAGGGTGCCGCCTCCGGCTACACACATTACTCAAATGCGCACCCGTGAACTACTTCTTGCCCGGCTAGCAATCAAACTTTTTGTTTTTATCCAGTCCAAAACGAGAAGGATCAACGAACCCGAAATCCCGCCAGCACGTCGCGGTAATAATATTAGATGTATATATATTTTTTAAGAAGGTAGCTCAGGCTCGTTATCAAACAACCTTGTCACTTGAATTATACGCCCGGGGAACGAGTCGAGGGTGGCCTCAGATGCTATCTCGGGATATCTTCATCCCAACAATAACATTGGTTAACACCTATAAAGGCGGATGAGGTATCAAGTATCACAGTTCCTCGGGGCAGTATCAATCAACCTCCAACAGGGGCTTAGTGTCAATCCCATTCTCGTGACCCTTTTCAAGGCGAATTTGTTCTACCAAACTCGATTTACATTTATTGTCTTAATTTTTAATTTTTCACTGAGTAGAACACAAATTACAAAGCTGGAAAGGTGTACGAAAATTAAGCTGATCTTTCCTACAACATAATTATTAATCATTAAAAAGAACAAGATTTTCAACCTGTTTTGACGAGATGAACATTTTTTGTAAACGTTAAGAATAAACGTGGAATTATATAACAAAATAAAGGAAACATTCAACTATAGTTTTTCGCAATGGTTCTTAAAAATGAAGTTATATACACGGCGGTTTAAGTAAGGAACATTTTTTTTTTACGAGGGTTCGCAACAGTAGAGGTCCTATAAATCCTCGGGGTGCCGGTGTTTTTGAAAAAAGCCCATTTGTAAGTATTGCAGGGCCGCTGGATTCGAACCCAGGACCTTAACCTTACAGTGATGAGCGCCGTGTCAACGCCTAAACCGTTGCGGCCACCGACGCCCCCCTAGGTAAGGTACTATTACCAACATTTAACTTGAAAAAGCTTATGAATAGACAAATCCAATAATTCAAGCAGATCGTTTAGTCCATTAAAATCCTTATATGACATTATAAGAAAAGAGAACTGACGAACAGAATAATCGACCGGAGCAAACAAAGGAAACTCACAGACTAATTTGAAAAAAAACCGTCAGAAAAAGGCAATATGACCGATTTTTCACTCCTTCAATATGGCCTACAGCAGTAAAATTGTAAAAGCCTCCCTGACGACTAATACTTCTAAACACAAAACCAGCGAGGATAAACAGTCGAACCGTTTTCGTTTTTCACCTCACACTTTATCTCACTATTAAGGCCGGTAACCAATGTAGTTGATCGATTAACTTGAACGAAATTGCTAATTTGAGGAACAAAATTATGATGGTTAGAGCTTTGCATAAGAAAGAACATTCAATGGTCTGCGAATGACAAGTTTATTCATTCCTATTGAAGCGTATGAGGAAAAACAGATTCGTGTCACTTTCAACGTGTATCGTGAGAACGAGCCTTAAAACGGTAATTCCAGCATGACAAATTCAAATTTCTGTCAACATAAATTTAAACAAACGTACAAAATTCATAATGTCAAAAAAGATGTCATAAGATGTCTAGACGTCCTCGAAAACCTGTCGTCGTTGACATTTTTAATTGGACAGTGTCCATCATGCAAATCACAGAATCAAGCAAATAACTGCAAGTCTGGCCGTAAATTTAGACAGTTTTAGAGCTCTTAAATCCTTGAGGCGAATGTTTAAACTCTGCGTTGGCCAGTATGTCGCATAAACTCAAATAGGTTTATATGATGATTATTACTATATATTTTTTACATTTTCACAGAACTAAATAAGAAAAAAAATTGAGTACTTGAAAACCCCCATTTTCTTGAATAAAGTGATTTTCGACTCCTTGAGTATACTATTCGAAGATTTCGAATCTTAAAATTTTATATTAATGTATTCTAGTCTGGGCCAAAATTCCAATGAAGCATTTTGACATTTTTATAACTGTGAAGGTGCACGCGCGGAACTTCTGCAAGACGTCTAAGTACCTACAACTCAAAATAGCTCATAGCCTATAATCCATCCTTTAGCTAATTTCTTCTAATGACGTTTAAAGCCATTTAGGAATTTAGGAAGAATGTATTTGAAAAAATCGTTTATTAGACTGACTTTACCTATTTCTAAAACGACGTTTGAGCAAGTTACAATGAAAAAGCAGCTAGGCATACTCTAAACTTTGACACTGGTTTGTACCAGAACAGACTGGATCAACCTTCAGATCATGCTTACACAACATATTTATAATTACACTCAACTAATATCGCCGAACTGCTGTAGCATTATTGTAGCATAAATTTTGAAATATACTAGCGTGAATAACCATATTTTCTAATGTTTATTATGTGATAAAACATGACGAACTAACGTTCAATAAGGCCAAAATTTAAACAGATACATATTTAGTATTACAAGTTTTAAAAAAATAAACAGACGTCAAGTTTATTCCAGACCCCTATGGAATCTAGGTTCACCCTTTTACAAATTTGTGGTCGCCGGTAAAGCCCTGAATCAATTTTTCTGACTCTAAAGAGGCAAGGAAAGGGAATTTATGACCGATTCCTCCCTTCACAATGCTCGTTAGTTCTGAACAGTTTGATATCAATTAATGCCGGACTGAGGTAGCTCTCAGCAGGTGTCGCCTTGGGCCCCCGAGTAGGACAATTCAAAACGATTTTTTCTCTCTGGGCTCGAATAACTCCGATCCTCCCTGAACGGACGCAATCACCCTCCATTGTGACCCCGGGTGGTTTATGGTCGCGAGTCCCTTTTATGTCATAATTCGGAAACCGACGATAACAATCTGTGACAAAACATAGGCCATACAACCGTTATGTATGAGAGTATACATTACTGTTTGTTTAGCTAACCGCTTTATTTAAATCACTAAGAATCACTCCCTGGGGCAAAAAATGGGGCTCAACTGGAAATATGGTCGTGAAACTATGACCAATATTCCCCGTTTTATCATTGGAACCACTCCAAATGGTCTCTGGAGCTTCCTAACGTTGGTCATCGTTGGGTGGCCAATATCCACGCATAAAAAGCAACGTAATCCTTGTTATATAAAATCATAAAAAATAATTATTAATCAAAAATAAAAACTTTCGAACCCTTCTTCGTTTCCTAAGCGTTAATAATTAATGAAAAATACATTAAAATGTCGACCACCCTACCGCAGTGGTTGTACCAGATCTTCCAGTACAAAGCTAAGGACATGTACAATAGAATAAATTCATCATTGTTTTCAGCCCAACTAGAGAACATAGGCGAATTCTCCACGTAAAATTTTTGAATAGTGGTGTTTCATTAACAGTTCTCAAAAATAAATAAATGTAACCAGAAAACTATCTAGATAAAGCTAATTTTAAATTGGATTTCATTATGTAGAGATGATACAATGACTATAATTGCATCCTATTTTCGTTATTAATTATTATAATCGATACCCTACCTAAATAAAGCGTTACGTTCTGGTCTTTTAAGTAGCAAACTATTTGATCAGTGCGGTTTTGATGATGAAATGATGAACTTGTGGAATGACCATAGTTTAACAGGCATCTCAAGTAACAAAGCATGCACAATAACCGTACAGGCCTTTTGTACATTATTAAGTTAAATATCAGAATTAAGAATAGTAAAATTGATAATTTAATTGTTTAGAGATTTCTAGCAAAAAGTTGCAAGTATGCCTACAAAAGATAATTCATTTCATCATTACAAAATGAAAAATTTTATCATTTAAAAAATTTGATTAAAAAACTTGCTGAATCTACAAAAATAATTCGTTTATTTAAACTGCGTACCACGCGGGACCTTCCATAGGCCGAGACTTTTTCCAATTTGAGTTAACATGTCAATTCTCGCAAAAATGCAGACTCTTGTGCCACAACTCTTTAGCCAAACTTGACATTCTTTGAAAAATTGTACTGGGAAATTGTTAAATCAATCCTCACGCTTCACTAATATAATTACAAAAAAAGTTTTATTTTATGAATGGATTATGTGTAGACAAAACCCGTATTTTTATATGAACCAGACTTAAGCAAAGTGAAATAAATATAAATAAATTTGTCCCCTTAAAGAAAATTGCACAAGTTAATTTATTTTAAATAAAAGTCTTACGGGATATTTAATATTAATCAAGACTATTTCTTTCACCAGGAATGGGATTGATAATCTTGGTAAAATCTGTCTCTGAATTGATGTATGCTATAATAAAGAGCAAACCAAATGACTGTTGTGTTTGGTTTTGGTTTTCAAATTTTTTTGCCTTAACTTTGTCATTATTTGACCAATTTAAAATCCGGTTGCACCATTGTTTTCAGCGCAAAAAATCATTTAAAATGATATGTCAGGGTGTATACGGTCATATTTTAAATTCTGATGTTGAACCGGAGCCTTAAGTACCCTTTCTCCAAAAAAAAGGCAAAAATTTGAATCTAGGCCAAAAAGTACACCCTGAAATAGGGCTGTTCGGTTCGTTATGGTGTAGAAGGAAAACGACAAAATCCCTACGAAATTTTAAATAATTTGCCCTTCGTTTTCAGGGAAATATACCAACCAAATAAATGGATGAAGATGGGGGAAAACAGTCTACAGAAATGCAAGTAAAGAATGATTTTTCATACTCGACAAGGCCTAAACCTTAAAAAACGGCGGAACATAATCATAAAAAATGCAAATGTGTAGATGAAAGAGACTAAAAAACAATGAAATTTTTAAAGTGCCAAGTCGACCAACCGAACGTCAGTTAAGGACGGGTAGTGAAATATCCCGAACTGGAGAACCTTCAATAAACCAACACCATCGTCCATAAAAATATAAGTTCTATTCGGATATCAAGTCAAAGGCAGAAAAAAATTTTCTAAACTCATATTGACCATATATTTTAGTATAAGGAACAATAAACTAGCCGGTTCATTACTTAATATAAAAATAATTAGAGATTTACAATGAAAAAGTTATTAAATAAATTTTTTAATATATTTATAAAAAATTAAAAACCTGAACAAATTAAACTCAAAACACATAAATTTCATATCAGACTAAAGGATGAACATTTGAAATTATTATACATAAATTTACGATTACAATCGAGAAATATGAACACAAAACAAAGAGGTCCTAAGTTTTGGGGTGGAGAAACAATTACACTCTTGACATGTGCCTTAAATGGTAATCAAGCGTTGACTACATCGTTTGTATGATGTGGCAAGGACAAAGGGGTAAATAAGTCAAAATCCCTAGATTTCGCGTCAAAAGGAATTTAAGTAGTTAATTCTCCAATGGTTATTTCTTTTCACGGGGCTGCACGTGCCTAAGTAACTGCACAAACCAGGTGCTAAGAGGACACAATGGTTTCTCCCCCACGGTGGCACGCATCACACCCCAAAGTGGCCATCCACTTTACCAGGTGGTGAGTACAATAGGACAACCGCAACATGTTTACCACCAATTGAATCGGGATTTATTCCCGGGGGGGAGTTATATGCCAGGGAGTGATAATTGTTATACCGGTTACAATATTTTATTTGAATGATACCGCCCCGTGAAATTCATAACTGAACTGTGTGTGGGGTGGGTGTCTGCCGAAACCAGCAACCAGCATGTATTTTAAATTCTAGTTTTAAATACGGGCACTTTGTACTGACTGGAAAGTTATACTTTATTAATTTATTTAATAAGCACGCCTGTAGCTTAGACTTTCTCATTATTAGGCAAAAATATATAAGTATTAATAAAAAAGCTAATGACACTCGTTAAGGCGTGAAAATAAAACGCGTCACCACACATAAACAGTGTGAGTGAATAGGCGGATCCGTAGATGACTGAGCCGATGGCATGAGGCCAATAACCGACCAGGCCAAACAACACAATTTATACAAACATGTGGAAAAAAGATTAAATAGATTAAAATAACAGTTTATTTCACAATACAATCAATGAGAAACGGTCAAACAAAACATCTCATTTTCCCAAAAAATGAAGTGTTTAATCGAACTACCGGACGAATGTAGCATATACTCAGCAGAGCTACATGTATGTAATATCGTACCATTAGCTACGGAGCATCCAATTACCCATTAACAGTTAGTTTAATAATTAGCTAAATCGATAGTAAAAGCATAGTCCATAAGTTAAAAGATCATAAATTTAAAGCTTTAGACAGTCCCGTATTATATGAAATCATGCATAAATTCCGGTACCTTAAACAGAGAAAGTTAGATATAACGTTGTTATAGATTAGGGTTCATGTGTGGATTAAAGAAAATGAGTGAGTGGATAAATTGGCAAAACCATCTTCCTCCCGTGGGAAGAATTCATTGTTTCATTATATGGAATCATTCAGAATACTTAAGAATAAGTATGTAAACGAGTGGCTGAAGAGACATGAAGAATCGGAGGAAGGATAATTTTTTTATAAACTGGTACCATAAGCAAGTTGTAAATAAGATATTGGCAAAAACGATATGTAAGCTGTAATATTTATAGCTATATGTAATGACTTCTTATGGTACCAAGAGTAATATTGTCGAAACGGATAAGTATGATTTTTTTTTTACCGCTGGGCCAGTGGAACATCTAATCACGAGCTGTTCAGCTTACAGCCAGCAAAATTTCATTGTTGTTTCATTCCATGACGAAGTATCGTTCCCTGCCTTTTAATTATAGAACAATACTGAGTATCCCGGACGACAGAAAACATGTGGATAGGACACTACGTGCAGGTAGTGTGACTCCACATCTTTTTTGGGGAGTCCGTGATTGAAGAAAGTGTATTATGTAGTACATTGTGGCAATGGATCGCGGCTCTTAAGCAGGTTGTGGGTTCTGTTCTTTCTGGCGATGGCGTTTTGTCGTTATAAAAGAAAAACTAAACTACTAATATAGAATAGATAAATAAACGGTTGAATCATGGCAGATCGACGGGGAAAAACCTACAACGAAATGTCACAAAATTGGTTATAAATTGGAAGAAAATTCAACCTTTATTTAAACTTTTGCCACGTGTTTTACGAGAAAATAAACGTTAGTCCCAATAACTGCTTATTACAATAAAATAAACACGACCAATAGCGGAGTCTGAAGTGATCATATAAAAGATCATGCCGTAAAAATACGTCGGCCAAAAGATGAGCTCTTGTTCGTTCAGTCGGGTGTATAAGCATGCATCATCGGAAACGCTGCATAAACGTCAAGAATTTATTTCCACTTCAGAGGGTTATGGGCTCGTTTTTAGACGTGTTTTACCAGCGCGGCTCGGCGGGGTTTATTTGCGAATTTCCGAAATGGGATTTTCTCATGGGAACGTCTGCGAAAAAAATTGATTTCGAATGGATAACCGAAAGTTTTAATAAGTTGCCCGGCTGAAGAACAGGCGTGACATAAATTGAACGCGATGGGAAAAACGTAATTTTATTTCTCGGGTCTGTTTATTTGGTACAACCCAGTTTATCTACATAAAATTAATCCGTATAGGCCGGTAACCGACTTTCAATCAAACGCATACGATGTACAATTTGCATTATTATTGATCGTGTAAGCAAAACCACATTTGACTTGTATTTTATAAATGTAACTTGCAAGATTTTTTAAGACTTCGGGTTGAACCTGTTGTTTGTTGATTTCCAATCATTCAGTGAAGATATATCATGAAATGAAACAACATTCATCGTTTTAAAAAAAACAATTTAACACTACATTATGAGTTTTTGCAACGCGTAAACCTTCAGTTACAACAACGAATCGTTACTTGCAAATAAAAATTAGATCGAGTTCAATAAAACTACTATTATTATGCCTGGGCAAACGTCAAAAGAAAAGTTGGTCAAAATGATTTTAGAAAGAGATACCCTCACTTGCTGAAAGTAAGCAAATGCTGAAAAATATTAGGCTAGCAGAGTACATTATATTCTTGCATTCAAATAATATACAGCTCGACTTTACACTCTCTGATTAATATTTATCGGTCAATGGCTCACTTTTTGTTGGGGGAAACATGACTGAAATGTGGCAGTGTTAAATTCTTTGCCTAGAGAAACTAAGTGGATTGAATTACTAAAACAGAAAATGGTTCAGGAAATTAAAACTATTTATAATATTTGAAGAATAGATTTGTTCATATTTAGATTACACTCCAATGGTTGATATACAAGTGCGCAGTAGTCTTGTTTTTGTCAGTATCAATACTTTTCTAATTTTGAACATGTTTCTTTCATATAAAGGTGTTTTATTTAACATGAAATTTTTAGTTTAATTTTTTCGTCTCATTTAAATTTTTTGGTTTATGTTAGAAAACATTTCCGTGTGGTTTTTTAATATACAAGTAAATACATGACTTACTTACATTTATTTGGACGTTTCGGGAATTTACAACCATCATCAACATCTTGTATTGTATTAAATTTATAATTTATTATTAATTATATTTTAAAAGATAGTACCATCTTGCTTTCACAAGCGGCATGGCCAAAATTACTAAATTATAAATTTAAAACAATAAAAGATGCTGGGGATGGGTGTAAATACTAGAAACCTCCAAATAATTATAAATAAGCAATGTATTTACTTTTTTATTAAAATTCCGCCTGAAAATGTTTTCTAACATAAACCAAAAACTTTAACTAAGAGAAATTAGTGTTCCTTTCAGCAAAAATAGTATACAGTGGTTCTTTGCATATAACAGCTACATGAATCAAACAGAAAAGAATAGAAGCCTAATTTTGCCATGAGTCCATGAGTCTTTGTTTTATTGCATTCGGTAAATGCAATTGACATAATAAATTTCACAGCATTTTCGTTTTGAACTTCTTTCACTCACGATTCAACTAAACTTCGATCTTTCTGTCGTTCAAGACAATTCATGGGTTGAAAAAACTCAAATGAGCTTGAAGTGTATTTGAAGTGAGATGCTAGATTATCATATTTACTTTCGCAAAATTAAAAAGTTTCCCTTTTGCGTCGGATTACCAGGCAAAGCTATGTAGCATTAGTCTTTGGCACAAATGAAGTCTACATTTATTATAACTGTAATGGATCTATTTGCTAGAACTCTTAGAATTTTAACATAAACAATGCCTCTTTTGGAATCACCAACTTATGCATAAAAAATACATATAGAAAGAAAATGCTTTAGCTCTATCGTCAAAGAAATGGAGATTGCCGGATGTATTATTGTAATATTGAGACTTGCTTTTGGCCACGGGTTTAACAGACCATGATTGCGATGTCTTTGGCACAAAAGTTGCCAACATTTATGATTTATGAATCCTGCTGACTAAAAATGACCAGATTTGGTAAGTATAAAAATAATGAAGAGAGAAAATGAGTCGAATTCAACAAATAGAAATTACCGCACTTATTATTGCTGATTTGAAGAACATAATTACGATGATTAGAACTACGTATAACAATGGCTTACAAATCAAAAGTTGATCAGTTTTTATTGAAGCGCGCAATCAAAAACTAATAATTAGCAAAAGTGAGATCGGATGATGGGAGTAGATTTTTGGAATACGCTAACAGCAAACCTAAGGTATTTCTGTCTGACTACTGTTGTGCATTTAGGTAATTTTTTATGAGAGTTTTCAACTACGAGGTTATTTGAACCCTCAGGGTACCGGTGTTTTTTGAAAAAAGAACCATTTACAAATATGTCCAGTATTGTCAATCCAGAAGCCCTGAATTCTAACCCCGAGGCCTTTACCTTACAGTGATGAGGACCTTGTCAACATCTTAAACGCCGAGGCCTTCGACGCCTCCTGAAGTACCTTGAAATCAATAATGTGACTCATGTTTTAAAATTGCAGATAGAAAGTGGTGCTTTACGGAAATGCCAGGAGTCTCAACACAGTTTGTCGTTGAAGGATTCAGGTCCGGGTCGCGAAAATGTACGGATAATTTGCTTCTTTCTTTTACATATGCAAATAATGTTAACACATATGACGGTTGCGGCCCATCATGAGTTGAAAACTCCAACATTCATTGTAAATATTCATGAGCGCATTCCGACAGTAACTTTTCCATAGTTTTGTACTATTTATCCATCGTCGAGACACGAAAGGGTCATTTCGACGAGTGGCCCGTTGGATCCGCATTTCAAGAGGGCGCACGGGAACGGCACGGGACGATCGTAAATAAAAGACCCCAGAGGATTGAGGGAGGTTGTGCTCGGGGGCGATTTGAATTTTCTACAAATATTTCATGATCGTGCTGTGACAGAAGAGTTGATCTACGATTAGTTCGTCGAGACGGTTCCCGCCACAAAACCCAGCCGTTCTGTGAACAGGTACAGGATCACGAGTAGTCTTCCTACATGATTTAGCCACAGATGAGATTTACAAAACTAACTAAAACTAACATCGCAAACGTGCAGAAAATGTTATGAAAATTTAGTTTATTCTTATCAATCATTATAATTTATTTATCATGATTTTTTACTACTCTTCTAAAACATAATCTGTATATAAGATGAGCCAGCAATAAATTTTTCAAAAGTAATGAAATGCTTTGAATTACTACAATTATGTTCAAGAAACGTTTTATCTATTTATTGTATTATGTAATCTTATCGATTATCTGTAAAATTCAACACATCTGAGGCAAATAAAGATATAAAGTACAAGCAAATCCTACTCAAGATTCCTACAAATCGGTCTGGATCAACCCAATATTTTGTGGTTTGATTTACTATTGGCGGATAACACTATTTTTTTTTCGGTTATTCTCAAATAGGTAACTCGGCATAAATGTTTGTAAATCAAATTTAGATTCAGTTAATTCGGCGAAGGGGATATTGAAATAACTGCCTGGACATGAGGTGGCGAAAAATAAACAATGTCTAAGCCAAACATCTTACGTACGAAATCGTAAAACCGTAGGCAACGTACTTAGCAATGTAGTTCAGACTAGAAGAGAACAATAAAAGTGTAAAATCTTGCAGAGTGATGGGGTTTTTTAGAAGATTTATTACAAGGTTTTTCCCTAGAAAGTCTAATAGTCTTAAACTTTTGTTTGAAATAACATTGTTTGCAAGCAATATCAATAAAATCAAAGTCAAACTCTATCTTCTACATTAAGTACAGAATAGAACAAAACGAACCAATGTCCTGTGAAGTGAACTCTCGTCCTCTATCCTCGCTATTTCTAAATATAAAATGTCAAAGTATACGAAAATCATAAAGATGGTTACTTCAAAATAATGTGTTATTGTGTAAAATTATGAATGTCACTTTCAAAGATATTACGTAATTCACTAAACAACACAAAAAGTGTGCTTGTGTTAGTTCAACATTCAGAAAAAAGACGTTACATAATCAATGTTTGATTTTATCTATGTGGTACTGCATATTTCTAGCTACTAATTAATATTTCAAATTTATTGTGATTAATTGCGTTTTTCATACATCACAACTTTGAGGATGGCAATAATTTTAAGAAAAGGAAAAATTTTAAATAAAAAATAAATGGGGTCTATAATTTCCGCACTGCCGCTCACATAGCAAAAAAAAGGTATGACATGACACTGACGGTATTAATGAATTGTCAGCTTTGGTATTTATCGAGAATCAAAAACCCATTAGCGGCCCATTAATTCATCTTTCCTCCTTGCACGGGGAGACTCAAAGGCAGCCGCCCATTTTAATAGGGCTAGACGAGGTGGAACTGAAAACTGATAATTATCCACAAAGCGGGGCCTGGGTTTAAAGGAAAAAAATAAGTCCGGGGTTGAACCGGGCGCAGGGGATGTTTAGCACCGGTGTCTAATAGAATTAGACAAGGGGGCGCAAATGATCCGGCCGTGATTAATAGCTGGCGAGTGAGGGATGTTTGTATTGACAGGGAAGGGTGACGTGATTTTTCAAAACTGTCGACCGTTTTGTCCAGGCATCGGCAGAAGGGTTGACAAATCAGCCTCTGGCAGGTGAATATTGATGGTCCGGCATATCTTAAGAAGAAAGGCTTAAGATTTAAATAAGAGGCACGAGAAAGAAATTAATCCTCTTACATTAATAGTTGTAATAATATAGTATCTTAAAATTGCCTAACACCACCATATTTACAATAAAAACCCTTAGGAACAAAAGATAATTTATCAAATAGAAGATTTTACAGCCCTAAGACTAATCTAGTCTAAATTCTCTACAGACGCCAACACGAAAATTGAGGTTAAGTTTACTTGGTATCAAGCTTTCGTAAAATATATTTAATATTTAAGAAATTGAATTGGATTTTGATAATATATCGTGTATTTTATTAAATGGAAGAGCTGAAAAAGGTACTTGTATATGTATATATTAACGTTAATCACTCTTACAGTTACATGTGTCGTTTCTTTTGTAGAGTCTGTTTTGAACGTTTGTCCAACAATATTTTGCCTGAAGCTATGAGTTCTTCTGTTTTGAATACTGTACTATATGTATATTACCGTAATAGCTGGGAGTAGTGATTATTCTTCCAAGAGTGAAAAGGACAAATTCACATTTTTGTGTGTTATTGTCATATTAAGACACAGTTCAAGGGATATAGCAAGGAAAAGGATGGCAGTATCATTCGCATAGATGGTGATAGGTTCAGAAAGGTTAGCGGTGTATACCGTGTAGAGAATAGGTCCTATGATCTGGACAGCCAAAGCTGAGATGAGCCTCTGATGACGGGAAGGTAGTAACTACCAGACATTTTCGTAACCAGAAATGAAAAATTGAGCAGAAGACTCTGGAAACACGATTATCATGTTTATCTTTTGCAATTTGTATTTTGTTTATCTGTTTGTTTCTTTGAATTGATTTAAAAAAATTAATGTACATTATAAACCCAATTTATATTGTTTTATCGGAGGTAAGCTGTACACACAGCTATGTCATCGTATGTCACTTTGAGACTGTGAATTCCAGTTTCTTCTCCTATTACTATAAAGACAGAAACGCTTCTCATCAGTAAACATAACAATCCAATTGGAATTCTCTTCCAGGCCCTCGCTGCACCATATTCTCCTGAGTTGATCGTGGCGGGCTGATGCTGCAGGTCGTCTCAAAGGGGACTACGATGTTAGGCCAACTTTCCAGAAACGATTACGAATGGTTGTGTTGACAAAGCCTTGCCAAAAAATGTTGTACTTCATTTACGATCTGGCGGTCACTATGGAAATACCACACACTGAGAAAAGACAACTGCCACTGCGATATTCACTTGCTGGTGACCTCCATGACTCATTCTCACAATAATATTGGGCCCACTTCAGGTTCAAGTTGATGTCGTTCCACGATTAAAGAGAATACAACTGAATTAAAATGTAGAAAAAACGGCAAAAGATGGGGTTTTTTTCAAAATGAGTAATCTTCACGTTTAAGTAAATCTTAAGTAAATCCGTTATTAAACATGAGGTTTAACAAAAATTTTATTGTGGGTTTCTATTTTCTATTTTGTTTTATCCAACTGACAAGAATGTACCGGTTAATTTAATTAATATTAATAAATTAAGGTTAAATTACAAATATTGCTATTCATTTTTGCGCAGGTTAGTTTAAAGAGAATTTCACGGTTTTGATCATTATATTGTTTTTTTTTAAAAAGTGTTTCAGAATTTGAAAGTTGAAAGGGGCGTCGGTGGCCGCAACGGTTTAGGCGTTGACACGGCGCTCATCACTGTAAGGTAAAGATCCCGGGTTCGAATCCAGCGGCCCTGCATTCGAGCCCGACATACTTACAAATGGGCTTTTTTTCAAAAACAACAAACAAAAAAACAAAAACAAAAAAATTGAAAGGAAAAATTGATTTTTTTACCAATTATAAAATGGTAGTGTGGGTTGCTGTGCAAGTGGATGAATCCATGTTGAACTGATCAACACTAACCATTATACAGGGTCCGTCCAGTCTCGCTGGATAACGTTTCTCATTCACACGCGTCTCGGCACCACACCATATTTACTATTCTGGCAAAGGCGAAACGCACATGAGTTAAACGTAACGGTGACTTACCCAGTGAAGTGATCTGTGCCTCGATTAGTTCAGTTATAGAACTGAACTTTTGAATTGGCAGGAAATTTGTGTTCTTGCTTTAATATTTATTTCATAATACTATTAGAAGCATTTCATATAAACTGAGCTAGTAATTGAACGGTGGTATTATCTCTATAAGGAACACTAAACCTTTCTAGTTTACAATTACCAAAACAACAATAGTAAATCTATAATGTAAGGACTAACTCGCCATGGGCAGGAACGAAAACAAAACGGGTTTGCCGTCCGAAGGACGGATGCTATGTACATAAAGTACGACTACCGCCTATTTACAACACATTACGGTGCCTTGTTAAAGAAAGAAAATGGGATAATGCGCCCAGGAAGGAAATTGAATAAGGGGAAAGCAATGAGAACGCAGCCGGGAATTAGTAGGTTTGTGCTACGCCCGGTGTAACTCACAGTCCCCCGATAATTGCCACAAACAAGTGTAGAAATTATTTAAGATGTATAAATTGAGGCTGGCCTGTAATTTGTGAGGTTGCAAACGCCTAATCAATTAGATGGGATCCCGTGGTCGGTGGTTATCGCGTCACATTACCGCCTATATGCCATGGATTTATGGACTCTGGATATCACTTAGCCCCTGTTACGAGAACCCTTTCTCTCCATTCCTCACACCTTTTCGATCCGGGCTCGTTATTTTCCAGACGTTTCATTGTAAATACAGTTGTCTGGTTGCGTTCTCACGAATTATCTCACCAGAGGGAATCGATGGCTTTTGAAGTCGTCGGGCGTTTTTAATGTCAGTTTGAAGTTAGGCTGCTATGCCATTTGATTTATTGGTGATACGAATTTCACTCATCGACAAAAGAACGGTGTTTAAGATGTTTATAAGCCAGCAAAAAAGAAATTGCCCCCTCAAAAAAATAAGTAAATAAAAATTTCAAAAACTGTTCACGAGACAATACACGAAATATAAAACGCAGTCCAATATCTACAAGCCTAGAATAAATTGACATAAAACCTGTACAAAACATGAACAAAATATCACAAATGAATGACCCATCTTAAATAACTCTGGCTTCTGAGTTCGTTTTTCTTTCTTTCTACGTCCAAGTCAGGAGCTGTTTATTGAATAAATTGATCCATTATTTTTAATGTGTAATGATGAGACCTTGAATTAACAACTACAAGTTAACCACATTATTGTTTGCATGGCCATCATTAGTTCACGATTGCCGCGCAATTGAATGTAATTAAATTTTTTTATACGCCGTTTTTCTAAACGGAAAATGAAAATCGTCGATATATCATGAATTTATTTTATGAAAATATATATTAGATATTTTGGAATCACAAACAAGAATATTGTTACTTTTAAAGTATTTTTAACAAACCAACTTTAACAAATCTTGTACAAAATAGAAAACAGATTTACTGGTAGGGTAAAATCAAAAGGGACTGATATTTCCTCCCTAGTCGAATTACCTTGTATCCTTTTATTTTTCCTACTTTCAAGTTACTTTCCTGAATCCCTAACCGTAATACTCCGCCCACTTTCAAGTCTCCCCGCTGTTAAAACTTTTTGACAACACTATTAAACGAATTTGTTTGTCCCAGTTGGAAGTAGTTGAAAAATTGTTGAGACAGGTCGCCAAGTTCCAGAGACAACCGACAAAATAAAAGACCAGACACGGAACAATAAAATCTAGCTCAAACTTAAAAATAACATTCTAGGAAAAATCGCCATTAGAATTATTTTGCAGGGAACTGACTATTACCAACTAATCTGATAACTGTATTTTGTACCCTCCCCTACCAATAACACGAAATGTACATGCTAATACGTTTTAACAAGTAAAGGGATACTAAGAATGAACCAAATTGGAAAATTGCCGTATTTTATTGAGTTCACACATGCAATACGAGTAAAAACGATCTGCACTTAAGCTGAACTGGCCTGCCATTCGTGTAGTTTATATTGATCAAAAATAATTGGGCAATCCCAATAACAAAGATATCAGAATCTGAATTTATTCTAAACCAAATTTCAATTTTTCCAAACCGGATTTCACCTTTTAAAGGTCTAAATTTCAAGTTTATACATTTTTCAATTCAATTCTTTTTTGTAATGGTCTTTAACCTCAACTATGTTTCGTTTAAAAATTTTTAGTAGAAGTTTTTTTTAATAATGTTGCATAATAATGCACAAACATCAAAAATAGTTCATAAAATCAAATATTTTCACGAAGTGATATTTAAATTTCATACTGAATCAAATTCAATCGTTAATAAAAATGTCTGAGTTTTGTTACTTTGTCAAGGTTTGTCTGTGTAACATGGGTGGGCCAGACGTATGGATCTCGTTTGACAAAAAACGCAGCGTAACCGGCTGGACCGGACAACACGTTGTTGTTTTTAAAACATTTTGAAAAATTAGGACATAAAGTTTTTATTTGTGGGAAAACCGAGATTTTTAAAGCCAGTTTTGCATTGCGGCACACATCTATGTACCTTTTTAACTAGCGTTGGCTCTGAATCAATTATTTTTTGTGGTTTGGTCGATTCCGAATTAAAGAGAAGAAATCTGGCATGTACTTTATTCGGTATCAAATAGTGCAAAAATTAAATTCAACTTTATAGTGCCCCGTTTTGCCAACATAAACATACATTTTGTAATTGGCTTTCGTCTTTTTCGATCATTCTGGTCTGCCTATCCTCGCTAAGTCAGTCTATGCGGTTCTTCAGAGGTATGTGTTGTCAAAATTTAACAAATTGACAAAATCAAAAATTACACATCCACCATGTGTAAATGCACATGGCACGTTGTAAAACGAACTAAAGCGGGAACCAACTCAACAGATCCAAGGAAGAAGATATGACCATTGAAGACAATAAACCGGACTTCTGCGATCTGTTGATAGAGATGTTATTGCGGCAGCAACGACCCAAACAACTGCAAAAGTATGCCTACAAATTCTCGCATTTGCAATGGTCACATGGGGATAATAATGTTCTAGTCACCAATTGCAACAATAGCATTAATAAACCAAACAAGTAAAATTTTATGACTGGACAATTAGCTCCTAGAAAAGTCCTAATGCAGCATATATATCCACACGTTAGTATACTACTTGCGAACTGCATATTCCAAAGGGGAGAAAGTACGACTTTCCAGGTTTCAAGGAATAACTAACCACCTTACATACTACAGTCGTTTAAATACTAAAAACAATTATTTTTGTTAAGCCCTAAATCACATGGTAATTATTAGTATGTCAGATATAATATACTGCTCGGATGGACAGTTGTTAAGGATGCTCATGCTTAAATAAGTAAGGTTTTATTTTTCCCCCAAAAAAATGATTAATGATGGTTTTTATCCAAAAATTTTTTATTAGTATGACTATGTTAGCATAATGAGCTCTTTTTATATGTAATTACTAGTATTAAATTTATATATTTTTGTACAAGGATTATATCCGTATATAAATAAATAAATAAAAAAATAAAGTAAACAGTCAAAAATGGGAAAGAAAAACCCGAAAAAATCAGATGGAATGACTTACGTATAATTAATTATGATACATCCTATCAAATGATAAGTGAACGACGACGGAATATACTGAACGATTTGACAGTTGGTTCAAGGGAAAAATTAACATAAAAGTTAAAATGAAAGAATCATTTTACGCCAATAGCATTTGGAATGAACTATATACCAGTTTAGTGATTACGTTAGAAAGAAACCCCTGAAAATTATTATTATGGCAACTAAAATAAACTGTTCTCTACATATTTCTTCAGGATTCTTAATTGTAATGATCTTTTTTTCAAAAGATCTAGGAATTCATACGGTTAACAAAAGGACCTGGGTTGCGAACTGATCACAGGCGAACGTTATGTTTATAAAATTTGGACAAGAATCACTAAAATTCTTTAAAAAAATTGCAACGTATTTTACTTTTCATGTGTATAATGTATACTGTGAAATGACGATGCTGCTTGTGATTAATGGACGAGTTCAAATTGAAAATAGTCAATTTTTTGACGGCCATAAACTGTTATTCGAAGCAGTTGTTCAATGGAATTCACACGTTTCCAGCTCGGAGGAACGGTCTGTGAAAGCAGTCCTTGTCCCGCGTACACTTTATAAATTAAGAATAGGAAGGACGAAGGGGGCTGACGTCGTAATAACAAGCCCCCGGCCCGGTATAAATCTACCCATTAATGATCAGGGTGAGATTAATTAGAAGTGAGGGGATTAAAGGGGGCTGAACCGGCTAATAACCAGCCCGGGTCTGAAGAATCCGGCGATGCGAGCGCGCCAACGGGATAACGCTTTTTTGTTTGTAATTTGTACATAGAAAACAAAAGGTAATAATCCGTTTAGAGGTGATTAACGCAAATTAATCAATGCTCAATTTATTCAAAGTATGGGAAATACTAACGTAAGCAGTATCTATTAGTTTAACCTACTTTACAGGAACAAATATTTTCTTGCTTATTTTATAAATTCTCAGACTTGGATTTAAGAAGTCGACCAATTCAACTGGCCGAATCAAGTAGTCTAGCCTAGCTATAATTATCAAAATATTCGTACAATAAAGAGAAAAAGAAATTTAATATTTTAGTAATGTGGTTACATCATCGACAAAAATCGAAGAAGTAAATATAGTTTCAATTGCGCACTTCAAACGAAATCGAACGTTTTACACTTCGCCCAAAACAATTTTGCATTAAAGGGGTGATTAAACGACCACTGACCTGTTCTTACGCCTTCACGTATAGACCGGTTTGGATACTTGGCGCCTGTTGTTGAAATTCAAAGGACACAAATTGCCATAAACGCCGTGAAACGGAGTACAGTCATATGTGTCATTGTCTCGGAACGTGGAATGACTGTTCGTCAGCTATGTGGCATTCAACACACAAAAACTAAATATCTTATTAACAGCAGAAGAACCAATCTAAAGGTGCCTACTATAACATACCATAAGAATCGTTTTGATTTTATGGAGTATCATTAAACACGATCGAAAATCTTTGGTATGTACGTGTTACTTGTACAAGTGTTAGTTGCTAGTTGAAATATGATTATACTCGTAGCAAATACACTTCATAACGACATACGTCAATGTCATGACAAATTGAGAAAATTTATTTGCGATAAAAGTCGGATCGGTTTGTCGATTAGTTTTCTAATTTACAATAGATTTTTAAAATTAACCTAATTGAGGTAGCTTTAATGTACGATTTGTGCCAACAGAACAAACCAAACACCTCGACCTAACATTGTGAAAATCCTAAAAAGAACCCATATATTTAATGTAACATTTAGACGACAATATAACGACTTGGAAAAAAAAACTGGCCAAAAATGTTTAGTGGCTTTCCTTCTTTTTAATAAGCCTGACATTTTATTATGGGTCAACGTGTTTGACCAATTCTTATTAAGTTTGATATCTTATCAATTCTCGATTGAAGTGTTAAACAATTCTGGGTGTGTCTAACTTGTAACTCAAACATACTTTATTTATTTGTTTATAACACCAACAGTAGTGTAAGAATTTTTTTAGAAAGTTCCCGAGATCTGAATTATTTATTTAAATAAATCCTAATAGATACAATAATAATTCGTGTGTCTTGTGTACTAAGATTATCAGAGTTCCAAGGGAGTATGAAAAATTCTCCAAATTTTATGTTTGACTATAACAATTCAGTGACAATATGCAAGTAGAAAGGGTGTATTGAAATGAATATTTTTACATTATATAGTTTAAATTAGTCTACATTTGCGTTAAGCAGTAGCAGTACGTTATTTATCCGTAAGATTGACAGTAAAACTGTAAATCAACCCCCCACTTTTGTAGATTCTTTAGTCACCAATATCCTTAATCAATAATAATTATACAATTTGATGTAGGGATGAGAGGTCGTCGAACCGTCCAGCGAGGCATCAAAGTTTCCATGGCAAAGATGTGCCAAATTAAAGAAGACAAACGAGCAGCAGACGCGCTTGACATGAAAATCTTTATTTCTCCGGCACAGTGATATTTCTCTATTGACACATATTTCTGCAGTTGGCTTGTAAACAAGTGCGGCGTGAGTGTGAGTGTGTTGGGAAAGGGGCGGATTTGGGAAGTGGAGTGAGGTGTCGGCCATAAATCTTTCTCCTGTGGGCGACGCTTCCGCGCGGGGGTGTTCACCCCCTGAAAACAACCCCCGGGCGTCTCGTAAACCCGCCCCCCTCCGATCCGATAAAAATAGTTTCATTGTAGTTTATATTGCTTTTTTATGAGGCGCCGAAAAGGGACACCCGCGGTGTGACCAAATGGATTGACGGCGAAGGAATTTTATAACTCTTTCTCGAATTAGTGGAGGTAAAAATCGGTTTTACGGCGCGAACTTCCACCCTTTTTATATTTTTGGGATGTCTGACTTGTTTATAGTTTTTCTCAACGGTTAGTGGACCTGTTTTTTTATCCGAGTCGATACCAGGACCACCTGAGGTTATTTGAAATTTATAGCATTTCAACAATGTAGCAGGCAAGCGACAATGTTGATTTTCCATTGCTGTAAATCAAAATACGGGTAATGTTTTTCTGACCACTACAATTAGAGAGAGCTGCAAGGCTATTTACAAATCTGTTGACAGTTTTGACAGACAAAACATAATTTGTAATTCTTTTTTTATATATCCACGATATAAGTGGGAATGAAATAACTTTTATACACTTAAGTAGCGAACATAGGTCATTCAACAATCGCTCTTACCAGAATAAACAACAATAAGAAGTCAAACAAGACAATACGTCAGTAAATTATTTATCCATTTTTTATTGAAAGCAAATCGTCATCGCTAACGTTTGTCGACACTCAAACCCGATAGTCTGTGTTTTACTGACTCTAAGGATACTGAATAAAAATAATAGAACCGACTGACTAGCTTCTAATTATTTAAGATCGGATTTAATGAATAAAAAATTTATCCGGTACAAACCGCCTAAAATAGATATAGAGCTATTAATTTATATACATAAATTTACTGCATGCTGTAATTGTTTTCACCATGCAGTACTGAACGTCAATGCCTCAAAACCGCCAGACGCGTTGATGTCTACTGTAGAAGTCATCCATGATGCGTCGGGATAGAATGACCGGTGAAATCAATAAAAACTCCGTTTTTTATTTTGTTTGAAACGACATCCAGGTGTTATTGTACCTGTCCAGAGAGCTTGGAACATTTGGGCCCTTATGGCGTTCAATAGCCGCGCTGTGGGTGTACATAATAAGAGATCGTGTACACGGGTCAAGGGTCACACCTCTCACTCACAGATCCTCTCCTATCTCATACACCCTCTTTGTCATGGGAAAAACAACGGTCCTTCTTTTAATCACCGGCTCTTTTTTTTCCTGTCTCACTGTAATCCCTGTGTTTGGAGCCGAAGCCCGCGCCCCATAGCTCTTGTTAGCTCGACAACAAGGAACAAAGAAACTTTTTTTTACTTTTTTCAATTAAAAAATTAATAAATACGTAAAAGCCCACAAATGCGTGAAGGTTCGAGACTGACTTATCGATCAGAGCCAAGCACCGTTAAATTTTTCAATAAAAAAAAATAAAAAATTTTGCGAATTAAAAAAAAAATCCACAGAATGAAAGCTCTAATTTTATCTAAAAATCCCAACTTCGCGGAAATTAGAAAATGAAAACTGTCATTGAATTTCTTTTTCACTGGCATTAATGGCATTCATAGCCCATGTGTCAACCAACACAACAACTTTTCTTTATGCGTGGATAGTAAGGCATCAATCATTCAGTGATTAACTTGCTGGTAATTACATTACAATATTTCCTCTTCCTTTTCGACTAGACTTCTAATGAGCTTAACGTTATTCTAATCCTAACGCGACAGTATGTAACATTTGCATTCTGCACATTCAGAAACAATCAAAGAGGTCGGGATATATTAATAAGTAATTTAGTTTGTTTCTCCAGAAGAATAGTGCAATTGTTTTTATTTTGTTTGATGATCAAATTATATTTATGTAATTAATGTAACAGGATGAAATAGAACGAGAACAATTTGAGTGAAAGGAAGAAAAAATTATATAAATTAAAATATATAATTTTTCAGTTGTTTTAAAAAAATTACCTCTTAGATGCGTTAAACTCGCTTCTAAAATGTTTACTCTTAATAATTTTACCCTAACATAACAAATTACAGTGTAATTATACTATATTCCTTATAAAATGGATTTTTTAAACTTATGACTATCCCATAAGAATTGAGTGAAGTGGCTGAATCGTTAGGGAATATGACTTGCATTTGCTACGGGTCCTGGGTTCGAATCCCATTACAGTCCATGTAATTTTAATTGGTAACATTATATAAAATGTATTTTAAATATGTTTGTGCCCTCTTCAGCGTCATCCAACGGGTAGTTGGATGTTAAATCATCGAGTATAACAGGAATTACTTTACTTTTTAGTTTTTAATTAGTATCTCACAGGAATCTTAAGATTCCTCATTTGAAAAATTTACTAAATTATGATAGATAACGAAATTTGTATGCCGGTTGTGACATGTAAGACACGAAAAGCAGACTACTAAGACATCAGCTGAGATGGCCATCCTTGAAATACTAGCTGTTACATAGTTTTCTGTCAATCATACCTCTCCGATTATCCTGGCTCGTACTTGCTGTACGAGTCGGTCAAACGCATTACGGTTCTGCCATGTTGTGCAACGCGCAAACCACACAACGCTTGACAATAAACATTTTGTGCTAAAGGGTTGGTTGTCTTTCATGTCGTTTAATGTCCCATTTAGCAGGCCCGTGTGGCCAAATTGTCATGTCAAACTGCTCTTAAAATAACACATCTGCCATCTGTAGTTCTACTTAATGTATAATTAATTATAACATGAAAATTTTGTATCCAAGTCGAGGGATATTGGCTGTAGTGTGGTATTCAAATCATGCGTCTGCAAATTCACCGTGGAGAGTAAAAATTGTTAAGGTCACGAATTTGTATTAAAATCTGTCGCTAATCACGTCCCATTTATTTTAGCAGTATTCTTATATTTCATTATTCGTTAGTAATTGCCGAGTTATTAATTTCAATAAAAAATCAGGATATTCTCCATTATCAGGATTAGTCGAAAACATGTTCGTAATCACTGAAGCATACAAGAAAATCATGGCAGTGTAGTTGGCTTTACCTCGTACCACACTACATTTGATATCACTTGGCGTTTTGTCAGAGCTTAAAGGGCTGCAATTGCGGACTGACTGAAAGATTGTCACTCCCAGATGTGCTGACCATAGAGTCTTTTTCCCCCCAACAACAGTATCTCGGCTTCTATCTGCTCCCACAAAAGAATTACATTTCATTTAACAAAATTGTTTTCATAGAATTCATAATTTGTACACAATGAACTGATAGCACAATAACTAAAACAGAAGTTACTCAGAAACAAGCAACAAAGCAAACGGAATGGAAATGTAAAAATTCGTAAAAAGTATATATAATTTTTTTTTTTTTAAAGTTGACACAATTTAACAGTGGTTCTATTATTTTGTCTATTTCCTAAAATATCGCAATCCAGCCAGTTGTGTGGCGTCCGATGAGAAAATAAGATCAGAAAGCCTCCTGTGAAATTTCAAACTATAACAAAAAGGGAGCAATTGCCGAATGGATCAAGTCGCTTACTTGGTGGTACAACACGTAGGAAAACAGCAGGCAACACTCAGCCAAGAAAGTAAAACTATGCAGTAAATGTACAGCATAATTTTATTTGTAATATATCTTTATTTCTTCATAATCGAATTACAAGGAGAGGCTTTTGAGCGTCCCGTGGTCACAAACATTAATAATTATTCCATATTTGCTTAGTGGTCATAATTAACCATATTAATCATTCCAATTAATTATTCTTTTTATCGAAGGTTTTTGGTTGAGATGAAAAAGCAAAATCTCACAAGTTGTTTATTTCTTTGATGTTATAAAGGACGGCCAAAATTTGATATCGTCTTATCTCCTATGTCCACAGTGATCGATCTCGTCATCCTTGTTATACTTTTATTGTACTAAAAGGATGCACCGAAAATAAAACATCAATTGATGCACCTTGTTTTCTATTTCTCGGCTTCCAAAACGCATAAAACTAACCTAAACAGCATTCTCAGACGGGCATGGACAATCAAGCTCCGGACAAGTATCAACACACTTTCGTGGGAAAGCTGGAGTCAAATATTTGATCGTCATGGAAGCGAATTGTTATTGGGACGACAGCGTGCAGGGACCGCCAATATTGGTTCGGGATTCTTCAATCAACTGAGTTTTGTGTGCGGAAGACTAAGATAATATGTTTACTTCGGGGACGGACAAAGCCCCCCCCCCCCCCCCAGGGGCTACATCGATCGGTCAATTCCGAAACCGCACGTGTTCTTCTTCGTCGAAAATTTAAATAAATTAACATAAAATTTCGCGACCCGGATAGAATTGTCAAACTCGAATGTGATTCATCCAGTCTCCCGGAACGAATAAAACCCCATCCTGGGAAACCGCCGGCGCCGATTCGGTTTTTTACGACGTCAAAACTAGAAAGCAAAGTGACGAAATATAAAGTTAGATCCTGCCGAACTTCATTGACCATCTAAGTAGAGGAATTGAATTACTGGAAATATAGGAAACAAATAATTGGCAATTATCTTTACAAATCATGTATCCCTGCATAAAGCACCAGACTTATAGAACATCAGAAACCATCGTCTTTCTGGAATATGTTACTCCAACAGGTGCTTTTCGTCCAGCCTCGCTTAATCAATGAAACGGGATAAAACTAAAAAAACGGGTGTGGTAAGAATCAGAAAATGCTAATTTCACACTGGTAAGCAAAAGAACAATCACACATAGGTGGGGCATTGGATATTTTTGGTGCGAGTGGGACTGGAGATAATATGAGGGGCCATTGTGCAACAGGTCATTAGAAATCTTCATTAGACCAAATGAAAATTACTATTCGAATATTCGAAATGGACTTTCTTCGAGAATTATTTAACAAATGGCATTGTACAATTTTTATCAACTAGCTGTATTTTTTTACCGTAAAAAATAAAATTCTTTGTATTAAACTGGTGGCTTAGCAAGATTTATTACATGTTCCACAACAATGTAAACTCCCTATCTTTCCTTAAAATCAATATGGTAATGATACGGTGAAGGATACACCGGCCAACCCAAAAAATGGGCATGGCATCGTGGGAGATATGTCATTATTTCGTCCCAAAAGGTTTCATTCGCCGCACGGGTTAAAGCAGGGATCGATCCGATGTCCAATTTTCCATAATACTGTAATACCACCGTGCACATTTGCCTGACGTGACGCAACGCCACTCTACGCTACGCGATGCAACCAAGTTCCCAACTGTCTAGATTTTCGACGAGTAGAGTCGAATACACTCAAAGACAAAAGAAGTGGACGCTCATCTTTTTTTTCTTTTTTTCAAACAATATGCATTTTTGTCGTTATATTAATTACAACATGATCATTTTAATGTAACAAAATTAAACGAGGTCAAAAAGTAATAAGTTTTAATAAAAATTATTTAATTACAAAGGTTTGCAAGAAAATTTATCAAAACGCCAGAATGCCATTTAGTAATAGAATGAATTTAACAATTTACTGCCTGGTTTTGCTCACAATAATGTATTAAGATCAAAGCTACATGAAAAATTGTTAAATTTTACTCATTCGCTAAATGATTTTCCTTCTTTTGGTGAATTTTCTTTTAAACCATCATAATCATGTATTTTGTATTAATGAATTTCTGATATTGTTTAATTTGGTTTACATTAACGTAAGTAGATATTAATACTTTACTAAGTAGGAATTAATTAACGATAAAAATATATATAGTTTGATTTTTTTACTGTTAAATGTTATATTTGGTAAATGGTATATAAAAATTGGTATTAGCTTTCCTGATCCGTTCCTTTATTGATTCATGCAGATAATCAAATTGTTGTTTTGTCATCCGAAAATACAAAATACTGAAAAGATCAGTATTTGGTTCTTTTTCTAAAATAGAAATCAAAGTATGATATTCGCTCAACTCAAGTTCGTTTTCACTTCTAAACCCAGGTCTTTTCTGGTCGCCGTTTAAAGCAAGCAGATCTCTGCTGCTGTCATTACTTCCACGTCTTCCTCAGAATTATCGATTTCGCGAATACAAATGTGTCGTCTGTCGCGCGGCGTGTACTTGCAAGTGAAGTGTGTCACCACCAACATGCGACTAGACGTTGAGTCGCGTTGGGTCAATGTGTTCCCCACCCAATCAAGTTCCTGGATCTACCGAAACTAGGATTTACCGGTGTGCTTTAAGCTCAAAAAGGGAAATGCAATAGCTCTGAAGTTACGTTTACATCTGACAGTTATTGCACGATATTTATGTCAGACAGAAATCGTGGCTAATGTAAACAGCGATATGATACAGATCAATATTTCAACCATAAGATATTTATGTCGACACTTCTATATCAATAGATGTAAACACTGGTTTGTTGCAAGTTCAACCTTGTTTGGCACTTGTCGCAAAAGTTGTCCATTCGTTTACTGTCTCCCATTGCAATAAGGGATAAGTGTCGGGTAAACAAGAGAGACAAAAAGAGTTGATTAAATCTAAAATTTAAAAAAAAAATTAAAATTTCAATTTTTATTTAATAGTACATAGTAAGGTACCTGCTTACCAGATGCTAAAAATCGCAAAGTTACAGCAAGTCGTTCTGTTACACTAGTAGCTTTTCAAAATTTACTATCTTGCTTTGCAATAAGGGGGCCAATTTTACAAGAAAGCTTTTAAAAATCAGCAGGTTTCATTATTCAAAAATTCAAAAACTGAAATGGATCCTTAATATTGATTGTAGGCACCGACATTTTCACGACTCAAAACCCACTCTGGAACCCATACAGAAAGTTTTTTCTTCCTGTTCATCTTTAGAATAATGCAACAGACCACAATTTTGCGTTTTGAGGCTTTCATCATGCCAAGATAAAATAATCTGTGTGCACAACGAAAGAGATAGACAAGTACACGGGACATAAGTGTACACAAAAATCTATCGTATATGTAAACGGGTTGTATATTTATTCCAAGTTACGCATTTTGAGAACTGTCGAATACATATCCATGAAAGAAATTTCTAGTCATTTCTATCAGGGTCAAAGAGATTTTCTGTCTGAACTAGATATATATTTCCGGACAAAATGTCAGATGTAAACGCAGTTTAAAGAGCGCAGTATAATACACACCCCGACGATCTAACCCCCCCCCCAAAAAAAAAAAAAAAATAAATAAATAAACTGTGTTCTCAACTAACTTCCAGTTACACGATAAGACGATAATGTTACTGACTTTGTAAAGCATAGGCCTGCCTGATCTCTGTCATATGTAATTCCTAAAGAAAAATTTCCTGCATTAATGGGTCCGCCCTACCTCGTTGTATTTACACCTAGAGTAAATAGCGACAATAACTGTTCAAGTATATTCAAAAACGCACATGTATCCGAGAAAAGTTAAACAAATCGAAGGTAGTCAATTGTAAGCATAAAAATGAAAAGTATAATTAGGTAGAATTGTTTCATTTTGTTCGAGTATATATAATTTTAAAAAATATATATATTTTATTATGATTTAATTATTTTTTATTACGATTTAATTATTTTGTATACATAATGCTAAGACTAGCAGATAAGATCTGATGGGATAAAACAGGCACTGTGCACAATCTAGTAGAGCGCTGAGTAACTAACAGCCCTGAAGAACATCAAGTAACCAATTTACTAAGTAATAAATAAATTATTACATATATGTGTTTGTAGTGCTTCTTTATTTAACGTATTTGTTTTTCCACTAAATTAAGTAAAGAAAGATAGGATTATAAAACAGAGAATATAATGTATATAAAAAAATGAGAATTTTTTTACAGCTTTCCACATAATTAATTCTCTTTAAAGAAGATATGTATTTGTGTTGTGTGTACAAAAGATCATGGGCCACTGCACATTGGATTTCAGTAAACAAAATAATCAAAAAATAATGGAAAGGTGATTTCAATTTCAAGATTCTTTAAATCGATATAGCAATATTTGCTAAATCTAATTGTTCTCTAGTAAGCTTTCGACCTATTTTAAAGCCATCATCAGGGCAAATCAATCTTAAAGATGTCTACAAATTGACTTAATTACGTTGTTAATAAATGGTTCAAATTTTCTTTAAGGGATGGTTAGGTTAGACCAGTCCCAACATTGCCAAGGACTGTAACACCTGAATATTTGACTGAAAATAACTAAATTTATTTTTTCCTTCCAGACCATACCTACATGCAGATTATTCGTAAGTAAAAAAGTAGTCAATACATTTGACGTGTATAACACTTTAAACATTAATAACGTTATATAGAGTGTATTTATGTATTTTATATTCTTATATGATTTAAGGAAATATAATAATTATATGTTCATAAATTCATTAATTAAAGAATAACTAACATGTGAAAAGCTTTAGGCTTAAAATTCAAAGGGAATTTTAAAAAATGGGTATGTAAACAAGAGTTGATGCTGCAATACATATTTTTACAAACCGGGAAAACTATTTTTTTTTAATTTTCTTAAAACCAGATTCTCAAACTAAAATACAATTATTTTATAACATTTAATGATATTTCATTTATATACATATTTATTTTCTTATTTCATCCATTAATAACTTGAAAAACTTAATAATTAATTGTTCAGGTAAAACAATAAATATTCAAATGGCGACCAAAAATTGGATAGGCTAGAGATAAATTTGTTCATATCCTTCAGGAAAACAAACAGCCATGTGGCCCCATCTCATTACATACCACCAAAGATGTTCGTTGATTGAGATCCGTGCATTTACAGCCCAAACCATGTAAAGGATCCTTTTATTACCCTCGATACAATCCCTATGGATTTATTTCAACAACCCCTTACCGCAGGAGGGTCACCCTATTGTTTACACATAATAAAACTCCGTATGACATTTACGACAGACTCTGCAGCCATATGGGGCATGCTGGTGTTCATAAATCAAATCTATCCCATCAAGCACAGGTCCAAATTTTGCATCCGAAGGGTCTCTTTTTATGAGGCCTTAAGTGTCCGTATATAATTTTTTCTTGCCTTTGAGGAGCATTGAGAACAGACAAGTCATTATCATATTGATTTTCTTGACCAGATAACTGCCAACATTGTCATTTTGTTAATTTTTTTATGTTGTTTGAAAAGACCACATTAAAAAAGGCTAATTGGATGTTGTGAGTAAATTTTTAAAAGTTCAAACAATAAATTTTCTCTTCTTGAAAGCTTTACGATTACTCATTGGTTAAAAATGTAATTAATCTTTAAACTTTAAAATAACTCTAATTGCACGGTTCTGTAAATTACTTGTTGTACATCTTATTATTCATTTAGTCTTTCATTATGAATTGTTAACCATCTTTAAAAAAAACTTGTTTCCTAAAAAATAATTACTTATTATAATTTATTAAGTTCTAGCTTTATAACCCGGTGTTGCCAGGGGAATAATAAAATGTGTTATTTCTCTTTTTTGTAATCCTGACGTCGATTATTTGTTATATACCCATTTTATAGTCTCAAAAGTATTATACTTATTATAATACTAGTTATTATTATTAGTTGTTATTATATCAGTGGTTTGTATTATAAGTTACAAGTCTAGGCTTTTTTTAAATGTACAACATAAATTTGGCAGATAATTTACTTTTTCATAGGTGGGATTTAAAAATACAAACATTTGTTGTGTGAAAAAATGACATACCTCTTTCAATGGGACTTTGAATGCAATAATCCTTGTCCCAGGAATTCGACTGCCCATTGCAGAATAATTCTCCCATCTGAAATAAAAATTAAATAATATTAGCAATATAAATAAACTAAAATAGTTCATACATGGTAAATAAATGTTTTCTTTTGGTATGTTATAAGCTATGTTATATTAGCTTTAGTAGGTAGCCCTGGTGCCTAAAATCGTTGGCAGAAAAAGATGCGGTCTGGTGTGATGTAGGTTTCAGAAAAACATTTTCTTTATCGTGCCAACGTTTCGATCTTTATTGAGATCATCTTCAGGGCTCAATAAAGATCGAAATTATAGAAATTATAGTAAACAACAACAAGAAATTACAAACAAACAAGAAATTATAGTAAACAACACCACCAAACTGTCACCATAACCTTTTTTGTGTGCACATTTGGTTTCGGGAAGTGTTTTGGTGCTTCATCCTTGTCCAACCACTGACCTTTACGCCTTCTGTTATCGTACAAAATCCATTTCTCATTGCACGTGATGATTCGATTGAGAAATATATCATATTGATGGTGCAACAGAAGAAACGTGCAAATTTCAAAGTGTCGATTTCTTCGGTGTGTTTGTGCAGTACACACTTGTCGAGCTTCTTTACCAATTTCCTCCAGATGAGGAGCAATAGTTGTGGTCAACACTAAGCTCTTCCGCAATTTCCCTTGTCACGTTGTCTTAGGTGAATTTTCTTAAATCAATGTTTTCAGTTGGTTGTCGTCCAATGGAAGGCCTACCACAACATTTCTTGTCTTCGAGATCAAAATCTCTGGAACCATAAATGCATAGTGCATTTGCTAATGCTTCCCCCCCCCCAAACATGTATTGTTGTTACGCACGATTTGGCCACACTTCGATGAAGTTTAAATTCGTACAAATAAATTGGACAAAAATCTAGTTTGGACATATTTAATTTCACAGGTCCTCATTCTTATAAAATTCAGTAGAAACTAATATGTTTTGTAAAAAATAACCATTAAAGTATTTATTTTAATCCATGACAAGCACCTGAGAAATAAAACAAACTTTCAAAACCTGTATTAATTTTGCACCAACCCAATATAATACTAGACTGCCAAACAAAGTGGTTTTGAAAGATCACCATTCTTTATCTAAAACTGTGTAATTTTGGCACTAGTACTATGAATACACAAACAACATATTATTAGATTTAATAGACAGTTTTATTTTCAGAATACCCATTTGTCACAAAATATGTTTTGCATTTGATTGTTTTGTTTAATGATAATTTGATAATAATGAATAGCATCTGTGATAAGAGGGGCGTATTAAGTTTTGCTGATATTAGCAAATATTTTGTGTATTCTCTCATTTAAATTGGAAGTTGTTGAATAATATTTGATAATTAATTATGTTATCATTTACCCGTATATGTTTAGTGATCATAATTTACTATATTAATTATTTCAATTAATTTATTTTTATCAAAGGACTTGGTTGAGATGAAAAAGTTAGTGTCACGAGCGCGATTCAAACCATGACCTCGGCTAGTGTGTTTGAATCCCCCTCGCAACACTAACTTTTTCATCTAAACCAAGACCTTACATAAAAAGGATAATTAATTGAAATTATCATTAAGATTGGACTTGTTTTTGTTGTTTCTTCTCAGCTGTCAAAAAATATCAGTTTCAGTTATGCCCTTCATAATTAGCTCAAAATACCCTCCGTTACTAATCTAATTCCAAACAATTTTTTTCACATTTCACAAAACACCATCTTCACATCCCAATCCATGTCCTACAGAACCAGTCAGGCGACTAAAGTGAAACAATTATTGAAGGCTCCCGTCATGATACAACAGTGTCAAATGAGAAAAATGTATTGTGGCTCATAACACAATATAGTCAGTATACATTGTAAAAAAATATGTATATAAAAGTAACTCGGCAATCGTCTCATCATTTAATTCAATTAACTTGCAGAGTAGTGAAGAATGAACCTGTTCAGCCGGGAATTATTAGCAACTTTTCTAAACAATACATGATTTACACATTAGATGATGATTTATAATAAGTAGAAAAGTTTTTCCAACTCGGACTTATAAATAATTTTTTTTTTCGTTGGTTGGATACAAAAAGGCAGAAATGGGCGAGATTTCGTTCTATCAACAGCTAGAAACTTCAAAACAACTTTACAGGTCACAATTGAACACAGGTTGAAAAATCGACCTACCACAGATGAAAATAACACGTTAAAACGCTTATTCGAATAAATTATCCGACTTACCCTTCAGGCAGTTTTCCCATTTCTACGGAAAAACAAACTTCCACGAGTGAACCGTCAATAAAAAATCAAACAAACTGATCTGAGTAACAAGAAAGGAAGATGGCGAACGACAATCGATTCCCGCGTCGTCACTGATAACTGATAAGAATCGATAAGGCTGTCGGAGTGTTTATTCGTTGTTATAGCTACTGGCAAGTCCGCAGTGTGCAATTTCTCTTTACAGGACTATTTGGGAAAATTTGAACTGGAACTTTGAAAAAATGAACTGGCTTAATTCCATACGGGCCGCTGATAAAACAGCAATCACGGAAAACGGTGAGTTAAAAAAATAAAATTCTGATTTTATATTTTTCATAATATAAATGTGTCACAAAGTCCGTAGCGATTTTTTTTCGGTAGGTAAAACTGGCCGGTTCGGCCACAAAACAACCGATGCAAGACGGTAAAGGTCCCGGGTTCGAATCCAGTGGCCTTGCATTCGAACCGAACATACTTATATATGAGCTTTTGTTTTTCGTATAACCTCGTAGTTGAAATACCCCCGTAAAAAATAAACAAGAATTATAATCTGAAATTATTGTCAAATGTTATACACTTGTTTTACACAGCCCCTTATCGCTTTTTATTGTTCAAGTCTGATTATCCTTTTTTCCACGCTGTTCAGTTCCACTTTCCAGCAGACTTTGCTGCCCTTTTAATTCCTGGCTGATGTCCACGAGACTACTTTCTTTTGCAATTATTCATTTAATTCAAATTTCATATTCTGGGGGCACATTAGTCCAGGTTGAATTATGTTTAACTGAATGCCCTAATATACGTATATTTGCTATAAATTAACGACCGAAAAAAAGTGGCGGGAATCGTGTTAGAACTTCTACAGAATAAAATCCGACTATAGAACATTTATCTTTGTTTTTTTATGTTAATGGGACTTATTTTAACTTTAAACCGACAAAAATCATCACTTTTTTCATAAACTCCAAGTTCATCAACGTCAAACTTCTTGACATCTTAAGCACGTGCTAATACAGAGACCCATTCTTTAACTTATAAAATTTACGAGAAACGAACCAGACCCTGTTGAAAAAAATACTTATTCTATTAAAATAGCCGTCTTACCTTTCAGGCAGTTTTACCATTTTGACGGAAGAACGGATTTGAAGAAGACGAACTTTCACTTTTAAAATTTAACAAACCGTCCCACTGGAACTGACTAATGGAAATGGAACTTTGGAAGTCGTGACTATTGAGGAAAAACAAGACGGCGCGGCGTCGAACAGTAATCGATTCCCGTGTTCCGGTGATAACTGATAAGAATCGATGAGGTTCTTGTACTGTTAACTGTGTAATCGTCGTTATAGATACGATCTCTGTTTTCTTTGTAAAAGAATAATTTGAGAAAATGAACTGGCTTAATGCCATTCGGGCCGCTGATAAAACTGCAATCACGGAAAATGGTGAGTTAAAAAAATTCCTTTTCTCTGTTATCTGTTTCACAAATAAACATGATTTCCAACTCTTTGAGTCGATTTACGTTCCCTTTAATAGGGAATATTTCCACTTTCCACGTGAATATCATGTCTAAGCGCCTTTGCATTCGTTGGAAAAATTTTCTGGCGAAATCCTGGGGAATTCTTTTCCATTCATCAAGAAACAGCCGTTTTCAACTCTTCAAGGGTGTTAGGACCTGCGTTTCGGCGGCATATCGTCGCTTAAGTTGGTCCCAAATATGTTCGATTGTGTTCAAATCTGGACTTCGAGCTGGCCACACCTAGCACTCTATTCCTACTTCATTCAGGTAGTCATCCACAATGGGCCTGGCATTATACTGCATTAGCAAAAATATTTCACCGATGTGGGGGGAGGGGGCAAATGGCACTACATATTCATTGATTATGTCTTGTAAGTACTCTGTGAACTTCTGGTCTTCCTCACACAACAACCAATTTGGTGTGAGCATCCAAGGAAATGCCACCCCAGAACAGCCAGACCCACCATGGATTGTCCCGTGAGGAATTCTTCAGTGTGGGGTCATACTTTTCTCCTGAGCATCTCCATATGAAATTGCAGCCATCTGAAGACTTCGAGGCAAACTGTCACCTCTGCCAAAAGAACTCGTCCTCAATCTTCTAATGATCAGTTCACATTGAAGCCTGGCCATGTTCTGACCTGAGGTAGGAAGAGATCCAAAAGCCAGGTGCCGAGCCCTGAGGTTATTTTCATTGAGCCTTCTTCTTACAGTCCTAGAGGAAATTGAAACATTTTGGACTTGTATTATCAAATTTCTTATCTACTCTGTAATGCTTGGTTCATATAGCATATGATAGTTGAATCTATCGTCTCTCTCATCTGTAGATCTAGGTCGACCCTTCTAGTGTGAGGCCCTGTTTCTTAAGCACCGAAGAATCCTTCCTATTGTAGAATGATTTTGCTCAATCTCCTAGCAACTTCGTGCTAGCCGTTTCCTTCCTCCAATCATGTTATGACCCTGACATTGTCATACTCACTCAAATGCCTGGCTGGTACTATTGAAAAAGGTTTAAGAATAAGAGTAATATCAACTGAAATTAAATAAAAGCAATCTTTAAGTGTAGCAGAATGGAAGGGCATAGTGCTACTTTTTGTGGAAATGGGATTAATAAAGTAAATAAAAGAAATAAACAAAGCATTATTTACTGTTTATGTTGACTACAATAGCTCCTAATTGCCTGAAAGATAATGATGAATTTAATTTTATACTAAAACAAATTGTATGGTGCATTAAATTTTTTCATCAGTGTAATAAACATAAAATTGGCTGTATAGCTGTTATGAAACTGCATAAGTCAAAGACATTATTAAGCATTGGCCGGAGAATATGCAGCAAAAACTATGGAATAGATGGCATATCGGTCAAACTCCTGGCCATAATGATGGCCAAAAACATATATCAAGGAGACTCAAACTCTGCAAAGTCTACAAGAATTACTTTTTCACAGCCCATGAAGGGTCTGAGCCTCAGCCACCACAGGTTTCCCTCACTGTGTCTGCCCACTGCCATAAAACCTCCAAATTATTTTTCAAGTCAGTCAACCAACCAAGTTGTCTACCGTGTGGTCTGTTCCTTCCAGGGTGTCCATTCGTGTGAGTTTGGGACATCTAGTTTCATCCATTCAGTGCATGTGTCCCAGCCACTACAGTCTGCCTGTTTTAAAAAAGCCACAATATAAGACTCATCAAAAAGTCCAGGTACTTATTGGTTTGTCCCTTGCATCTGCATCTGACAGACCCATTACCTGTTTGTTTTTTGTTTTCTTTCTAACCACTATTTTTCAGTTTTGTGTGTAATTTAATTTTATGTTTATTTTTCTGAGGTATTTAGATGGTCTGAAGAATTCAAGGTTAAAATATTCCAGAAAAATACTTTTGTTAAAATGAAAATAATTTTTCTGTTTATCATGTACATATGCTTAATTTAGCACTGTCATTGTGCCAGCCTTTGACCACTAAAATTATACCATATAGTTGTAATAAATAATATCTTTTAGTTTTTTACAGCTTTCCCATAACCACAAATGTCGCTAAAGCAAAGGCAGGTGGCTATAGACAGTTTGGTCTCTTCATCAGAAATATCGTCAAAATCAGCTTCTTCCTCACTGAGTTCATTCAGCAACTTTAAAATTTGTTCGGAAAAATCTGGATTCCCTCTAAACAAGGACTAAAAGTCTTGCTGGTGCTCTTGAAGGTCCATTGTCTCTGCTAATATAAAGAGTATAGATTTTCACATTGAAAATTTAGAAAATTAAAATAGACCTCAAAAAAAAAAAAGTTTATTCCATCGTGGGTCTGACAATTTTAAAGGTAAAGGTCCACTGTAAAAAAAAAAAAAAAAGTTACTCTTTGGTTGAGCCGCATTGGCTTTTTGGCTTGGAGATAGGGATACGAGCTGACAGAAGAATTTAATTTTTCATTTTATTACTTAAATAATGTATATTTTTTCTCTTTTCTCTTTTTTTAAAATTCATATAGTTTTCATTATTATTTATTAACAAAGTGACCTATGGCAGATGGATTTTTCAATCCATGTCTATTTACTGTTATGTTTTTCTTCAATCTATTGTATTTTGGTTTATATTGTAAATATAACAGTTTTTCATTCATTCATTCATTACGGGTCTGAGATCACTTGTAAAATATAGTGTGTTTTCAATCTGGGTCTGAGAGATTCGGTTATATTTACAAAATAGGTACCTACCTGATACAGATGATACCTGGAGTCCTCATACTGAAGCTATGGAAGTTCTACTAACTTCTTCGACTTTACATGGGTGCCATATCCGGTTTCACCCTTCGGGTTAGGCAACATGAATTTTTTTTTAAATACTACTCTTGTAAAAATATGAATGAAAATAAATATGACCCTTCGCCTCAACTTTCTCACAACACACATCCTCAAAAACTCATTGCCACAGCCAAAAACTTCAAAAAGAGTGCTCACAGAAATTAATTGGATTAGCATTCTTCTCAAACAGCATAGTAGAAAATCTTCCTACAAATACCATTGGCTCTTGGGGACCGCAGTGGCCTAGTGGTTAGGTATCGATTCATATTTGGCACACTAGCGGTCCTGGGTTCGAATCCCAGCATAGCATTTCTTTTTAATTGAAAATATGAAAAACGTAAAATTGTTTTGCTCCCTGTCCGTGATACCCACTGGGTAGTTGGGCATTAAGCCATTCTGTATCGCAGGAAATTGAATCATCTTCAATTAAAAATTTCCTCTTTTTTTATTCATTTAGTATATTGTAATTAGAATTTTATTGTAATATTTGGTTACCATACCTAGAATCTTTGTGAATTTCTGTGGAGCTTTTCTCATTGTTCTTCCAGCTCACCTTTAGGAAAAAATGATAGGCATCTGGCTTTTTTTTTTCTTTTAATGAGAGTATTTCAACTACGAGGTAATATGTACCTTTGGGGTGCCGGTGTTTAAAAAGAAAAATAATAATATATATACGTTTGTCAGGGGTTCAAATGCAGGACCTTTAACCTTACAGTGACAAGTGCCAGGTCAACACCTAGACCATTTTGGCCACTGACACCTCTTGGCAAATCTTTAAAATTAATGATTGGCATGTGAAAAAAATATCTAAACAAAGTTCATCATAACATTTAAAAATATGTTGAACCGGCACACAGGCACTACTGGGTGTCTTCACTCGCGGGTTTTTTGTTTGAGTTATTCAAATGCATTTTGGCATTACGCCATCTTCAGTGAAAAACTCAAACAAAAAACCCGCGAGTGAAGACAGACCCAGTAACGCCCGTGTGCCGGTTCAACATGAGTTCGCCAACTCGCAGACCAAACTCCATCATCTATTATTTAAAAATATGTTGAGGAGTTCTCGAGGGTGAAAGCCCAAGTCCTTTGCTTTTCTCTCTATACATAATCTTAACAATAATGAAAGGGACGATACACTTATGCTTCTATATTTTGCTGGTGATATTGTGAGGTTGGTATATTTGTGGAGTGATGTGAAACATACTCAAATCATTAAACAAGTACTGCCTAGAAAACTTATAAAATGTGTGTGGACTGCTTTATCAGAACTTAACAGATGACATAGCAAAGCAGAGGCAGGCTTCATGACACATGTGCATCTGTGAATCGCTTACTGTTGGCTTTGTCATGTTTTGTAACAGTGGGTTTTGTCCATTTTATATGGCGTTTTGGGAAGTGCATTGAACATTTTGGAAGCTCTTTTCTACTTTCAACAAACGATCAGTTCATAAATGATTTCTAATATTGGAAACAAAATAATTCAATTTTTCTATAGTACTCAGTGCATTTCACCCCCAAGTACATTTAATTTCTGGCGTTTCAATTTTAAAATTTACAAATATGATGGGTCTTTTTTTGGTCTGATTTTAGGGAACAGAAAAGTACATTATAAATTCCAAGATGGGACAGAAATGGCTGAAGAGTATAATCTAGAGACAAATGTGCTGGTAAGGCGGGCATGGAAGCAGAGTAACAATATAACAAAGAAGCCTTCCTGGGTGACCGAAGTTGGAGACCCGGAGCCCAAATCACTCCTATTGGACAATTCTGGAATACAGGAAGCGCAGAACTCAGTGAGTAGGTATTACCATGTCGTACAAAACGGTTGTTTAATCGTGCCATTTTCAGCCTTACATGCTGAAAAGAATAACAAGAGATAATATCGAGTGGAGGATTCGTAACTTGCCTTATCCGTTAGAAGTCTACAGTGTTACTGCTGCACCTGAACAGAAGTGCCTCATAGTCCGAACGACGAATAAAAAGTATTATAAAAAAATTGAAGTGCAGGAATTGGAACGATGCGGCATTCTTCCAGAGCAGAAGAACATAAGTTTTACGCATAAATTCAATACTTTAATTATCACTGTGAGTACAAACATTGGTATTACAAACATTGTTATAACAACTTTAATTTTAATTTGTGATTTCTTTTTAGTATAAAAAACCTCCTCAAGTTTTAAAAATGGAAAGAGATGTACTTCATGAACTTAAAAATGTGAAAAATATAGATAATTCTGAACTGCCTTCATGTAATCCAAGTTAATAAATTATCATTCCAACAAAAAGTTTAAATTTTATTTAAATAATTTATCTAACTTTTTAAAAATTTACAAGCTGAAAGGGTTCTGAATGAATTACTGAATAAAGAAAATTCAATTTACAAAAGTTTTATACACACACACACGCGCACGCGTGTGTGTGTATAAGCTATTATACAACATTGATTACTAAACTGTATGCAGCAGGTGTATTCACTTGAATAGAAGATATATGTACACTAAAAATGTAATAAAAAATGTATTCTTTTCTGAGCCACATAGAAGGAATATGTTGATGGATTTATGAATGGTTCTCGAGCGCAGTAGTGAATTTCTGGATTTTTTTATTTTTTATTTTTTTTTTTTTTATTAGTGTGACAGATAAAGGGCTAATGGCGAAATATAGCATCAACATAGCCCCTCTTAAGCAGTTTGTGGATTTATGGTCAGTGGTGGAAAGTTATGCAAGTCAACCCTAATTTAGATTAGTTTATATTATTGTGGGTAGGACGATGCACTTTTGGCAGTGATCTACCACCTGGCAATGGGTCATTGTTCGCCATGCCGCGGCATTTTCCCTTTGCGATCTAGTTTCAATTTGTTTGAGTGATGGTTTTTAATGATTTAAATCATTTTTGGGCAGAATCATAGCATTGTTTGAAGATCGAAGAAGTCAAGCATATGTGTCCAGGGTGCTTAACATTCCCAGAACAACTGTCCGAAGGGTCTTCCATCACTACCAAGATAATGAAGGTTACTCAAGAAGGCATGGTTCAGGTCTCCATCGTGTCTCAGAGACAAGATCGTTTTGTTGTTTTGAATGTACTCCATAATCAACATTCTACCACTGTTGAGATGAAGCTGTTGTTTCAACAAGGTAGAAATGATAATGCAGTCTGCACTCTATAAGGAAGCTGTGTTATGTGTGAGAATGCCTGCCACTGGTCCAGATTTTCTGACTAGGCGCTGAACAGCTTGGTTAAGTTTTGAAGAAATCACATCAATCTGTCTTTACAAGATTGGACTAAAATACATACTTAAATACTGCAAAATATCTGAGCAAGGTGGTCAAAATCTGTCGTTGCTGGTGATAATGGAGGTTCTATAAAATAAAACGCAAAGCTTACTTTTTTTAAAAATTATTTGCCAGTAAAAATACTCAATACAAACCAAACAAAAAGGTGCACACAATTATGAACAAAAGATACAAAACAAACTTGAAAAAGTACAGAAAATGAGTCTTCGATACAATTCCAGAGTGTTTACCCTCTGAATATATAATTAACAATTGAAAAGAAAAAAAGAACTTATAACTAACATGGAAAGGCCTGATAATTTATCTCCATCCTTAAAGCAAATGTTACAATACCAAATATCACTAGAGATAAAATTAGTGCCTTTAGTTATAAAAATTTGTTATTGCTTCTACATATTTTTCTATAATAGATTTCCTAAATGAAAAATAGCACCACTTAACGCATTAAACGTTACAATGTCTTTCAGAGGAGAAATCGCCGAATAAGAAATGGCTTAGACAAGCTGCAGGTAACTTTTAACTAGCATGACTAGTGAAATTTTTGATAACAATGGCAGACTAATAGGACTGGCAGGCCTGCCTAAACCGTTAACATTTCATTTCAATTTGTAAGCCTTTTCTTAATATTAGTATCATTTTATTTCATTAATGAAGCATCCGTAATAAAAAAAACTGTAATGTACCCAGTCTGACTTGGCGAGAGGTTCAGCCTCATAAAATGTATTTCAAAAACCAACGGGCAAAATCCTACCAGACAAGGTACTGAGGCACTATAAAATTTGCAAACAAATGACGTCTTATTGTCTCATAAAATATCGAAGGATCAACATTATTAAAAACTAGAAAACTGATTTTACAACAAGATATTCAAATTTATACCTAAGAAAATTTAATTATTAGAAAAATTTCTCTTTGATATGAGAGTTTTATTTAATTTTAATCACAATACTATCACCTATTGGCATATAATTATTCGCCCAACTGCTGCAAATATAACACACGTTTATATTGAGCAATAGCTTTTAATCAATTTATTTGCTTTTCTTTCCAAACATATTTTAGGAACCTTAGGACAAGTCACTAAACAAAATTTTAAAACAACATAATCAAAGAAGACAAACCAAAAAAAAAAGGAAAAACTCTTCTGCGCGTACATAAATAAATAGTATCACTCAACAAATTAAAACAAAGGGAAAAACGAGTTGCAAGTTGAAAATTAATATCTACTGAGTCCGCTTTCTTGTCGTCCGCTTGCTGGTCCTAGGCAGGGTTGATGAACTTGAATCCACCTGGAAAAACAAAACAAAAACGGCGAATAGTTATGAAAAGCATAAATTAAATTAAATTCCCACCAATATCAGTTGCAAAAATTTTTTGTCGGTCGTGTGTTTTTTAGCTGTAGAAACACCAAAAATAAACAAAAAATTAGAATTCAAATCAAAACGTTATTTTTACATGCTTTAAAATCAATCATTTGCCAAATGGAGTATAGATCACCACAATTAAAAAAATCCCTAACTATTCACCGGATTGGTAATAACATTAAACATTACAAACGACTAAGAAGACATTTTGACAACTTTTACATCTAAGGATTTTGTGGAAGGAACTCCTCCAACTTTTCACAGATTATAAATTTTAATATTTTATGATGATGTCGAAACTATAACAACACGAAAACAGCAAAGCCAATGGTTGTAAAATCAAACGTCAGGCATCTAGTGTATTACTGTGCCGAGGGAAAACTATATATACCTAATCAGTATGAAAAAATAAAACAACAAGGAGAAAAACATATTTGTTGATATTTTATGCTGTCTACCATCTGCATCTATTAAACCTTAAACCACCTATATTTATTTCCATACAATTATAATAGGTTTATTTGAAAAAATACAAAGCTTTTTTTGATGTTTGATTGATATCGTAAATAGAAAATATATATAAATTAGTGTAAAAGAGTATCAAAAATATTTTCACCCTTTTCTTTTCTATAACAAAAAAATATTTAAAAATCCTTCAAATGTTTTTATGTAGAGCTTTGTTAGTCTGTTAAATTGCCGGGCTGGTTAAAAGCGTTTTGATGTTAATTGCGTTGCGATTCGATAAATTTTCTGTTAGTTCTAACAAGACTCATACACTTAATGCTAATTTCTAAACAACAATCTTTACCTGATCGGTATTAGAGTCTTGTTTGCTTGGACGGCCAATAGTTTACTGAAAATAAAAATTCTCAGAACACAAAATATAAATTTATCACGACTCTATCTTAAATGTTAAAATATACACAAAAGAACAAAAATTCTTCTTTCTTTAAATGTTACCAGCTTTACAAAAACCAATACTTATGTTTTACTTCATATTTTCAGTTGTTTAAATTATTTACAATTGATAAAATAACATTAGAGTTGTGACCGTTGGCCAATTATTTGAGAATTGATTTTTTTTTTTTTTTAATTTTGCTTGACTTGAAAGAGGATTAGTTAAAAAAGCATGCGTGAACTTTATGGTAGTGGTTTCTAATTTGTTTAATTTTAACTATCATAAGTCTATGTTTCTAATCCAGAATAGTGTAATTTGGTGGGCTTTATTTAAATATGCTTTTTTTTTTCTTGTCCATGTTACTATGATTCAGCCTTAGAAAGCTCACAAAAAGATTAATTATGGTGAAAACCAGGCAATTAAAAACTCAGCCGAAAGCCTTGTTAAACAGAGGAAAACAGAAAATAACTAAATGCCTCACTTTTGGTTTTCTTTGCAGCTCATTGTCTCAATCACAATAACTTTCCAAAGGCCCTAGGGAATGGGGAAAGGCAGGAAGACTAAATTTCCTACTTTTGCACACTACCAAATTAAAAGAAAGTAAAGTTCTGATGGTTTTGAAAGTTTTTATTTACACATTGATTGGCTCCTTTACTTCAATTAGGCAACACATTCAATCGAAGTCAATAAATTTCAAGCATCGCATCTCTTCCCTCAGAAGGTTTGTGTTGCTGTTTGTCTCTTTGAGGTCGGCATTCGTTTCATTAACCCCGGAAATTTTGGCATCTACTTCTGGTTTGATTGTTAACTCTTCCTTCGAAGGCTCTTTTGAAGGAGGTTTAGGAGCGGGAAGTTTTTTATATTTTCCCTTCCTCTCAGCATCTGAACCATCACTGTTTACTGAACACTGAGAGGTGGACTTACTAATGTCAAGAATTTCCGGTTCGAGCTGGTCGACAGGTGATTCTAATTTTTCACAGAATGAACTGTCATCTTTGACAACGTTAGTGCTATCTTTTATTTCTACAGAATCAACCGGAGCTTCTTTATTAGTAGTGATTTTATTCGTACCGTCTGTAACGATTTTGTTTTTATCCGAACCCGAAGTTACATCCGTTTCTACTAACTTTTCTACTTCGACCCCCTGAATTTCTACTGGTGGCGCGACATAAGGCTCACTTGCATATCTGCTCACAGTGGCTGACGTTTGAGACACTATAAATTCAAGATTTGCCCCGGAAGGAATGGATTGAGGAGTGGGTACCTGGGAAGCACCTGTGTTACCGGCAGAGCAATCTGTCCAAAGTTCAGTATCGGATTCTTCAGCATCCTTTAAATCAAAGACAACTATGAGAATACAAAAAACATAAGAGAAAAACTCCCTTATACTATTTAAGATAATGTTGGAGCATAATAGCAGAGTATAAAGTATTTATTATATCCACAATTTACTGAAAAATAAATATATTCATAACTTTTGTTATCTATCTATGTTTTCAGTTGTTCAATCTATCTTTAATATAAATTACAAAACATAATGTATGTGTTTGTGTGGTCTGAGTTATTAGGTCTGTTCCATCATGCCTCCAAACCATCAGAAAACTGTCAGTCAGATGTTCCATCACGTTCTCAAACCTGGTTTGTGACTGGATTTTACCATGGACTAGCAGTCAGGGACATGCACAGATATTCGCAGTGCTTTCGGTCTCTTATTCAACTAGGGAACAAATTTAGAGGTACAGCCAATATAATTTTTTACGAACATTCTGGATCAAGGTGTGGTCTTGAAGAAGAAAGCAAATTCAGTTGTTACTGCCAAGTTTTCGACTTAGTTTAACTTTAGACTAGGTACCATCCTTAACCGTCTAAGTTGTCATTCGGCAATGTTGGGACTGAGTTGGTCTTCAAGGAAATTTGCAATCGCCTATAAAAAAAAACATAAATATGTCAATCTGTAGACATATTAAAGATTGTTTGTCCTGATGACTCAAAACCTTAAAATACTTCGAAAGCATGGCAGTAACAACTGATGCCTATCTATTTTCTTTTTTTTTTACAATGGATACCAGGAACTGGAGGAGTTCCCTCCTGAGCACTGCAGCTGTACAGCTTATTGTTCTTTACCCCAGGCTCCATTTTTTGGGGGCTCGCAACATAAGTGTGAATTTGAGAACATCGAAGAAACTCATTTTTGAAGGGGGTTGGTACCAAATTCAGGGTCGCTGAGATATGATCCCGCTCCTTCCATTGATGAGTGCCGTGATTTCTTTCGATTGCGGCCACCGGTCCCCTTAGGCGTTAGAAAAAGTCCAGAGGTGACGGTGGGGATTGAACCCATGACCGCGGGATCTACTAGCCGAGAGGCTACCGCGGCCCCCAAGACATGCCTTGATCCAGTGTTCGGGAGTGAAAAAATGTCGATATTTCTAGTACTGAAGATATAATTTTTAATAGTTTAAAATTAATAAGATGGTGAATCTTCATCCTGCTTTATCGATATACAATTCGTTAATAGGGCTACAAATAATTTTTAAAATGTTACAATTTTGAGCACACAATTTAATACCTAGGTAGGCCAGCGGAACATATTTCGCTGCTCATTGCCAGGAATCTACATTCAATACTAAATAATAGACACGATGCACACATATATATCAACATCAACAAAAGTCTGTTTCCAATTTTAAACGCTTCGTTGTTTCCCATCAATACTGTCAAAGTCCGAAATTGGAAAAAAGGTTCCATCAGAGTTAAGAGTCTGTGATCAGTCAACGTTCAGGCGTAAGCAGTCAAAAATCACAAATTAGTTCTCAACTGGTTTGGGATTGTGTGATGGAACAAACCTATTAAGTATACACGTTTTCACTTGTTTTTGTCCTCCTATCCCAAAATAAATCTCTATACATATCTAGAAACAATGTTAATAATGTGCTAAAAAACTATTCGACAAATTCTAGGAAAAAGTGCACAGGCTTAACAACTATGAAGAAATGCTGAAAAATTCAAGAAGAATAAGCGATAAGAGTAAATATTACGTTATGTCATATTCACTATTTGTTGAGGTCCGCTTGACCAATTAATAACATTCAATTAATTAAGGTTTTAAGTTGAGATAAAAAAGTCAGTGTCACGAGCGGGATTTGAACCCACGACCTTCGGCTTGATACGCCGCTACTCTACCATTTGAGCTATCGTAACTTTGATCCCCTCGGGCACTAACTTCCCATCTTAACCCCGCCTTTTGAATTTTCCCTCCTTTTTGCCATTTTTCAAATGTCGTGTAATGGGATTGGATTCTCGGCGACAAATGAAATGGCCACAGAGAGCTTTAGTGAAGTGTACTTCATTTCAATTCTTTAAATTCACTATTTTTTGTGGTCCGCTTGATAATTAATAACATTCAATTAATTAAGGTTTTAAGTTGAGATAAAAAAGTCAGAAGGCCTGAGGGGATCGAAGTCTCGATAGCTCAAACGGTACAGTAGCGGCGTATCAAGCCAAAGGTCGTGGGTTCGAATCCCGCTCGTGACACTGACTTTTTTATCTCAACTTAAAACCTTAATTAATTGAATGTTATGTCATATTCATGATTCATTTTTTCAAGATAAGAAAGGGAAGCGAAAATCAGTATTTTGCTATATTTATCTCTATTCACAAAATGGTTGGCCTTATTTAATATTTATATGTAGAGTGATCATCTACGATCATTATGGTCTGCCTATTCATGCTGGTTTTATCTACCATGGATTCAGCATTCCACCACCGTCAGAGCTATATATAATATTTATATATTTGTAATATTTCCTTAAATATTTTAATCTAACTTTCCCAAATATCTACAGCACCATGACAAATTTCAACTGACATTATGATTAACTATGATCAGCAAAGAGAAAACGTAATATTTATATTTTAAAAAAATCATGCTTTCAATAATTTTGAGTTAAAAGAAATGATGAAAAAATAAACACAGAAACATTGCAATTACTTGAATGTTAGATTCAATTGATATGTAATGTTTAAATTGGTACAAAGTGATGAAAATATAGCTCAATCACCTCAGATCATCCTAGTCTGGTTTTGGCTATCAGATTTTGTTCAACTATATGTTGCCAACTTGTAAAGTAAAAATGTAAATCATGTAATTTTCTAATTCTGTCCTTTCAGAACTATACAAGTTTTTGAGCAATGAATTCCTCTATGTATTTTATGCAGTTCACAAGTGAAGTACTGTTTTTCCCTGAAATAGACTTTTTTAAAGCCCGAAATAAGTACAAATTTAAAGGGTGTTAGGCAATCAGGTCATGCTCTAACAATTTCTGGTGCAATTGCAAAGACATTGTTATCTTGATGAAAAACCCTTGTCCAATACCAGTCGTTTTGGTCAATTGCTGACTAAATCATTCTTCAATTGCAGTTTGCACGCTGCATTGCAGTAAACGCTAGAATGAACTGTTTGGTCCAATGTAAGAAAATAATTTAAAAAAAGCATCCACTTCCAATTTCATCAAATGCACAACATTACCATCTTGGGATGTATGTTATGCAGACTTTTGGAGTTGTTAATGGTAGGTTGCTACGTTTTTCTCAAGATTTTCCTCTCTGAACATTGATGTAAATGACCCACTTTTTATCCCCAGTCATCAATATTTTAAAAAATGGGTTGTTTCCATTACACTTTAGAAGGAAATTAAAGGTGAAGATACAGTCCTGAGAGGAACCCTTATACCTATCCCTATCCCAGCTGCTCACAGATGGGTTGAAATGCTTCTTCCACTGGACGTGAGATATGTTAAGTGTCTGTGTGATATCTTGTGTCAGTTTTAATTTAGGATGGCTCCAGATCTGCTGCATTCACCAAATGCTGATTACAGCTAATATTTGCCAAGTGTCAAGATGCTCATCTTTGCCAATAGTGATCCTACGTTTACACCCAGTTTGTGTGGAAACAGCGAATACGTATTTGCCAAGTGCCGTGCAAGTTTTCAACTTATTATCAATCGCCATGAAGAACAATGGTCAACTGTCACTGCTGCAGCTGTGGTTACTGTTTTGCGTAGTGGCTGCAAATCAGCCCCAAAATACTATTGCCCCATCTTAATTTTCGATCCGTTGCCATGCATTGAAAACCTCGTTCTTATTTTTGGGGTTCAGAAGAGAAGCGTTAGAAATTATTGATTCAGCTTGGTACAGATTGAGGGACTCCAAGACTGTTATATTGGTCCTATCCATTACTAACCAATAGCAACAATGCTATGTAGTTCTTTCATTAATACATCTATACTAGTTAGGAATCTTTTTTATTGAAAAATAATTACTGTCGATTGATGATTATAGTTGATATATGTACAGTATAGTTTCCGAAAATGTAGACGCTTTGAGTTCGGTCACTTTACGAGTATTTGTGCACTTCGACAAGGAAATCAAAATTAGCCGAGAAAGGTGAGTATCGAATATTGTTGCTTGGCGAATAACCAAGAGCCTGTCCCAGATAATTGGAATTCGGCGAACATTTGCTTGGCTTTCAGCAAATACCGCATTCACTGGAGCCGCCTTTAGACAAAAGCTTAAATTTGTCATCGTCAACAGTTCAAGTACAATCAGAACGCTTTGCATCTTCAAAATAAAAATTTCCGCTTCTGAACCAAGCAAACCACTTACAGATAGTGACTTTCTTCCAAAATGTCATCAAATACACATCACAAATTTTCCTAGCATTCTGAGCTAAGGGTTTTCTTTTCGGTAATAAAAAAAAAAAATAAATGAGGAAAGTGCGCTATTTCTCTTCCATTTAAATTAGAAAAACCTTTAAAAATATTCACAAGATCTCAAACAAAACTAACAAATTAAAACACCTTAACTAATTCCTTTTCAGAGTGAGTAAGCAATAAGTGGGATAAAATTGAATTATTGAAAACTATGGACTTTTAAAAGCTAGTAGATTAATAACCAACAAAAAATACATTACAGTTTTTTTTTCTACATACATTAACATTAAATAACAATAAGCACAAATACAAGTATATCAAATGGGCAAATAATATTAAATTTGACAGTATTCACTGTGGTCAATCTTCTCTTTGCTTATTTATTTAAAGTGGAATGCTGAATTCTTACCAATGTTTAATTCACAGTAAATAAATAAAAACCATATTTTATTATACTAATTACGATTAGTGTTGGTTGTATGAAATGTCAACCTAATTGTACCTTACATTCTCGTTTTACTAATCTAAAATTAATTCAGTAAAGAAACTGATTCACGAGAAAAATAAAAGTTATGAAAGTTTCAAAGATAATTTGATATTTACGTATCTTCATATAATTAATAAGCGCACGCGCGCGCACACACACTCACTCACACGTGGTGCATTGTAGAAATTTGCTTTCTCAAAAAACATACTAATTTTCTATATGTGTAAGGATATCCGATATTATGTCTGTGTATTTGTATAATATACATTCTTTATAATAATTGTAATACTAATTGTAAGTTAAAACTGTATTTGGCCTAGCACAGTTAGGTAATATATAATTAATTATAAAAAATTAACTTACTTCAGATACAGGGGCTCTTCTTGCCGCAGCTCCTCGACCTCTTGGTCTCGTTCTTGTTGATGCAACAGATGACGATCTTGTCAACACTCCTTCTGTATTGAGCTGATCCGTACTTGAAAAACCCGAGCTGATATCTTCGGTAGACCTAATATCGCTAGAAAAAAATTTGTTTTAGTAGTCTGCCGAGTTGGGTGTTAACAAAAGCTTACCCAATCATATTGTTATGATGGTTGACGCCCCTTAGGTTCGTCTCTACTTCGGGAAAGTTCATTTCAACCATTGACTCCATTTGTCTTGCTCTTCTCTGAGTCGGTGGTCTCATTCTATCTAAAAGTTTCAGTTGGCAATTTTAAGCATTGTGTCTCTAATATAATGAGCTTTTTAAACAATGGATTTTTTGTTCCTTAGGTAACCAAAATACCCTATGCCTAAATAAATGTTGTAATTATTTTTAGTATGATAGCTTCCTATCATCTTAGCCTGCCTAACCTCTCTGATGTTTGTCAGTCATCATGAGGCGTACCAAGATGATCGGTAACTATCAAATAATAGGTTTATCACCACGCGGGCCTCAGCAGGAAAGCTCACTATTGTAATTATTATTTGTTTGATTGTAATAAATAACTGTAAATAATAAAGTGACAATAGAGATAATCATAGTGAAATTGATTATGTGTATCGTTGTTTTTTTCTGAAAGCTTAATTAGAACCTGAACTAGTTTAGCAAAATAAAGCAGCATAATTTTACGTATTACTTTTCTTCTTTTTTTAATTTATTTACAGAATTTTTCCGTGAAGTTGAAGACAAGTACAACTTACCTTCAGATCCATCAGTATTGTCCTTGGATATCTGGGGGGAGAGGTCGGTTAAACTGTAGCTCTTTCTTAATTGTTCCATTATCCCACCCCCTCCCTGTAAAGAGGTGGAATTGATATTCTTAAAAATCTTGGGGTATCGCATTGAAATGTTGCATAGTTTTAATGTGAGGAAGGAAAAAAAAAACAGTTTTAATGTTTTATAGAAAACACTAATAGCAATGCAATTTCATCTGTTCAATAAACCATATCCAAAATCTTGCAAGTTTTTTAAGTACTTCATATCAAACTTGCATATAAAGAAGCAAGGCAAAGCATCAAATAATTGTTAGCATTACTTTAACCTTTAAACTTGGTGCTAAAAGATCAAGAAAAGTTAAATCATTTTTATAAACAGAATAAGTTATTAAATGTATTGTTGCCAAAAATCCTAACTTTTATTTTGCTTTGAGAATTTTTTCAGTTTTCCTTTGTCCCTTGTATAATTTTTCAAGTCAGGATTTTTTTTTTTAATTGACCACCAAGACACAACAGTGTGCTATTCTAAGTATCAAGTTATAATTTTGAATTTTAAAAAATAATAATAATACCAATATGGCTTAATTGTTATTATTGCAATTACAGTGAGTTTTTATGAAGTTGTTACTAGTTAAGTAAAATTTGAACAAATAAATAATAAAAAGCCTAATTGTAAGAGGGCCATGCACATGCAAAGGTAAAGAACAAATTGCACACAAAAAAATTAATTTATTTTATATCACGAAGTACAATATCACATAGTCAGTCTTTTAACTTATAACAGCAAACAATTAATGCAAAAGATAAAACACAAACATGCCAAATAGTGATTGTTATAGTTGTCAGTTTACTTTAAGCTTTTTTTTTTTTTTTTTAACAGATCGTTTTACATAATGTTCTGATTCGCTTTTCTTTTACTAGCACGAGGAGTAGGGCGGGAGATTTCCTCTGTCTCTGATGAACTTTCCTCTTCTAAAATTCCGTCGCCATAGTTCTGAGGTTGGCCCTGCTCACCGGTCCGTTGAATCAAGTTGTCCAATACTCCGTTACTGTTCTGTGCAATCAACATTTAAACTACTAACAACCTAAAATAACTTGACGTAAAAATAGAGGGAACCCAAATTTTCTAAAAATGAGTATTTTTAAAAGTTAATGGAGGTAAATTTAATCTTATACAATAACCACTCATCTGAAAATATACTCTAAGAAATATAATACAAAAATTTATAAATTTTATGATTGTATTTAGTGTAATGGACAAGTATAGTAACAGAAAGTTAAAAAAAAATGACTCAAATCTCTTTTATGCAAGCCATTTTGAAAAATAAATGATTTGTTCTAACTGTTTTCTTGAGTTTATTTTTTTGAGGCCGCCCTTGATCGTTTTTGTAATTTGGGTTGTACTTCTTCTGACAATTCATCCGGCAGAGCAAAAGTGTCCTCGTCATCGGCTCTAGCACGTGTTGCCACCCTTCCCAAATCGAGTGAATTTGGCGATATCTGCAGAGTATAATACAACCACTGACTCCATAGTAATTAAAACTAAGAAATGTTTTTATTTACTCTATTTAATAGCTAATATTTTCTTGCGTTTTCAGGGTCAGAAGAAAATTGAAACTCTTTTTAATTTTTAATTTTGACTAGTTTTAGTACATTCCTCTTTACTCATAGAAAAGTAACTCAACCATGGTATAATGATCAATGACATACCTTTAGTTGCCCCTACTCCTCTGCTAGCATAAAACATTGAAATAAAAATAATCAGTTTTTAAATTGCCCTTATAGGCATTTGGTCATACTGAGGTTCCCACAGTAAAAAAAAAAAAAAAAAAAAATCAATATAGAATGCTTCTAAAGAATTACACCAATATATGGTGTTGCTGGATCAACACGTTTCAAAATTAATTACTCATGGTAGCAAAAACTATTATAAACTTTTACTAATTAAGTAAGACCAGGCATTTTATTTAAATTGAAAAATTCATAAAATTAACCAAAAAAAGCTCCATTTTGCTTGTTTCATGAATAGATAGTTTTTTAATTGATTATTAACAATATTTTGAATTCTATGACAATATATTTGTAAGGTTGTGAGAATTTTCGAGAGTATAACAACTCAAATTGATTTCAATAATCAAGTAAAATTATAATTAAATTAAGAAAAAATGGATGCTCTATTATGAAACATTTTGATTCATTCACTACAGCAAACACCAAAATTTAGCGTGATGTTGGTTATTTATTAAATGTTTAACACATGCAGTGACCAGTTTTACAATTTTATACAAAATATTCGTACCTTTATGGCTGTTTGGAGTATGACGTTTGTAGCGTATGACACGCCCTTACTCCCTATGTTCAGAACTGTGTTGTATCCCCTTTCCTTTGCTTTGTGTAACATTTCATCGATTTCCTACAATCAATAAAAACAGTTGTACTTGACATCCAATTTTTAATTTATCACCAATATTACCGATTCTCTTTTTTGAAAAGCAGGGTGGACGAAATTTCTGTATAAGAAGCTGGACCCTTTTGTCGCAGGTGAAAGGAGCCAAAACACAATTGCGACTTTTATCTCGTAATAGAAAGGAAACCTGGGCATGGAACAAGGGTAAATTTCAATTATCCTACGTTTTATGAAAAATCTATCATAAATACCCACCAGAAACTAAACAGAACATCTGTGAATGTTTCAGCGCATGTGAAAAGTGCAAACACTATCCAATACATCATCCATTTTACCTGAAATCAAAACATTTCCAATCACAAAAATTCAAGGTGTTGTTTTTCGTCTTAAAGCAAGAAAATAGAATAGAAGGGCATTGACAAGTTTAACATCACTAACTGGCCCTCAATGCCATTCTAATTTAACTGAAATTGCTTAAGACCGCAGTGACATTCAAAGTGTTCACGAATATTTTCATATTTTAATTAAAAGTATGCATGACTGTATACAATACTCACATATTCTTTTACATCTTTTGTCCTAACAGCTTTGTACGATGCATATGCAGGGTATAGTGTTCCAAAAGCAAGTCTGCAAAAAGTAAAATAAATTAGTGAGACATATTTTATACGGGTGTTTGAATGATTTAACATCAGTACAAATGTTTTGAAATACTATAAATCACATAAAAATTTGATTGTAAATAACTTGTGTTTTATAGTAAGTAATTTATAATTGTATTCATGATTATAAGAAACGAGCTTAAAATTATTTTTATTTATTTTTTAACTATGAAATAGTGTTTATAGGCCATCTTGGTCTACCTGATCAATAATGAAAAAGATGGGGAAATTCTGTAAAAAAATCTAACAAACGAAACCAGCGAGAATAGGTAGGTAGGTAGATCAGCTGATCAAATACGATCGAACTGCATAATTTTTTTAATGGTGAAATAATTCTGAGGAGTTTGTGTTTGTTGGACAAGTAAATACAATTTTGAACTGATTTTATCACACCTAAATAAATCAACTCCTTCTAAACTTACATGCCATCCTAAGGACTACTCTCTTTCCCCAATACAAATTTTCCATTACAAAGATTAAAGTCCCATAAATCTAAACACCTACTACAATGCTATCACCTGATAAGCTTCTGAAAAGAATCCTTCCCATCCTAGAAGAATCAAACATTATCCCCCAGCACCACTCCACCATCCAATGATGCCACTGAGTTTTAGAACAACAATCTCTCTTGAGGTGAAACAGTACTGCTCAGGTGCTTTCCTTGATGTGGCCTAAGTCTTTGATATGGTCTGGCATCCGGGTTTGCTGTGGAAACTCAAGTTTCCTTTACCTACTTCCTGATTTTCCAATCATACCTGACTGACCTCTTCTTTCGGATCAGCCATGGAACATCCATATCTAACTACTATCCTGTTAAGGTGGCGTCCAAAAGGGTGGCAGGCTGACCTACCTACAAATCCCAACCCATTCATTCACATTTAGCAAGATAGTACTGCTCTTCTACCTGCCAAGACTGCATCCTCACGTCACTCCCTCTAGACTCGTCTTATCAACCTACAACCTTAGCTGAAAAAGTGGCCAATAAAATTGACTATTACTAATAATTAGTAGATATTACAAAACAACTCACAAAATTTTGACAAACGATCAACACTGACTCTTCAAAACTATGTATATACAAGACGATATGAAGACCAATTTGAACATACAGCTTTGAACTATACAGTTAAACGAAACATTCCAACTGTCATTGCAGTCAATGTTCCGAATCCAAAATCCTCCAAAAAAAAAACACTTCCTTCTAGGTATTCAATCGTACAATCAATATTGACCTTAATATTGCCTTTGTGAAAGATGTCAAAATTCTGGTATACTAAAACAAATCCTTTCATACTACCTGACTGACCCAAGTTAATTGTTGGGTCAATGAAATAAGCGTTTAGTTCCAGCAATATTGCTGGAATAAATAATTATATTGTTGGAACTAAGACTATTACCAATGATCATCCCAGGAGGTTTTCATTGTTATGACAATGAAATAAGCCTTTAGCCCCAGCAATTTTTCTGGAATAAAATAATGTCTTGCTTTAATTAAAGGCTTATTTCATTGTCCTAATAATTATGGAGTTCTACAGCAAATGGAATGCCTTACTGAAGACAATTAGAAAGTTAGAGTGGCAGTGACTTTGTGACCTATTGGGCAGAGACTTAGCCTACAAAGGTGATCCTTCGTACTGAAGTGCCAGATTGTTTATTCAATTTTTTAAAATACCAGAATTGTTTTTAAATATGTACATATTGACAATTTTACTCATGGCATATTAAACTACTATTGTATAAAAAGTCAATTAAAAAAACAAATATAGATTAATATGGATTTGTACAACCTTAGGCGATAGTCATATAAACACTGAAAGCGCTTTGATTAAAAATCTATTAATTCAATAATTTTTTTAGTAAACTTGTATATAAATACTGAGGAAAATTCATAGAACAAAGAGTCTCCTCCTATGACAAATCACTAAATGATGTTACAATTGGTTTGGATATGATAAGTTGTGAGTTCACTCAAATTGGCAAGTAGTCCCAAAATCGAAATAATGCAACTGTTTTTAAACTATTGATTTTCGGTTTGATAGGTAGTATGTGCAATCAATAAACATGTCCATAAACAAAATTGAATAAATTAAATACATCCAGAAAAAATGATTTTACAGAATTATCTAAACTAAAGACTAAATAACAAAGAGTCTTGTGATGATGAATCAACACATTGCTAGTAGTTTTGAGAATTTGGGATTTTTGTGTTGAATATGATGTGTGTTCCATCAAACAGTAAAGTCCAGTCAAAATGGAATTTTTTATTTAATCCTTAGTTATTCGGAAATCGTGAGATACGGTCTGGTGTGATGCAGGTCAGAAAAATATTTTCTTTATCGTTACACGTTTCTATCTTTATTGAGATCATCTTCAGGGCTCAGTATTTGTTTTCTGCGTAATTGTGCCATTCTTGCGTGTTGAGAGTGCCCTTTTTTATCCCAAGTTCTTCGTTCTTCTCGTGTAGAAATGTGTGGTGATTAGTGACCGTTAGTCTATGATTATTCGGAAATCGCGAGATGCGGTCTGGTGTGACGTACGATTCAGAAAAACATTTTCTTTATCGTGCCAACGTTTCGATCTTTATTGAGATCATATTCACACTCTAAGCAGTGTTTGTTTTCTGCGTAATTGTGCCATTCTAGCGGGTCGTGTTGAGAGAGCACACGACACGCAAGAATGGCATAATTTCGCAGAATACAAACACTTTGAGCCCTGAAGATGATCTCAATAAAGATCGAAACGTAGTCCGATAAATAAAATGTTTTTCTGAAACCACGTCACACCAGACCGCATCTCACGATCTCTAAATAATCATAGACTAACGGTCACTAATCACCACACATTTAATCCTTAGGATAAATAAACAAATGATACACGCTGTACGCACAATTTTTGTTACAAAACCAGGTTATTGGGATAAAGTGAGACAAATATAATAGATTATCTTTATTTATATTCAGATCAAATCATTGATATTTTACAAATTCTAATATAAATCATTTAATATAATATAACAAAATATTTCTGCACACATTTTGTTGTACATGTTTGATGGATAAAACTTTTTCACCCAAGGTGGGCATGGCGTCGCTGCGCAATTTGTATATCCTACGTGTTATTCGCTCATATGGACAAGTAAAGTACGACAACTTCGTTTTCGAAAAAAATCGTAAACCTTACAGTCTGCTCTCTCGGGTACGACATGACGGTCAAGTTGTTGCTGCTTAGTGCAAGGGGCACATTTCTACATCAAACCACGACTGAGCACAACTTTCGTCTATTTCCGTCCTCGAGTGGGGCTATGTTAGGCAGTCCATCTGGCAAAATACCTTGGCTTACTACTGTTTACAATAGCTCGTCTTTGGATTTAAATAGCGTCACTTGTATACAGACAGACCAGGACCGACAGGAAAAAAAGGTTGCGACGAATAATTAAAAAATAAATCTACCCTTTAAAAATAAAATTTTAGTTTCGGCCCATGTTTTGTTGAACTTTTGCCATTATTATTATACTTTTAACAATATTAGCTTAACTTATCTAAAATTTCCAAGTTTTAATGTTAAAGGTCAAATATGTATTGATCCGTTAACAGAAAAAGCCAAATTGATGACGTCTAGACCGCCTGTCCTCGACCTGGGCCCTAAATAAGATGCGTTTCGAACAAAGGTGGGGAAAAGAGGAAAGCGAGATAAGTTTATTAAACGACTGACCCGAATATAAACTGAAATCATCGATAATAGCCGTACGTTAATTTGGCCGTAATTATCTTTTGTTCGACTGTCAGCGCTTTATTTCTTGAGTACAACGGATGATGTACAGCGAGAGTATACGGACCGAAGATAAACCGTTCTGAACTACTGTCAAGAGTTCGTCGACTTGGAGAATATTCAGGGTACCGTGTATTGATTCGTTCTTGTATTCATCAGCATTATTTTTATTTCAGCCATACATTTCATGACATACATTTTAGGCGATGTTTTGAATAAATCCATCAGCATTACCCCAACAATTACCCACATGAAATCCTAGAGCCAACTGTATTACAGTAATAATTAATAACATACTTCAAATAAATTGCGACAATTCACCCGTTTAAGTAACACAAATTTATAAACCTAATTGGAAAAATTCCACCTACGAACGAAGTAAATCTCCAGAATGTAAGAATGAACCTGGAGTATTTCGTTCAAAATAAATGAAACGACAACAATATTTCAAGGTTAGATTGAAATATATTTTCAGTACAATCTGAATAAAGTATAGACCAACATAGCTATCAAATCCTGATAGCCAAGAATCAATCACAACGCACAGCTTATACACAATGTGGTCGAATATTCTGAACTGAAAAACAAAGAAAAACTACTGAGGAGGTATCTCCGTCATCATGGCTTAGAAGAGCATAAAAAAAATCCATTAGTACAAGCGTAAGCGTAAATTGCCTAGAATTGACATGATTCTCAAATTGAAAGCTGCAGAGTCAATGGTTATTTGAAGAAGATCAAAATACGCGGTGCATGCTGATTCTGCCATGGGGAGAGGAAACGAGGATGGAGGGATACAGAGCAACATTTCCCACTATGGCCGGTCTGATGAGAACAATAAAGGAATCACAATATATTACAGGGTGAAGGATAAACACGTAATATGACGATACATCAAGGTCTAAAGGTTCAATAATTGTGCCATGTTTCTAAAGGTCCATTGATCCGTTAGCGTGATATTAAAGAAAATACGTTCCGAGGGCAGAAAATGAATGCACGTTTAGGCCTCTTAGAAGAATACCCAATATAAATTTGGACAAAACTTTGAATATTAATTTTGTACCAATCTTTTCACTTATTCTGTTGATGTTTTAAAAAAATATGAGTTATCGGGATATTTATTAAAAATTGTTTTTTCTTTAGAGAAGGGAGACAACACAATACACATTCAGGGCATTGGAGGTTTTTATACATATTTGTACAAAATTTCGTCAATAGTTATTATTTTATATTATTTTCTAATAGTTGCACCATTCATAAAATTCTAAAAATAGGTCAGACTTATATTAAAGAAAATACGTTTTGGCGAGCTCCTCACAGAGGAATGTACGTTTTGACAAAAATTTTGACAGTATAACATCGAGAAAATTCCTCTTTTTCATTTTTCTGGCCGGCTAACTGGGCATGGCTATTGCCGGCACCTCGCGTTTTTTACAACAAACGTGTACGTTGACAAAATCCTGTAGGAGGGTTGGCGATCTTGTATTTTTGATTGAACTTCTGGGACCCTTCCTCTTTCTTAATTGGCCCATCCAGAGGTGGTGCAAAGTCTCTGGAACTCGTGTACACAGGTATCTGGTGAAGTATATTGTGCTCTAACCTAAGTTTGGTGGGTCTGAGAGTACCGGATATTCCGCTGCTGGGCCTCCTAAGAAATACATTCATACAAACAAGAAACTTTCATACAATAAAAATTTTGGGGAATTTTTATGCCCAATACTCAAAAACCAATTTTGCCCTAAAAACTAGCCTAATTTGATCGGTCGAACCACAAACCCACTCACACACACACACACACACACACACACACACACACACACACACACACACACACACACACACACACACACACACACACACACACACACACACACACACACACACACACACACACACACACACACACACACACACACACACACACANCACACACACACACACACACACACACACACATTCATTAACTCATTCAACCGATCATGCTAATAAATACATTTTTTCAGGACGATAAGACATCTAACCTAGTAGTTGGGGGGGGGTCTGTATATTCTGCCACAAATACTTATTCACTCAAATACTACGCTAATATTTACATTACTTTTAGATGGAAAAAATAGAGTGGAAAAATGTCTCTTTTAATCGTTGTTTAACTTCGACTTTTAAGACACGAATAATTTTCAGTTTACATAAAATTGGTTGGCTGGTTTACGACATACTTAAAATATTGCATTTAGTGGTGCACTCACAAACTCAATATGTGTTCAGTCTAACCGAGCAGAATCTTCGGAGCAGGCATTTAAAAAAATTTCGACCGTTGGTTAATACCAAATCAGTGATTTTATCCAGTTTTAATAGATGCTGACCAAATAACTTGTTCTGTATATTTAAAAAAAAAAATTATACTAATTTTTTAATAATTTATACAACTCTACTATTGATGCACTATGCACTATGCAAATACACTAATGATTTGGATGATAACACAAAGTCCAACATTTAAATAGATTAGTGTAATTTCATCAAATTCAGTTAACAATATTAAGACAATAATGCTCAGGTTCAACTAACTCTACTGATCAGTTGTCAAGATAATAAAGAAAGTATGTTTTATGTGGGAATGAGGGTTATTAATTGTATACCTACGCCCACTTCTTTTATTTGCGACTCCAAACTGGCAAATGTGAAACGTCGATAACGGCTTCATAGAAATCTATAACTTATATCTAAATCGGTTCTGCGCTCAACGACCTTTAGCCCCATGTTTATAATTTTTTTACGAGAACCAAAAGTTGGATCAACATATTTTAATTATAGCATCCATTTCAGAGATATGGAGGTCCACATTTCTCTGAAAATGTCTTTAACAAAATACTGATTTTCGTGCTGTTGTGAAAAAGCGCCCTTAACAAATTTGATTTAATTTCTCAAACCGAAATTGTTTAATTTGAACATAGTTATCTTTTTTTAAACTATCAATCGAATTTAAATACAATAATTTCTAGGTACTAAATACTTATTGCTTCGTGAACCTTCACCCCAGAAAAAAATACAAAAATATAAAATCAATTCTTTTACTTGATCAATCAATATTTGTAAAACATAACATCTACTGAAAATTTGTGTCGCAATAAACATTAAAATATTAATGAAATCGACATTGGGATTCCACTACTGTGGCGTAAATGTCAACCGCTTTGTGAGGAATCCTAAAACATATATTTACAGCTAACGGATTATGATGAAACAGTACGGATTTATTGAGCTGTTAGGTGTTGTCTTGATCAATGGTAAAATAAATCCCAAAATTGAAATGAGGAACCGGCGCTTAGGCCTAAAATGATTGTCCCCATCTATAATTTTTTTAAACTGATCAAGAAAGTTTTATGAAGGTTGGCAAAATTTTTGAATATTTGAGGTTTGTTCTATTATCAACGTAATATCAGGACTAAATAATAGGCCGAAATTCTACTAAATTCATATTTCTTTTTTCAATATTTTTATTAAAATTTCAATAAAAACTTCAAAATGTTTATTTATTCTAATATTACAATTATTGAACATTTGTGCCCTAATAGACCGTGAAATGGTTGTAGATATCGATGGATAGGCATACGCCCCTTAGAATAAACTTTACTGATGTATGAGATGCTTACATGAACATAATTTCTTTAATTAGCGGTAAACGGCCAACCGGGTTATATAAAAAACACGGGAAAATTATTGTAATATTATGCTTTGATCTGCCTCAGGGGCCTAAAGAAATTTTTATTTGGCCGTTCCTTCTTAAAATGTTTGTACTATAGCATTAACCTAATTATTGAAAAATTGGCTCTTCATCTTATTTTTTTTCTACTTTATATTTTGTATTTTTTGTCGTTCTGCTCACTGATCGAATAAATTGTATTTTTAATGAATGGGGCCTTGATCGTCTAAATCTTATTCTAAACCCGTAGTTTTGATTATACAAATTTCTAACAAGTGAAGTTATGTCTTGCCTTATTCCAAAAAATTATATCGTTAGACCTATGGTAATGGGATCATTATTTTTTAAAATTTATATTAGAAATTAAATTTACAGTGAACGAGAACTGACAAACGTCCATTCTACATCAGGAATATAACCATCCTGTTTCCTATACAGTCAGTACAGCCAACTCACCTACCCTTTCATAATTTACCCTAGTAATGTCACTAATAATAATAATAAATAAATTTAAAAAATAATAAAATCAACAACTCTTAATAATTAAAAATTATCCTATAAACAGTTATAATTATCACTACTGTTTAATAGTTACAAAAATTACAATAAATAAATACAAGCCCTGTCAAAAGTATCTTAACATCTATAAATCTAGATATTTTTTAGTTTTTGTTTTTAACCCACCTTTGTTTGTATTACTAGTAATATTATTTGTTCTTTGAGAGACTTTCGGGAATAGCTGTTAATCACAGTTTACCAACAAAATAAGAGTAAATGTTTTTCTTGGTTAATCTCAATGTTCTTTTCAGACGGTTATTACCTTTTGTTAACCCTGGGTAGCAATTTCTCTCTATTTTCTTTACTCCGTTAAATTTGTTTGTGTAATAATTAGTCGATTATGCCGCGAGGAACTAGTCGGAATCATCACTCTCCATGAAAACTGGAAATTAATGCGCTACAACGTGAATCGCCATTTTTCGTCAGTTTCAAAGGCCATCAAAACGGGGATACTCGACCAAATTCAGGTTGTCACAGCATCACCAATATCATAGACCACTGTTTTATTCAAATGCAAGCAATCCGGAAGCGGAATTCTACCACTTAGCATTAAAAACTTTACCGCTGCCGGAAGAAATCAGATGGTGTCAAACCTTAGATCCAAGGGTCGTGAAAAACCTCCTTTTTGAAAAAAAAACACCGTAGAATGAGACTAAGATTTGCATGAGAACACCAAGGGTGCACTGGAAAAAAATCCTATTTACCAATGAAACGATAAACCCTTAACAGTCCCGTTGACCGTGAAAGAGCTGGCGAAGAACCAGAGATACGATACAGTTGAAATCGTGACATTTGGAGGATTGAACATGTTCTGGGGCGGTATTTCTTGGGAGGTACATTATTAGCCAATAAAACAAGTTTGAGACAATCTTAAAAGAAAGGTTCGGTCACGGGATCAACACCTTACACTCCCTTCCATTCAAATGCTAAAGCAGCTATGTTGGAGAAGTGGTAAGTACACATACCCTAGGATTTTCTGCAAAAACGTTTTGAGTACGCAAAAAAGATCATGGCATAGCGAATTTTTCAATGCATTACATTCGTGTAAAAAAATTATGATGGTCCGAGCATTTTATTGCCTACTAGTAAGTCGTTGTAAGAAGCTAAAATGAAACTTATGCGAGTTTTTTTATGTATTTCTCATTATGGAAATAAGACTATTTTATAAGTAAAACATACTACTACCGTTATCCTTACAAAAAGAGCCGTTTTGATAAAAAAATCCTTAATAGATAGTTGAACTTTTAAAAACGTGAGTAGGGTCATAAAATTTAGTAATAATGGGGACTCATTTTAGGGAGGTTCAGTAATTACAAGAAGCACGTTATGTCCAAAATCGTTCATAGGTCTCTTCGTAAAAACATAAAATTTTATGCAAACACTGCTTTCTTTTATGTTAAGGAAGTTCCTCTGTGCGGAATGATTCGAGACAGACTTGGCAAGCCTAGCAAATACCAAAACTATTTTGACCTCGGATAAAGAAGAAATCACCGGCCCTTGATTCCAAAAGGGCTAATTATGAGTTTAAGGTCAAATCAATGATGTCACGGTATGGGATTTTGCTCATTTTAAAAGACTTTCGTGATCAACTTTAAAACATATATCATCAGTTTGACAAGGTCAACAACTCATCGATCCAAAATAGACAACTCCTAATTGTTTGCTGAATTTTTAAATCAGGGTTTGACCAAATCTCTGCTTTATCATCTTTTTATGTTAAAATTAATTAATTAAATTAATTTTACAATATAAACAATAATTACATAATAACAATAGTGATAATTAATGAAATTTTGAACAATTTTTTCTCGAAAAATTCTGCTCTTCAACCTATGTTTTCTTGGCGTATATACTACATAATACAACAAGAATATATTCCTTTGACCCCGAGGAGTTCCCTTCGGCTTGAAAGTTCGCTTTTGAAAACTTTCAGGAATAACTAATAATCATAAAAGCATGAGCGTGACCCCGTAACCCCAGTATCGAAATTGGTCTATTAGTCTGTACCCGCTTCCTGAATTCCAATCGAACTACATCTTTGATCATCGTATATTCCAAAAGTCACATTCAACACAAGAATACTAAAGTTCACATTATAATAGTTAATTATTGAGGATTATCACGCTCCTCAACAAAGTTGATTTTCCTTTAATCCTCCCTTCTCCTGGCAGACTAGCAAACAGAAGATATAAAAGGCCAGATGTACTGGGCACAATTATACCGCAGAAGTTCATCAAAAAGCAGACCATTGTGAAAAACTTACTGGGGGAAATCGAGAAATAATTTTCTGAAATTACTTCCTCACGACCTTGCGTGTAGTTGTGGCGTATCCTTGAGTCTAATATTGATATTTCATTTTCGTGGAAGATTAGAAACATCCTATTGATTCTTTAAGAAAGTAGAATCATTTGAGTATTGCGTATAAATTTTAATATACATAATAAGAGCAATAGACTGTTAAGCCTATATACGATTTAGCTTCCAAATTGCTTACAAAATTGTACTAATGTTTTTCTCGGTTAAGAAAGGACCAACAGTACCTTCAGACACCTTCATATTCCATTTTTAAAATATGCGGAAATATCGTTAATCGTGAAAAGGAATATAGAACGCGCCAAGAATGTACCCTTGAGGAACACCTGCCCTGATACAATGGATTTATTATGATAATTCAATTTCTTGACATACTTTCCAAAGTTTTGGCTGGGAGAGACTGGGACGATTGGTTCTGATTACTGTGTTTATGTTAAGTCACGTAAACCATCTAATCTCGGGTAGAATATATTTCTGTTGTTTGAGTTGTTTCCTGGAGCTTTTCTAGGCTGTAATTGTTTAACAGGGGATCGTAGTATGGATTTTAAGCTTTCTGTGTTTAACATTGAACTGTGTTTGAGTGTTGAAAGGAGTGCTGCGTACTGTACAGCTTTGTCAAACCGAAAATCTCATATATTAACTCATATTTTCAGCTTGTTTGACTTATGGTGCCTGATGACATTCAATTTAATAAAGATTGCATTATTTGAAAACAATTTGGATTTTTTATATCAAGCTGATGTTATAAACGTTGAAGAGGTTTTAAACGCTCCGACCAGGCAGAATAGACCCCTTTAGCCGATATTTACACCGCTGGAAGTTCTTAAAATGGAAACTTTGACCTTGGCAGCCATACAAAAAATTGTACGAGTAAGGGCGCTCGCACCTTCAGCCAGCTTTTACTAGAATCAACCTGTTGTATATTTAAATGCCAATTAAACGTGGAGGGGTATGTGTATTGATATGTAAAATGTCCTTGACTCTGAATGCAACCATTCTAACGACGAACATGTAGTTTAAACGGTATTTAATCATTCACTAATAATCAAGCAAGGCTGGTTTTAATAACTGACCAGTTTTGATTTTACTATAAAAGATATGAATATTTTAACTGGAAAGATGAATTTGATATCAGGTATCAAAAGTCTTCTTGCAATCTTCTTGTCATACTTAAAGAGTTTACACCTGGAAATGTATATCATGGATGGCGTCACCAGCTTTGAGAAAACCTTGGACTCACTAAAAATTATAAAATCAAATGTTTTTCGCACTATTCCGACGGCCGTTTGCAGGTGGCAATCCTTTGGCAAGCCGCAATCTCGCCCTTGGGCTACCGCTTCGATTTGCCGACGCGTTTTGTACGACTTGCTAATCTTGACCTGGTTAGCACTGTGTTGCAAATTCTTTAAAACGATAATTGGGATTCGGTGGCAATCAGGCCTTCTCAGTGAGAGACGGAAAGTAACAATTCACGATAATTTATGGCCGATCGTTTTTGGCACAGCCGATAGAGATGATGAGCGCGCCATGATTTATGTCCATGGCTCATCCAACAGTTCGATCAATAGTTCTCTTTCTATTCGGCTCATATTTTACCGAATCAGCACGACAAATTATTTTTTTATAGGCACGCTTAGCCATTAGTCCATGTTCGTGTTTGATCAGTTTTTTAATTAAATTATTTTTTATGTTATTTTTAACCTTGCCGTTGCCATTTCTTTACCCAGCCGTCCTAGATAACCGAAATCTTGTCAAATTGTCAAATAAACCCCGTTCCAAAGTTGTGTTAACACTGGAGCCGACAACGGGCATCTTTACTGTTACTAATCCGACCTCGGCAAATCACCCAAATTCAGTTTTTCCAGTTAGAAAGAATAATCCTGAAGAGAATCCTGGCTTTTCCTCAACTTAGATTCCTTCCAATTACAATTTCCACTTTACCAGTACTCTATTGTTAGCGATATTATGATGTAAATATGACTACGTTATTGACTTCAGTGAAGCAGCTTCTGAGCATCGGTAAAGGGCAGATCAGAAAGTCCGAAGACCGACAAATAGTTACTATGTACTATGAAGAAGAGTGGATAGTACACAATTGACAGTTGACAATCGAGTTCAAACTGACTACCATGTGTTGCTCCATTTTAAATCGCAGATCTATTGTTGACATAATTTCTAATACATTACGGTTAAAGCGGAGATTAGCGAACATGGGCTTTCATCGACATTGCCCAGGCCATTGAAAAACTATAGAATCCTGGTGTATTGATCAAGTTCACACTTATTCTCATCTCATCCCTTTATTTATAAAAAGTACTAAAATACCTTTTTGACAGTGTCTTTAGAGGTAAAAGGTGCAAGTGTCATTGATCCCATCCTACACAATATTCTCACCGACGATATTCCTATCCCTCAGACATACAATCAGCCAGCTGTAAGCTATCTTTCAGCACCCACCCAGAGAACACACATTCCATCAATCCAATCTGTATGGGATCGTAATCTAGTGAAAAGCAAGGGGCGCATAATAATTATTAAATATTACTTCTTTCAATTAATTAATCTTTTTTATGTAAGTAAGGTCTTGGTTGAAATGAAAACGTGCTTCGAAGCAGAAGGATGTGGGTTCGAATCCCGCTCATGACACTTAACTTTTTCGTTTCAACCAAGACCTTACTTGCATAAAAAAGATTAATTGATTGAAAGAAGTAATTTGTCAATCAGACCACTAAACATAATGGATTAAATATTACTATCAAAAATCAACCTGTAACAGAGGGGGTCATATTCCATCCATCAGTATTAACGTACCCACCCGGTTTTTTATCACAAGTGCAAACTTAAATGGAATCCGCACATGAGACATTAAAAGACTCCAGGATTTCTATATATATGGCTAGGAAAAGAAATTAACGGGTTGTTAACTAATAAACACAATTAACCCAGCCTGGACAAGGACTTGAACTGGGCTATCAATCAATCTAGCCGAAAACGAATTCAAACATTTCAATCCAAAGTCTTTCAAGGTATCAGCAATGATCCTTTCTACATCTCTCTAATCAAAAACACCTTAAATAGCTTGATATTATTCTTTGTAAATGAATTCATCTAATCTCAATTCCAAAATTTCGACAAGCAGTTTTCACCAATCCTATGGCTCACTTTCTCTCAAAGAGGAATCTCTACACTCCACGATGGCTAAAAAGCCAGGATAGTTCCTTAAAGGGTTTGCTAAACTGTTTAGCACTTCTCTCAAGACTGTATAGAAATTAACAACAACAATTACAGAATGAAATGTAATTTTTAAACACTGTAGGCGTCAAACTGTTCTATTTTATTTAAAATGCTATCAATAACAAAAAAGAAAGTTTTCATGGGCGAAGTAAACTGAAACTGGCAACTCAACAAAATGAAATTGCCACAGCGTAGAGGATTTTTTTAAAAATATATTTTAATCCTGATCCTTTCAGACCGTATTCATCACGTGATAAACTATATGACACTGGCCCTAAGGCAATAATCTTAAAAAAATTACTGTTTGTTTCACAGGCCTTTTTCCCCCTAAGCAGCCCGACCACCCGCCCAATCTTGAAAGTGTACCCACGCCTGTATTTAGATGCGTGTAGGCGTTGTTGGAGGAAAAATTTGCATTTATCTGTTCATTGGCCTGTAATCCAGTGATATATCTTTCATTACTGCTAACTGAAAAAATCCTCCAAGAGAACCTATCGCCATTCAGGCTATATATAATATAGAGTGTGAACAAGTCAACCACTACATAATTATTATTGAATTTATAAATTTAAATAACGTCGTTTGTCGTTTTAGATGATGGATTAAGTAAACAAAATTTTGTCGACATATGTATATATATATTTGTTGACAAAATTTTGTCTTATATATATNATATATAACAAATAAGATTTATCTTGGCTATATATTGTACATTGGGTGTAAATGTATATGTTATGCATATTTCTTTTAAAAGTTTTACTGAACTAAAGCCTCTACATAATCAAATGTAATGCTACCGAATGATGATTTGATAGGCACAAACATGAAAACACGGCCTTGGAGGGAAATCATGACTCTCCTTGGCCTTTCCTATTTTTTCCGTTTCACGTGCGCCGGATACCGCTCGGTGCTTGAGTTCGGTCACGGACGTCTTATTAAACGAGTCGGATCGTAGGGCGGCACGAGAATACGGAAAAACGGAATATCGGTGTCGGCCTGACAGTAAGAAACTGGGATGGGATGGGACGGCCCCACCGTCAAGCCGCCCTTGACCTCCGCGTCAAATCGTTGGTGCGTCGGTCGATAACAGCCATTCGGCACGACGCCCCACTTCCCGGTATCGGTGGAATCAGTGACATCACACTAGAAATTTTTAGTAATTGCAACAGGTCTGCTGCTGGGCCGAAACATCCGCGGATTTTCCAGAGGAAATTTTAAACTTAAATGTTCCTATAAATGAATTGATATCAGCAAGCATTTTTGCAAATGTCCCCCAAATGTATGTCCTAAAGTCAGTTGTGATCATCCTATCATTTAAGTTGTTCGTGGGTGCGGGTGTGTGTCGTCCAAGTGCGTTTGTATATATACAGGTAACTCACGTGCAAAAATAGCTAAAACATGATTCCGTTTTGTAAACAAAAGTGCGTTGTCCAAAAAAGGTCCTTAAATGGGTTGGGGATGGTTAGATTACATGCTCTGGATGACACCATTATCCATAAGCAAACATACACAGTTGACAAAGAACAAATTATATTAACAAAATGTGTTAACTACTTTACAAACGGAATAGCTGCAATAAGTTCTGCTTTTGTAAAAAAAATAAAAGTTTTTTAGCATTGACCAAAGTAGGTACTTTATGGATTAAGGGTGTGTTGATGACTCAGTCCTACAAGCCATCACACAGAATAGGCAAATAACCAATTGAAACATGTAGAAAACGCTTTCACAAAATAAAACTGAACCCCATATTATTCGTGCGTAGGAAACCTGGCATACTAATACTTCACAATATCGTTGAAATCGGTGAGATCACCACTAGAAATCTTGAAAAATTGCAACAGCTTTCCATGTTTCTACATATGAATGTAGGCAAAGATTATTTGTCAAATTCTTTTAAAGGTATGCTCAATAGACGTAAAATACGCATGGAGACAATTAGCACTGCAGACATATAATTCAGTTTTCTTAGGAAGATAAGCATCGACTATCTGTACTAGGCAATAATCATCTGTCAAAAATTGTGTTTCGTAATGTAAAATAAAAGGTTCAGGCACAACAGATACTGCTTGCCCGTTCAATTTTGATGTAGAAGAACACACCACTGAATATGGCGGAAATGTGAAACGCGTCAGACTGACTAAAATGATCGGAAAGGACCATCTTCAGGTACACTCCCAGACCCACGAGGAAATCTCACAATACTACACATACTGGTTGGTTCATAATATTGATAATTCATTTTGTAAAAGTTGTTATTATAAAAAACTTATTAAGTTATTAAATAAATTAACGTTGCAGGGTAACAGTAGTAAAATAATAAAAGGCACCGTTGTCATGTCTTGGTGATCACAATGTAGGGAATAGTTATCCTCTTCTTAGACCTCTGATTGTTATTAATAACTGAGGCCGACTATTCACTATCTTCGTTCTGCTATTTTTTTACTATGATAGACATTCAGCAACAAACAAAACTTCGGTAGCCTCTGAGTCATTTCCAGACTTCGTTAGGTCATAACAATCCGTAATGTATTGTTATCTAAATCGAAATCTATTGATCAAACAAATCGGATCTAACGCAAATAGTACTTGAGGGGCTCGTAAAAACATGTTTACTCTGGCATTTGAAAACGTTCACGCGATTCAGGAAGTCCTAGAAACAAATAGCGGAAATCTAAATGCAGAATGTCGGTTAAATACCTTGCGTTTTATTATTTTTCTGGGCCAAATTTATTGGCTTAATGATGTTGAGATCTGGATCAAGAATGAAATTGTGAAACAATATAAAATAAATACCAATGATACAACCAAATGGAGTTCAATCCTAAAAATAAAATTAAAAAATCTGTAAAAAACATCTGACAGTACGAAATTTGGTTTAAGGCTTTCACAAACCACAAGAATATTTTTATAATACTCCATATATGTATTTAGTAGATATAATTGACCGTATTAATTACTTTAATTAATTATACTTTTATAATCATTTTTAAAAACTTTTCTCTACAAAGTTTCTGGAGGATCCTTACACCATAGGACATGGCAAATTTTTATATAATACATTCAACAAATATAAATTAAGGCAAAGATGATTCGCTTTTCTGGCAACTTAATAGACTGTGGAGTGCGTGAGCAAAAAGGCAACAACTAACCGCGCTCAAGAGGTCAGAAAGGCGAGACCATATGATTTTGATCGGTTAAGGAGAAATCCTCTGGATGGAAATGGTTTAATGTATGACTAAACAACGACAATGACAAGTTTTTCAATGGATGCAGACACTGAGCTCTCGAGACGAGCTCACTGCACAATCCTTTGTTGGACGTAACTGCTTCCTGTAATCAAAAGCTGTTTTGCCAATGCAAACGCTATCGAATGCGGCACTGTTCCTTAGTGAAAAGCATTAAAACTCTGGCACAAAGGGGCTAAAAACTCGTAGGGATTGGTGTTCTCAACTTAACAGAATACTTTCAACACAAACATTTATCGCGAGATCGAGGGACCAAAAAAGAACATTGTTGGGTGAAAAACGTAACAGAGAACAGATTGATGGTCAATAGAGTTCACTGACACGCCCGATTATCGCTTTTAGTATGTGTAGATCCTGCTCGAATTCCACCAGTTTTCCCTTGGGAAACCTTACCTAGTCATTATTTCGAGCAATTAATCTGTAATTTGTCATTACATTTGTGTGTATTATTAATTATTTGATCAAACACGTGGAATCAGAGCTGGTGGCACATCAGTAAAAAAGTGACAAAATATTGAACTTCGTGAAAACTTATAGGTACACTTTGCACTAGCAAAAATGTTTCATTCGGTCGTTACCTATCATTTTAGTCTGCATGTCCTCGCTCGGTTGGTCTGTCATGTTTCGGAATTGTCTGTGTAATTTCTGTAAAATCTAGTGTCTTTGTTTTCTATGTGACAAGCGCACCCCCCCTATAACGACCTTATAAACGAGACACAGTACCATACCGACACGCTGAATATGACGAAATGCTGAAACGCGTCTGACAACCTGCGAGGATAAGCCCAAATGATCTACTGCGGTCCCCCAGTACTACACTTAATACTTTTAATTTTCAGATTTCAGGCAATTAGCTGATTGCACACGTTTTTTACCAGAATTCACCGACTGAGATTTTCATTAATGTTATTGGGCCAAAAGTTTGAGAACAAAACTCTAAATGGAAAAAACCTATTTATGTCCAAAAGAGACCAGTGGTAACAATTCGGTTTTTAGCCACAAGCGATTCCTTCATGAGTTTGCAATGCATTTGTGAAATTTTATGAATAGAGTCCCAGACGTTTGTAAAGCTATCGTGGTAGGATTGAAAGAAAACATACATGTGGGTAAAATTAGTCCACTTCATTTTTGAGACTAAAGCATCGTTGCGCAGTTCGGTCCAGACATGCTATGAGGATCCTCAACGCCACTAAGCAACTTATACATATGGTGTTATGCTGAGAAACTGACAAACAGTGGAACAGTGGTTTGTCATGCTCCGGCGTTACTAAATGACATCTAAGTATGACATAACGGTGTGTTAGCAACATGGTTGCTCAACTAAATCCACCTTAAAAGCCATCAAATCCAGTCAAGATTAGATGAAGTCATGATTTATATGGAGGTCGAGCTAGAGAACATGTGGATTAATTTTTGTCTAAAAATGGTTTTGTGCACCAAAAAACTAATAGATTAGGAAAATGTTCAACAATCTTCCATATTCATGTTTGAGTTCTTACTGGAAGGAGTTAGCGTATTGCCTCTCCCTGCTTATTTCTAACGAAGGGGATCAGACTATGATCTTTTTCGTTCAATGGATGAGAGAATTTGAAAATAAACGAGCATGAAATTTGGATTTTATTGATAGATAGAAGCAATTAATAATATTTGTTTTTGTTTACAGGAATAAAATGCAAGTAAAACATAGCGAAAACTTACGATTGAAATGGAAACTATGTAAACGTTGGGTCAAACATAACTCCGACTTTTTCTGTAGTCAGAGTTATTTCGTAAAATTAATTGTAAATAATTGCATTTCTATAATCGTGTTTTATTCTTTCTGCCTGTTGGCGGGATGAATCAGAATAACATTTTCGCAACGAAATGCTGTTTTATTTTCGGCATGGGAAATAATGTTAGTCAACCATGCGGCAAAGTCCACGCAGTGTAAAGTGAGGATGTAGTTAGTGAGATGTTTACTGGAAGAGAAATTTTTCCCTGCTAAGATAACGAGCCATTGCAAAAGGATTAGATACGGTGCATGAAAACCAGATAATGTATAACAATAAGAGTTTGGAGGCGATCATGGGGAAAGTCCAACTAACCAGAATCAACCATTTGCAAGGCGAACTTTACGGAAAGGCGTTCTTGCTTTTCAAATGGTGTATTTAGATGGAATCCTTTACTTTGCAGTCCCACAAAAAGCAAGGTTCAATTGTATGATGCACTTTCCCAACTGGAATGGCTATAGGCAACATCGGAAAAGTCGAAAATCAGCCCCGATTATTGTATTATGATTATAATTGGATTCATTTTCCGCCGAGATAAAATATAGCAAAGAGATAACCAATTTGAGATTGTAGGAAAGGAAATCTTTTGAATAGATGTAACGTAAAAAAGAGCATTTTTACCTCGCAAACACGGCATTGTCTAGCAGATAGACTTTATCAATTTAGAACATGCATGCAGCAAAATAATTGAAGTTTTTTTATGGTACTGAGGAACTAAAACTAATCATCATCAATTGTAATTATAAATCTCAAACTATTTTTTATTGTGTACAAAGACAAAAGTACGTTAAACGATGTAGAGAACTAAATAAATAAAAAAAAGAAATATTAAGCCAATATTCCCATCAACATTCTTTAGATTAATTATTGATTATGTTCTAAAAATAGTTGTATGGGTATTAAAAAAACAACGCTTCCAGAGTTCCTGAGCCTAATACACTAATTACAAAACAAACTGAAATGTACAAACTGAAAAAAAAAACATGTATGTGAGTTAACTTATAAACGTATTCCATTGATTATATAATAATGCCATTCTCTTTTCAGCTTTTCATGACTTCCTACATCACATTATTTATGCCTTTAACACCCACAGTGAGCGCAGGCGGACCAGAGTTGATAAGAAAATCTTGCTGTTTTCTCCCTGTCTGTAATGACATTTTTATGTGTACATGTGTTTACGTAGGATCTAAAACGACTTAGTCTTGAATCCATATTAGCCAAAAAATCACTGAAATAGCCCTGTAAAACTAGAATTTATTAATTTTTGTATGCATATATGTGTACAGTGGGATAACCTAGTAGACAGGGCAAGTTTAGATTTACATGACGACAGGGGAAACTAGCCTGCAGGTTAAATCTAAAAACATCAAAAGGTGGTTTCATTTGCAAGACATGCTAATTATCACAATGCATATTTACAAGGAATTAATCTATAACCAGCGTGATACTCTTAACTCGTAGACCCCGCGATCGTGGGTTCGATACCCACATCTTCCTTGGTTAATTCGCTATGTTTTTAAGGGAAAAGAGGAAAAATCTTTCATTAAACAAATGAAATAACGACCAATGGTGTACAATTGATGATGAAATCACGCTATGAACTATAAAATTTATTATCTAAATGGAAAAGACTGGAATTCGCTTTGTAAATATTACAAAGACCCTTTTTGTTATGGACGATTAGCAATCTGTAATTTGTCTTTATTGGACAACTTAAGTCAACAGCAGTATAGGTATGAATCGAGATTTGATCTGTACTAATTACAAAACGGGATATAAAAAGACTTCACGGTTGCGGTTAAAGACACCGACCTTCGCCGTTTTTCCTAGATGAATCATTTCCGATGCCTCCTGCTATGGACGGCTGGATATTCCAGACCGCAATTTTTTCACAAATAGTTCCTGATATAAATAAATTCACCGTTCAGAGAGAAAAAATGAGTAAACACAATTGTAGATAGGTAGAAAAACATTCGTTTTCCAACATCGCGTTTGGCTCTGTGAACGCAGGGCGTGGTGCCAGGGGTCGGGATTTATTATGGACTAGGTATTATTATTGACACAGCCGCTTGGAGAGAGAAAACAGCCCAGATATCAGCCGCATCCGCCGAGCAAGGATAAACATTTTTCTACTCGGAATTAAAAAATAAATTATTAATGAATAGTTACAAACGAAAAGGAGTGAAAGCCTTTGTGTGTCACTAAGGCTTGTCATTAAAACGTAGGCGTTGAATGGTCAATGTGTACCACCATAAATCAAGAGTAAGTCATGGAACAATCAACTATTCAATATTACCTAACTTTACGCTTCTTAGATTATGCTAAGCACAGACAGTTGTAAAAGAAATATTCCCTGCTGGATGAGCCTGTATCATGTTCTGATGGGGGGATATATTGCTCAGAAGATTGACGAAAGGAAATGCCTTTTGCTTTCTACTTAGCCTCCTTATCTTTTTTAAATATATAATTATTATGTTGAAGGTTGATCACTATTTATATAGGAGATTAGCCTAATATGAAAGTGGTTAAGAAAAAGAGTTTGGCATTTGTCCAATAAAAATGGATTTTCTAAAATCCCAAACCTCCGAATGCTGAAACGTTGTTTCCTAATTTGTCCAAATTTTATTAATCAACAGGATCGTTAAAATTTCATGTTAGGAAAGCGTAATCTTTAATCATATTATAACTCAATATAGCTCAACTTATGTACAAATGCAATTCGATTCCATTTGTACATAGGTTGTACTTGTATTCCAAAATTACCCGTTGGACAGAGAAGACTGAAAGTGAAAAGTAAAGAGCCCACGCTCATTTGTGGGCGTGAAGTCAGACACATGTGTCTTGCCTCTTGAGGCACTAATTGATGAAGGAAAGAGTGAAAAGCCAAAAGTGAATGACATTTAATGTGTAAAAAGTTAAACATACTTGCTAAAGCTATTATAATTAAGGATTCATATGCTATACAAGTACAGTGTGATATGGAAACAAGAGTATATGTGTACAGTATGATTTACTATTTAAAAAAATCAGGAATCAAGCAATTTGAAAGAAAAGAGAACACTCAGTTCTTTCGATTTGCTTTCAAGGAATACATCTTCTCCAGAAAAAGTATTTAATGAAGGGGATGCATGTGTGTAAAGTAATATATTCAGGTAGACATGTGAAGTCAGATTTGCATAACGTTTAGGACGCTTGGATCGTGAAGTTGAATATTGTGAAAATCAGAAAAAGCACAATCAAATTGTTTCAAGTTGTAAATAGTATTTCTTTATCATAATATCGTGACAGTAAATTAACCATCTATAGCAATTTGGGCAAATTCGACTAAGCTTAAGAGAAAACGTGGAACACCATGGGGGGAAGGTACGAGTAGAACATTCTTCAGGAAACAAACGAAAACAAAATAATTTAAGTAAGAAAGAGTAAAGAAGCTAAAAGTGCGTGGCATTTAATAAATTCCTGCTTAATCCATGTAACTGCAAAACGGTTTGTTACTTAGACAGAGCCTATCTATTTTGAAATAGTAGATTTTTTGTTATGCATGCCTATTTTTTGTTCCTTGTTCGTTCAGTCGCTTCCGATTCTTCCTGACTTCATAGACCAGCCCACGTAGTTGAGTCTGTCACTTCCAGAATGTCATCCATCTTGCCCTTGGTCGGCACCTCTGCCTTTTTGCGTTCCACTTTCCCTAGCATCAGCTTCTTTTCCAGGGTGTACTGCCATCTCATTATATTGCCAAATTGCTTTGTTTTGCCTTTGATTATAGTGTGGAAAGTGTCCGTTAGTTAATAATTATATGGAGATCGTGACCGCATCTCACGATCTCCAAATAATCTTTAATTTAATGATTCCCTCAAGTGAGTACTCTAGTATTATTTCTTGGGGTATGGACTATGTTTGATCTTCTTACGGTCCAACGCAGTCTCGGAATTTCCTTCCGACTCCATAGTTCAAAAACATCTATCTTCTTTTGCTCGGCGTTCTTTAAGGTCCAACTGTCTCTGTCATAATTTACTACTGGGAATACCATTGCTTTAACTATGCGGTCCTTTGCTTTTATTGAGATGTAAAAATATTTCTTAAAATATAAAAAACGTCTGCAAGTCTGTTTGCAAACGTTGGCTAAAGAAATTGTAAATCCTTTTAGTACAATGGATACAAGATATCGTAAGATGAGTGGAGGATGAAATGCGTCTGATGATCAGATATGATAAGAAAAAATCCTAGAAGAAATAAAGAATTGATTGTGGGCAAATTCGAATAAGAGGAAGTGAAAGATGATACTTCCTGGAGGAACGTGCGTGTTGAACGTTTATGAATAAACCAAAACAAATTGTCACAACAACCAGATATTTAATGAGTTTGGGGTCCGCCAACGCTTGCTGCGCGCGTGAGAAGTCAGACGTTAGCTAATTAAGTAGGAAAAATGAAAAGTTAAAAGTGAATGGATTTTGGGGGTTTAATGTCACGAAATCTATCAATAAAATATCTAAAAAAAACATAAAATGCTAAAACAATATGAACAGTAAATCGACATAAATAACCAAGTGAAAAATTATGTAAAAACAGTTAGACATAGGTTATGAGGTCCTTTAACTAGTCTAATAATTTAGAAAACCAAAGGAAACGATCGTCACCAATGAATAACTGGTTAAAGTAGTTAAGTAGTAATTTAATCAATTTTGTATTATGCACGTAAGTTTTAACTCGGCCAACCTTAAAACCGACCCTTTATAAGAAAATATGATACATTTATTATCAATGTATGTTGCATTTTAAAAAATATGCAAAGGCTAATTTTTATTTAAATTCTCTAAACTCAAAAGAGACGCTTAACATGATATATAAAATTAAGAATTATTCTGAAACATTAGTATGACTGTTATAACATATGGCAAGTGCATTTCTTACTTAAAACTTGAAAAACTGGCTAACATGATATCGTCTTGTCAATTGTACCAATATATCAAACCAGCGCAATAAATTTTTATTTGTCGTGTGGATAACGAGACGATGTTACAATTCATTTTAGAATCACGTGGATAAAAATTCTACTTTACTGTTACAACTCTTTAAACAAAATGCCACCAAACGAAAATACCAATAATTTTCTTCTCATTTTATCATATATACATAAACCGCGACCTATAAACGTTCCCTACACAATGGTCTTGTAAAATTTAAAAAAAAATTAATGGGGTGAAAATATTTTATTGGTGTCTAGGCATCATAGAGGCCCCCCGCTTGGAAAGTTGGGCAACGTTCTCCAGTCTCCTTGAAGTTTAAAATCTGCCCATATAAGTCCTCCTTGTTGACTTCGACCCGTTTACACAGGTTTTTTATAATCCTAGCTATATGGACGTCAGGCCTTCTTAGGTGTTTACAAGCAGACGGATAATTCTAGTTTGAAGCGATCCATCATCTAGCGGTTATCCTAAGATGTTTTTCAACTTTTTTTGTACCAGAAGAAACGATGATCTTTTATCAATCGTTGTAAAAAAGAGCCCATACGTCCTTATTACCAACATTTTAAAAATCCTCTTTTTGTTAAAACCACGTTTATATACATATGTATGACGTATTATATGATGCATTATATATAAAGCATAACTGTTTATGGAAAGAAACTACATCATCTACAATACTAAATTGAGCAAACTTAAATGATTTACATCAATTCAGAATATAATCAAGTTTTATATTATTATGCAAGAATAGTAATACCACAAGTGATGTGGAGATGTTCACAAATATCAATAAATAAACGGTTTTGGTCAGATAATAGAAAGACAACCAAAACGAACGTCAATGGGAACAATTGGTGTTCACCAAAAGTTATTCAGATATTTAGAATATATTCAGATATTTCGTGGAGAGCAGAAAAAAGGTAATAAAATAGATAATTAATAAAAAATAATTAAGCCCTCGTAGAACTATTTAACAATGCACATTAATTAATTAAACGATGAAAAAATAAATGTAGAATCACTTTAAGCAAATATCTCAAATTAAAATTAGTGTCGTAAAATTGATGCACGAAGATAAATAATATTAACCGATTGCAAAAAGGCTGTAAAATAAATTGTGAATTATTTTAATTACAAAATATCGTCTAGCCAGAATGATCGTCATTCTTGTGTCTCGAAATATTTCATACTCACCTATTTTTAAATTTTCAGTTGGTCAAAATGTTAAAAACATTTTAGAACAGCCATAATTTATCAAGTAATTTAGCACATTAATATATTAAAAGTAAAGGATCGAAAATTCTACGGCCATCGAACAACAGTACGGAAGAATTGATTTTCCTTCCTCGGTTGAGGGAAAAATTAGTTCACCAGTGACATTTCTAAATTTATAAAAGGTTTTCCTCATACTAACGAGGTTAAAATTGTTGAATATGTTTTTCCCTTCACAGAACAAAAGGCGTTAAAATCATCATATGGATAAATACGTAGTCCCTATATAGCCTTATAAATAAAAAGTATACGCTCTGCCCCGGCAAGGGTCTCATTTTTTCAAAACTTAACTTTCCAATTACAAAACAGGAATTATATGAAAAATCGTTTAATGTTTTATTTTTATTTTTTTAACTGGTCAGTGCTACCAATTGAGAATGTATATTTATTTATTTACAGGAATATGAATCATATTATAATATCAAATTATAATAGTAATTTCAAATACGTGTCAATCCCTGATATAATCAGAAAATTGTGTTATTTTTCCGATTACAGCCCGCATTCTGAAATTGTTAAATGTCAATTTGTTGTTACATTTTTTTAATATCAAGTATATGTACATTGATTATACTGTACAATTTTACCATGTATCTTTCTTAAACGCATGTTAAAACACGTTTCTATCCCGGAAGAAAATCACAGTTTTTGTTTTTCGATATTATTTATTTTTATTTTTTATTATTTTTTTTACGAGGGTTCGCAACAGCAGAGGTCATATAAACCCTCAGGGTGCAGGTGTTTTTGAAAAAAAGCCAATTTGTAAGTATGTCGGGTTGGAATGCAGGGCCGCTGGATTCGAACCCTGGACCTTTACCTTACAGTGATGAGCACCGTGTCAACGCCTAAACTGTTGCGGCAACCGACGCCCCCTTTCGATATTAAACTTGACCCCTATCAAACTGAAAACTAATGGCAAACCAAATTTTAAAATGCCTTCCATGCTGAAATTTCATTTCTGATTGTTGCAGATGCAGTTATGATAGTTAACACCAATGTACAGTTGTTTAGATATATACAAGTTCTTCTTATTATTTATTATGATAAATAAATTTCATTTCGTTCTCGATCAGCCTGGTTTGCGTTTGGGTGTTCATGTACAAACATACGTTTGTAATATGTCAAAGAACCTCGGTAGTGTTACATTTCTTGTGAGGTGTGTTATTTTATCGGTTATAATTTTAGAATGTATAATTGATATATATAGCTAACTTAGGAAAACCCTACCAAAGCTCGAAAAATCCACATTTCGAAATGTATAGTGATTCCATTATGAGAATACAGGGCACAATATAATTACTTCAAATTGTAGTGTTATAATTAATCCTTTGAATATTCAATTTTCGTTAGTAGACATGTAATATTAGAAAAATGTTACAAATGGCAAAATTGATGAACAATCAAGACCACTTCCTAAGTTCAAAGTCAAAAGGTTTTCGAATACTTTAATATCAACGATAACCATGACTTAAAATAATACGGTTATAAAAGAATATTAATGATTTAAAAAAATAATAATTTGGCCCACTTTTCCAATTATACTCTTTGTTCGTAATTTTTATCACTCTTGCCTTAATTTATTTCATTTACATAATTCATCGAAACACTATCTATTATGGCCGAAGTACTATACAGGGTGTCCTTTTTAGGTGGCCCGGCTGACTTTCTCTTGAACCAATGACGCTAAAAGTCGAACTGAGCGTTTTTCTCCAAAAAAGAGAAAAATTTGAAACTAGACTAAAAAATATTATACACGTATTTTTTGTTTTTTAATTGTGCCATTGGTTCAAGAGAAATTCAACCGGCCAATCTAAAAAGGACACCCAGTATATCATTTACCGATACATCGTTTACAGACCAAACAAAAAAATAAAATTTCTTTTATCGAAACAACTTATTAAGTAGCATACTAAATTAGCAAACTTGATCAACGATCAAAAACACTTCATTAAGTCCAAAAGAAATTTTTTTTGTATATTTTAATTCACGCATCAAAGTTATACTTGGAAATATTACAGATTTACAAAAAATTGTGGATAATGTGGATCTTATTTTCAGTTTTACTCTTTATAATTTGTTAAATCTTGCCCTAATTTATTATTATTTTATTGGGTCATTGTTATTTTATCAAGGCACTTTCTATTCTTCCAGAAATGTGTACCATTAATTGGTTCTTTCACGGAAAAAACATTACCAGAGGCAAATTTGGTCTACTTTAACATCAGGCTTCGAAGTTATACTTAGGAATATTAACATTTACAAAAATATGGTTAATTCGGCTGTTTTTTGTTTATTTAATTTTTTATACAAATGATATTTTTGGAGATTTGATCAAACCTGTCCAAATTTATTATTTATCGGCCATCTTAGAATCCCGTTTCTCTGCCAGCTAAACTGAAGAAAAAGGGAAAAAAGCAAACCTATTCAAAAATCAAGATCACACCCCAAAGTTAAAATGAAAAGTTTTACCAGTTTTTATATAATTATTCATTTATAATTAGTATTCTCTACACAGTTTTATATATTTGTTTTTAATTGTTCCATGCGAAAAATTTAACTTATGAAGATAAACAAGCATTAACATATGAAACGCTCCATTATTTCACATGAAATATTCTCTAGTTTATTTGCAACATAGCACACAGCTGCATAATAGGCATAACAGAAATGTATTAAGAATTATTCAAAATCTGCCTATGAAAACGCAGTTTAATCTTGTTCATCTAGTTATTGAGTCTTATTTTGATCAATCGCGAACATGCATGCATTAAACTGAATATAAAACATGTTTTCATGTATTTTCACATTCTTTTCAAGTTAACACACGTTTTTAACCCGGTAAAACTATCGTAACTTTGTTCTTCCCTAGCTAGATCTTAATCCCGGATTCTATAAATATACCATATTGTTCATTGGCAAGGGATCATCAACGCACCATCTCTAACGATTCTTACTTTAGCGTCTTTAACGGTTTTTTTCTCGCATTGTTTAAAATAAAATGGAAGATGTGTGATTTTTTCACTTTTTTGTTCTTTTTAAGAGGTTATGTTTTGGATTTATTACTACGGCCTTATTTATGTCTTGTGATAAGGGTTTATTGGAGAAATTGGGGTTGGTTTGCGAGTGCAATTCTCGGCTCAGAGCCCACGCTCGGCGCCGAATTTAACATCAATCGTAAAAACGATAAATAATTGTAAAATAAATTTAAAACTTACATCATAAGGCGTGAGACTAAGGCGGTTAACATTTTCACGATATATCCGTCACTAAATACAACCAGGGAGCCTGTCCGGAGTTAAGAAGCCGAGGTGCAAACTTAAACTGAATTTCTCTCCGGAGCCATCTTTGTTACAACTAGTGACGTGTTTTGTTTTGGTCACGTGACCCACGGCGGCCGGGTGGTGGGGCGGTGCTCTTGAGGGGGGGTCGCCAGTACGGAGGGGGGGCGCGCAGGCGAAACCGAGTCGGGCCGCTCGCGAAGAAGGAGTCCGAGCGAGCAACGGGTCGGAAACCGTCCGCGGCTTCAACTCAGTGCCGAGAAAGGGAAAAAAATTATTCTTACAAAAAATATTAAAAAAAGGAGGGAATCTCTTCCTGTGCTTATTTAGCTGTGCTCTTCCGGGATTAGTGCTTGTGCCCCGTCCCGAGCCGAGATGGCCTACAAAATTCGCGAGGAGCTCGTCGGGAAAAGGTTCCTGTCAGTGAGTGCATACAAAAATAATGTGAAATTGGGGAAAATCAGTGATTGGTGTTGGAAGGCTGGAGTTATTCGTGCTGCAACACACAAGGATAACACAAATAAAGATCTACAGGTACAAGAAACAAATTATACATTTTTATTAAAAATTATCTATTATTAATAATTAATTTCTTGATCTATATTGTAAAAATTGATTCAGGTTATGAAAACGACAATTGCTATTTAAAACGAATTTTAAACGGACTGCTTCGCCCCCTGAAAATTGAAATTTTCGCGCTCAAACTCTCCTGCCCACCTTTGACCTAAATTTCAGTCAAATTAGTGTATTCGCGCAATAGTCTTGATAATAATATCAATCATATCCGATAATATTGATTGTATCTGTTAGGATATCAAAAGATATAATCTTATTTAAAAAGGAAGATTATATTGCTACACCTGTTAAGATTATCTATAATTGGCAAGACTGATTTTCATCAGTAGTGTGAACCCTTTCACAGTTGCAGTTAATCAAATATTGTCGTAAGATTGTCACAAATCGAGGCTGAAACGTGGAATATATTGTGAATTTCTAGCAGAAGAAGAAAGCTCAGGTATTTTCTTTGTAATATAATTAAGATGGTTGATTGTTTTTGGTGGTTTTCTTCAAAATATATATCTTTAACTATGTGATTCCTCTATGTCATTATCGAATGATCTATGACAACCAAGTGTAGGTTTTCGCGCTCAACTACGATCTATTGAAGAAGGTCTATGATATCGGTGATTGATTATTGAATATTATAGAATTATGAAACAGAAAAATTACAACTTTTCAATATGCAATTAAAATTATGTATGACAACCAAGTGTAGGTTTTCGCGCTCAAACTCTCCTGCCCACTTTTAACCTAGGTTTCAGTCAAATTGGTGTATTGTCGCAATATATTTGACATAATATCAATCATGTCTGATAATATTGATTGTACCTGTTTGTATATCAAAAGATATAATCATATTTAAAAAAAGAATATTATATTGCTACACCTGGTTGATTACTTATAGTTGGCAAGACTGATTTCCATCAGTAGTGTGAACTCTTTCACAATTATAGTTAATCAAATATTATCGTAAGATTTTCGTAAATCGAGGCTGAAACGTGGAGTATATTGTGAATTCCCAACAGGAAGAGGAAAGCTCAGGTATTTTCTTTTCGTAATATAATGAAGATGGTTGATGGTTTGTGGTGTTTTTTCTTCAAAAGGCATGCCTTTAATTATGTGATTCCTGTATGTTATTATCGAATTCGGCTATGATCTATTATACAAGTGTTTATGATATCTATGATTGATTTTTCAATATTATAGAATCATGAGACCTGAGAGATTTTTTAAAATTACGACTTTTCAATATGTAATTAAAATTATCTAAACAAGAGTTGGTTTTCGCGCTCAAACTATCCTGCCCACGCTTAACCTAGATTTCAGTCAAATTGGTGTATTTTCGCAATAGTTTTGAAATAATATCAACCGTGTCTGAATTTAATATTGATTGTATCTGTTCATATATCAAAAGCAAACAATATTAAAAAAAAGAACATCATATTGTTACACCTGGTGAAGGTTATACATTTTGTAACATTGGCTACTGTTTTCCATCAGTAATTTGCTATCTTACAAAATTACATCAGAATAGTACTGTCATAAGATTATTGCAAATCAAGGCTGAAAGGTGGAATTTTTTGTGAATTGCTAACAGGAACCACAATAAAAGAAAAACTCAGGTATTTTCTCGTCATGTAAGCAATATGTTTGATTGATTTGTGGTTATTTTTCTTCGGCAGATAAACCTTTAATTGTGATTTCTGTACGTCATTATCAAACGCGACTATGATCTATTCAACAAGGATGATTATTCATTACTATAGAAGCATATATCTTAAGATATTGTTTAAAATTAAAACTTTTTGATAGTTAAAAGGATGTAGTCACAAAGCGAAGTGTAACACTTTGGTTTCGCGCTCAAACTATCCAGCCCAGTTTTAACCTAGATTTCAGGCAAATTTCACCTGATATTTTTTACAATAATATCATCAACTCGTACTGAATCGGCACTTTGGCACTTACTGGGTCCTTCTTCAATCGCGGTTTATCTTAATAGTTTCTAGGTGATATTTGTTTTGTATCATTTTTTTTTTTTTTCAGTGAGTGGTTTGATTGTGCGTTTATGATGTCTGTTGCGGTGGGTTTTTGTGTATATGTGTGCATAACCTGTAATTCTTTCAGGTTCTGATGGGCGTAAATTTCAAGAATATGGTGAAGGAATATTTTTGTGTATATCGTTACGGTCCCCAAGTACGTTCTCAGAGGAGTAGTCTGTTATGACGAATAAGTTGTTGACGTGACTACTAGATAGAGTATTACGTTAATTTTTGGGAAGTGCTTCTCTTCGGGGTTTGGTGAAAGACCTGCAAGAATGGCTGATGTTTCCCCATCCCTAGACCGTCTTGTAGGGTGTGTACTTTTCTTCTATAGGTTTTGTTATTTGTGTTAGTTCTGACGCGAATGCGTTGTCGCATTTTTTAGTTTTTGTTTTATTTTTTATATCTGTGGTGTGTGTATGTGCGTGCGTGCGTGCGTGTGTGTGTGTGTGTGTGTGTGTGTGTGTGTGTGTGTGTGTGTGTGTGTGTGTGTGTGTGTGTGTGTGTGTGTGTGTGTGTGTGTGTGTGTGTCTATCTGTCTGTCTGTCTGTCTGTCAGTGTGTCGATAGTCTCTGTGTCTGGGATGGATGGATACAAGTTTGTTTTGTCAAAGAAGACTAGTCTGGCAGTTGGGGGATTGTTAAATTGTTGGTTTTGTTTATCAGGTCTATTGTGTTCTCAACAAAAAATGAGTTTCTTAATTTTAGGCCGGATTTTAGAATATCTGCAACTACTGATAGTTTGTATACAGGGGCTGGCCTATAGTTTGTCTGATGGGAATATTAGGTTTATATATTTTTCTTTAGTTGAGTAAGGTTTGAGGTTTAGGATTCTATTGAAAGTATTCGTATGTTTCTTTGTGGTTGATGATTATAGGGTAGTTGTTTAATAATTTTTAATCTATTTTTGGTGTTTTTGTGTAGAATCTCTGTTGCTCCGGTTTTGTACAAATTATAAAGTTTTTGTAATGTAGTATGTTTTGTCATGATGACTGTAGCGTCGTTGCCTTTATGCTACTTGAGTCGTTAGTTATTTTTTATTTATATTTTTACTAGTTTTTCTTCTAAGTTAGTTTGTACTGGAGAAAGTTGTGACATTATTTTGTCAATTGTGGTGGTTTCTAGGTGACTTATTCATTCTTGTATGTCCACAGGTAGGAATCCAATTGTTGTTTATCTGTCTATTATGGCTTGTGTTATGTTACTTTCACTTGTGTTTGAGTTCTTTTTGTAATAGTTTAATAGTTAGCGTAAGTTGGAGTTAATTGTTAGTGAGATATTGTTTGTTACACCAAATGTTAGTGATAGTGTCGTATAGCTTGTTAGTTTCATGAACATACCTTTCAAGTAACGTAGACTGACGGATTGCGCAGTATTGATGATGGGTTTTGTATTTATAAACTCAAACTGTTGATAACTCAAACTGAACCGACACTGGGTCACTTATTGGGTCCGTCTTCATTTGTGGGTTATGTTGTATCGTTGGAAACACTGATTTCCATCATAACTTTATGTTATTACACAATTCAAGAGCTAATAACTCATATTAGATTATTGCAAATCAAACTGAAAGCTTACTTTTGAATTTCTTACAACTACAATAAAAGAAAACCCAGGATTTTCCCGTCATTTAAGATGTTTGCTTGTTTCTTGGACAATAACTTACGCTTTTCTTCAAATCAGTTATTTACTCACCATTTTGTTGATATATAATACTGCAAAGGCCCTACTAAAAACATGTTTAAATTGTTAACTAATATATCAACATAAAATCGTAAATTAAAAAGTCAATTTTGTTAATTAATACATTTCGACCTCAACAGTTTAACTTGTGATTTTTCCTTCTTGAAGGTGGGAAAATAGGTCATCTCAGAAAAACCACAACCAGTTTTTATCCACACGTTTCGGATTTATTTTAATCCTTCCTCAGGTGAGTTAACGCCTGTACACAGATGATGGTTGTACCTGGTTTTAACCATTGTAAGTAGTGACAAAACAATAATAACTATGTTGATCTAAAAATGTAAAAAATATTTGTTCTATGTATAGGCGTTAACTCACCTGAGGAAGGATTAAAATAAATCCGAAACGTTGTGGATACAAACTGGTTGTGGTTTTTCTGAGATTACCTATTATCCCACCTTCAAGAAGGAAAAATCGAAAGTTAATTAATACGTTACAATAATTAAAATGAGATTAGCAAAAGGCCAAATGTAATCTTTTACCATGGATATTATTTAAATAATATGTACATGTTTCTTATCGTTGGCAACACTATTTTTCGTAAATAAGTAGTTTTAGTTTATAATCTTATTCAATTTCAAACGTTAGAACAGTATGTAACGACTCTGGCCTACTTTTGCACTTGAATACAAGCTATATGAATGAATAATTTACATTAGTAAATAAAGAGAACAGTTCAACCCTCGATCGGCAAGAAAAACTTTTCTTTGGTTTGTTTGATGATCTCAACTGGTTCGACTCCTATTCTTTATAGGAGTCACTCTTCCAAATCAATAACATACAATAGAGGTCTTGAAAACGAATGATTCTCATTAAATTATCTGCACGAAATCGAACATCTAAACGCAAAATTATTTCCTTAAAGTCGGTAACACTTTTACTTGTCAGTGGTATGGTTTTAATTGGGCATATATTAATATTATTAACAAGCGTTGTGTTTAAATTATTTGCTTATAGTCGAGACGAAAATGCTATCTTTTATTAACTAGATACCATAACAAAATTCGGGTATTGCTTTTTAAAAAAATTTTTGGGGAGCCATTTCTTGCCAGATTTTCTTTTGAATACCGAAGGATATCATTTCTTTCGAATAAATGTAATAGAGTTCATTCTTTTTACTGTTCAAACTCATATTACGACCAAACCATTCCTTACAATTTCCAATGAGATTTTTTTTAATATAGTAGCAGTTAGATTGGCTTGGGTGTTCTCAACCATTGTTACCAAAATTGTCTATTTTTCAACTAGCCAACTATCCTTAAATATATTGTAAAATAAAAACTTTTTCGTGTTTCTGGAAAAAATTATTTTATCTCGCGAAGCAGATTACAACTTACATCATATTTTTCACAGTGTATTTTCGTTTTCATGTTTAAATATTAAGCAATCTTCCTTATGGTTTTTTCTAATATGTGTGCATCCATAAGAACCTTAACTCAAATGTACGGAATAAAAGATGATTTTACCTAAACTTTCATTATGTGCCATTAGGAAAACAGCAATTATTCAGCTAAAAACTTTCACAGCCAAGAGAGACATTGATTTTATAAATAACTTGCTATTACTGCCAGTGCCATGTCAACAAGTTAAATAAGTAGTAAAAATAGAAAACATCCTTCTTGATATAAAAGGTGGAAAACTTTTAAAAATTCTACACGAAAGAAAATGCCATAATAATCGGGGCTCTTTTCAAACTTAAATTGAGAAATTCTTGTTATATATTGAATCAATTGTTTTCCCAGTCTTGACGGGTTTTGGCATCATTTTCAGGTCATTTACATTCCAAATCCCACTCCTTGAATTGGAGCTCTTGAAAATTTCCCGCTCCGTCTGCCAATGACCTACTTTCTTGCATTTAACTCCTCTGTTTATTTCCTAGCCGCATGACAAAACGTGACAAAATATGCTGTTTGAAACTAAAGCCTGGAAGTTCCTAACGTTTAAATTCGAATTCGGAATTTGATTTTAATTTTAATTCATTTAATCTTCGGAAAATTACATCAATACAACAGAAATGTAGACATATAACATTCTTGCTTATATATAGTTTAAATTTCGGTCGAGACAGTTTATATTACTCCACACGTGCATTATAAGGGAATTCACTATTAGCTATGAATTTAACTACAGTTAACATCGAATAAAAGAAAATTATCGGAAGTATTTTACATAAGATAAATCGCACATACTATCTTAATCAGACGAAAGAAAATATATTATAGATTGGATAATGAATAAACCATAATTTGCAATTTTTATTGATAATACCTTGCCATGTTTGAGGCAATTTCAAAATGGAATTGTAATAATTTGTGTTAAACTTTACAAACTAATGCTTCTTACACTGGCAAATAAATTCGATATAAAGGGTGTCCTTTTTAGATGGCCCGGCTGAATTTCTCTTGAAGCCATGAAGCTCTCAAAAACCAAAAAATACACGTTTCAATATTTTTTAGTCTAGTTTCAAATTTTTACCTCTTTTTGGAGAAAAATTATACAAGGTACCTCAGACCCAGTTCAACATCGAAATTTCAAATACGACCCTATACTTCCTGAGACATTATTTTTAAAAATTTTTTACGCTGAAAACAATGATGCAACCGGATTTTAAATTTGTAAAAAAATAAAGTTAAGACAAAGAAATACTCAAGCAACAAGACTATACGGAAGATTTTCAACTACGAAGACTTCTAGGGCCAAAATCATACATGACTATAAAGAACAAACTTACATGTACAAAACATTACGACGACGTAAGCTGTTATCTATGTATGATTCCTTACTATTCAGAAAATTCCTATCATTTCGTTTACTTTTGCAATACGTAAAACATTTCAGACTATATCTTTTGGCATTTCGGTCATTTAACAAGTACTGATTTAATTTGGTCGTTTAGGCTTCTCGCCGCCTGCAGTACTTGGTCTGTCATACTTGGAGTGTACCATAAATAATTGGTGTAAATTTGCCGAAACGCATCGGACAGACCAATACAGTTTAAATAAATAAGGCAAAATGATCCACTCCGTAAACAATCAGACGCCACGAGGAAACCTCATAAGAACCGCCTTTATATTAATGTACTATTTATAGTAATGTATATTATAAATTAATTATGCTTTTTATCTAAGGCCTTGGTTGAGATGAAAAATCTATGGTTGGGTCCCGCTCTTGGCACTAGCTTTTTCATCTCAATCAGTCCCTTACATAAAAAATATAATTACTTTAAATAATTAATACGCTTAATTATGACTACTAAATACATATATGGATTAGTAGATAACTATATTTAATTTGATGGGGTTTCTTCATAGATTTTTGTTGTTTTATATCTTGGTGATGATGCTTCTAGCTTCTTCATCACAATCAGCATTTTAACCACATAGCTTGTACATTTTTCAGTACACTTAATTTTTTCTTTGCTAAAGAAGGCTGTTATTTGGACGTTACCGATCATTGTGATCTGTCCATCCCCGCTGTGTTGTCAGCCAGATGAATTTTATCATTTTTCCATCTTCAGTGTTTGGTTTGTACTATGTACCAATGTACCAAGCTAAAATTTGTAGTTTGGTAGTTTTCAATCATAACACATATGATTGAAAACCTCCGAACTGCCATAGTTGTCTTGGTCTGTTCGGCGCGTTTTGGCTTCTCGCCACCTTCAGATAAAATAGACGTTTAGTAAACGAACACACCACTGAAGATTAAACGATAGTTCTTTCTTGGTTCCAATTACTAATGGAAATCACGCAAACAATGTAGGCGAAAAACCAAACCAAGTAGTTCATTGGCTTTAGTTTGTTCAATCATTTTCAATTATAAATACGCCCCTAATAAGCCTGCTTTTAAGTAAATTATTTGGAGAATGTGCTAGTTTTCAAAATGAAATGTAATTGAAAAAATTGTCACTGTAAATTTTGTCATTTGTTCTTATTGGTTCTGCCTAACTCTGAAAATAGCGAGAAGAGAAACATTCTATAACAGCGATGACAGACATACCAGAATGATCTTATCTGACCGAACTACAAATCTCAGTTTATTTCTATTAGTTTTGATGTTTGTTCGGATGGAATTAAGCGGTGAAGTTAGAAGCTATGATAGCCATTTGTTTTTGTTGAAAGTCCTTTTAAAATTCTCTACTACTCAAATTATATCAAACACTCAAAATTCAATTAACTAAAAAAAATTCACTTACACCACTGAAGAGGGCTGGGATAGGCCGACCAAATAGATGACACCAAATAAAATCTAACAACTTCAAATTTTTCGGAATAAACAAAATTTAATTACGAGACAGATTGACATGCGTAAGTCGTAGTAGCAAATTAGTTCAAATGGAGTATCTGTAAGTTTTAATATGGATAATTGATAATACTTTCGATACATTAGATCATCTGCTTTGGGCTTAGTGATGCCATTTGTTGTTTGATCTTATTCTTTACACTTTCTATACGAAGTTGATTTAATTTACTCCCTTCATAATAACAATAACAGATGAAATGATAAAAATGATAATAATAGTAATAGATAAGAATTAGTTTTATTCTGATAAATCCTCCCAATCTGAAAAAGGCTGTCGAAATTACGAAAAAAATTCATTCCGCTGTGTTTCTTTTTGTCCCATTATTATTTTATAATATGAATTTTTAGGACTTTTACCAACCTCCCAGGTTTTAAAAGTTAGGAATCTCAGGTTTCTAATATTATTCAAACCGGTGGTTCAACCGATAAGTAGGACACGACGAAAAAGTGAAAAGGCGTACGAACCCGATGTTGGTATCGGGGAGTTACCTCAATTCCTTTTTAACACAAGGCATCTAATGTTACAGATAATCTTCCTGAAAGGGAAAAATATATCTCGTCGTAAAAATATATAATGTTATACAATTAAAAAAGCATGTACCTACAACCTTTGCATATGGCTAAATTCTTTCTCGGAATAATGTTTTAAAAAGGCGATTAATTTGGTTTTAAAATTTCACCCAGATTAAGGATCATCGCGAAGAGTAAACCATTCCACACAAGAATCGTTCTGCCTTAAAATTAAATAAATAAAAAAAATTTAAACAACTTTTGTCGAAACCTAGGGGAAACAAGAAAAATGATAAATAAACCTTTTTAACAAACCACGAGTTTCTTGGAATACTCCTATTTTAAAAAAACTCTTTTTAGAAAGAGGAAAAATGATAAATATATATAAAAACATATATTTTTATTTTATATTTTATATTTTATATTGCGCAGCGAATTAGATACTCACTTGGAGTCATAGTATAATACAGTTATTACGAATTTAATCCGTAAATTTATTTACACTACGATTCTAGATAAGATTGTACCCTTTGAGTGTGAATTGTTTAATTTGAAATTAAAATTACGTCGTTGGAATTTAGCATGGAATATAGCAACTTCATATTTTCAGGTTGACTTTTTAAAGTTTTAATAGAAAAATAGGAAAAAACAAGAAAATTATTAATTTATTAATTTTTTAAAAGTAAAATGTCAACATTTTTCTTTCTGACATGATGATAATTAGCAAATTTTATGTTCAGATTGATGATATTAATATATTATCATATTTTATATAAGAACAGTTTATTGATACAAATTGAAAACGATACAATGCTCCATGCGTTTTATCTGTTTATTTTTTATAAATAAAAAGTATGATAAATCTTGTAAAACGTAAAACTGAGAAATCGTACAAACCTTCTTGACATCCGTTTCATTGGGTTAGAAGGATGAACAAGAAATGTAATTCATATTTTCCATTCAAGACGTGCGTAACTTTTACAAGAATGTGATCAAGATTTATTTCTTCCTATAAACCATAGGAATTTTCTAGTGTCAAACACTTTTGATAAATTGACGAAATTCAATAGCAGAAATAGTTCAACAAACCAATTTAATTTATCGCTGTGGCTTTAACCATTGCCAACTTTGGTCATTTATTGGACATTTCTCCCTTTGCTCGTACATTGTCATTCTGGACAATCTATGATCCATGAAATCAGGCCATGCAAAACGTAAAATCATTTGCAATGTCGATTCTGATTTATTCTATGTGCAAATCTTCCTAAAAATGTATTGATAATTGATCAAGTAAACTATAAACCATTGTAAACCCTTGTTTAGGATTTCGCTGATAAAGTGCCAAATCGTCATATACTTTTTTTATTGTTACTTCGTGGGAATAGTTTTGAAGTAAGGTAAAAATATTTCTGTTTATTCCTTATAAAATTGTAAATTCATATCTACCTATATTTACATGTTTCACTTATGATGAACGTAGGCTATTTTTTTGAACAAAACACACCATTTATTTTTTATACTATATATTTCAGTTTCTAAATAGAACTTCAAGTTTCAAGTTTTATTCCTATAGTGCTTAATATTTATGAAATAAGGATTTAATGCAAACATGAAACACTTTTAAATTATCAGTCTAATGAACGTGCCTCTTTTTAACACATTTACTACAATTACAATTAATTTACTACATTTACAAAATGTCTTTGTACAAATAGCCTTTTACCCATTCTATAGATTACATTATGCCATTAAAGAAGCCATTATTTTTTATTGATTTACAGTCACATTGATTTTCAAAATATTCATCAACGGTTAAAAAAAAGATTAAAAAATAACGATGGGATTAGATAAAAGGCCATATTTGCCTTCTCATATAAAAGCGTTTATCTCTTATTATTTTCATTTTCTTTTGTATTGTTTAATCCCCTTAATATTGCCATCGGTTTTACTTTGAATCTTAAAGTGTTCGGTTGTTAATGAAACCTTATCATGCGAATACGAGGGATTTAAATATTGGAACGTTTAAAATATATAATTTTTAAATATAATTTATGTATTTGCTAATAGATATTACGTTAGCCATTAGCCCTTACGCCTAAGTGCTTTGCAGAAAGGTCTAACGGTCAGTAATAGCCGAAGAGAATAACGGATTTGCCAGTGTTATTTTTATTTAATTCCTCTATAATATTCTTTTTTCAAACGTTTTGATAATAAAAAACAACAGAAATGCGTATATTTCAATTATGATTAAAGCTGGCTAAATTTGAGAAGTTTTGATTTTTTTACGGGGGGGGGGGCAAATATTACCCCCAACGATCCCATCCACTTTGATTCTTAAAAAACCATGTCAATCGATAATCCCGTCAAATCCCCTGTTATTTTCTTTTAACATGCAAGCCATTAAACCCCGTGGCAACGTATTTTAAAAGTCGGGCCCTGGAGAAATGGGAAAATGCCCGTAATTGACCTGGATCGCAGGTGTAGGCGAGAGCCAACGCTACTCATCAAAAAAAAATCATCACCTGCCGAAGGGCGTATGTTAACATTTTGTATCTACAAAAGAGGAAAATCTGAAAAAAAGAAAGGCCATGTTCATTAGCTTCTAATATTTTAGAAAGTCAATGTATACTTAGTAAATCCGGAGAATGGATTAGCGAAAATCGATAGATTTATTAAGGTAGTAAGTCCATTAAGCACTCCCATGCTTAATTGGTAATAAAACAACAATCTGCTCGGAAAATAAAGCGCATGTAAAGATAGGCTTAGCATTAGTGTGAAAACAGATTATCTGAACGGTTGGAGAATTAACTTCATCTGATCTGTGTTTTATAAATATATAGAAAAAAAGAAACGAAAAATTAACAAATTTTGTTGAGATTTAACGTATTGTTCGGTTATTTAGCTAATAATTAATTATGAAATGTATCATTCTTTTACAATACAGACGTTCATGTTTTCTTTGGAAAGTTAGCAATTCGACTAGCAACTGACACTCGACTCACCCGGAAAAACAACAAAGGTTTTATTCATATCGCACGCTTTTGTCGAAAAAGGTCTCTGCCCCGCGGAATTATCAAATACTTTGTTAAAAAGTTAAAAAAGAGCAAATTTTCATTTTCAATATATTGTCAAAAAATTGCCAAACTTTGTACATTAATTAGAGCAGTGAAAAATACCTCAATTAAATAGTGGAGGACCTCGATTTTGTAATTGTCCCAATAGAAGTTCGAAATACAACTTACAGTCATAATTGATACTGGAACAGTAAGTCATTAAAAAGTAACAATTCTCATAAATTGTTGGATTTTTTAAAATTTGCTTTCTGTTATTTGTAATTTGTATAAGGTAAAATAATTTCAGTTTTATATGGACATTAGTAGGCTAGATTATAAATTTTTCCTTGTTCCACAACAGTCTAATAATGCGAAATTCAACCAAGGGCTCGTTTGTTGGTTGGTTAATAAATCCCCAGCTTTTAATGTCAATTTTGCTATGTTCAAAGAACTAGTTTATTAGTTTCTTTGAACAACAGTTGATTACCTGCGTCATGTTTTGTCCCGTGGTGATAGTTCACCATATAGTGAATGGTTATTACGGCAAATTAATATCATAAGTTGTTATGGTTCTGTTTATAATAAGTAATTAAAAACGCTAAGTGAGCTAATTTTAATTTTATATTAAAAACTGATCATACTCGTTTCCTTTTTTTTCATCATACACAGAAAATTGGGCTATCTTTGATTTAAATTTTATTAGGATTCGGTACAAGTTAAGGTAAGGCAAATGAAAAGTTCTCAACTTTGAACTGCCACCTTATGCATTGTCCATATCATGTTAAAGAAGATATTTGGTCACCAAAGACCCTTTCAGCCCAAACCTGACGCAACCCTGGCCGCGAATTATGCGCAGAGTTGCGATATCGGGCCTAAAGGAAAATTCGCGTCTATCACTCTCCGGTCAATTAAGCCGAAGCCGTTTGCCGCTTCGTCGTTTACTCGGATTGGGCGAAAATATTGCGATTATGAAAGAGGCCAGAAATCGCAGGTTGAAAACGCAATAAAATTACGCAAACGCCGCCGGCAGCCCGTCCTTGGCGAAGGAGATCGTAAGGCCTTGGAGGCCCTGACTTTAACTCTTTTTAGCACTCCGGTCTCGTGCTTGTAATCAAAACATCCTCTGTCTTTCGGGGGGTATTGTTTATCAAATACCCCATCTTATGCTAAAATTGTATTAGCGGAAGACCTTGAATCATATGTCTGATGTAACATATGCAATATTGTTATTCCATTGTATCCATTGTAAGACTTGGTCCCTAAGATCTTACATAAAACACTGTAGCACACCACAATTTTAAAATACACCACATATACAGCATTTGTTCCATCCAATATGAAAACATATCAGTCAGCACAGAGTCCTCCTCAATACTTAGACAAACCAAATTATCAATTGAAATATGTCTAAAATATTAGAAAAGTAATTATTTTGTAATGACAATATTAATTTTAATATTATTATAATATTATGAATAAAAGTAATTCTTGTTTCTGAGCCACCTTTCTTTTCCTCGTAAAGAACATGGAGTGTAAAAGATGATAAATTTTGAGGAAGGATCTCATCACGAAGAATATAAAACCAGCGTTCGAGAGAAAGAATTTTTCCAGTGCCGTAGCCACCCTCCATTTTCTTACCAAGGGAGTGTTTAACAGTCCTTTTAAGATAGGTCTTTTTCCTGTTCACAATAGGTAATCTTCTTTCTTTTGATATGGTGTTAAAAGACCAAAAATGTGCGAGTGAACACTGCGTTTGAAAGTATAATTTCTGATTAGTGTAAATATTTGATCGTTTGACGCCTAAATTCCACACGGCATGTAGAAACAAAGGTTGAGACTAGAAATTATGTAAGGTAACCTACTTAGAGCGCGTTGTACGACCTTGCAGCTAATGCTTACCCAGATAAAAAGGTAAAGATGTCGTAAAAAAACTTGATATTTTGCTAAAGAATCAGTGAGATCAACAATAAAATGATGTTGACTAGAACATTTGACTAACGAAATCTGTGTTCTGTTTTGTTGGAAGAATTGTGTGAAACGCCTTAGTTTCTCATATGATGAAGTATCCATTCTGAAGTTACCAATCATAACTGGTTGTGAGTTATTGATGCACAGTCAAATGGCTTTGAAATAAAGGTTGCTTAATTTTAGAGGCAACTCACAGTTCAACGGTGTTATTAGTTTTTCTATCACATTTAAATATCATTATGTTAGATTTAGAGGTTGGAGGAGGTTTACTAATCAAGCACCGTAATAGAAACGTTGTTGTATGTTGTCGTCCTTAGGTGCAAAAACTGCCGGTTCCAGTCAAGGATGTAATAAACAAACGTACACTTCCAAAGACGGTTGAAGGATTAACAAGTCCAATCAGCCATACTCGCTGACTTATAATCGCAACACTAGATAAGTACCACTTCCCAGAGATAATGGACAAACACAACAGGTTGCCACTTTTTAATACTTGCCATACTGGACAGGTTCTTGAAAATAAAAGATGCTTACTTTTGAAAGTTAACTCAGAGTACAACGTTGTTATTATTATTTCTATCACATTTAAATATTGTGATGATAGATATATAGATTAGAGATGATTTTTTTCTCAAATACCACAATCAATCACTGTAATGGAATCGTTGTATTACGCAGTTGTACGTAAGGTTAAAAGCTGCCGGTTCCAGTCAAGGATGCAATAAATAAACGCGCAATTCCAAAGAGGGTTGGAGGATTAACAAGCCCAATCAGCCATACTCGCTGACTTATAGTCGCAACACTCGACAAGTACCACTTCCCATACACAACAGGTCGCCACTTGTCAATACTTGCCATACAGGAGAGATAAAGGGCAGAGTATCAATATTGTTATTACTTTTCATCGCTTTTACATTTTCACTATACCAAAAATAAAATGAAAATTAGACGATTGTAAAAAGACTAGAAGAAGCTTTAAACTTGTTTAAACTGGAGTAACTTCAACTTTGTGAAAAAATCATCTCGCCCCCAGTGAATCATTACTGGAGGTTCATTGATCATTATCCGTGAATGATTGTTTATTATTTAGAAACATCCTACCATTTACTATTTAATTTTTCAAAACTTAGAAGTAGGCACTTGACATTTCGGTCGTTTAATAAGGACGGATTTAGTCTGATGGCTTGTCGGCACATTTAGTAGTTGGTCTGTCACACGAACCTTACGAAAGTCGGCGAAACGCGTCTAACAAACCAATACAGTAAAGGTAAACAGTCCAAAATGATCGCAAACCCCATGACGAAATTTCAAAGTACAGAACAAGGGCCTTTATGAAAATTTATAGAAGTATATTTAATTTAATAGGATATCATATATTTTTGTTGTTTTATACCTTGGTGAAGCACTTCTAGCATGACCGATCACCATTTTCACCATATAGCTTGTAGATTTTTACTCCACTTGACTTTTTCCTAAAGAAGATGGTCGATATTTGGCCTTTACCGATCATTCTGGTCTGCCCATCCTCGCTGTGTTGGTCTGTCAGACGAATTTCTTCATTTCTTCATCTGCAGTGTTGGATTTGTATTTTGGACTAATGGAACTAGACTAAAATTTATAATTGGGTAGTTTTCATAGGAAGCCATAGGTGTGTTGGTCTGCCCGCCGTATTTTGGCTTCTCACCATGTTCAGTTCAATTAGACTTTTAATAAACGAACATACCACTGAAGATTAAAAGAAGGTTCTTGCTTGGTTTCAACTAGTGAAAATTAGTGGAAATCACGCAGACAATTAGGCCAAAAGCCACACCAAGTAGTTCATTGGCTTTTGTCGGTTTAATCAGTTTCTATTAAAAATATGTCCGTAAGCTTGGTTGTTTTAATGAAATTTAATTTAAATTTCTCTGTAATATTTGTAATTTTTTATTCATTTTTTCTTAAGGTTTGTGGGTTTGCGTACTCCAAACCCAAACACTGAAAATGGCGTGGTGAGAAAAACGCGTCTGACAGCCAATTACAAAACAAATTGTAGTTTATTTCCAGTTTTGGGTTTGTTCGGATGGAATTAAGCGAAGAAGCTAAAAGCTATGAAAGCGTTTGCTTTTGTTAAAAACACTGTAGAAATTCTCTAACACACACCACACACACACACACACACACACACACACACACACACACACACACACACATACTCATACTCACTCACTCACTCATTCACTCATTCACTCACTCACTCACTCACTCACTCACAAACAAACAAAAATGGCTTTCAAATATATAAAGTAATATAAATTAATTTCGGGTGTTCTGGAGGTCTTAACTAACCATTGAGTGTTGTGGACGAGGGCTCGAACCACTATACATTTTTTTTTAAATTATTCTCAAGTAAAAAGGCATGGGCCAATACCAGGATTCGACCCAAGAACCCATGCTATAACCAGTTGTTATGAATTATATTTGTACGCATATAATTATGACCATATTAGGAGTGTAGAACATAATAAATGGGAATGAAATTTTCCAAATTATATAGATATACAATTTCTGTCATATTCTAAAGTGGCTGTCCAAATAAAAAGGGGTGCCTTGATAATAGAGAAGACCATAAACCAACAGGCTGGTTTAAATGGTTTTTCAATTTAGAATTATGTATATTGAAATTTCACTGTCACCGAAATGTGCGTAGCGTGTAAACGCCAGACCAGTTTTCATTCAATTTATCCCCCGTATTGAAAACGCATCAAGTAGCGATTATTGAGTGCTTAGAGTGGAGGTTCCACTGCTGAATATTGCCCGGGGAGAAAGAATGCCAGGCCTCTGATCAATAAAGTGCCACAGGACCGGCAGTTGTATATAAAGCGGATTCACCTGTGCAAGGACTTGCTGATTTATTCCAAGGATTATATGTGAAAAGGCGGTTTCCATTTGGAAGGGCTTACCGTGTGCCCTCGCCGCATAGGAACCGCACCTGGAAATCCACCCCAGCATCAAGTGGGATGCAGGTGGACGCGAGATGAGGCGCGTAGCGGTGTGGGGTTGGGCTTTGAGGGAGCGGCAATTCGGCTCTGGCACGTGGCTAACGTCCTGGAGGTCGTCGACCCCCTCCTCTTGAGCAACCCCTCCATCTCCGGAACTGGGACAATCCCTCCCGCCGAGCCCTTCAGGATTAAAACCAGCACCCTCATCCACACAAACACCCTATCCAAAATACCGTACAAAAGGACGAGGATCTTAAAAGATTCATCAAGGGCTGGCTAATAGAAGAATTTTTTTAAAAAGAGAAATGCTCTTTATAGCTTTAATTTATATTTATTTTTACCGTAGAAATCTCCCAGGATTTCTATCCCATATTTTAGATATGTTATTCCATCTAAATATAATATGACATTAATTGTATAAAGCACCGTGCCAATTGAACCAAACGCCGCTTACATACATAATACATTAATTTATATTTAATACATTAATAATGAAGAACAAATATTTTTATTATGGTCTTTGTTGAGATGAAATTATAATTAATTGAAATAACTAATACGGTCAATTATGAGTGCTAAACAATTCAAGTTTTAAAGAAATATTTAACCTGACGCAATTTTTTTAATGTTTATCCACTGATCGTTCTCGCTGAATGTCTCTCTTTATCGTTTTACATTTCTATATCTATACATCAGTTTTTCTTAAATCTGTGAATTGTTATGATTAGTAAATAGATAATTCTCGTTTAAAGTGATAACTTTAAGTACTTGAAAACTACGCAATATGATATAATATAAATTATAACAGCAATAATAATAACAATAAACCCCGGCACCCCGAGGGTAGATATTGTGAACGCTCGTTAAAAAAAAAATCATATGTAAGTCTAATAAATACATGACAACTAGAAAATGGCAAAAAAAATCTTACCGAATAAAGAGCACATCAATGTTAGATTTTTATATTTTTAATGTACCTAGCTGTCTGTCTACTTATCCTGATAGTAGTTGCTGAGGGTAGCATTTACGTTTACATTAAAAAAGCAATACAATTAATTAAGGTTTTTTGTTGAGATGAAAAAAAGTTAATGGCACGAGAGGGATTCGAACCCACGACCTTCGGCTAGATACGCCGCTGCTCTACCACCTGAGCTATCGTGACCTCGATCCACTCGGACATCAACTCCCCATCTCAACCCCACCTTATGAGTTGAGATGGGGAGTTGATGTCCGAGTGGATCGAGGTCACGATAGCTCTGGTGGTAGAGCAGCGGCGTATCTAGCCGAAGGTCGTAGGTTCGAATCCCTCTCGTGCCATTAACTTTTTTCATCTCAACAAAAAACCTTAATTAATTGTAATGTTTAATTGGTCAAGCGGACCACGAAAGTAGTGAATTTAAAAAGCAATGTTGAAGTTTTTGGATGACTTTTTTCCTGAATTTATCTATTAGACTAAACTAATACAATATCCTTTTTACATTATACAGGTTATATCATATAACAATAGATAACCAAAAATACTTATATTAACGATTCGCATTAAAAATAATAGTTTAGAAAAAGAAGTACAAGTTAAGTGATTTATGTGTAGAAAAGTACTAAGTCTAAGCGTCTCTCTAGAGGAAGGAAGTTAAAGTACTAATTGCATATAATCAGTAACAGTTACTTCTATTTTATTAGAAAGGAATCTAAAAAAAAAAAATAAATAGTACAGATTGAAGTTTGTGTATAGATTTAGCCGTGGAAGGATTGAATACAGGAGTACACTATTCAAGCATTGATCTTGCTAGCGTATGTAATAAATATCGAAGGCGTTAGGGTTAGGATCAGTAGAGAGACGAGATAAGAAGCCTGGCATTTTTAAGAGTGAAGATTTAATATGGCCATTGTGTGCAGTAAGATTTAATTTTAGGTCGGAAATAACACCAGGGCCAAGAGAAGATATGAGAAGTTTCAGTCCGGTAAAAACTCGTAGAATAGCATTAGTGAATATTGGAAGCAAGTGGTTCCCTAAATATCAGTGTTATAGAGCATCCAAGTCATATGTAGATGTATGCATGAAAATGTTTAAGTTATCAGCAAAGAAAAAAGGAGTATTTTATGGTAGGAAGGCCGTATATAAATGGAAATATTAAATAGGCGTGGAGAAAAATGTGCACCTTAGGAAACACCAGAGAAAACTTTTAGTACTTGAGATAACTGCCTGTTAAAAAATCTGTTCATGCTAAGCTAAATAACTAAAGATCCAGAGAAAAAATCATCCAGTGATTTTGTGTTTTTGTGAAGATGACAACTAATTAATTGATTGTGATTAATTAATTATTATAATAAACAATAATTCAATTTTTTTGATAATAATAATAACAATAATGTAAGACAAATGACTATGTGTATGGATCTTGTTTATATCTATATAGACATAAATTACAATAAAAATTTTGTTCGTTGGTTCTGTTATTAAGTAAATTATTGAATATTATAACGCTATCGCGTGATTATTTTCTTTGTTTATCAGAAGGGGGTGTCAAAAGCAATAACGAGGCCGACCTATAGACCTTTTGTCAGCGAAGGGTGACAAAACTCTCATTCGCCGTTAAAATTCACGGTTTTTATTATGTGGTAGAAAATAGTTTATGATTGTGGTACAATCCATTTTAGAGCACATGCATTTCCTGTAGGTAATTATGAAACCTCATCCTTTCGCCGGATGAACGGAGAAAGTAGAGTGTTTTCTTAATACAAACATGTTTCAGAACTAGTTTTCATTTCGATTTGCTTCTATGATTCTTTTCTCCACGACCTTCACTTTGATACTGTGTTTAATAATTCATTTTCTCCGCGTAAGTGTGGCACAAATCTTTTCAAATTCTTTCAATGAAAATTCAAGATTTCTTATCGGTTACATTTCTAGCAGGTGTATGTATGTTGTTAAGTATGTTATTGATCAGTTTAGTGTTCGGACTGAAACTAAAGTTGCGTCTTGTTTCGTCAGAGAAACATTCTAGAAAGCAGTATGTTCATCCATCGCAACTTATTAAAATTATTTACACACGTCCTCTTTTTTCAAGTCTTATGTAAAATATAGGTATTCTTAGCATCGGCAGTTAGTTTAACCTGCATGTGAATACATGTTGAGAATTTGTTTAATATAAAATTTGGAAATTTATTCTTTGTGGATAGTGCTGTTTCATTTGCTCGACCTTTTCCACTGTTGACTTAATCAAGAACGGACTTCACAAAACGACCTTGGTCATACTATTCCACCAATTCTTGCTGTTTATGTAGCCAAGAGGTTTAACAATTCTTACGTCAACAAAATGCGATTCAACCACAGCCTTGATTTTATTTATAATCATATTGTTCCATGATATTCATTTTTATCCACACGAGAATAACAGATATACATTTTTAACATATAATTACAATTAAATATATAACTAATATCGGAACTTGAACTTCTTTTCCCAACAATGAAAGAAAACGTTGGACTGGAGTAAAAACCCTCTGAACTGGAAGGTACAATTTCTTCCCGCTGGATCTAAAAAACTAAAAGTGCTACAGCATTAGTATTCGGTCTAAAATCAAAACCATGGACGTGTATAGTACACCAATCGTTTTAAAGTTCATGCGTTTTGGAGATGTACTCCTTCCAATCTGAAAAAGAACCCAAAAATAATTTTGATGATCATAGATGGTTATAATTTGCTTCTTTCTATTAAGTTCCTAGAACGATAGAAGTTTAATAAATGAGGAAGCGCAAGACTTCTAGACTCGTCAGTAAGGGAAAATATTACAAACATTTAACCAAAAACTCTACCGGTCCGTAAGAAGTTCATTATTTTAGGTCAGTTGCCGGTGTACTGTAAGAAGGGGATAAATAAGCTCTTGTAGGTTGGCTGTACGATGGCCCACAAAGTCTACATTTAAAAAAATACATCATGAAACTTTGAACCGTATTATGTTTGTTTAAAAAGAGTTAAACGTTCTTGTTACAGTAATAACCTGGTCTGCCCACGTGTCAAAAGCGAACATAGTCGGATTTTAACTGATTCGTTTGAACTAATTGTTGTTGATATAAGAGCGTGTTATTTCAATCTATGTCAGTGAGGTGATGTAACAATATTCCTGTGACACATTATCCCGAAATTTAAACTTAGCAACTTGTAGGATATTGTTTTAAAATTTATATATTGCCAGCTTGTCCTGTTCCTGGGGTCTTGAAAACCTGAAAACGTACCGAGAGGCGCGCCGCAGGTGGATGTCCAAGTTGAAACAATTACTTCGGAGCGAAATCAGAAATAATCCGGACCAAATAAACAGTGGGAATAATAAATGTGGAAAACGTGTGGATAAAATACCAAAAAAAGTGAAATAAAATAAGCACTTCCTTTAACGTTGACCATTGACTTGTTATGGCAATAATTAATAAGGAAACGATAAAACGACATTGAACAAAATAGCGGGTACTCACAAGAATGAATTTGAATCGAAGAGCTGTAAGCAGGAAGAGATCTGAACGGCCAGCCGCTCGGAGTTTTACTTACTTGCACTCTGGTACGAGAGTGAGGTATAACGATCCCATCTCGATGGAAATCGATCGCGTGTCTCGATTACATCGATTCAGTATTAAAATTATTTTGTTATGTTTAGTATGCAGTGTACAAATTAATTTGCTGGCTACAACTATAATTTTAGAAATTTCCCTTTGCTCTCATTTTTTTTCTTTTAAAAAAGCCCATTTTGTAACTAGTTCAGGCAATACTGTGACACAGCAATTTTAGAATTGCAACGTTGCTATTCGTTCCAAAGTAACAGGAAACTGGTTAAAACCTTCTTCGCATCTCAACTGCACTAAGACTCATGTACTAAAAGCGTGCCAGATTTTAATATAGATTGCAGCTGGTGCTGAGTGTTTTTTAGAACTCGGAGACTCGACCTATTTGTTTTTGACATCACATCAGCAAACATTAAAAGAGTTAAAATCATAAAACAGGCCGTTGCTACCTTTTATCCTCCAAGATTTGTTATCCGTTGCATAAAAATCAAATTTTGTAACCCTTGTCCCTCAAGGAGCCAAATTGTTTCCGTGTCGTTTAATTTAACTTAAACGTATAATTAAGACTAGTCGGCGTCCTTTGATATTTAGACAATGACGTTTAAATAGTTTAACCGGCTCGTGTTCGCCTACGCCGTTCTCCCGGTCCGAGTTATATTTACTACGAGAATCACGTGGAATACTTGGCCGAGGCCAATGTTCTCTATTCGTCTCACAAGATAACACACATGCATGTTATTATTGCTTCCAGTCATTTCATGCCTCCGGCTTCCGATGATATCTCATCCCTCCCGGTGTAATGATTTTTTCCATTGCATACCATGGCTTATTGCTACATCGATCACCCTGTGGGAGAAAAATGTATCATTATCTTTAACATTTTCTTATCAAACATAAAAATAAAATTAAAATTAAAAAAACACCTCCGTTTCGATTTAGAAAAGCTACATACAGGATTATGTAAATCGATATATCTCTTACCGTTACAATATACAACATCTCCCCCTCATAATCAAGTTTGTATATGATGTAATTTATATATCCACACTTCACTCACTCGAGGGTGAATACCGCATTGCTAGGGGCAACTTCTCCCTTGGGCGAAGCACCATTGGTGTTGTCTTCATTGGTTCTGGTTGGTGATGTTTGCTGAGCCCCCTCTCCAGTCTCTTGCTGAGGTCTTTGCTTGTACTATCCTTCTCGGTGGTGTTTGCTACGTTTTTTCTGCACTTGATGTAGATGTAGATGGAATTTTCAGGGTATAGTACACTGCGCCCTTTAAGAGCTCTTGTATCCCCCGTACTCTGCCTAAAGCACATCGGTGAGTGATGAACTTGAATCAAGAAACTTGATTAATAGGCCAGGTTTCAATGGTTAAAGCTCTTCTTTGGTCACATTATACATTCCAAAACACTTCCTCCTGCGGGCTAGTATAGCTCCGCAGTTTGTTAGTAGATGTGTTGGTGTCTCTTCTGCCTCTTTGCAGAATCTGCATGTGCCATCTTGGATTATTCCAATCTTCTTTAATTGTCCATTTAACTTGCAGTGTCCCGTTAGGAATCCTATTAGGATTCGCAATTTGTTCCTCCTTCCCTTGACACATTCTGTAATTTCTTTTCTTCCAAAATTTGTTATGAGATTCTTGGATTGTCGGTGTTCAATGAGTGAATTCCACAGTTCCTTCATTTTCTTTTTGCCTTCCATCAGAGATACTCGTTAATAGTGTGGGTTCCTATGCCACAGAAGGCTTTTCTGCACAAGAATGCCACGTTTCATCTGCCCTTTCTTTCTGTACGTCTTGTTCTTTCTTGTAATTTGGTGATGACCCTGGCCACAATCGGTTTGTGAGGCGTTTCCAAACCATTCCTTATTCGGTCTTCACCAAAAACGTTTGGTTCCATAATTTTTCCACTATCACACCTTTAGTCCATTTAGGTTGTTCTTCTCGGAAATCCTGTGCCCAGATTTGATCTTCCTTATTCAGGATGAGATTTCGCCTACCAGATTTTTATATCTTCTTGCCGCATATTTAAATGTTCCTACTGATCAGGGAAGCATTTAAGTAAAAATTGTTCTCGGACGTTTTTTCTTAGCAATGAGATAAATTCTTTTCCTGTAAAACACTTTGCTCTATCTGTGGTATATGCTTTTGGTAATCCGATCCTTGCAAATAACGCTTGTATTTTTTCTATTACTACTGCTGCTGTCATTGATGTGACAAAAACGTTTTCGATCCATTTTGATGTTGCATCCATTAGAACTAGACAACAGTGGTTGCGGTTGATCGGTCCTAAAAAACACAACAGCAAGTCTTGTCCAGTTTGTTGACGGCCATGACCATGGAAGAATGGATTTCGGGAGGTTTCCCTAAATCTGCAGCCAACTTCGCATTCTTTACATACCTTTTCGATGTCACTATCCAATGAAGGCAACCAGAAATATGAGCGAGCTGGACTCTTCATCTTTGATGATCCGAAACGATTAGCTGAAGCTCTCGTAGAACTGTTTACGAAAGTCGTCTTGAGGCTTTGGTCAGCTTTGCTGCCTCCTTGCTGTCTTCCAGTGGATATAACGAAAGCCAATATATTTAAAAAATTACCTCAATCTACAAATAATTAGATTTTACCATCATATTGATATCGGTGAGTTAATTTACAATAATTTACCCCAATATAGAAAATGGTCCGGTTCAGCAACATCTTAAAGCAATAGTTTTATAAGGAAGAAATTTAAACATCGATTACTGTTTATTAGTTGAAAAATTATGTATTATAGTTGAATGAGTTTAAACAAGAAGGTGCTGCAATTTACTTACAATAAATTTATATTATTCGGATTTGCGGATTTTTACATACCCGCTGTTTGTGAAAGATTTATTCTCTTAATCGACCTTCATTAAATACATATTTTATTTATTAACAATAAATACATTTAAAAGGTATTTATTAAAAATAATAATTACACCATTATAAATAGTGAAACTACGTTAAATAATATAAATGACCGAACAACATGTTTTTCAATCTTTATCGGACTGTTTAGTCGACTTTAAAATAAATTATCCTGTTAGTTTAGTTCATGACCATTTAAAACTGGAATGATAAAACATTTGAATATGATATTTAATTTTTTTTTTTTGAAACCATACTTTTATAATTTTAATCGTATTTAATTTCATGGAAAAGACAACGTGGTAGATGTTGGTTAATAATAAAATAAACACACGGGTCGGAATATTTGTCGTCTGTAGCCATGAAGGAAAGAAATGCAATCCAAACCTCCGCCTTCTCCTAGCTCGAGTCGCTTTCACTCCGGCTCAGCCCGAAGCCGGGGAAAGTCAGGTTCCGGAATCCGGATTTGCAGTTGTGCAGATTTAAGTTGCAAATTGCATATCCGTCTGATCGAAACTGGATACTAGAATATAGAGGTGGCCTGGCGAGGAAACTGTGTCAAGGACCCGGGCAAACAATGTAACTCATTTATACAGTTTAACGCGACCGAGGGTTCCATCCGAGAACGCCATCGTTTTCATAGTTTATTCAAATCGCCATTTTTTCCCCAAAACTTATAAATGACTCGTACAGCGAGTTTTTATGGCACATTGATTAATTTCAATCTCAGGCGTTATTTCATGTGTAGAGATTTGTTTTGACAGTATTGCGTTATTTTAATTGGGAGTCACGGGATTCCACAACGCAAAAACGCGTTAGACAACAAAATAACAGCTAGAAAACATGAACTATGTTTGATTTTGAACAAATTCATATCAAAACCGTTTTTCTTTTTCTTTAAACCTAATTTTAAAAAATAGATTAGGTTTTTAGCATTTATTTTCTATCGCTTTACAATACAGATAATATGATTCCTTAAAAAATCTTCTTAAAAGGATAAAATGCAAAAATGATAGAACATCATAACGTAGAAGCTAAACCCAGGATAGAACGATTGGCATTTTATAGTTTTTTTTTATACGTGGGTTTAAAAAGCATGGACGTCACAATATTAATAAATCTGGTACGATTAATTTATACATAAATAAAAAAATTATCCTAGTTTATGTCTCAGGTTATATCCTGGTACTTAAACTAATTGAAATTTTCCATTCCTATTTCGGGAAACTATGGAACGTAGAACTGAAAATAGCATTCCACTCTAGATCTTTTATTTTGAAATCTGGTGAAAGCAAAAAATAATGCGTTGATAATCAGCCCTAGATTAGGAAAATACTTTTCAACTTTCAACTATTCTGTCGATTTAAAATCTGTTGTCACAGTAAAAGTAGTGAAACTTCGCGGACCCGTTTAACAACACATACGAGATGCCATTTTCACCCTTAATTTTCAAAAATAGGCCAAAGTACATCATTAAATCATTAATGTGTGACCGGAATGATTAATTATTTTACCCTGCAATCACGGTTGGCCAGAAATAAAAAAAAATTACTAAATTAAAAGTACTGTTGGTCGATTTGGACGATTTGAATCTATCATTTTCTTCGAGATCATAATCGAGTTTTGTGCGATTAAAATGTCCTTTAAAATATTTTCACGCTTCCAATTGTTTCACAATCGCCTATTACTTTATTCGAAAGATTCTGATTTTTCAAATTTTCTACTGGAGATTTTCCAAACCGGATTAAATGGATTTATCAGTTCCGTTTTAGAGTATATCAGAGATACCAGGCGTTCCAAGTTTAAGACACATTTGGCAAGTTGATAAGTCAATAGTACGTCAACGGGTTAACGGCCCACCATCTCTCCATTTAAAAATTTCACTCGATTAAAAAACAATTTGAGGATAAGGTTACGCAACGGATCTGAGATCCGATTATAAAGAAGCCTTGCCGAACAATATTTTAAACTTATTCAGAGAATTCTGATTCACTTCAGGTAAGCATTACGTGTTCGTCATGCACGGCGAAAACTGGGTCACCGCAAGATCGATATTCCAGCATTGAATTCGTTTTATTCGAATAATTCCTTCTGCATATTCTTTCTTGTAAACACAAAAATGAAAATGTTCATGTTTAACAAAATGCCCTGATGATAATTTTTGAAAAAAACTATTTAAGCGGGCTGGCTCCTACCCAGTATATATTTGGGCGTACCCTTTGACCTCTTTCCCGTAGGACAGGGACGCGAGGATGCATAAAATTACAAAAATAACCCCTCTATAAACAAAAAACTGCTGTAAAGAAACCTTTTCTTATGGACAATATTGATGTCAAAATCAAAAATCGTTTCTCTTATTTTAAATTTCATTTAATAAATCGTTCAATCTGATCACATCGAATGATCTATACTGAAGAGTTTGAATTGATCCTCCTGGAACTAATTACTGTAAATTTTCTAGAAAGAATAGCTACCCTAATTTTAATTAAATAAATCCTCTTGGGATAAATTCTATTAGATTAATGAGTCTGTTGAATAAAGTTGTTTGTTAAATCTCTTTAAGTATTTAGGTCATCTGCAACAAACTTGGAAATAATAAAACCTTTTGCTCTTGGCATTATATTACGACTGTTAACCTACACAAGAACAATCGTAACACAAACGCGCTAATAAATTATAAAATCCTGAGAGTACGCAATATTTTAACTTTCCTGAATTGAAAACCATTTATCCCCCCTACAAATAATCCTGAATTTAATACCCTTTAATTTAAACGTATGGTGTTTAGTGACCGTTAATTATTGATTATTTGGAGATCGTAAGATGCGGTCTGGTGTGACATAGGTTTAGAAAAACATTTTCTTCGTGAGTACAAATACTTTGATTGAGTCTAAAAATTTTATCATTATATAAATTCATTTTTCACATCTTACATGTATTTGTATAATTTAAATAATGCTTACAAATCCCAGGCTCTGAAGATGATCTCAGTAAAGATTGAAACTTTGGCGCGATAAAGAAAATGTTTTTCTAAACCTAAGTCTCACCAGACCGCATCTCACGATCTCCAAATAATCTTTTATTTAACATAAAATTTAGAATAGAAATATCGTTAAGCGACGAAGCTTGCAAAACAATACTGATGACCGGGTTTCAGTAATAGATAAAAGAACCAATCACTCATCCACCGCCGACCGGTGCAAGAAGGACTACCAGGAACATCTCTCCTAGGGGGTACTCCTTTCTCCTAATTCTGACTCCTTCGGATCTCCGACACGGTCTGTAACAGTTAAAAATCCTTGGCAATGTTGGAACTGAGTTGATTTCAAAGAAATAAAAAAAACTTATTTATGTCAATTTGTAAACATATTTACGATTTTTTTTCTGTTGATGTGCTTTTTCGTCAGTACCATACCGTGATCGAAGGTATTCGTGATTAGAAGTGGTTGATACATTGCTAATACATAAGCTTAAAACACTGGTCTTGTAACAATTTTTTTGTTTCAATTGTTGCACAACCACTGCGGTTAAAGCCTTCTCTTTAAATTCACCAAATAAAAAGTATTTATTTTCTAGTTGTTACCCGTTCCTAGCTGTTTTGACCTAAATGAAAATGCCCAAACTACAAATTTATCACACCGCAGATCACAAAAGAAAATCTCAGTATATGAATTTTTACCCGTCTTATTCATTTTTTGAGTCAATTGAAATTCAAAGCAGATTAAAGAATGCAAGGTGCAAAATTGAAAAATATGGATTGCATCTGGGTCATTTTCCCTCCCTTTCAATTCCTTTCTTATCGTAAATTGCATCGCGTCTCTTACAGTCTTATCGCGTCAATAAAGCGTGCAGAAAATATGATTATCTTTTCTCTTTGCTTATTAATACTAACTGTGGGATAAACCTGTCATGCTACACAAATTACTAGAATGGTCTGTTGTAATAAAATATTTATACTTATGAGTTTTTTTTTTTCAACTGAAATTTTTGAGAATAATTTCTTTTTTAGCTTGGGTTTTGTAAAAACAATTCCTTGACAATTCGATAAGTTGTCTTAATTATGGAATGTAATGCCCGTTGTTTTCGAAGTTATTTAATACTTATAAATTGTTTTTGATTAAAACTAGATGGTGAGAGAAAGTTTTTAAAACCATTTAAAACCGCTGTTTAACGGTGCTGGTATATGGTCGGATATACTGTCAGCTTATAATTTCATTTTGCGCATACCTAGTAGTAGTAGAGATGTAACGCTTTGTGACGCGTCCCTTTGCCCCAGTCGCGAGAAGTTTCAGCAAACAAAGGAAGTCTCCACTAATTGTCTCGTTGAGTCAAATGCAGAACCGTTCTGAAGGTCACAAAGGGGTTCTGAACTGCAAACTTCCTTCTGTGCCCGACTCAATTGGGTTCAATTGGATTATCAAAAATCCTCCCAAAACTCGAGACCCGGCGAAGGGTGAAAATTCACGAAGGGGGTGCTATCCTTTGAAATTAGCAACACTAGCACCACCGCCTTTTTTTTTAAATCCCCCATGGAATTCGAAGTTGACGTGTAAAGCATATATATGTTTTTTTACATTTTTATCAATCCAACAACACAAACAAAAATAGGATCAAGTTCAAAATCAACTTAACTGTAAAGCTGCGAAATACTTTCTACCTTAGCAAACATTTTATGAAATCCTCTTTTTCGTATTTTTCCGGGTCCGCTCGGCCAAAATCCATACAAGATTTGATTAAATTTTGATAGATAGTTTGATTGATTTTTATTCTAAAATTAAACTTAAACCATCTAAAACAATTTTTGTCTTATTGCTTTCTTATATTTAGATCGATTAAAATTTCAATCCGGCTTAAAAATTCAATAAGTATTTAATTATTTCTTGTTGTCTGTCTTTTTATAGCTGGACCAAACTTGACACAGAAAAAGCACATATTCTGATGGAAGCTAATTTTTACAACTAGAAACCTAAAATTTAAATGTTCAGTTAATAAATTATAGTAAAATTATAAAACGGGAATGGTGAGGATAAGGTTGGTAGCAAATATTGCACTATTGGCCTTCAAAGTATTATTTAAATGTAATTTTCTCAAGTTGCTGTCTTCGAAATCAATTTATCAATACTTAATCAAATTAGAACATTCTATCAATATTTTCTCTATATAAATTTGCAATTATCCTTTGTACTATTCGATGCAATTTTTCTTATGATTGCTAATAATGGTATTATCATGGTTACATAATCAAGTAAATAATTAGGCATTAAAATGGCACTCAAGGTAGCGAACAGAAACTGAAAACTACTAAGGAAAAACGTTGCCAAACCAATCCACCTGACAAATATAGGGAATATACGTAATAATATGCAATTCGCATACATATACATTGGAAAACAAGGCAAAAAGTAAAAGACAAATACAAAAAACATAAGATTATTTACGGACAATCATGGAATATCAAATTATAAATTTACCCATCCCACAGAAAACTATCACGTACCATCGTATGTAAACATACAATACCATACAAGTGTAAAAAAACTACAAAAAGAATGAACTTACTTGAAATCATGGAATTTTACAAACAAAGCCTATATTATACATCAAAACTAAAAAAAAACTCATAAACACACAAATTAACAATAATTCACATACATCATTTACACCATTTAAAAAAGGAACAGGAAGACCGACCGGAGCAATAAAACACCACTCTTAATCAAAATCACCGACAAACGAAGAAATGTCGACACACGCACCCCACCCCTCTCAATCTTATAAAAGAGACTTGACCCAATAGAAAACACACAGACCCAACACAGAAGATGGCGAAATGCGAAAAGCATCGGATAAACTCAAGCGGGAATAGGCAGACCAAGACCAGAATGATAGGATGATGTCGCTTCTTCTCTTAATTAATCGAATCTCATTATAACCATAAAAATCCGGGAAGAACTTCTAAATGTACACAAACCAACATGGAAACTAGAATTTTATATAAATTAATTGTCAATTGTTAAAATGTTTAGTAGGTGAAGTAATATTTATTTATTCCAGATAAATATTAATCGTTTTGCAATATGATAGCTTGTTTGCTGGTTTCATTTTCTTTACATGTAACCATTTGAATTTAAGATATATTATTTTATCAATGTTAGCAAAATCTCATTTATACCTTTTTTCATTGACAATTTCGGTCTTCCTTTCTGGTTCTTTGATTTCCACGTTGTTTTACTTAAACTCTTGTTTGGAATATAAAGAACAATATTGCATTAATATTCTACCCAGATTTCTACAAATGTCGCTCCAATTTCCATATACAATGTGATTAATTGTCTGATGGTTTTGTTTAGATTAGATGTACATTAAAATATTATCTTGTGTAATTTTGTTCTAATAAGTTATTTACCATATTATATACACTGTCACCAAACTGGGTGAAAATTTTATGTACTCTTTATACTACCACATCGTAGATTATTAGGTGCAATTTTTTGATTAGTACGAATAGTTTATCTCTCTCTATCTTTTGACCTACTTTCGAGATAACGGTTTAGAGCTAAAAACCGTCTAAATAATTGAGCCGTCTATTCAACAAGTTGAGTAAGAGCTGAATAAATGAGACGTATGCTTAATGACTTGGTTACTAAAGTCTCTATGAAATGTATAGAAGTAGTGATGGAATTTGTTGTTATTTATTTAATTACAAGATGTTATTGCTTTTTAAAACATTAGAATTCAATCCGTTTTATTTTGAAATTATGAAAAATGAGTTTGATTGATCGACTGAACCGGGAGGTGTACAAAAGTTGTGTTCAATCCGGCCGGCACCTCTCCAAGGCTGTGCCGGTTGAGCAAGGTCGTGCCAAACTGACCTCACTCAACTGAGTCACGTGACAAATCTTGTGTAAATTTAGTCGTTGGAAGAAGATATTTAGAGGAAGGGGGCCGTGTTGCGTCACCTGAGCCGATGAACTCGGAAAAACCGTTGGAAAACTCCTGGTTCAGCTCGAAAGAAACTCGTTCAGTAGTCCGATTTCAAAAGTTCATTTAGTAACTGCATAATCGGAAAGAAAACACTTAATCTTATTTACACAAGATACATTTTTAGAAAATTGCCAATGTTTACCACTACTGTGATGCAGAAGAATATATTACTGTTAATATATTTTTCTATATAAAAACTAGCCTAATGCCAATTTGCTCAAAATGACTTCTTGAGCTTAATTATTCCATTTGTTATATTCATCGATATTCTGCATGAAAAATATTTCCATTATTTATCACTGGATTTATGATTGTTTATTGGCCGAAACAAAACTTTAAATTTCAATTTCTCCATTATTCAGTTCTTCTACTTTGAAACCCAAGCGACCCGATTTTTTTCCCAATTTTAACTTTGGCACGGTTTTACCCCTCAAATTAAAATTGATGAGGGCGGAAATAATTATTGATAAATGTTGTAAAATTAACGTCAAAGTGTATGTCAAGGTTTTATATAAATCATATTTTTAACTCATACCTGCCTATAAAGAAAGAAAAAACAACTTCTATGTGCTTCACATATTAATATTTATTCATTTTTAAAATTGTTTTATCTCAATTAGCCAGGGGCGACCCCACTTCAAATTTAGCCCAAGGTTTATTTATTGCAAATATTTATTGCTCATAGTTATTTGATTGCTAAACTATTTAAAACATTAGCCATTACATATTGTCAACATTTCAGTTAATGCGAAATTACTTCAGGACTCGTTTAAGTTAGTTAGCTATTAATAGCATAACAATTCATATACAAACAGAGTTGCTTCATGCAAGACAAAATACACATAACAGATTGAAGGTCGATAAATATTTTTAAAAAATAAATACATAAAACTATCTCAAGTAAATAGAAATTATGGTATTATGGTAGTACAAATAAATATAAGTGAACGACTTTCGGAATGTAGTAATGTGCTCAGGAATTATAGTTATTCAGTTTTTTAGTTATTCGTAGGTTTTCGAATAAGTTTCGTATGTTCTTGTTTGTAATTAATAACGATAAATTAATTTTTCTTTAAATTCCGAACACTAGTAAAAATTTAAAGTTGGTAGATGGTTTGTTTAAATGTTTCTTGAAGGAAATCATACCTAAATTTTTTTAAAAAGCTAAAGATATTCGCTTTGATCCTTTTTTTCTCTATTAAACAAGTTTACTATTTTCTTAATAATTATTAGCTACTAATGAGTGGTAGTAAACCAAAGGATAGCTTTAAAATATTTTAAGAAAATTGCACAATGGCACACAGGTTAGCAATCCCCTACACCACACTACTTCCGAAATAGTTGCATGACAAAATATCTAGACTTAACACTTAATACGATCGACACGATTAGCACAGTTTGCGTAACATTTTAATTAGTAGGTTATCGGAAAATCCAAAAATAATGTTGCACTAAAGAAAAGAAGAAGGTTTGAGAACAAATTGCAATGTTTCGTATACTGCCCAGAGGTCATTATTACTTAGGTTCTTACAAAATTTACGACCATCCTAAACGAGGTCAGAGGAAACTTTCTACGTAAAAGAGTTTAGACGTCGGATTACCGACGATCGCAAAGCATCCTATCTGTCCCCCTTGGTAGTAAAGTTCTTCTTGGTAACCTAATAACCGAGATTTCTGACGTCTTAGAAGTTTCGTCCCCCCTAAGGAAAATGTCCTGGGCTGCGGGGTAAGTACCTTTCGAGAATGTCCAAAGCAGGGTTTAGCTCACGGAAAATTAGTCGAGACCTGATTCGGAAATTGTGACGGTGTTAATGTGTTGATTTGCATTATAGTATTACGGGAAGTTGCTGGCTGAGTCGTCCTTGTCATGTTAATCCATGATCTTCTTCCTTGTGACATGACGTGAAGTTGACTACCAAACATGTTAAACAAACCTGAAAAAGGTAAATCTCAAATTTAAATACAATTTCAGGCCCTTATTAAATGAGGTAAAAGTGAAATATCAACTTTCTTTTCACATTCCTTTTCTTTTATTAGTAATTCAACAAAATTGAATTAGGTGTAAAAACGGACAAAAATAATTAAGCGCGGTTGGTTATCTGACCCATAGTTTGGTGAAAGTTATTGTTAGATTTAAAAAATAAAGAGAGAAAAAACAGTTAAACAAAAATAAAGTGATAGAGAAAACCAGACACTCCAAGTATGTTCCTGCTTTTACTGAACTGCATTGATTCAAAAAAAAAAATTACATCAAACTGCTTGAAAATGAATAGGAGCTATGCAAAACAACTTTTAACGGAACAATAAGAAAATTCTGGAGCTTCGTTCGACTTGAGTAAGGCCCATATTAAAATCCAACAACTATTATTATCAAGCCCATGCAACACATTTATTTATCCGTAGTGTTACACCCATTACACTTTATGATTTACCTTCCAATTCATAGCATTATTTGCCATGTTTGTTCTATCGTTAAAACGAATTAATAGCTATATTTTTGGTTTTCGGAAATTGATGGTTCCATTTTTTTCAGTTTCTCAACTGTTTGAACTAGTTTTGGAAATAGATTTTATATGCAGGGTGACTCAGAAATATTAAGTAACCCATTTTACTCAAACCAATTGACTAATATATATTAAATTAGCGGGCAATGTTTTGCATAAGTCGTAGTAATAGGTAGTAATAAGTGAGTTTTCTTTCAAGCGCGATATTTTTTCCAACCTGCTAGTTTTTAATATATTTAAAAAATAAATGATTTTAAACAAAAATGGGTTTCGAGAGATAACTATGCAAAGGTTGTGAGCGATTTTGCTATTTTTATGGTCCTTCAAGGTTTAGTAGGATTTCATCTATCAAAATGATTAAAATTTACAATAAAACTAGTCGATAATAATGCTTGGTGGTTCATCACTTTTATAATCCTTTTATAAATCCCGAAATTTGTAATAATCATTTTAAACATAGGTCTCAATGAAATTTCAGATCGTCCTCAGCCAAAAACAGACTAGAGATAAGTAAAAGGATTATTACATCTTGTGTGCGCATTTTCGCATAAACAGTAAACAATCGGCATCTCAAAGCTTCCTAACATATGAAAATAGTGAACTTCTAAACATTTTTCGTCTAGTTTTATTCCCAATTTAAAGCTTAAGCATTTCAAATTATTTTGTCATGACGATGGTTTTACAAAATGCATTTGTAAAGTAAACCATGCAAAAACCTTTGATTGCTTTGCAAATTGAATCAAAGATATCCGAAAGATCAGATTCCGAAATACGCGATCAATGCAATAAAAATCTAATTAACAATCTATTAAAACCAAAGTCTTGAAAAAACATGTCACTCAAATTTAAGATCCTTTGGAAAAACTGTGGGGTTACTATTTATTTTATACTATCTCTTTGTAGAGCGTACAATAATTTGTTTTTATCGTGAGATGTCCTTTTGAAGTATGCAGGGTGGATACGGAAGTGGTATGTAATCATTTTGGTCTACCTGTCAACTATGTTTTTGTCTGTCAGGCTTCTCGCCATCTTCGGTCATGGATCTCTATAATGAGGTTTGCGTAGACAGAAATATACTGGCAAATAGCAAACTGCAGTTGGTGTTACTTTGAAATTCGCTTATAGCATATTTTGTAACGAAGTTGCTTTCATTTGAACGGCTTAATAAATAAACAATTTACTTTACTGAAGAGTCTGAATCAATTTTTTTCTTCTTGATAAATGAAAGCGAACGTACAAGGTTGTTATTTAAGAACAAGTAAAACTTAGCAACTAAAAAGAAGTTCTTTCGTGTGAATAATAATAAAATTATACGGCGATGAATGTACTTATTGATGTATATTAGTTGCGGTGCAAATATAGAAGCGAATACATTAATTTAAAAATGATAACAATCTTGCGCTTTAAAAGCGCCCATTCCAGATCGTTAAGATATTATATGGTCTTTGGGTACAATTACAATTGAACCTTGAGGTTAAACTCTTTTTTTTTAAACTTAATCCGAGGAAAAACCAACCTCCATTGACCGAGACAGGGGAACAATCGTTTTGAATGGAAACAGCCGTCAGATCCACCCATTTGCCCCTGGGTCCTTCATAATAAAGAGAAAGTGTTGCAGATGGGATGCTATTGGAGGGGAGGAAAACAAACTTTCCCTCCTAGAGGTTAGGTTTTTGTAGGAAAAAGCTAGAGGAGGCGCGTGTTCTCTCTAAATAACCCAGTTCTTGAATATCCCACATTGCGCACGGTGGTTGACCCTGAGAGGAACCGCTACCGATGGCGACCCACCAAAATCTTTTCTATAATGTTAGTAGAGCCATTTATTTATAGAAATCTGGCATTTATCTAAAGATTTTCTAATTCTTTCTTTGCACGATTTTAAAATCTATTAAACAATAATGACAACTTGTTATAAATCCTGGGATTTGCCATTTTTATAATTTATAATATTTCGAACATCAAAAAAACTCGGAAATTTATAGCGAGTTATCTATACAATGTAAATCATTTAAAAAAAACCAAAGCATTTATTAATCAATTATAAATTAACTGAATTTTCATATCTTACTTAATAAAAGCGTACTTTTGTGATTAAAAACATCATGCATAAAAATATTTCCAATCTTATTATTAAAACCTAAAGTAAAATTACACGACATAGTCACAAGTCACTCCATCTCTACTTTAATAACAGCCATAGGAATATTTACTTTCTAATTAGTTCTGTAGCTATCGAGTAGCATCTGCTTCTTCATAGAAATACATATATAATAATATAACGTATTATTAGAGTAATTATTATTATCATATCGCTTTTACATGTACTTCTTTTTACTTCAAAAAATATTAAAAATGGATTGACTGTAAGAAAATATTATCGTAATATGCATAAAATCTGAGTTTGAAATGGGAATTACCTTAAAAATTTATCGGTGTGCATTTTATCTTTCCAGTTTTTCCTTTCGTGGAAAAATGTAAATGTATCTATGTATTTTACTCTCTCTCTCTCTCGCTCTCGCTCTCGCTCTCGCTCTCTCTCTCTCTCTCTCTCTCTCTCTCTCTCTCTCTCTNCTCCCTCTCTCCCCTCTACATCAAAAAAACCCAAATGCATATTTTTTCAGCCTTTCAAGTCACAGACCTACGGTAGGTCTCATTTTTTAGCATGTTTTACGCTGTACAAGATGGCTTTTTTAAATGTTTTCCTAGTTTCAATCATTCATCAGTAAATTCAAAAATTCTGAAACATGCCAATTGTTGCACTTTTTACAAAAACTTCAAATTGATCTGTGGAGGCAGGAAATCGCCCTCGACCGGCGGCCTACAGCAATCGGTAGGAAACTTTAATAAACTTTCAATAGGTCACCTTCCACTTAGCCCGATTTCTCAACTGTTTTCGAGTTATTCGCGATTTTTGGGCAAAACACGTTGATTTTTACTTGCTCACGTAAAAGAGCCGATCACTATATCTCCCGATTTTCAAGAGTGCATAAATTTTGAACTGTCATGTTATCGACAGTTTTACGCTCTACAACTTTTGTTCCGAGGACTTTTTGAAAAAAATGACCAGGGAAGTGACAATTCTCACTTTTCCTTACTTTTACCTTTTGGGATGCGGAATGGTGTGTGGCAGTTTGGCTGCGAATAACGTATTGAAATAATAGGTTTATGTATGTTAAAGCCGGGAGAGATAGTGATCGGTTTATTCCATGAGCACGTCAAAAACACGTTTTTTGTCCAAACATAGCGAATAACTCGAAAACGGTTGAGAAATCGGGCTAAGTGGAAGGTGACAAATTGAAAACTTATTAACATTTCCTATCGATTGCTGTAGGTCGCCGGTCGAGAACGATCTCCTGGCTCCATAGCTCAATTTAAGTTTTCGTAAACTTGCAAAAATTGACATGTTTTTTTATTTTATTTTACTGATGAATGCTTACTTAAGGTAGGGAAATCTTTAAAAAGCCAGCTTGTTCAGCGTAAAATTTTCTAAAAAATGAGACAGCGCAAGCCTATGACTAAAAGGCTGAGAAAATATTCATTTACAAATTTGGCCATTTTTTTCTTGCAAAACCCGGGCAGTTGGTTTTTTTTTTGATGGGCAGTGTGTTTATATAGTTATTTATGTATCGCTGTCTATTATTTTAACCTCTCCCTGCCCTCTTCCTCATATTCTCTTTTTCTCTGCCTTTCTTTGTCCACCAAACTGGAATAGGGTATTTATCTATTTATTTCTGTGTTTATCTCGTTGATAATCTTGTTAATACGTTAAAAATTTCGCCATCTTCAGTACGTTTTTTTGTCTTTTTAATGATATTACATTATTCTATGCATTTTCATGTAAACAGAATCACGATGAGATTTGATAACCAGTTTTTTCAGAAACGTCAACTCCAAACGTCGTACTTTCCTTCTCCGCTCCGATAATTTTACCAAATTCCAATCTTTCTGCGGCGTAGTTTGTTTACCGTTGGAGGGGAAAATGTAAATTTGCCCGACACGACGAAAGCAATCTACATCGCACGGCGGATTAATTGTCCCCTTTCCGTCGTCGGGGCAATAATTGACCATCGACCCGGGAAGAAGGCCGGTCCGTTGCCGTCTGCCTCCAGCGACGTGTGTAGGTATAACAGGTTGCGCGGACACCCGGGCCCGTTAGGGAGCCTGGAATGTACCACCACCAATCCCAGTTCGTTCACCCCGGCGAGGAGGGACTCACGGACATCTCAAGCCGTTTAGCCAATGTACACAACCAAAGTAGTGGCCCTTCCACCTACTATTTAAGCCCTTCTTTCAAATATTTCTCCAAAAAAAAAAATATGCGTACAATGTAATCGTCTTTGACATATCCAACATACATGGAGCTGCAGTTATTTAAAAAAAAGAAAAAAAAGTGGAACAGTTAGCGTGTCAGTTCTTATCTATGATTTCCACCAAATTGCTCTTTAACTACACGAAGATTAACGATATTAAGTTAAGCTATGATAATTCAAATCAAAGTTTTATCAATTTATTTTTTTCACTTATTTATTTTATGAAATAATTTTTCCTGTACAAATTATGGAGCAGGGGTTAGCCTGAAGATAGTGGACAGTAATAAACGTGTCAATATTGACCTAATCTGCAACAATCTGCTCTGAAACATTGTCCAGTAGGTCAAGTACTCATTTTACCCTCTCTAAAAACAAACCATGGAGGAAAATAAAAACAGGTAGCATAAAAGATTCCATAATATGCATTACAAATATAGTAACATAAGGGATTTATGGGTATAAATGGTGATTGGTGAATTATAAAACGAGTTGACCTTTTCCCGAGACAACGAAGAGATTATAGTGCGAGCAAATTACAACTTGTAGCCACTCCATCAAATCTCCGGAGTAAGTTTATAAGGGGTATTCGTGAAATATTTCTGGCTCTTGTCTGTTCTCATGAATTTGCATCTCATAGAACTACCCTCCAGCTTACCTTCAGCTATGCAACGGTATAAATTAATTTAAATTCAATTTCTTTCTAAAACCTTTTTCATGCTATGAAACAGGTTGCAAGAGAATGTAGTTCATTTGGTTAAAATCCTAATTGACTGAGACATTTATTTTTATTTAAAAAAAATACTGATTGATATCTTTAAGAGTGCCTTGTAAAAAGTAAAGATTCAGTTAACTCTCAAACAGTATATTCTTATATGTCTAATTTTACACAATAGTCGTTAAATAATTAAACAATAAAATTTTCCGTGACCCAAAACTTTATCGTCTTAGTCTCATTAGCCCATCTTCATCAGCCCCAGTGGGCCATTCCCCAATTTAGTCTCCGTGCACCGGACAGTTTTGAATGGAACAATAGACCAGACGGAAGAGAATCTTATAATATCATGTGGTCGTAGAAGAGAATCAAGAAGAAGAATATTTGATCTGTCGTGACACGATGTTTGTCAGGAAACTTTGTGTGATGTCACTTGTGTGACATGAGTTTCAACTGACGGTGAAAAATGTGTCTTTATTTTCCTTATATGATCTATGACATTTTTATGTAAAATTCACTCATGTCTAGGTCTCGGTCGTACAACAGAAGATATGATCAAATTTAACTATAATTAGTGCTTCCTTGGTTTTCAATTGAGTTGAAATAAGTAACATATTTAGTTAAAACCTTTAGAATTTTTTTTTTTTTTTGTACTTTTGTATTTCAACTCGGCCATTCTCATAATAATAATAATACATAATAATAATAACAAGGGTGGCTGATCAATTCCATTTCATCCTCCTGCCATTAGAAGTTAACGTCCTCCCTCTCATAACTCATTAGCTTTTTCCAACTCATACATACGAAAGCAGCTGAAATTCCAGTCTCAAATTCCAGAGTCGGGTCAGAACATCCGGTCCATTTCGTTATTCCTCAGAGGGCTAGTTCAACCCTCGGGAAATCAATACTTTCCTACTTTATCAACGGGAATGCATGCGGGCGGGCTTCTCGGTGTAAAGTACATATTCCAGATTTCGCTCCAGACCATGCCAGCCGCCTTCCTCCTTGTTAAAAACAAGACATCGATGACAAAATTTGAAAAATAAATGATTTGAAAAAAGGTTTACGATCTTTATTCAACCTGTTTAAACTTTCAGCCGGAAAAACATCTTACTAATAACCCCGCTACAATCAATTTTTTATTCCATAAGTACAATAAAAACTTTTTTTTTGCTTATCGTGCTCCTTTAAAAAAAGCCGGGATACAAAAAAAGTTCAATGGCAACGCGCCTGATAACAATTCATGCAATCAAAAATACTCGTCGTGAGTGATTATCATAGAACAATTAGCGATTGCGTAAAAACAAAGGATAACAAAATATATACCTAGATATAATTTATGTTCCATACAAAATAAATAATCTGTCTATCCATTATTGAATTGCACCGACGATTAATCTGTTTAACCGACACTTTCTAATTATAAAGGTTATTATCGTGGTTGTCATTGTTTTTAAAACGATTCCTATGATTTTTTTATTTTATCTTGAAATTGTTTGATTCCTTCACTTAGACCAGGATTATCTAGAGAGAGAGGGACACATTATGTATTAAGATGTATTTATTGGCCTGATACGTTCGTCGTAAGAAGATCTGGACGATTATTTTGGTTTAAATTCCAGTGTAGTTGATAATATGCACGAATCGTTAATAAATTGCCAGGGTAATGAATCTATTTTGAACAGTGTAGGAATGTTTTCCCTGTGTGATTACTTCGGAATAAAAGAACGTGTTTTCCTCAGTCCAATATGCCAGCCTCTACGTTTTTTTAGTCTGATAGTGTCTTCCTGACAACTAAATTTATAACTTCAACCAATTTAAATCGCACCAATTATAACTTTGTAAACCTAATTCAGCGAAATCAGAAAGTCATAAGTTTTAATAAAAATTATGTAATTATGATGGTTTGAAAGAAACTTCGCCAAAACACGAGAAAATAATTTAGTGGGATATTAAAAATTAACTAACAATTCATTACCTAGTTTTGTTCTTAATAACGCTTATTACCTCCTCTAGCCTCGTGGAAGGCCGTAAGTCTCCTAGGCAAGTAAATATTTTATTTTGTGAAACATAATCCCATTCTTCTTTCAACAAGATCGGTTGGAATCTGTTCAACGCTTGTTCGATGCGGCGAACGATACCTAACCCGTTTCTTTATCATGCCCCATAAGTGTTCTACAGGATTCATGTCAGGAGAACGTGCTGGCCAATTGATTGTGGTAATGCCTACAACCTATACTGGGTGACTCCTCGAGCTACATGATATCGAGAATTATCATACATTAACACCATGTTGTTCCCAATAAATGGAACGAATGGGACTACAGCTTCCAGAAGAACTCCCTGAATGAACCTTAGTGGAGACCTAGATCCATTCTGTATGATTATCAGTTCGGTTCGGGCATGGACGTTGATCCACCCCATACCATAACTGGCTGCCTTAAAGGCTATGACTCGCACGCATGGCACCTGAAGTAAAGCGTTCTCCAAGTCTGCCCTCACACGGTCCCGATCATCTAATTGCCACAAACCAAACCGACACTTATCTGTGAAGAGAACAGCCCCCATTGTTCATGTGTTCAAGCGAAGTCCTACTCAATGTCTCTCCAGAGAATTCTGATGCAGGACGTCTAGAGACGGGTATTCTCACGAAGCCTCCTGAATGTAGAGCTCACCATTACATTTCGGACTGTTTGGCGTTGACTACCTATCAATTAAGCCATTAAATGACGGTTCCGTAGTGCTGTAAGAACAATAAAACTATTGTTTCTAGCCGTCGTACATCACGGTCAACCATTATTACCTCTTCTTCGATCGAGACTTCCAGGTGGCCCTAGCATATGCTCGGGCGAGATCTTAAACGCGTTAAAGCCATGCTTAGAAAATAATGATTAATTTTTTACTCAAATTTATTTTTTCATCATATAAAATTTAAAAAACCAATTAGTTCACTCAACAATTTTGCTCTGGAAAGGATGAAATTGAACGGTTTTTCTTTATTTTTAATCTAAAGAACGTAAAAGAATTAGTAACACTCTATAAAGGTAAACAACAAGTTATTAATGTTGTGTTTACGTTTTAAGGCAGGTATTAATATTAAGATATTTTGGTAAATAAACCAATAAACACAAGTCCGGTTTTTGTCTGAGTTTATTAAAGCAAGCTTGATCCTAAAGTTTTAAACGAATTTCAGGTATGAAAATTACGAGCTTTTTTGTGTGGTGAAATAATTGAACGATGAGATTATATCAATGTCAAAACACCTTTTTAATATACACATTGCATGACCGTTATCTATCATTCGTACTATAAATCATTTAATAATTTTGTCAACTCGTAGACATTAAAATTAATTGATCATCCAAACGGGAAGAATTTCTTAAATACAATAATATCGATCATTTTTCAGTTTCGATCATATTCGCCTGAAATACGTCTTTTTATTTGTGTCATGAAAAAGTCCGCATGTTGCGAAAGGATGTCATAATCGACTGTTCAAAAACGGATAAAATCTGAAAGAGGGTGGTGATTTTATTTTTACACGGATCACCCCGAGTTGAAAAGCACGAAAATATGGACAATTGTCAATTTGACTTTTCTCCAGATCTTATAAAATTTCCCATTATAAAATTCATACACGGAAAACCGGCGTCTTTTCTTTTTCTTTCCCCTGGCGTTTTCCAAAATCCAGAAGAAAAGACGACTATATTTCCCAGTACGCTTTATATAGGCAATATACCCAATTCAAGTTATTAACATAAATTATTGAACTGGAATAATTTTTCACTCTATAATTTACATTTTTAGGACTTTTTTTTCGCTTTATATTTGAGGAAAAGGCCATATTGTAAGTAACTTCGTAACTACATATCTGGAATACGTGTAAGACAACGATTTCCTTTCCAGATACAATTTCCATTTACAGGAACTGCAGGGAAATGAACCCACAAAGGTTCGTTTAAATGGACCATTACGTCTAGGCAAACACGAATAATAATTCCCTTTCTCGAGCATATTCCCTGTTGATAGTGCAAACAAATGAGAGTTTAGATAATACTAATTTACCAATTAAGAATAAGATCAGAAATTGTCCAATATTTCTACAGATCATGATAATAATTACTCTTACATCAAAAAATGCAGTTTTTTGTGCATAATTCCTCAATTTGAAAAATAAACAAAATAATGAGTTTGATTTCAACCAGCATTTCGCGAATTTAGGTTAATTTATTTTCTCCTTTCACATCACCGGATGTTCCTCGTAATCACTAAACCGGAATGTTGTAAATGTCAGCATAACTTAATTACAACCGCTTTAGCGATGATCTCATTTTTATTTAATTTATTTATTTATTTTTATTTAATTTATTTTTTATTTTTTAGAAACAGAAAACTGAAAGAGAGAACAAAGCGAGAAAGAGATATGTCCTTATGTGTTTGCATGGCTGTTTTATCAAATGTGTTTCGGTTACTCGCCATCTTCAGTAGTGGATTGGTGTGATATTGTTTTGTAATGCCCCAACGTGTTTTAAATTATTGCCATTTTTTAACTCATGTAGCAATTATAAACTTGTATGATTTCCTCTTCTAGTCTGAAGGGTGATGAATCTGTACTTTTGTAAAAAAAATTAATAAGATGAAATCCACCACTGAAGATAATGAGAGGTCGAAACCCGTCTTACAGATAAATGACTAATCTTATTGGGAAAAGAGAGAGAGAGAGAGAGAGTGAGTGAGAGAGAGAGAGAGAAAATGATAAAGAGAAAGAGAGGGATGGGAGATTGCCATATATCCATATATAGTGTCATTTTTGTATCGATTCTTATTAGACATTGGCTAAATGTTTTCTGTTTTCCTCCAATCATACTTTCAATAGTATTGTTAGAATTCAGCTTGCCACAAAATGAAATATATAAAGACGTTAGTCAAAATCGTACTTTTTTACTTATATTTAATTAATTTGAATAACTAATTAGTATTTTTACGTTGATTTTAATGGGTTGTTTATACCACAAACTATAGCTTTGTCGGGTCGCTAGAGGTCAAAATCCTAGGCATGTGATTACGAGAAAAAAATAACCACAAACAAAATAATAACCAAAAAAGAAGAAAGGTTAGCTTATTTAATTATTTTTATAGATGCAAGTCTTTCTTAACATTCTTCTTTAGTTATATTTTTTAAGCTGTTTAACAATCTGCAGTATTCGTAAATATTTGCAAAGATTCTGTTTAAACAGGTTTTTAGTAGTGTGAAAATCATGTTTTGCTCCAATGCTAGTCCGTTTCAATTATTATTCAATACTTTTTAGCTGGTAGTTTCATATTTCAGTACTATTTGGCCGTAGATTTTCATCCGGACTTGCGCTCTCCTCTCGAAATTATCTTGGAGGCTACGTGACCCACGGCACGGAGGGCACGTTCCGTGCCATAAAATTCATCAATCAATGCACATAGGTAGGAAAAAAAGTATATAGTTTTATGACAATTCATACATGGACAGCGTAATACCGGGAGCAAACGCATTAGTTTCAATGCGAGGGAAGTGCTTTTTAGAGCTATGGAATGCCACTAGGGGGCCAGAGCTCTAATCAATAAGACTCAAAGAATTCGTTGACCTTATCACTGGTTTATGAACGTTCGTCACAATCGTACATCAATTTCAATTCAATCGAGGATCCGATTATTGCATCTTCAAACCGCTCTACGTGAAATTAAAACTTCCAAGGAAAGGTTTCTGTCAAGGGAGAAATTTTCAGTGCTAAGGTGGGGCAGGCTTCCTTCAAATTTTTCATTAAATCCTTATAAATGTTTAACGTTTGATCTTAAAATGAAGGAATTTTACAGCAAATAAAGCTCATTTATCCATCATTACATCCTTCATTATTTAGAAATCATTCACTCCAGGATGGTGGGCTACAAGGTACTCAATATTCCACTTCGGGCCTTCTAAAACTACACACTCAATCCAATAAATTTACTCTAATACACACAAAAGAACACATAAAACGCGTTTTCTACCAAACCTAATGCAATAAAAAAGCCCTGTTTCCTCCAAAAATAGGAACAAGGAATCCTAAAGATTCGCAGCCATGTTCAGGCACAATTCTCATACAGAGTGGCAATCCTACTCGCTCTCTATATGGAACCGAGGAATTACATTCTTCTATTTAATGGAACACATCAAGCAATCTTTCTGTACATGCTGGACACATACGCGCGGGATTTAGCTCCAAAGTAAGTCCTTCTTGTCGAAGTCTTCTATTCATATCTCCGAGGGCCATCTATCGATCTGCTCTTGATTGACGCAGCCATTTCCTTTTATTCGTGTTCATTGGTGTTTAGCGACAGATAAGATCGCGTTTGTTAGGTTCGGATGTTGGCATGCTCCCAGTAGAAATCCACCGGTATTTCTCCAACGCACGGCGAGAGAGTTCATTAATGTTAGGTCATTGTTTAATATTGATATAGATCGTTATAAATGAAACTAATTGGTGTCATGCAGGAGGGCTTAACGTTGGGAATGCGAACCAGGGGTCAAATCATTTTACAATAATTTTTTCATGATATTCTCTATCAAAAAGCCATTTGGCCCTTTGGAGATTAGAGAAACCTCACTGTTCAAAATTCCCTTGTTTTCTTTGATTTGCATAGGCGTCCATCTCACTTGAAAATGTGTTGAGAAAGATAATTATGTCATAAATACGCTGTTTTGTTATCGGTCGTAAATCTTCAAAAAGCCGTTACAACCTTGTCCTCAAGAAAAGCCAATGTTGTCGCATTAAAGCAATGAACCCCTCAAATGCTTGTCCGCTACGACTTGTTCAATGCACCTGTTGCTCTTGTTTTAATGGCGTTGTTAAATTTACGCCAGTTCATAACCTCAATTGTTAGGAAATAATTGTTAAGAAACGACACGCCGTCCGAAAATTATACACTTATAATGGAGACGTGACATTTACACAGCTGGACCTTGTCATTAAAACAAATGTAAAACATTTTTAATGCTTTTGTCTTATTAATTTTTAATTCCGAATGAACTTCATTAACTTCATTTGGAATCTTAAGAACTCGTGAAATATTTTTAATGTTTTCGTGACCTCATTAAAATCTTTTGAGTTAAATTTTTTATCGATTTCATTTTTGCTGCGCCTAATTGGAAAATTTCGACTCAAGAAGGTCGCAATAAGAATTTTTTCCTAATTTTAAAATAGCGGAACCTTAATTTTAATTTTAGTGTTAAATTATTTGGCGAAAAGCCGGATTAATAGTTTAGTCGTAATTTACTACAGTTTTTAAAAAAGATTTATGATTAAATTAACGCATTACAGCACTTGGCCAGTGTGAATGAATACTAAAACATCAGGGTGAAGGGAAGATATAAAATGCAAAAGAAAAGAAAAAAAAATTGATTGGTCATTCAGAAACTGGCCAAGTGTCACCCAATATAAAATAAAAGAACAGCTTTGCTCATAAAAGTAGGAGTGAAGTGAGGTTGTCCTCAGTGCAGATATCACTACTTTGATAGGCAGACTTTCTTGGGAGGAATCTGGAACTTTTACCTTTTTTTTAGTTCTCAAGCTACGAACTAAAAGAAGAACGGATTTGGCCACAATGTAGATATTAAATGGATAGGCTATTTTTTCGAGGGTCTGTAACCAACTTTTTTCAGTTAGGTTTTTTTGGGATGTCATACATTTTTGTACACTTCAACATCGTGGGCGTCATCTTGGTTTTTTTTAACGCACAGGAGCTATTATGTATGTCGTAGGTTTTCTCTTATAAGAAGAGAAAATTGCAATTTTCAGAATTCTCGTTTTTCACGATATAAAACCTACCTTTGTACCAAATTTTATGTTTCTACCTATAAGGGAAGTGCCTTATAATTTTGATGATGAGACTACTGCCTCCCTCGCTAAATCGGGACTAATTTTGATTTTGGTTTTTTCTCTTATAAGAAGAGAAAATTGCAATTTTCAAATTCTTACCTTTTTTTAAAATATAAGACCTTTATTTGTACCAAATTTCATGTTTCTACCTTTAGGGGAAGTGCCTTAAAACTTTGATGGTGAAACTGTACCCCTTCACCCTAAAGTGGCACTAATTTTGAGAAAATTGGAATTTTAAGGTTTTGCATTTTACTTGCTACATAAAACCGACCGTTTTACCGAATCTCACGTTTCTAGTTTTTCGGGAAGTACCATGTAATTTTGATGATGTATAAATGAGTCAGTCAGTAACATAAGTGTAAATTTTGAAATTTTTCCCTTTCGAAAAGGTTTAATATTAAGCGCTCAAATGTTTACAATGTCCTAAACGAGCTAAGCTTAATTTATGTTTCAAATTTCAAAAGCCCATCTTAATAGGAAGGATATGAGGGTGAAGAAAAATCGGATGAATGGGTTCGAGTAATGATACACATGTCAGTTTGCTGGAACGTGGCCAGCGCACTACCGTGCGCTCAGATTGTACAGTAATATGACAGGTTCAAAGCTTGTGTCATCAGTAGAAACATCACTGTTAACGAACAAAGACAGGAATGATGTTCCTTCCATGATTTCACTGAAGAAACAGATGATTTTGATCTTTTTTACGTACCTTCGTCTATGAATCCGCCAATAATGAGAACTTGTCAGTGTTTCCAGTTACAAATCAGTTTATTTTGAGTTCCTCCGTGTGTAGACGTATAAGCAAGCATAAGCAATCATTTTCATTCGGTTTTACCATATATCATATCAGAAAATATTTAATTGAACATATATTACTGGTAAACTTTAATTTATATTATTGAATAAGTTATCTCTTCATCGTAATATCGCTATGAAATTTAAAACTATAACAAAATTTCGTGTTTTTTAAATATGTAAGTGTAGTCGGTGTTTCTTGTCGGCCGGATGACGGATACATGATTAGAGAATTTGTCAGTGTGGCGGCCAGAGCATGACCAACTCAGCAGTTTATGACGTTTTTTATATATTACGTGCCTATTGCATTTTGCTATTTCCTGTTTAATAGTTGGAATTCAAACAATAACATGGGCCCCCTTTTCAACTTTTTAACTTTTTATAATTCGATTTCTGAATTTTGATTGGTAACTTGTGCAAGCATCCCTCCATTTTCGCTGTCTCCAACTAGTAAGTGGCTGTACTAGATTTTATCGAATAATGCATAGAAATTGTTATTTGTATTTTGTTCGTTCTAGAATGTTTTGCCTGATGAAGGACTAAAATAAGTCCGAAACGTAGCTAATAATAAAAAAAAGTCATTAACTACTGAGTTGTTCCTTCTCTGGCCGCCACCCTGACAAATTCTTCGATCATGTATATATGTATATTTATTTATTTTCTATATTGAAACATGAGACTAAGTATGCCTTAACGACTCCGTATTGTTGTCCAATCCGTATTTACCTAGCAAGCGGTTTTGGGTTGGAATCCTGGTACAGCCCATGCAATTTTAATAATAATGTGTCAAAAGTAATTTAAAATGGTTTGACCTCAAGTCCGCGACACTCAAAGGGTAATTGAATGGTAAGCCCTCCTGTACGACAGGTATTACTTTATTTGACTTTCACTTTATTCCTTATTAGTTAGACGTTGTCCTTTATTGAAATATTTCTGCCGATTTGGTATGGAATGACAAAGAACTGTTTCTAGTGATTGGTAGAACTATGTTTTCGTTCGTTTTTTTAAAAATTATTTTCTACTTCAAAAGTTATAATAACATTCACAGTAGTTCACATTCTATAGGTTTTCATTGATTTCACTAATCACTATGAAAGTAGAGGTTTTCACAAAGCCGCTTTTGACAACTGTCCATTTCAATAAATTTAGATAAGAATTTAATGAGATATTAAAGCAATAAACGTCTAATTAGTTTCGAAGAATTAATTCGCGGCAATTAAGCGGAGGAATTCGGGTGGCCAACGGCAATTTCGCAGGTGCCACAGGGAAAGTAAAAAGGAGGCGAAGTGTGCCGGTTACGGTCGCCTAATGCCAGAGGAGGGGCGGCCGGGGCCCGTTACCCGTTTGGCCGAGAGCGTTCCTGAGCCTGGAAAGTAGGAGGCCCCAGAACTGTGTCGGTGACCTCCAGGCGTTCTGACCTTGGCCGCCCCTTCTTCGCCGCCGCGCCGCCCCCACCGCAAACACAATATCGCTAGGTTCCGGTTATCCGCGGAATCTGCATTAAACGGTTTAATTGATGTGCATTTATAGTTTATTGACATGCCTATTGGCTCTTGACCTACTGTCCACGTCCATGAAAAGAATGCGATTTAATATTTATGTCACGTCTTGATCGAGGATTAGCTGTAGAGTATGTTCACTTCTTAAATATAACAATACCTTAAATATCGTTCAGACAATATTGAAGAATATAATACATACCAAAAAATACTGCCGAATTATATAAATACGAGACATAACTACTCATGACCCACTTCTCATCTTTAAAAAAATCATTTATGTTATACTATAAAAATTTGATAAACTATTTCATTCCTGTTCTATCGCAATATCAGTTTGTACTTTAAATGTATTCTGACAGGTAAAAAATTGCACCCACTCGAACTATAACTTGATGTGTATATATTTTTATGCATTAATCAAAGTTTCACGTTTGTTTAACGTTTAATAATTAAGGCTTTGTCTAAAAAAAAGTTTAAAAAATGTAAATTGCTAAGGAAAATGAAAAATTTGCTTTAATTTTTAGATCTTTAATTAATATCAATATCGCGTATTTCCTCCTCTTGCCTTAATTACATCTGGAAGACGCCTCGACATACTTTCTACCAGGCTGGAAATGTCTCTTTGCTAGAGGATAGCCCATTCTTTACGAAGAGACCTTTCAAGATCGTGGAGTGGATCAGGAAGTGCTTTTATTCGTCTTTTGACGTTATCCCGTAAATGTTCGATGTGGCTTTAGTCTTGAGTGGTTGCCAGGCTAAGACCCTGATGTTATGCCGTTGAATGTGCGTTTGTACTGTGCGAGCGACATGTGGATGGGCATTATCGTGCATTAGAATAGTATTGTCGCTGATATCATCGAGGATAGCCAACGCATGATGTTCCAAAATTTCATCCACATAGCGAGTGGCCGTTGAAGACCCTCCACGAACAACAACCAACTTTGTGCGACTCTCTATTGAAATTCGCGCTCACACACGCGAAAAGGTTGGCTCTGGGAAAAATTACAAGCTTCGTGCCTTCATTTGGCCTTCTCCGCACTCTTTCACCCTCATCTGGATTGTAGAGCAAATCTACACTCATTTGTAACAAGTATGGCAGGCCAATCGTCCAAAGACCAATGGTTGTGTTCTCGAGCAAATGCGAGCCGTGCAACTCTGGGTTCTGGTCAATTCTGGTCCTCTTACCGGGCGAAAAGCCATCAGTCCATACAGATTTAATCTTCTTCGAACAGTGCGTTCAGAAATTTAGACACCTTGAACTTTCTGGAGCTGATGAATCGAATGAACAGCAGTAAGGTGCGGGTTACGCAAAATTCTCAAAATCAAAAATTGGTCCTGTGGTTCTGTTACCCTAGGGCGTCCAGAAATGGACCTTCTTTGGTAGTGCCCAGTTTATCGAAAAGGTCTCGCAGTATTTCGAAGGCAACTCCGATGGCAATAGCCGATTGACCAAATAACTTCTTTCAGTTAATTAATCTTTATGTAAGTTATTGGTTGAGATAAAGTCAATGACACGAGCGGGTTTCTAACCTTCGGCTACAAACGCGGCTGCTCTACCACTTGAGCTATCTCAACCAATACCTTACATTCTTCTAGCTCATGGAACGTAATAAGAGCCACACCACGCGCAACAACCCTAGCACTAATTGGCATTTTAAGTTTAAAAATTGAAGTTAAGAAAACAAAGATGTAAAGTAAACAATTTATTGCTTCGCAATTCAAATAAGACTGAATAAACATTTCAAATTCCGTAAAAAGTAAACATTGAACAATACTTTATCCTCGTTTTGGATTAAGGTTAAGTGTATTTACCTCTAATCGATTTTCCCTATTTAAAACTGCATAAACAAATCTTTATTGGTAAAAACAATGAGACAAATTAAGGACAGAATTTTCTTTTATCGAGAAAATGAAATAAATCAATTAGGGGGAATTTTTTGCCTGTCATTGCATAAAATTCTTTGAAAATTTGTATTAAGTTTGCCAGGCCTATTTTTCCTGTGGAAATTTTGACTGTGTAAAAATAGACATGCGGGATTTTTTTTAAATTGATTTTTTCATTGAAAACATATTGTGAGATTTCCTGCTGTAGTCTTTGGGATGATGAACCTATAATTTGATAGTACTCTATCATCTTGGTCCGCTTATCCTCGCTGAGTTTGTCTATCAGCCGCGTTTCGAGTTCAGCGAGACCAAGATAACAGGTAACTATCAATTTAAGGCATATTAAAATAAACAATCGGAACGAAAACTAAATTATTATAACAGATAATAAGAACGTGTTAATACATGAAAGTGGTGTGTGACTCTTACTCCATTTAGTGATAATTTAATCCAAAATAAATAGCTAAAAAATATTTTGTACCTTAAAATCATTTCAATCATGGAAAAAAAATTTATTAAAAAAAATTTCTCAAGATTTTGGTGCCTCTTGTTCAAGTGGTCGAAAAATTGAATATGATGAAATTTAGATGTTTTTTAAACATTAATTGGTATTAAAATAAATATCAAATATAATGTTTTATACAATATTAATTAAATTTTATTTCAAAACATTTAATTTATAAATAGGTAAAAATATATAAAAAATAATTCCATTACCAAGGTTGAATATCAATAAAGCCTTTAAAGATAAATAAATAATAAATATAGTAAAAAAAGTAAAAAATAAACACTATTTATTTACACATACGTAATGTAAAATATTATTAATATATATACACACAAATTCATACCCACATATGCACTCCGGCTCGAATTCAGAATCGTTCACAGTTTCATTTTTCGTCTCAAAATGTTGGCGTAATTCGGCACATCTTGTTTCTATAAATCAAAACACATCAAAGTAATTTTCATTTTTGAACTATAAATAAACTTTAAGAATAAAATGTATAAATAAATCTTTTTGAAACGGAGCGCACTCATTCGAACGTAAAACTCGCTTATGAAATATACAATAATATCATAGCGAGAATAAGAAATTTCATTTATGCTACGCTAAAAGATTCCCTAAAACATTGTCGAATTAGCCTTTTTAGCAGAAATCGGAAAACAGCAAAACGAAAAGAATTAGGATAAATAATTCACAACTTGTCAAGTCGGCTTCTGAATGGTCAGAGGTCGGAATATCAACCACTTACCCATACTTTCCTCTTTCACGGAAACATAGCCTACTACTCCTCGTAATATCCCCGATAATTCCCGTGCAATTTTTACTGGTCGATTCGTCGTCCCCTGCGCCCTGCGCTTCGTAAGTTATAGATTTCATACAACCTCCACCTTCAAAAATAGGCCTAGCGAATGTTATAATTAAAAATATGAAGATAAATATGAATGATGAAAAGACGAGGATGGGAAAAACGTTGAATAATAAACGCATTCGTTTAGGAATTAGAAAATGTCGAAAATTCAAAGAATGAGTGATTGCCTATTTCTTAATCATCCCACTTCCTCTTCGCTCTCTCTCTCTCTCTCTCTCTCTCTCTCTCTCTCTCTCTCTCTCTCTCTCTCTTTCTCTCTTTGTCTCTTTCTTTCTCTCACTCAACCACACTCTCCCTTTCACACACACACACACACACACACACGCACGCACGCACGCACGCACGCACACACACACACGCGCACGCGCACGCACACACGCACGCACACGCACACGCACACGCACTTTGCCAATAGACGCTACTTGATAAATATAAACATAAAGATATGAGAGATAAAGCGTTGATTCCTATCGTAAAAAAAGGGAATTGCCTGACTTACTATTGCCTATTTAAAGAACAAAATTGCGATGGTAAAATTTATAAGAAAGAACATTCAATAGTTTGCACAGAAAAAGGTGATCAATTGTTATTGAAACGTGTGAAGAAAAACTGATTCAAGTCCCTTGTAATTTTTGTTGTTCTACGTAAGTTAAATAGTAAGTCCTATAGATTTCGAGGTCCGATTGACCAAATAACTTCTTTCAGTTAATTAATCTTTATGTAAGTTATTGGTTGAGATAAAGTCAGTGACACGAGCGGGTTTCTAACCTTCGGCTAAAAACGCGGCTGCTCTACCACCTGAGCTATCTCAACCAATACCTTACATTAATTAATTGAAGATTAATTAATTGAAAGAAGTTATTTGGTCAATCGGACCACTAAATCTAATGGATTTAATAAGTAAAACGAAGAATATCTTCACTAAAGCTCTCCGTGGCCATTTCATTTGTCGCCGAAAATCGAATAGATTACACGAAATTTAAAAAATGGCAAAAAGGAGGGAAAATTCGAAAGGTGGGTTGAGGTAGGAAGTTGGTGACCGAGTGGATCGAAGTCACGATAGCTCAAGTGGTAGAGCAGCGGCGTATTTAGCCGAAGGTCGTGGGTTTGGATCCCGCTCGTAACACTGACTTTTTTATCTCAATCAATACCTTACATAAAGATTAATTAATTTAAATAGTAAGGTCGCGGCCTTTATTTAAAGCTTCAATAGACATTTTTCTCCGATTCTTTATATGCTTTGTGAATTTTTCCGAGTTTCACAAACTCAGGTAAAAGTTTAAATTGTTCAGAAAGAATATTTTCTATATTTTGTTAAATATTTGAATCAGATTGATAACAATCATTTAATCCGTATGTTTTCATCCAACCTGCCCGCAAGGAATTAGATTTGATAACGACAACTAGGTTATCTTAGCAGCAACGAATTGAAGTTAGATATTGAACGTTTTCTCTTAAGTGTTTCCCCAGTTTATGCGATTTTTTTTTGTATTTATACGTTGTTCTCAATGTGAGGTGAAGGAAGGTGTCTGACGAGACTGTTAACCATTTTTGATTTGTCCGCCAGAAATTAAATTTCATAACGACAACGAGGTCACCTTTGCTGTAACATATTCAAGCTGAATATAAGTAACATACCTAACATTTATTTTTAAATACGATAATAAACCATCGAATCAAATTTTATCAGTGTAAAGATCCATGCACGCTTGCCTTGAAAAACACATCAAGAATAACTGGATATTGTCTTCATTACTAATTAGACCATAAAACGGTAAAACTTTATTTGAAAAATTGTTGAAAATTGTTCGCAATGAGTATAGGGGATATGCTTCATTTTTTCATGGGATGGCTTCATTTGGTTTCAAGTGGTCTGCTGTTTGTTCTCAGATTTTCTCTAGACACTCACATAGCCATGCTGGGGCTCGATGGTACTTGACTTCTGTACACTTGTTAATATTATATCCTTTGAAGATTTTCATAATACTTCATTCATTCCTTCTATGGGTTATCATTCTCCCTTGTTATCAAATAACTATCGTAAATATTTTTATTGTTTTTGTTATTTGCGGTTTATTCGTAAGGCATTATTACGGGGAATATGATTGTGATGTATGTTATTGATGATTGTTTTACAGGTGAAACTCGCAAGTGACATTGGTTATCATTAAACCCATTTTTTCAAGTGATGTGAAATTTTACCTGAAATTATACCTGTCGAGTTTTAGATTTCATTTTTCCAATTGGGTGATTTTTGCTTATTTCATGCCTTGAATACTTTCCCAAAATTTATTGTATTCTGTAATTACTCAAAGATTCCAGTGTTATAAAAATGTGGTTATAGTTTTATGTCTCAAAATGGATTTGGGCCTATCACTTGTTCCTACGCTTCCTTTTTACCTTGTATGTCTGCTGCCCCGTTATCTGCAATTTCCTTATGATTAGGCCCTTTGTAACATCTCTGTTTTTAAGGATATTCAGGGAGTCCCTGACAAGTTTTGAGTTGAACTTGTAGGCTTGGAGAGTGTTTAGAGCTCCTTGGCCATGAACAACAATAATGCAATTGTTGTTGTACCCTTGAGATGCATGTTATTTATTTCATGTACAAGTGTTTCTCTGGCTAGCAATTCGGCTTGAAATATAGTGCTCAACTTGATGCCATTTCTTGTACAATTTCTCATCTTTCAGCCGTAATTTTACCATGGGATAGTTCCAGGTTTTTCTTGTCTTATCTTTCCATTCATCCTGCTTTTCGATAATTATGTTCAATATTTTCAATGTCTACTGTTTTTCTCTGATATATCAGAGATAGTGTTAGCCATCAGCAATTTTAACTTTTTCGAAACTTCTGGCCTGGTTTTCGTTGGATACTTTCTGTCCTCTTTCCGACGAATTCTTAGTTTTTCAATCTGTTATTTTTTAGTTTAGTAATTTTTTGAGAGATGAAAATCAGGTCAACTCTGTAAGTCACCAGGTGTTTTATATTTTGTCCTTACTAAAGGTGAAAGTTTAATAACATACAACAAATCTATAGTTTTTTTTTCATATTTTATCCTGTTGTCGAATTGTAACCGTTTTTGAAACAGCGGCACGTTACGAGAAATGTGTTCGATAATGGGTGAATTCTCCAGGTTTTTATTTACCAACAGGTGCTCAAGGTCTTGGGTGTCAAGGCATCCAAGTCCAGTTGTCTCGTTTGACAACAACTTCAAAACAAAGCGCAACAGGACGTAGAATTCCCGCAGTGATTGCAATCTGGAAAAAGTCGTGAAAACGCAAATCCTCCTATACCTACTAACAGAATGTTAAAAGGCCGCCACGTTAACGACGAGGCTGTCGATCACCTAACCGTGCAATTCAAACCCCTAATCATCATAGATTCGTTTTAAAATAACGGTGCTGGCATTCCGTGTGAAATTTTCTCTCTTTACATAGTGAATAAATGGGAGAGTATTAGCTGAGAATGGCTAATTTCGATAAAATGATTTTTTTTAAACCCAAAATGGAACAATTTGCCTTTGTTGGAAAATGAACTTATAACGCCGGTGATATTCAAGAGACTCTCATTATATTCAACGACCCAAATCTATTATTATTGTTATTATTTTTCTGATCATTAGTGTCACTTAACATGGTTTTATAGTTGGTTAAATTATTAGCGAAATTGGTAATGACTAGAGCTCGGAGATAGCTTTCATTCACCTGCCATTAATGTATCAATGATTCCCACCGTTCTTCTTGCCTCGATAAGTTTTTTTTTTTTTTTTACTTATCCCCACTCTAGATTTTTTGTAATCGAAGAATTTGCGAAAAATCCCTGTCGAAACAGACCTTGGTCAGAGTTGCGGTTTCTGAAAGAATAGCCCACCATACGTTTGTAGATACACGAAGGTAAAAACAATTTGTGATATTGAAGGTTTTCCCAGACAATATTTTCCCTGTTCCCTAATTCTGCCGAGTGCGTGCTTCACATGCAGTACGGAAAAGAAAGTGACCAGAAAGGAAGAGGTCCGTTAATACGTTAGGTATCTTCTAACGAAATGTGCAGCCTGTCACAAACGCGTTGACTTCAGCAATGAACTAATATTGAATGTATTAGATTTTTGTAAGCAGCACATACTAAATATTGTGCCTAATGATCACCATTAAGTTCTTCAAATTCTTTTAAAAAACTACTCGATCAAATTTGCCCGCTTAAAACAGCCAAATTGGAGCTTTACAAAGCTACGAAAATCAATTTTTGAAATAATATTATAATTTTTCAAAACGAGAAGTAGTTTGAAGGGGATCGGGTGAACACACCCATTTACCTCTTCACGATTACAAAATATATCAACGTTAACGTATTTCCAGCAGTCAGTCACTTGCCCCTGTTTTTCTTGAGAAAATTTCAGATTGGCAGTTGCAACAAATATGAAACGGGGGTTTATCAACGTCTGCGAAAGTAAAGAAATTTATCAATTTTTTTCTCTCCGTTCGTTAATATTCCCTAGTGCGTGTTTCTTACGAAGTGAGGAAAAGGTTCTGTGTGGAATGGGGTCGGATAAAACGGTAGATATAGCGACACGTATTTATCCAGCAGTCGCTGCAGGCGGTTGTAACAAATGCCTTCGCCAGAAATGTCGGAATTGATGTCGAAATCCTTTTTGACAAGTTCCTACAACCAATTTTTGTACATTATTAGGACATGCTTAAATTATTACGTCCAAACAATACGTTTAAATAAACATTGTGAATAAAGTTTGTGTATTTCGCCGTTAATTCTTTGTTTAGGTACAAAACGCTACATACATGACCATTTATATGCAGTTCGTTTATTTTTTATCGTTGAAACTTTCTTTGCATTGCTTTTTTAGTAACAAACGGTGTCCTTCAAGAATGCAATAAAATTTTGTCGTGCGTGACCAAAATTTAAGACCATTTGAAATAACAGTTTCTATCTCGGAGTATCGTGTTGCTACTATGTACTATTTTGCAAATCGTCTTGCAACTCATTGAAACGTTATCTACAAGAAAGCTATAGATTAATTAATACATCATATTCTGCATATAAAATACATACCATAAGTAACTATTACTTTCCACCATACATATCAACTTATTTCAGCATATACGGAATATTGGTGTAATTTCCTGAAAAAAAAGTTTTGATTATCTAATTTCACACAATATTGCCGTTATGAATAATTAGTAAAAATTTCTCGTACTGTGTCGTAAAGAAGCATATTAAATGACTTTGCACCAATTTGTGTCCGATCCCTTGAATTGGTATAAACAATCCATTTGTTAATTTGTGTCGCCCTTGGCACCCGGGCTTGCTGTTTTTGCTCAAGGACATCCTTGTTTTTGATCCTTCCGTACTTACGATTCATTGAAGGGTCGACGCGGGATGTTACCCAAACTACCTACTAATTGGTAGATACCGATCACCAAACCACCCCTAATCTTTGCCCACGATACAGCGTTGATCAAGTAACTCAGATTCTGTCGTTTCTATTCGAAACCTTCAGCAACACACCCCTGGACACCCTACTGAAGTCCTAGTGTACAAAGAAAATATTCACGTTCCGCAAAAAGATCCCTCCTCCAGTTAACTTTAATAATGTACTCCTCCTAATTGCAGAGAAGGTACGGTACTTAGGACAGGACCTCGACAACTGCGTGACGTGGAATCCCATACACGACTAAAATGTCAAGGAGTGATGATACGATACAGAGCTGTTTCACGACTTATTGTTAAAAGCTTTGACTTACCTCTCACAAATAGAAGACTGTTTTATTACACCTTTATGAAAGTATGGACCTTACGTACTGATAGTATGGGGTTCAGCCAAACATTCCAAGGTCTTTCGCATCCAAACTCCCCAATTTATAATCACAAGAAAAACACTTGATGCTGCATTCAACGTGTCCAACGAATCTACCCATACAAAACAAGATCTTTTGTCAAACATTTAAACCGCAAATACAGCAAATACTCAAAACCAAAACCCTAATTTCGAGGATTTTCCTTAAACGGAGCGATGCACACGGGATCTACTATCCGGTGACAGTGACACTGATAGTGACACTAGTCTTAATTAAATTAGCATTGTAGTCTCATTGGAGTCTATCGATGGATAGTTTTTCTACTCTTGTTTCTTATTGTATTTTTTCTTCGTTTCAATATCAAATGTCCTAATTCAAGTAGTTGTAATGCACTCAACTTTAAAAAAAAAAGCTTATACGAAGATCAAACTCTTATCAGATCTTATCTTTGTTCAATATTAGCCAGTGTATCAACTTAGATTAATTAATTTTACTTGCAACTTTCAAGTTAAATTAAACGACGCTGATAAATTTAATAATTGCGACATTTCGTCATGAACCTGTAATTGGGGCGGCTATCCTCGCTGTTTTCGCTGGTTTCCGATTCTGAATTAACCGAAATTAATAAAATCACATTTAATAACGTTAGTTATACTTGTTAGAATTTTCCTTCTGGCTTAAATTTATCGTATTATAGAACAATGTGTTATTGTTTATAGTTGTTTTTTTCATCCTATTTATATGAGAAGAGTTTAGAATTGGAAATGCTCAGATATATTGTTTTGACGTTTTAATTAAATCTACTAATATAATACTTCAAACTTTCATTCGCAATGATTTTTTATATAGTTAAACAGCTTAAAAATCAGTTAAGCATTTGGCTATGATAAATTTAAAAAGTGAATTTGTGGTTATCCCGGGGTGTCAAGGTTGAAAGATAAAATATGAGATGGGCTGTCAGTGAGACTTGCAACATCATTCTCAAGAATCTCCCTACAGAAGAGGTCCTGCTGTGAAAAAAAATCTGCTGGTTCAACAATCCTAACCAATCCATCTTTTCATTTTCATAGTGGTGGCGTGGGTAGGATTCAGACTGAAATCACTGAATCGATTTTTTTTACGCTGTCAGTCTCTTAGGGTACCACTTCATTGTGCCCGCTGGAATTTCAAGGGTAGTCTTACTTGCAGATTTTGTTTTAGCATTCTTTTCGGTATCGGCCTTCCCAAAATAGCGTCTAGCATATCTTATAACGGTTGTAGCAGGAATCCTCTCTACTCTTATCTTATCTACTATGCAGTGAACCGTATCGGCTCATCGTGTAACGTAACATATCTCCCAAAATCTCTCCGCGCTTTGAAAAACGTAAACCTTTACAATCCGCCACTCAATCCATGGACCGAAATAAAAAGTAGTACAACAGTATTTTAAACATTGCGTAACTGTTTTAAGTTAGATTATTTAAAAGGGCAAATACAATAGAAATATATTCGAAAAAGTCTTTAAAGGTCTTTAGGGGTTAATTGAATTTTCCCTTGATGATTAGCTATTTTTATATATTTAAATAAATTATCATTCGTATGTTTAACGCTCCTCCTTTTTCATTATATTCTCCCACGTGTATAGAATAACACGAACACGCCGGTTCGACGCCTTTAACGCCTGTGTCAATGAACCCTTTCATCCAACCCAGTGAGATAACACTTGACTTTGTCTAGAGTATTTAGAGAATGACCTTCCGATAAAATAAATAAATAATTATATCATTTTGTGTTGTTGGTTTCAGGCCAATTTCTAAAAGTAGCCCTTTTTTATGTTTCAGGTCAGTACTTCATCATGTTAGCTGTTCTGAATGGTGATAAGAAAAATCGAACATCCCTGATATGTAGATAAGTGACACGGTAAAACCCATAGTAACGATTTCAGCCCTATTGTATCGCCGATTCATCCCCCTTCGATACCTGGTGCTCGGTGCCCTACTGGCACGATCTGGCATGCATATTGAAAATATAATTTACCAAACCTATCCTCACATGAAGAGGTATTTATAGAACAGCTTAAAAATTTGATCTAATATTTTTTCTAAACAAATTTATTAAAATTAACAAAATTTATTTCATTCAAAGAAACATTTATCGCTTTTATCGCTATAAAAATCATGTCGCACTTATCGACACTGATCAGTGATTACTTTACTGGGTCCATCTATTCTTTTTAGTTCCTTACGATGCACCAATGTGCGTTCCTCTTAAGAAAAACATCCTTCCTCACTGAAGATGACGTGAAGCCGTATGCGAATGTGCAACGTCAGAAAACAGAAGTTTAGTGACGAACCCTGAAAGTACGAAGTAATAATAATAATAATAATAATCCCTTCTTATTGCTCCTTAAGAAGAGAAAAATGGCAATTGTGATTTCAAAGCATTTAAGGACATGGATCTTGGATCCGTCTGCCAGAGGTCGTTGGTTAAACATTCAGAAACGAAAAATACACAGTAAAGTAAGATAAAAGTTA